>NC_080068.1:129174366-129774366 GCF_949987535.1 Balaenoptera acutorostrata | reverse complement strand
TGCCAACGCAGGGGACACGGGTTCGAGCCCTGGTCCGGGAAGATCCCACATGCTGTGGAGCAACTAAGCCCATGCGCCACAACTACTAAGCCTGCGTTCTAGAGCCCGCGAACCACAACTACTGAGCCTGCGAGCCACAGCTACTGAAGCCGGCGCGCCTAGAGCCCGTGCTCTGCAACAAACTGAAGCCACCACAGTGAGAAGCCCGTGCACCTCAAGGAAGAGGAGCCCACGCTCGCCGCAACTAGAGAAAGCCCACATGCAGCAACGAAGACCCAAGGCAGCCAAAAATAAAAATTAAATAAATAAATAAATTTATATTAAAAAAATTTATAAAAACAAAGCAAGAAGCAGAAAAATATGCATAATACGAGCCCACATGTGTAAAAAAAGAGAGTATGTATATTCATAATATATAGAAAATATATGGAAGAATATACATGAAACTAAATAGACAATTACCTTCTCCACCATGTCTTTTATTTATTTTAATAGCACATACATATTTTTACTAAAAATTTTTTTAAGGAAAAAGTATCACATTTTAGGATAGTGAATTTGACAATGGTCTTATAATCAGAGGAAAACACAAAAAACTTCTTACTCTTTTCTGTATCTGTTCTGAAGAAATGCTCTTACATTTGCCCCTACAAAAATACATCAAATCAGAATATAATTGTGGTTAAATCACTATTTCACAAAAGTAACATACGAGACCAAACAAGAAAAAGCAATGGATCCAATGAAAAACTGCCTAGAGCTGTAAAATAAAAGACAGTGATGAAGGATGAGAAAATAATAATAAGAAGAAAAAACCCAAGCAACTAACTTGACAACCAAGGAACACTATTAAGTGCAAAAAAGTGATTTAGAATCATATACTTAAAACTTGAGGTTCAATTCAAAGAAGTACTTACCTATCTAAAGAACCATACATAAATTTTAAGGTTTGGGCAACATCTTCAATCATATTCCTTAGCTGAGGAAGAGGAACTCTAAAAAGAAGCAAAAATACATCTGTTCATTTATACCATAATCAATTGATTCATAATATAAAAGAAGCAGATCATCTTTACATTTTATATGTAAAGAATATGAAAAGCATGTGTGTTAACTGTGAGTATAGCTGTCTATAATGGTTGTTTCCTGCATTAGCAATTAAAGAGTTTGATGTCTAGATCTGGGGTTCTAACATGGGTCAAGTAGGCACTTTTATATCACCATCTATATGGAGATTAGTTAACCCCCTTAGGGTTCAATTTCCTTTATGTGTAAAATGGGACCATAATCACTAAGCCTTCTCAGGTTCATTGTGAGGATTAAATAAAATTAATGCATATAAAGCAGCTGGTTCAGTATCTGGGCCTATAGAAAAAAATGTTAAAATTCTTGACACTTTCCAGTAATTCCCAGATCTCAACCTCTAATTCTTGTGACAAAAAGACACCCCTAAATGAAAGAGAAAGGAAAGAATGTAGGAGAAAGGAAAGGAATGAACTTAACATTTTCTCATTGAAGCCTTGTAAGAATTTTACAAAGCAGGTCTTTTATTCCCATTATACCAGTGGGTATAACTGAGGTTTAAGAAGTTAAGCAACTTCTGCAGGCACACCCAGGGAACAGAACCTGCTGGTGGGCATTCATCTCCTTAGCTCCAAGGTTACTCTCTCCACTACCTCACACTGTCTTCCTGGTTAGGTCCCCGCTATTGACTGCAGCTGTCACAGGAAGATGATCTCCCCCCATGAAAACACATGTTCCTGGAGTATCTGCTCCACCGTATCCTGCGTGGGGCAACACTTTTCTCATCCTGCTTGTAAAAGGCACAGTGGTGAAGAAAGAAAGTACAGACTGTGGCATTAAGACAGACAAGGGAAAAACAATCCCAGGGCTGCCAGAGTTCAATTACAAACCATCTGTACGATGTTGGAGATACAGAGACATATAAATTGACACTGAGGAGGTGCTTGTGCATGACCTCTCAATACTCTGTTTCCCAGTCTAAACGAAGGAGAATAATAATAACTACCTTTCACAGTCATGTGAAACAAGATGCAATGAGGAAAAGAGTTTGGTATGGGGTGGTGGCTATGAGCCGTAAAAGAGCTGGGTAAAGAGGTGGCTAGGGCTATTTCTGACTTGAAGCTCAGGATAGAGAAGGAGGAGGACCTTCGAATTCATTCTAACTTAACAAGCCAAGTTCTCTAGGATAGGGATGACATAAGTATTTAGGGAAGACCCCGCCTCCCCACTCCCACCCTGGTAACAAAGGTTGAGAAATTGGCTAGAGCATCTCCTAACCAGCTCAACCTGGATCCAGAGCTCAGCAGTGACAGTCCTTTTTCGGCTTCAGGGTAAAACCTCTCCTGGAAACGGTCTCTGTCTGCCTAACTAATCTGGCTGGTGGCATCAGAAAGTGGGGAAGCAGCCTGTGCTCAGTTCCTTAGCTGGGCCTTCCTCTCTGCTGTCTAACTGCCCACACTACCTTATCTCACCATTGTATCATCTGTGTCTTGTCTTTTGCCTTTTGGGCTACTATGAAAGTCCAAAGGCAGATGTTTCACCCTGCCACCACACCCTAAAGTATCTTGTTCTGGATGTTCTCCGATTCTTGTTCTTTCAAAACAACTCAGTGTTTCACGATCCAACCCATTGGCATAGGGCAGTCTCCGAGCAGCGTTTTTAGACAGAAAAATGCACATTAGCTGGTGAAAGAGAGCCATCATTTAACATATATAGTGGCACCACTATCCCCTCATGTTAAAAGTTTTGAATCCCACATTTATGATAGATCATATCTCTTTCTGTCCAAAATTAAAGACCACTTTAAAACATAATAATTTTGATACTTTTCACTGCAGCCTCCTTTGGAATTCCTCTTTGTGGTGTTAAAACAAGTCCACAGTTGTCTGATACTCTTCCCCTTGAGTGTGGGCTGGATTTAGTAACTCACTTCTACCAAATGTATAAATGGTCAGTCCTGCTCTTACCTCCAACTATTAACATGAGACATTTTTCAAAATACTTGCAAAAATGTTAAGAAGGACACCATGATAATATAAGACATACCATTAGAGAAGTCACTTTAAAGATAAATATTCATTATTTGGTCAAAGGTGCTCAACGTCGAGGCAAAACACCTTTCTGCTGACCCTTAATTCTCCAAAATCACCAACAGTAGAAAACTGTAAACATGCAAAATCCAAACCACGATACTGTCAAAAGTTTGAGCAGAGGACACCCTCATCTCTCAGCCACCTCTGTACTGGCCATATCTCAGAGGAAAGTGTATTGACGGCCTCCACCCTTACTAATTGGTCTAGCTGGGCCTTCCTGGTACCTTTCTGTACTATTCATACCAAATGAACACAGGTAGCCATTACACTAGTGCAGCAAACCTTTAAATTGTAAAACTTCTTGAATTTACCTTTTGACAAAAATGTCATCATTTTAATGAAACAGACTTTGTTAGCAGTATTTTAGAAATGATTTTAAGGTAAACAAAAATCTCAACTTACTCCTCTGCAGGCAGGCCAATTAACAACAGCTTGTCAGATTCTTTCCAATAAGCTACATGAATTTGTTTCCCATTTAAAAGAAGGGATGAGCTAAGAAGAAATAGAGTCAAAATGAAATTAGAACATCTTTAAATGTCATAAAATTATAAACAGTCATTCATAAAAGATTACATATGGTATGATTTTAAGAACTGCACGCTTAATCAGCAAATTTCTTGGCATATACCTAACTGCCACACAGAAAAGGCAAGGAATTGTACAACAAAAACGTATTCTGAAATATAAAAACCCACAAAAAACTCAAGGTCAAACAAAAGTAGACCCATTACAGCAAAAATATGTTGAAATTCTTTTGCTAACATTAACTGACTATATACAATTTTTTTTTCAAAAGAAAGCTTCCATCCCAGTGTGTTAATTTAACAAATCTTTTCTGACTGTCTATTTATGAACATGATTTACTAAAAGAGATTACAAAGAAACAAAGATGTGGTCCCAGCTCAAAAGATGATCATTCAGTATGGGACACAGATACGTAAACACGTAACCAAAATATACGCCAGATTTAAACATATTCTCAAGGAAATGTTTGGAGTGATGGCTATATTCATGATGGTGATAGTTTCAGGGTCTATACCAATGTGAAAAATGATCAAATTATATATTTTACGTATGTTCACTTTACTGTACTTCAATTATATTTCAATGAAGTTGGAAAACAAATTAAATGTGTTCTAAAAAAGAGATACAACAATAAACTATGGAACTACAGAGAACATGATTCCTTCTTACAGTGTGGGTAGGTGGTGGGAAGAAGATAAAATAAAAATATAATGTAAAATAACATTTATTGATTTTGGAAAATGTTAAATGATATATTGCCACACACAGAAAGTTACAATACAGTAGGTAGAGTATGATTCCATTTGTATAAAATAGATGGAAAAAATTAAGTGAAAGGTTATCGTTTAATTTAGCAATATTTACTGAGCACTTACTACATGCCTGGGCCCTAGAGTTACAGAAATGAACAAGATCAGCCAAGTCCTTTGCCTCGTGGAATCTGTGGTGGTTATCTTTGAGTGGTAGACTTTGGGGTAATTTTAATTTTTTCCATTTGTTTTAATATTTTCCATGTTTTCTTAACTGATCAGATACTTCTTTTTAAAACTACTTTAAAATTAAACATAATTTAAAAAAATTAAAAAAAAAATATATATATATATTTAGTGTTTTCTTTGACATTAAAATACACCCATCAGTCTTTATCTGTTGAGTCCTAGGATACAGTGTACCTTCTATACTACAGTAGGTAAGTGTGTGGGATTTTAAATATGAATTGCTAAATAGATTTTTTTAAAGGGACATTACTTCTGCCTTAATAAAGTTTTAAAAATGCATATACTTTTAGACAAATATTAGACTCCTTTATAGTCATAATTCATTTCACTATAGTTTTAAAACAGTGTATGCAACAAAAGATATGTTGCTAAGGAATCCCTGAAATAATAATTATTTTCATATTCTTTCACAAAAAAGTTTTTCTCTATATATTTACTGTTTTCCACATGTCTAACCCATATTTTAGCTAACAAGGTCTAAATATGAAGTAAAATATCTATACTTCAGAGAAAAATAAAATAAAATCCACATGGGGAAACTTAAACACATTTTCTTACTAATAAGATTAAAAATGAGTCCTGCACCTTAAAAACATTATGTTAAGTGAAAGAAGCTAGTCACAAATAACGACATATTTCAATTCCATTCTTAGGAAGTGTCCAGAATAGGGAAATCTATAGAGACAGAAAGTAGATTAGTGGTTGCTTAGGGCTTGGGGTGGGGTAGGTGCATTGATAGCTAAAAGGTACAGGGTTCCTCTTTGAGATAAAAAAATGTTCTAAAACTGACTCTGGTGATGGTTTCACATATCTTCGAATATACAAAAACCACTGAATTGTACACTTTAAGTGGGTGAATTGTATGATATATGAACTATATCTCAATAAAGCAATTAAAAAAATTTTTAAAAGGCCTATCACATGCTTTTATAAATGTGAATTTATAGACTAAATGGAGCCTTGGTTACTAGTATTCTGAAATGAACTAATCTTTTCTATATACACTATACTAAAAGTCCCAGAGTTAAACATCACTTTCATTTAGAAAAGCAAGGAAATTCTTCCCGTTATCTTGCAGATCCCATCTATTAAAATCCTAGACAAGGACCTACTGTACAGCACAGGGAACTACACTCAATATTTTGTAATTACCTATTATAGAGGGAAAAGAATCGGAAAAAGAATATATATATATGTGTGTGTGTATAACTGAATCACTGTGCTGTACACCTGAAACTGACACGACACTGTAAGCCAAATATATACTTCAAAAAAAATAAAATAAAATCCTAGAGGTGTCATTTTTTTTTTTTAAAAGAAATTCACGGTCTTTTATTTATTTATTTATTTATTTATTTATTTATTTATTTATGACTGTGTTGAGTCTTCGTTTCTGTGCGAGGGCTTTCTCCAGTTGCGGCAAGTGGGGACCACTCTTCATCGCGGTGCGCGGGCCTCTCACCATCGCGGCCTCTCTTGTTGCGGAGCACAGGCTCCAGACGCGCAGGCTCAGCAATTGTGGCTCACGGGCCCAGTTGCTCCGTGGCATGTGGGATCTTCCCAGACCAGGGCTCGAACCCGTGTCCCCTGCATTGGCAGGCAGATTCTCAACCACTGCGCCACCAGGGAAGCCCAGAGGTGTCATTTTAATCAGAAGATTGGAAAAGAAAAATTAAAGCCTAGAAAATCCAATTTGATATTGTATCAATATTAAGGAGCTCAAAGTTTGAGATAAACGGTTTTTGGTAAAGGCTAAAATTGTTGAAATATTAAGGAAGAAAAATGGTTTATAATCTATAAATCTATTTTATGAAATAAAGCAAAAACAAAACTCAAAAACTTTGAGCCCCCTTTTTCCATAAGTTAACTATAATATTTCAAAGTCAAGACTTGATAAATCAAGATGGAATGGGGGGCTTCCCTGCTGGCGCAGTGGTTAAGAATCTGCCTGCCAATGCAGGAGACATGGGTTTGAGCCCTGGTCTGGGAAGATCCCACATGCTGCGGAGCAACTAAGCCCATGCGCCACAACTACTGAGCCTGTGCTCTAGAGCCCGTGAGCCACAACTACTGAGCCCACGTGCCACAACTACTGAGCCCGCATGCCTGGAGCTGGTGCTCTGCAACAAGAGAAGCCACCGCAATGAGAAACCCGCACACCGCAACGAAGAGTGGCCCCCGCTCGCCGCAACTAGAGAAAGCCCGCGCGAAGCAACGAAGACCCAACTTGGCCAAAAATAAATAAATAAATAAAACAAAAAAACCCCCATGGAATGGGATGTGTGGCTCTATAACTGACTTTCAAAAAGTTATTTAACACCAGTTTGCTTATCCATCACTGAGTGAACTTGCACAGATGATACTGCCTTCTGAATACTCTTCCTAAAGTGTATGTGTATTGTGTGTTTTCTATCATTGTTCTAAGAACAGAACAAAATATTTTGAACTATATGAAAAATTCAGTATTCAGTCATCCTTACCAACCACAAAGCTATTGTCAAGCAAGTTAATAGTCAAGATAAAATCATAAAAAAGCCCAAACTCATCATAATGCTGTGCTTAAGAGAGACTGCCTTCATGAAGAAATTCTGAAGTATAGTCATTAAGCCAACTTTGTTAAAGTCCAAAACATCCAGATCTACAGCTGTACTCAGAACTTACATTTTAAATAGATGATTAGTAGAAATAACCTAGGTGAGAAACAAAATATCTGCAGACATCATATCTGCCATATAAATATTTATATAATAGATACCTATATTAGCATTTTGTTTGTCAGAATTAAGGTAAAGAACTTGAGAGAAAGAGAATTAAAGCTAAATAAAAATCAATTATTACCTAGTAACTTGTGTCCCAGTTACATTTTCCAACATGTCACAGAGTGTGAGAAATATGCCTCTCACACTTTTAAGTTTCTGAGATGCATCAGATACTGGATAATGATATAGGATTTCCTGCTGTTAAATAAAAAGAAATAGAAATGTCAATTCCCCCCAAATTTTCCAACTGTTATATTTTTCATGGCAAGTTCAGACTTCAAATTAAGAAAAAAAAAAAAAAAGATTCCTTTCAGCTTCAATGGGAGGTTTATTCAAACATAAGGAGAGAAGTAGGCCTGGAATTTTAACACATTACCTAGTGTTTAAAATACCACATTTGAAAATAAGTTAGAGACTGTCAAAATTAGTCATGATACATATGCTGAGTAGGATAGTGATTCGTTGGAATAATTACAGCTAATTGCAAACAATGTTTCAAACATTAATGTCCCTTTACAATAAATTCAAATACTAATATTTATATTTCGTTATATAGATATTCTTATCTCCTGTGGTTACATATGCACACAGACACCAAATGTAAATTTTAGGAGTCTTTAAGATAAGCTTCATCTTTGGTGAAACCATTAAATCTTTATTTAAACACAAGACAAGACTGCAATTAAACTTACAGAGTGAGAATACAAAATTAAATTAAAGTCATGCAGATAGGAAGAAAGAAGTATTATGATATTATAAAATCTTCTGTTTAAATTTGAAAGCGTTTGCCCACCACAAATTAATCTGTATTCAAACTTTAAAAGAGACATTTTAAATTACGGAAAATACTAAATCCATAAGATTATTCACAAAATGCTTAATAGTTTTCTATTTTCAAGAAGAGCATATTCCCAGGAAACACAGTTTTTTAAAAATCTCATTTTTATAAATTTCAAAATCAAGATGTGCGTTGCTAATACTTTTACATGATGGATTGAATCATTCTGTGCCTCACTTTTTTGCTATTACTTAAAGCAACATGCTATTTTTCTCACATGACAAATTAAAAGCAGGCAAAATTAAAATTTCTAGATAGAAACCATAGAGAATTCAGAGTAATTTCCAGTTATGCTACTTAATGACAATATTCATAAATATTAACATAGCCATTATTGAAAGCCCAAACTCTTAAAATACTGTATCTTTTCTTTGGTTATCTCTCTAAAGAGCATTCTACACTTTGCTTTGGTCTCTCTTTACAAGAAATAATTATGTGACTTGGAGTCCATGCCTTCGCAACTTTTACATTAGGATAAAATATAAATAATGACAAACTGGACACATCTTTTTTTATACTTATTAAGCACATTCAGTATATGAAAATTGCTATGGAATTATGTGGGCCAAATACAGTCTGCCTAACAACTCAAAATTTCTGTAGTAGTGTAAGAATATTATAAAACATTTTATCTCTAGAAATTAACTCAAACACCAGTGAAGATCTTCTGTTATGTCTACTTAATAAATTTAAACCTTAACTGGTAAATAAACTTACTGTATTTAGCCAAATACCAAATACCACTTTAAACAAATAACCATATAGTCTTTGATTCGTTTTTTTAAAAATGTCCAAATCTTGTAACTTGAAGAAAACAAGCTGTTATTAAATATGTAACTCACATGAAAACAAAATGACCCTATGACATTTAATTGTAAAATGAGTAATACCAGAGTACAAAGGTCATTTGAGAAAGTCTCTATTCCAACCTCTGCTTCGACCACCCCAGAAAGCCTCACAATTCAAGACCTGGCAAGCTCTACAGTTCCTAACCAATTTAATTAGCTGTATTTTAAAGCACTCGTTAGTAGCATGTATTTGCAGCAGTTTCCACTCTGTTCAGTAAGAATAAAAAGCCTCTCCTAATTACAGTGTTGATACAGGGCTGTCGACAGACAGAAACCTGTTCATTAGAGAAACATCTACACACTTTCCCATGGAAAGAAAGGCAAGGATGACAAAAGGCCTCAGCACTATCCTACTCCAAGATGACCTCGAAAGATTCAGGATGCTACCATCCCAGAAATATGTTGTGTGTTCTATTTAATACATGGTTAAATTTCTTATTGTTCTAAAGATACAAGGGACTAGTAAAACGTGTAAGAAATTAGAATTATCAGCTCTAGGTCTCCATGTATTTTTCAGAACACAGAAAATTATAAAAATATGTAGAAGTAAATCCCTTCCTTTCCAGTTCAATTATTGGCTAAATTTTGACATATGAAGAAGCAACACAAGGAAATACACCCTTTGGATAAAATGGGTTTGGTATTGAGAGTATAGGCTGCAAGGATTTCAAAAGGAAAGAAATGCAAACTAGGTAAAAACTTTTTAGATCTCACTTCTGCTCAAAGCATTATGGTAAACTAGATGCTCTGAGACCCTTGTGCTGTAAAACAACTGGATTCATGGCCAAAACATACTTGTTAAACTGCTGGATATATAACAAGTAGAGAGGTTTCCAATGACATCCTCTCCATACCTTTCCAACCCCCGTCCCCAGCACTGCAAAGCAAGCTGGGGCCTCAGCTGGGAGTGGTGAGTAGTGGGCAGAAGGACAGAGGCAGGTTGTCTTGAGGGCTGATACCTACAGTGTCTTCAGTCAGGACACTGAGCATTGGGCCAGTGGCTAGGTAGGTGAGCTGGGCCTAGGACCATTGCATTAAACCTAGACCCTTTAGTGAGGCTGAAGTGCTCTATGTCAGTGATAGAAGCAGAAGAAGCAAATTCTCTTTGAAGGAAGGCATTCCCCATTTAGAACCACAGGACTCCCAAAGATAAAATCAAGCAGTAAGTTTAGTCAATGATACCCAAGGAAATAACAAGGTAAGCCACAACAAGTCAGAGTCCCCATTAGGACTTAGAGATATTGGAATGGGAAGATATAGAATGAAGAAGAGCTACGTATGAGATGCTTAGAGAAATAAAGTATAGAATCACTAAGACAAGCAAACAACAAAAGACTACTAGGAATAGCATGGCAGATTTGCATGTAGATTAGTTAAAAACTTTTCAGGAACTTCTAAAAATAAAAATAGGACTGTTTAAGCAAACAAACAAACAAAAAAACACTATGGAGAGGTTAAAAAATAGTTTGGACGTACCAGAAGCAAGAAACTGAACAAAGAAAATAAAAGACAGATTCCTTAAAAGAAATGACCAACAGTAGACTTATTAACAGCAATTATAAGTCAGAAGACAAAGAAATACTATCTTTGAACAGATTAGAGAAAATAACTTTCTACCTACTTGGCATAAGTAATGCTATGTGTTGACTTCATCTTCTTCCTGCCCACACAGGAAGACTATATTTCTCACCTTCTTGCATTGGGAGAGACCATATAACTAGTTCTAGGCATTGGAACATGAGCAGAAGTGATGTTCCTACTTTTAAGCTAGGCCTCTGAAATGTCCCATGTGATATTGCATGCTGTCTCTCTTCCCTCATTGGCCAACTAGATGGAAAAGATCCAAGAGAGGACTCTGAAGTCCTTGGGAATAATGGAACCACTGGATGAAGGGCTCAAATCATTGAGCCATTTGACCAGGAACATGTACACTGAAATGAGAAATAAATTTTTACTATGTTAAGCCACTGAGACATTAGGATTGTTTGTTATAGCGACTGGCCTATTCTCACAATGTAGAATTATAAAGCTACCTTTCAAGAAGGGGTGAAAAAGACATCATCAAATAAATAACAACAAAAAGAATTTATCACCAACAGATTTTCATTAAAAAGAGATGCCTAAAGTATATGTTTTAGGAAGAAGAAAAATGATCAAATAAGGTCAGCCTGAGATTTAAGAATAGTGAATAAAGAAAATGGTAAGCATATATATAAATTTAAAGATGACTAATCTGTACGAAATATGATGTACAAAATATGCATTTTATGATATATAATTTATACATTTTGTAATGTATAAAATATGATAATAATAAGTAGTAGTACTAGTAGTATAATTATGCCCAACTTGTGGAATTTAAAAAAATGATAGCACTGAAATATTGATGACAATAGCATGCAGGTGAAGAGGGGAAAATTGGAGTTAAGGTGTACTAAGGGCCTTGAAGTATTCTGAAGAGGGATTAAGATAGTATTTAACTTTAGAATCTGTTAAGAGAAATATCATGATAAAACTTTTAGAGTAATCACAAGAAAATAGAAATAAGAATATACAGCAAGAATAATAATGATACAAGCAACCAAGTATAGTTTAAAAAATATCATGGAAAAAGCAATTCAAATAGAAATTTTTAAAGAAGGTAGAAGAAACAAATTCAAATATTTCAGTAATCTCCATAAACGGACTCATTGAGCTTGTCAATTTGAAGACTGCTGTGTGTAAGAGACATACCAAAAACATAAGACACAGAATGACTGAGAATCATTTGGAAGACTATAAAAAGGTCCTTACTTTTTTCCTTTGCACTTTTGAGAAGACACTCACCTCTTCCTTTGATGTTTCCGAGTCGAGCTGTAGTGTGAGATACATAACGATGTGAGGAGTGTTTAGAATATTCTGCTGGGTACCTTTGACCTCTTCTCCCCATGGAAGTTTGATTAAATCACTTGTGTTTGACTGTGCCTTTTTCTGTCTTGGTTGAGTTGTTTGCTTTTTCACAGCGTGTGCATTTTCGAACGTCAGTTTCACCTTTAAAAAATTAAAACGTGTTGATTTTTCAACAAGGGAAAATCAGCTGTGGTTTTCACAAAGAAGGATCTGTACATGCACATTCACTCAGGTACGCACAGTATGCATAAAAATCATTCTTGAGTATGGGCTCCTTGATGGCAGGGACTGTGTATTCTATTTATATTTGTATCTCCAGGTCCTAGGACAATATCTGGCACATATTATTACAAATATTTATTAAGAATATATAATTCTCTGTATATAAGTTCATTAGTTTAAACTTAATCATTTTATTCCAAGTACTGACAACAAATACGAGAAATGCCATGGAAAAACAAAAATTAGTATGATCTGATAGCGTAATAGAGAGTAACATTACATTAAGAATGGTAATAGCACTGACTCATCTGGGGAAGGTAAAAGGAAGAGACTCAGGATTAAAAGTGACCTCATATAATCAGAATTAGCTCTCCTTTCAAGTGAGGTGATATTCAAATATTCTTCTCTTAGACACTCTTTGTGGTCCTTTAAAATAAAGGCTAAGGACAGTAAAAACTATCAACATGCCAGATCTTGAACCACAACCCTAAGATGATTATCTATCAGTTTTGTCAAGATAGTTTTAATTTCATGGCCTGATGTCAAACAAGATGGGTAAGAGTCCAGAATGTGGCCATTTTCCAGTGGTTGAAAGGTAGCTTCCACTTCTCAATTAACTTTCCTTGAAAAAGGAGATATGTGTCTAGATGCCAGCTGGCCAAAGATAACTTGGTTACTTCAAAGAAGCACCAGTGTGTATCTTGACTAAAAGAAGTTTTCACTAAATATAGCTAATTTTGTGTAGTAAGGACGTCATCACAAGCTATATAGGCACAAAATATTCCTAATGTTTAAAGTCTTATCAGAATACAGGTAAGTAAGACAGGACATTCTAACTGTAACAACCTATAAAATTTTAAATTTAGACATTAAAGTGCAATGACTCCTTTAATTAGATTAAATTTTAAAAGTCAAAAAATAAATTCATGCTTGATCAAGAATAAAAAAGTCTGGTCAATATAGGATATTAAATCATCACACTGTACAACCTAAACATATATGATTTTTATTTGTCAATCATACCTCAAAAAACTGGTGGAAAAAGGAAATGTTGTCAATATTTAAAATAAGATAAAATTGTTTGTATGCAGTAAGTTGCATTTTGAGAGGAAACATTTAAAAATTATTATCAAGACAAGAATAAACAATACCTATTTTTAATAATTTATTAAAAGAGGTACTATTTTCAAGGCCAACTTTAACTATATGATAAATATGAATATATTACTATCACTCTCTTAAAAAATGAGCCTTACATATTTATACATTTTTATCAAAAATGTTAAGCATATTATTTTAAAAAATTCATTCATAATCCCATCAGCCCATCTAACTATTGTTAGTATTATACTGTAAAATAAATCTATTCTGATGAATAAAAGCTTTCAAATGAAAAAATGTCTAGATATACTTTTTTTGGTTGGCAAAGAGTGACTATTTATGGTTGTATTCAATTTTGCTTATCTGTAACCGTCTGGCACTTCAGAGGCACTAAGTTACTGTTGTCTACCTAAAGTGAATTTAGTTAAATAAACATATTTTCTAAAATAAGTTTCTGGGACTTCCCTGGTGGTCCAGCGGTTAAGACTTCATGCTCCCAATGCAGGGGGCCCAGGTTCAATCCCTGGTCAGGTAACTAGATCCCACATGCAGCAACTAAGAGCCTGCATGCTGAAACTAAAAGATCACGCATATCAACCAAAGATTCCGCATATCAACTAAAGATTCCGCATGCCACAACTAAAGATCCTGCGTGCTGCAACTAAGACCTGGAGAGGCCAAATAAATAAATAAATAAATAAATTTTAAAAATAGGCTTCAGATTTTATTTTATTAACAAGTAGAAAAGAGACATAAGGTCTAAATTCATCAATATATATATATTCAGAGTTAAGATGAACCAGGTCATGACTAGAGAGTAGGAAGGGAGAAGTTCCTCATGAAATTTTTCTGAGGCCAAACGATCATGTTTCTTTACAAAACATTTAATATTCCAAACGGAAAGATCAACCTTTACTAATTTTTAATGTTTTCTGTAAACTTGATGTTGAAAAATGGGCCCTTGGTATTATTAGAACACTGTATCTAAAAAGGCTAATAGAACACTAGTATATTTGGGGGGAAAATATCAAGTAAGTTAAACAAAAACATAAAAAGTTAGAGATCCTATATGAGAACAATCAAGAGTTATCTGAGGAAAATTAATACAAGGATAAGGTGAGGAGAGTTGAAGATACACTGTTTCCAAAATAATCTTAGAAATATGTGAAAAAGAATATTTGGTGTGAGGTTTTGACCCAAACAAGCAACATGGAAGCATTATACGGCCTGAAAGACTATGTTCTGAGGATGGCATCTGTTCTAGTGGGTAATGCTCAATATATGTAAACGTAAGTAAAAATATAAACATAAGCATAAATATATTGAATCCTTGAACAAGGATCCAATGAAGTAAAAATGGCTTGGAGCTCAGGGGGTTCTTTCATTTGAGAATGAGGATTTAGGAGTGTCCAAAAGAAAATATATGGGAGTCTTTGGCGGTGTTCCTTGGGAATGTGAGAAATCTTTAGAATTGGGGGAAATCCCGAGTGCAGACTTTGTACCAGTATAGAGGGGAGCTTTGAAGATTGTCCCCAGCACTGGGCTTTGGGGAGGCCCTAGGTATATGAACGGAGTAGAGGGTGAGAAATCTGACTGCAGGAAGCAGGAGATGAGCGACATCCTAGGGGAGCAGGTGTCACAGAGGCGGGCTGTGTCGGCTGGAACGTCCGTGAGAGCTGTGCGCCCCAGTGGTCCTCAGAGAAAGAAATATGTGTCCGAAGAGAAAGAAGGGAGGGCATCTTCTCCAGCTGAGATTCTTGTGGGTGGAGAGGTCAAAAGATAGGGTATGACTCACCAAGAATGACAAAAGGGAATGAGCTGGTAGACTTAAAATAAAAATTTACCAATTTTACTTTAGGCAGCAACGGCAACCTAAAATTTAAGACTGGTTTGCTATGCTTGGTGAAGAACGACACACTTGAAAACTAACTTTAATGCTACACTTGGCAAACAACAGGACTTCTTTTCTGTGGGGCAAGAACCTTTTCCCCTCAGCATGACAAAAACTCAAACAAATACACACACCACAGAACCAGCCATTAACATTCTTTAAGGAACTATTTTAGCCACCGTTCTTCTGATTTAAGTAAAGTTGGCTCCATAATGCAAAGATAACTACACTTTAACAAGACATTCTGACAAGCTTACATGTTAAGTAGCTATAAATGTCAGGAAATCTGGTTGTCTTGATAAAATGATAAAAGGGTAAGACAGATAACCAAATTAAGAGTTAAGTGCTATATTTAAAAAGGGGTTGATATATGTAAATATTAAGGGTATTATGCGTTTTATAGGAAAAAACTTTTATTAAGAAGCATCTGATATAAGATAGTTTATAGTTTCTTATAAAAAAAGGTTTTTATAAGAGTTCATATGAAGTTCCTTACAAAGAGGGTTTTTCTGTTGGGTTTATGAGGCTTCTTATAAAAAGAGTTTTCTGTTGTTCCTCCATGGGCATTAACTGGTGACACGTTTCATCATCTCCTGTCTCCCTCAGAAGGTTTTCTTATTTGTGCAATTTGCCCATCCTTTCTTTCCTCGGTGCCCCCCGCCCCTCAGTTCAGGAGATGATATGTCTTACCTCAGGTCCAAGGATATGCTCTCTATAATTCACCACTTCCAAAATCTTGTTGCTTGAATTATATCCTCTCTCTTCTCCCACCTCCAACCCACCCCATGTGACAAGCAATGTCTCTTCAGCCTCCGCCAAACCAACCAACCGACCCTCTCTCCCCATTAGCTACCATGCCATCCTCTTCACACAGGGGACTTGGGGAGGCTGTCAGAATCTGAAGCAGCTCCAGAGCCAGACCACACTCTCACTTCTGCCCCATGGTCTACACTGTCTCTCTCACAGCACCTTCGTTGCTTTCCATGTGTCTGATCTTTTCTCCTTTGTCTGGCAGATGCTCTGAATAGTCCTTAGTCAAAACTCTGAAGGAATTGAGTCTACTTGGCTCAGCAAATTCTCTCTCCTCGATCCTCCTCTTTTGGGTGATCTCACGAGATTACTCAAGACAAAACTTGGAAGGCATCTTGGACTCTGCTCTCTCCTGCAGGAAGTACTGTCCTCTTTACTTCCCGCATACTTTAAATCTAATCTACTCCTTCTCCTCCATATCCACAGCCAAGGCCTTTGCTCAGGCCTTCACCCCTTCTCTTCTGAACTACTGGAAAGCTGACCACCTGGTTTCCCAACCCCCAGTCCCATCCAGAGGGATATAATCCTAAATGCAAATCTGATCACATCAGTCTTCTTCTTTAAAATATTGACACAGCTGGTTACTTCTGGGTTCTGAGAATAAAAAAACACTTACAAATACTTTTTTAAAAATTTGCCTATTTCCTAATCTTTCCACAATATATATGAGCACCACTTTTTGTGTAACAAAGAAATAATAAAAGTTAAAATATTCTACTCAAGTGTCATCTCCTTTAAGAAGCCTTTTCTCCTCTCTCTTAGGCCTAAGAAGTACTTGAAAGATGAGAGTCTAAGATGAATGTTCTGCAGGCTGATCTCCCAGAAAAGGAGTTGGTTTCCTCCAAAGTTCCAGGAAACCCGGTGATGGCCCAGGGCTTAATACAATCAATCCCGGTCAACTGCAATGTTTGGACCCAAGTTTCCTGATCAAGCCAGGGGAGGGGATGGCATAACTGCATCATTATGTGCTTATTGAATAAATGAGTGAACAGAGCTGTGGCAACAGGTCAAGGTCACAGAAGTCAGTAATTAGAAAAGTACTTGCACCTTTGTTCTTGCCGTTTTGAATTTTTAAAACATTTTTTTAAAACCCACAACTTTTTATTCAAAAAATGTTAAACCTATGGAAAGTTGCAAGAATTGTACGATTATGCATATATTTCTCACGCAGTTTCAGCAATTTTTAACATTTTGCCACATTTGCTTCTTCCCGCTCTTCTCGCTTATGTGACTCCCCTCTCCTTCCATCCTAACCCTCTCTCTCTATTTAAACAAAATTTTCGCCTGAACTACCTGAGAATTATTTGCAGCTATTTTAATGCTTCATTGCTAAGTACTTCAGTCCATGTCTCCTAAGGATACAAAACCAAATACAATTATGATACTTAAGAATTTTAATATTAAACACAATACTATTCTCTAGTAAAGGTTGTATTCAAATTTCCCCAAATATCCCAATACAGCTGTTCCTAACTGCACTACAGGATCAATAAAGGATTAGTCACTGCATTTGGTTGTATGTTAGTTCAGTCTGTCTTAGTCTAAAACAGTTGTCCAGCCTTTTATTCTTTCATGACATTAACATTTTTGAAGAATCTAAGATAATTGTTTTGCAGATTCTTAAAACCTGGCTTTAAAAGAAATGATTTGGGCTCTTTGTGCCTCATGTAGTATATAGGCTTTGCCTCTGGATTTCATCCTGGTGTTCTGAAACTATTTATAACAGAACTTATTTAAAATTCAAACACAGAACTGTAGAGTTGGAATGGGGCTCAGAGATTTATTCTCTCAAACCCCCTCTGATTATAAATGAGGAAACTGAAACCCAGAAGAGTTTGGAAACTTGCTCAGAGTGAGGTTTAAAATAGAGATCTGCCCTCCTTCTCCTCAGTGACCTTTCTACCACATTATACTCTCTTCCAGGGCATCTTCTGTTGGATGACAAGAAGCCTTTCAGGCTATTTTTATACTCTAAGTTTAAAATGTTACTGTTGGCTATTTCCAAATTTAAATGTTAAATCTGCTAAGGTAGTCTTTATAAATCAGCATTCCTCTCCCCTTATTGCTTGCATAATGGTTTCAAATGCCATAGATACAAACTAGGTAGAACAGCTTTTTCTGAGACAAGTCCACTGCAGTTAGTTCTGGCCCAACAAGAACAAGGGGATGCAGACACAAAGATCTACCCAGGTTGTCTGTGAAATGGGAGGATTATGCTCTGTAGTCAGTTTCAGTTCTAGCTCTGAGTTATTAATTCTGCACCCTTGGACAAATCATTAACTCTCTCTCAGATTTTTTTTTCTCACGTATAAAATAGGAATACAAATTATCAGATTCTTACAGATTGTTATGGGGAACAAATGAAATTATCAAAGGGACTGCTATTAGCAAAGCACTGACACACTTGCTGGCACATACACACACTAGTTCCCTTCCCAATTCTCAAGTTGTATATAGTCAAAATCCCCTTGAAATTGCAGTAGGAAGGCAAGGCCGTGCTGGAGTACAACATACTCTCTCAACAGGCTAATTCCAACTCACAACAGTTTTTCTTCCATCTTTAAAACAAATTGCCGTTTCCTCATTTTGGCACAAGATGTAAGAATTGGCACTTAAGAGCCATGTTGTTAAAAAAAATATATATATATATAAAATAAATATAAATATATATAAAATACATATATTTATGTGTGTGTGTATGTGTGTGTGTGTGTATATATATATATGTTTAAGCACAGAACCACATTTAATGCAGTTGTAAAGGCAAACCAGGCAGACCACAGATACACTGTTATTTCATGCTTAATGAGGACATGGAAATGGTGGGTGAAATTGGTCCAAAAATATTTAAATCATTATTTCTTTTTCTTCTTTGTTCTGCCAAGTGTGCATAGCTGAATTTGCAAATGTTAATTAAATATAAGTATAATGTGACTCCACTGGAAACATAATTCTTTTTTTGAAGACAGAACAGATGTGGTTGAACTTTGGTAGTGCTGACAGGACACCTGCCACTGACATAGGCAAGAAAGGAGGAGCCCTCACTCGGGGCTGATACGCAGCCAGTTTACTCGGGTGACACTGTTTCAGTCATTAAAATACTGTGATTCTTCATTACTGACTGGCAAGTAGCTGCTGTCTGGACCCCTTAAGGTGCCCTAGTACCTTGGCCCACCCCTGTTCCTCCCCTCATCTAGCAACTAAAGGGGATACCAGCACACCCTACTCCAGCACTATGTCCGCCTGATTGCTATTATTTCAAACAGCACCCCATCTCCATCTCCATCTCTCTATCCACTCCTAGACATTGCTAGTCACTGGCTACCATAGTTATTCTAGCACTTTCATTTTGCATTTCCAAAGACAGTTAAATTTACAGAGCATCTGTGTGTGTGTGCGTGTGTTAAGAGAAGGAAGTGAACATAACAGGAGCCTTTTTTCTTAGAAAACAAGAAATTTCATAATGGGTCCTATTATTTCAGAATCTCAAATCAGATGCAGATATGATTCTGATTTATCAGGCATTCTGTTCTTCATCCTGATCAATCTGAAAATTGCTTCATCCTCTCACTGCCTGATGGAGTCTCTAACCTGTCTAAAACATATCACCCTCCCTACCCCTCGAAAGAGAGAAAGCCAATTCCTGATGATAACAACAGCAGAACATTCTTAAACAGGAGATATAGCATTTTAAAAATACATCTAATCGTGGACGGATCTAGAGACTGTCATACAGAGTGAAGTAAGTCAGAAAGAGAAAAACAAGTATCGTATATTAACGCATGTATGTGGAACCTAGAAAAATGGTACAGATGAACCGGTCTGCAGGGCAGAAGTTGAGACACAGATGTAGAGAACAAATGTATGGACACCAAGGGGGGAAAACCGCGGTGGGGTGGGGATGGTGGTGTGATGAATTGGGTGATTGGGATTGACATGTATACACTGATGTGTATAAAATTGATGACTAATAAGAACCTGCTATATAAAAAAATAAATAAAATTAAATTAAAAAAAACTAAATTAAAAAAAATACATCTAATGACATAAAAATGTCATCTATAATACAAAATGTCAATGCTTAGAGAATCAAAATAACTTATTATGAAAGAGATTTATTTTTACCTACAAGGAATGAAAAATAATTCATTAAGTAGCTAACTAAAAGCTCAGGAGTAAGGCTAAACTAGGTAACAAAAAAGAAAAAAAATCAAGAGAATAGTATAGATTTTAAAATAAACAAAACCACAATAAAAAACTTTATAGCAATTATGATTTTACTAAGTCAGAAAATAGAAAATTCCATGACTATTTTAAATGGCTTTTCTAGGAATTGGATTTTCATCAGCAGGTGTGGTACTTATAATGGCAAGTTGGTCATTATGTATGTTTTTATTATTGTTCTTGTAGATATTTCTCTTTCTTTTTGGAACAATCTCTAAGAGCTAATATTTTAAAAATGTCCTAGCATGTAAGTATAACTCGCCCATTATACATGACTATTTTCAGAATTTCATAAAAAGAAGATAGCACAAACACTTATGTCATGTAATTCATCATAAAACACAGAAAAAGAATGTCCACACCTGCATAGGTCCAGGAATGCAAGACAGAACTCTCTCTATGTTTTCAGAGGTCACATCTACATCGTTCACGGCAACAAGGACATCACCTGAAAACAGAATCACAATAAAAGACAGTTGTGTGAGTATCCAAAACTGAAAAAGATCTAGAATTGGAACATTAAAAAGCATCTATTCTGATCTTCAAAGTACAATGGAAAATGTGGTACAGACATTCAGGGACTTGTTCAAGGTTATAAAGCTCATTAGTGGCAGAAATAATCTCCCACCCCACTCTTTCTTAAACTATAACGCAGCCCAACATTGCACCATAACTAAATATAACCTATGACTATTTAAAGAGATGAATATTCTCATTTTTGATACAATTGGGAGAATTACATAAAGCCAAGGGACAAATGGAAAATTTGTAGCATAAACCAAATATTGCACTTAACAAAATTGAATCTAACCACTTAGACTCACAGTAAAAAAAATTCAGCTGAAATTTTAATTAAATCCATGTGGTATATCATAACTCAATATGCTGCGTATTCACTGTTATTACTGATATGTGCCTACACACATCTTTGTTTCAAAAGCCCCCAACCGCAATAAAACCTATAGCATGTTTCGGTAAAAAAATCTCCTTTTCCATGGCTTTTCTTTAAATGTGTATATTATCAAATCAGGTGGCTTTAATAAAGATCAGTGTTAAAATGGAAATTTACTTTCACAACATAAAGGTAATATCTAAACACCAGTGAGTGTATTAATATAAATACACATACCAAGGTTATTTTTTTCTCCTCATTCCTATCATTAGGAAATTGATTAAATAATTCATACTCATCCATTCATTAGTTTATCCAAAAAATACTTATTGAGCATCTGCTGTATGCCAGGCACAGTTCTAGGCACTGCAGACAGAGAATTGAACAAAACAGACAAAAAACCTCTATTCACGTGGAGCTTAATACTCTTTGGGGAAGACAGATAATAAATATATATTGATATATATAGATAAAATAGTGTTGGTAGACAATTCTCCATTGGTCTCTCATATTTTCGTATATCTTAAAAGCCAAGGCACTGAAAGTCTGTGTTCTGGATTATCTTTTCAAGACTGTCTGTATAGCGAACAGCTTTGGATGAGATAGTGCCTCCCTCCAGAGCAAATGTACAGTATAATAACAGCAAAAAAAAAAAAAAAGTACAGTATAAGATATATTAACAATATCTTATTGTTAATAATTGTTCTTTATAAAAGATTTGTGTTCCCTAAGCTCCAAGTTCCTGTCCTTTAATGCAACCCACTATGTGTGTAGGGGTCACCTGGCCCTTTTCATGATGCCCTGTGGGAATGAGGGTTGGGGAACAGGTGAAGCTGCCATTACTTTAGCTACTGCTATTCCTCCCCCTCCCCCTCTCCCTTCATTCCTTGCTCTCCTTGATATCATATGGGAAAGGGGTTAAGTGCAGAGTGAGCAGGAGTTTCTTAGGCCAGCCCTCTGAAAGCTTGCAATGACCTACACGAGGTTCAAATGCTCAAGAGATGCTATTCAGTTGAGAGAGTTCCTCAGGTTTGCGCACCAAGCCTTCTAGAATGGTCCGCTATTGCAGCACTTTGAGCAACCTGGTAACTTTTCTTAAAAGTAAAAATTTTGAAATGTATAGAAATACCGAATCACTATGTTGTGTAATAGGAACTAACATAGTGTGGTAGGTCAATTATACTTCCAAAACAAACAAACAAACTCACAGAAAAGAAATTGGATTTGTGCTTACCAGAGGCGGGGGAGGAGAGAAGAGGGGAATTGGATGAAGGTGGTCAAAAGGTACAAACTTCCAGTTATAAGATAAATAAGTACTAGGCATGTAATGTACAACATGATCAATATAATTAACACTGTCGTCTGTTACATAACAAAGGTGTTAAGAGAGTAAATCTTGAGTTCTCAACACAAGGAAAAAAATTTTTTTTCTATTTCTCTAATTTTGTATCTATATGAGGTGACGGAGGTTCACTAAACTTACTGTCGTCATCATTTCATGATGTATGTAAGTCAAATCATTACGCTGTATGCCTTAAACTTAGTGCTGTATGTCAATTATATCTCAATCAAACTGGAAAAAAAAGAGTAAGAACTTGCAAACTAAAATAAGCTTCCAACTTCAATTCAACTTGGAAAAATGAAAAAGCAACATACTCCCCTAATTATTTTTAAATAAGAGATTAAACAAGTGTACTATATCAAATTACTTATAGCTATAGTGATTTTAAAAAGGAAGGAAGGGGACTTCCCTGGTGGCACAGTGGTTAAGACTCCACGCTCCCAATGCAGATGGCCGGGGTTCAACCCCTGGTCAGGGAACTAGATCCCACATGCATGCTGCAACTAAGAGCTCATATGCCACAACTAAGGAGCCCACCTGCCGCAACTAAGACCTGGTGCAACCAAACAAATAGATAAATAAATAAATAAACATTTTAAAAAAAAAAAGGGAGGGAGGGAGAGAGAAAGAGAGAGAGAGAGATTGGGAGGGAGGGAGGTGAACACAATATAGGAGTACTGATGTATTGATAAAACAAAACCCCTTCTGGACCGTACCAACCATGAGTTCTACTGTCTATAGATTATTCTATCCTCAGGACACCTAAATAGTGAAAAGATTTAAACCTTGCTCCTTTAAACTAAAACTCCATTGGATAATGTCCCAAATGACTCTGTTTTTTTTTCCCCCTCCAAACCCTAATGAATACAGTTTCGTAGTTGAGTGTTATAGGAAGTATCATCTAGAAGCATCATGTCCAACAAACCTCTAAAAATGGGAGGCATGTATCATCACAAAAGATATAAAAATAAATTTTAGAACAAGTGTACTATATACACAATATTTTTAAATGTTTAGTAGAAAATTGTCTCTTTCTGTAAAAGAAATGTTACATCCACTTCTCACTTCCCAGATACTTGCTTTCCTCACGTTTTTCTGAGCACCTCTGTGAGGTGACTCAGAGATGGCAGCCTTCCTGGATATCACATCACTGCAGTGGGCAGCGTGCACTCCAGGAAAGTTCTTTCTCAACAAGTGCATGGGAGTCATTAGTATGCAGGGTCCCATTTCAAAGGCTGAAAGGAAATGAACTGCATGAATTGATTTGAATTGTTAAATAAGAAATAGTCTGAGAATTACTGATGGGTAGAAATAAGAGAGGAAATTTATCAAGTTTATCAAGAGATTTCATTCAAGAATCAAATAAAACATAAAGGGGGAGACCCGTTTATCAAAATACTTAAGTCAATCCCTTTGGGTGATTGGGCTTTTTCTTTGTTTTGTTTAATTACATTTTCTAAATGGTCTGCCATAAGCATATATTATTACTACTGCAAAGAGAAAAAAATTAAAACTCACACACACTGTGGTAGGCAGAATAACTGTCCTCCAAAAATGTCCACATCCTAATCTCTGAAATCTGTGAATATGTTACTTTACATAGCTGAAGAGACTTTTCAGATGTAATTAAGTTAAGGATCTTGAGATTGGGAGATTATCCAAATGAGCCCAGCGTAATCACAGGGTCTTTATAGGAAGGAGGCAGGAAAACCACAGAGTCAGAGGAAGAGAGACATGAAGATGCTACGCTGCTGGCTTTGAAGATGAAGGGACCACAAGGCAAGGAATGCAGGTGGCCTCCAGCAGCTGGCCAAGGAAAGGGGTTCTCCCCTGCAGCCTCCAGAAGGAATGCAGCCTTGTGGATACATTGATTTTAGTGCAGACGACGCATTTTAGACTTCTGACCTCCAGAACTGCAAGATGATAAATTTGTGCTGCTTTAAATCACTAAGTTTGTGGTACTTTGTCACAGCAGCAATAGAAAATTAATATACCCGCTTAACAGAACAAAGCAACTTCGGCTAAGCACCAAGTGAGAGTCAGGGACCATGAATGCTGAAGAATAGAAGGACATACAAGGTACACTTGGCAGTCATTGGAAAAAGAATAAATCAGTCTTGTTAGAAGCTGGTGTTTACATACAAGAGGACTGGGAAATAGGTATGAGACAGTGGGGTAGGATCAGATTGTGCATTTAAATTGCTCATCCCTGGTGGCGCAGTGGTTAAGAATCTGCCTGCCAATGCAGGGGACACAGGTTCGAGCCCTGGTCCGGGAAGATCCCACATGCCGCAGAGCAAGTAAGCCCATGCGCCACAACTACTGAGCCTGCGCTCTAGAGCCCGCGAGCCACAACTACTGAAGCCCGTACGCCTACAGCCCGTGCTCCGCAACAAGAGAAGCCACTGCAATGAGAAGCCCGCGCACCGCAACGAAGAGGAGGCCCCGCTCGCCGCAACTAGAGAAAGCCCGCACGCAGCAACTAGAGAAAGCCCCCGCACAGCAAAGAAGAACCAACACAGCCAAAAATAAATAAATAAATTTACATAAATAAATAAATAGATCATTTAAATTAAGCTGAATTTGACCTCAGAGGGGAAAGCATCTGGTTTTTGAAACATAGTTACATGCTGCCATTTTATACATTCAAGTTAATGCATTTACTGACAAATTCTTAAGTTTTGAGAGAATAAAAATTATTGTATTTTTTTAACTTCAATATCAATCCCTCAACTATAACATGTAAGCACTAAACCAGAGAAAATTAAGGTCCCTCCCAACCTACCATTCTAGAATTCCTTGAATAAGGGTAGCTCATCTACTGTAACTACCATCCAGAATATTAAGTAAAACATCACATTCTCTGAAGATGATGGATAAGAAACTAGTGCCAGGTTTTTATTTCTCATTAAAATAGAAAATAATATTGCAGAAATGTTGTAAAAATTATTGATAACTATAAATTATTGATGGCACTATAGCCATGATTGTTTCTGCAAATTATTTTTAGTCTTTACCTTTGTTCACACAAATGAGGCATCAAGGATTTTTTTCCTTTTAAACTTCTCAAGTAATAAGAATTTTTATGCTGGTATACAGTTTTTAGAATTACAATTTTAATAGTCAAATAACATACACATTTATTAAATTATAATTTAAATAACCATACCCTTGGTTTGACATTTTCATGCTTTTTATTATTACTAAAAAATGCTTGAATAAATGTTTTCGTGCACATAGCTTTTCCTGTTTTTACATCTAGGGTCAGCAAGCTTTTTCTGTAAAGGGTCAGATCAGTAAATATTTTAGGCTCTGCAGGCCATATGGTCTTTGTCGCAACTCCTCAACTCTGACATTGTAGCTTGAAAGCAGCAATAAACAAATGAATGTGGCTGTGTTCCAATAACATTTTATTTATGAACACTGATATCTGAATTTCATATAATTTTCATATGTCATAAAATATCACTCTTTTGATTTTATTTTAAAAACCATTGTAAAAGGTTAAAACCATTCTTGGTTTGCTGACTGTACAAAAATGGGTGGTGGGCCTGATTTGATATGCTGGCTGCGGTTTGCAGATGTGTTTTAGATTACTTCTTTAGGACAAATGTCTCAGAATGAATTAACTGGGTTAAACAGTACGTTGTGGTAGTTTAACACTTATTTCCCAATTACATTTTGAAAGGATTAAGTCATTTCTTTTCGTTTTTGTTTCAAAGAGAAATCTTTTGGCACTTTCCCCACCCATTCAAGTGAGCAACCTGGCAAGTGAAAGAGCTCTGTGAATGGAATTCACAACCCATGGGTCTCAGGTTTATCACTGACTGGCTGTCTGCTCTCGGGTAAGTCATGGGATTCCTTTGGTGCTCATCCGTAGGGGGAAGTAACAACCAGATGCTCTCAACAAAGGCGTAAAAACTCTAAAATTCTGTCTTTCCAGTGAACACACTGCTTCAGTGTCTTTCCTTTACTAGTGGTTCAAGTTCCATGGGTAAAAATATGGGGAAAAAATGATGTGCGAGAGGAGAGACAAACAAGTAGAGTTATTTTCATTAAGAATATCAAAATGTTACACCTATTACAGGAGAAAATAAAAATGTATACCAAGTAATAGTCTGCAAAATATTAGAGAATAAAACCATATGTTATGTGTTCATGAAAACCAAATCTGTCTTTTCAAAAGAGCACTTCAGATATTTTAATTGGAAATAACCAAGATGTCCATCAACAGTGGAATGGAAAAATAAATAGTATGTATTCATACAACGGAATACTACATAGTGAGAACGTGGATATTTCTCATAGATTATAAACTAAAGAAAATATAATAGAAACAAGAGAATACACACCATATACTTTCATATACATGAAGTTCAAGAAGAGGCAAAATCAACTCTGTTGATAGAAAAGTTCTGACTTTTAAAAGATTACCTTTGGGAGGGGGTACTGGCTAGGAGGATGTACCATGGAGCCTTCTGGGTACCAAAAACATTCCATATCTTGACCTGGGTGGTAGTTACACAGGGACATACATATGTCAAAATTTACTGAGTATACGTTTAAGATTTGTGCATATTATGGAGTCATACCTCAACTAAAATGATTTTTAAAAGTAAATCCAAAAACACTTCCAAAATTTTTTAAAATTTAAAAGAGAAACTTAGCACAAGTATTATACAAAACAAATCTATTTAGTGATCACAGGTGAGAACATTAGAAGTTGACACAAAAAGAGCTTGAAATAAACTTTGTTTATTCTTCATCAGAAATAGTTTCCAGGGGTATGTGTGTCTAGAATATCAATGTGGGGACTTTCCTGGTGGTCCAGTGGGTACAACTCCATGCTCCCAATGCAGGGGGGTCTGAAATCGATCCCTGGATGGGGAACTAGATGTCGCATGCATGCCACAACTAAGAGTTCTCATGCCGCAACAAAGATCCTCCGTGCCGCAACTAGATCCCGCATGCTGCAACTAGATCCCGCATGCCACAACTAACACCCAGCGCAGCCAAAATAAATAAATAATTTAAAAAAAAAAGAATATCAATGTGTACTCTCTCTAACCCTATCCTTCCCAATCCTTAAAAAAACATCTAGTTTAAAATGACCAAAAAATGGGTAATCTTGAAGACAAAAATAAATCACTGAGATGATATGCAGTTTCTAGGATGTAGATAAAAGGGGAACTTCTATTTGCTCTGGACTGAGTCGGCGGCTGGCTACAGGTAGTCCAGGAGCTATCAACTGTCCAACTATAACAGAAACGCAAAAACAGAAATATAAAAAATAAACATGCAAGCCCTTGGCAGCAGGAACAGCAAAAATGGCACCAAAAAAGGTAGCAAAACCCCCAAGAATCCAGCAAAGAAGAATGAGAATAGAACAGAGTTCTGCTGTCGTAAAAGTAAAGAAAAGTCACCCGTCTCACTGTGCTGGTCAAGGGACTTTAGTCAACAGTGGGTCACCCTCCACCCAGACAACAGCAGCAGAAGTCACCCCGAGCAAACTGCATTGACCAGGACAAAGTGTTCATGATCTTCCTGCCTGTGGGGTGACTGCAGTGTGAAATGTCACTATGAAAGAAGCAAGTGAGAAATTACCACCACAGAAGCACCTTGTGCGATTAGCAAACCCACCATGACATTAAAATCGTCCATTCTTGCAAATGGGTATGAACACATACACAACTTGGAATAGGATTTCTGATCTTGATAAACAAGAGCATCTGCTCAATGAAGTATTCAAGGACGGAGTCTCTTTCCTAACAGCGATTTATATCTCTGCTCTAAGAGGCATAAGGTAATATTCATTATTTATAAGCTTAACACCTGTGACTGCTCAGAGACTTTTTAAAAAATTAATGCTGAAAAAAAATCATCCATTCTTTAGTCCCAAAATTATATAATTAAAAAATATGGAACATAATCATAAAATTAAAAACTTAGAAAAGTAGCGATAACAATTACCCATAATGCCCCCACCCTAATCCAACACTATTAGCATTTTGCTGTATTAACTTCTAATTGTTTTCCCTGCATGTATTCTTTTTACATGGTTTATTCATTCATTCAGTAAATGTTTTTGAGGGCTTATTATGAGCCAACCATTTTGCTATGTATCAAAGATGAAATAATCATTTTATTCCAACAAATTTCCTTTTCTACTTATTAGAAAATCATAATCTTTTCTATTACAAAATTGAACTCATGAGCCTCATTTTTCTAACTTTTTATTGCTATTTAATACACATGCAGGAAAGTGCATAAATTGTAGTACAATACAACGAATTATCACAAAGTGAACGCATCCACGTTACCTCACTCAGGTTAAAAGGTAGACTACTAGCATCTTGTGTATCTTTAAATTATTTTAACGATAAACAGTAGGACCACCCTGGTAGTCTTCTTCTCTCTGGTTCATTCTCTTTCCACCCATACAGATGGTGCAAAGATCACGGCCAGAGGTAACTGCCACTCCTAGAAGGTTCAGCAGACTGGAGTGAGTATCAGGGGAAAGGAAATATGGAATAGGAGGCTCATTGGTCATAACCACCTCTCTGTTAGGTTTCAAGAGAAAAGGGTAAAAAGAATTTTAGAGATCTGTCTATAACTCGGTCCAAATAGGCATTCCAAGCAGAAGCCCCAGGCGAGTATAAAGAGAATGTGCAGCCGAGGTTTCCCAGCATGTGGGATCATATAGTTATGGTGGCGGGCAATAACCAGGCAGGATTTCATAAGCAGGAATTCTGGTCTCCTTTGACAGAACTAAAAGAACAAACCTTAGAGGTATTTTAGTCCAATTCTGTAACTTGACAAAAAAGGAAGGTGAGGACCTGAGAGAATGTAAGTATGCATCAGCTCCTGTTCCAGTTACCTATTACTGCATAAGCAATCACCCATAAAACTCAGTAGCTTCAAACGACAACCATCCTTTGTAACTATGTGTGGAGATGGATATTAACTAGACTTACTGCAGTGATCATTTCGGGGGATAAACAAATATAAAATCATTATGTTGTATACCTGAAACTAATGTAATACGTCAATTATATCTCAATTAAAACACAAAAAAAACGAAAGAAACAACCACCACCATTTATTGTCTCTCCCGGTCCTGGGGGTGATGGGGCTCAGCTGAGGTTATCACTCAGGGTTCCTTGTGTAGCTGCAGCCAGATGGTTGGGGCAGGGGTTACCCGGACGGCTTCTTCACTCACGTCTGATGGCTGTTCCTGAGCGTGGCTGGGGCCTCAGCTGGGCCTATCAGCCAGAATGCTACGACTCAGGGCCTCTTCCTGTGGCCTGGCCTTCCTCACAGAATGGGGACAGGCAGAAGGCACATCCCCTTTTATGAGCCCACTCCTTAAGTCTGTGTGCACAGTACCAATTAAGCCGTGGTCACAGACCCACCCAGATTCAAGGCCAGGGCGGTGGGGCACAGAGACACACACACATACCATAACTCTCCATGGGAGGAGTATCAACATCACACTGTAAGAAGAGGATGTGGAGACCTTGTTGCAACCATGTGGAATACATGCTTTGCACAGATGCCCTTCCTGCAGGCTTCCTCCCTGCAAACCCTTATCATGGCACTTATCACATGGTGGGAAACTGTCTGCTTACTTCTGACCCTACGTGAGCTCCACTACAGCATGAGCGCCTTAGGAGAAGCAACTGGATCATTAGAGTAATCTTCGTGTTCCTGGCATTTAGCAGGTGCTCAAAAAATTATTTAATGAATCAATGAACAAACAAAAAAATCTGGACTTAAAGAAATATTTTTAAATGTTTCTAAAGAATCTATAAAAGTTCCTTTATCAAAATCTCTCAGGCTGGGTCAACTTAAGACCATCAGCTTGGAGAACTGTTACTACCTGTAAGTTTTGTTAACAACATATTCTCATCTTTAACTAATCTATCTTTAGGTAACTAATCTATCTCTAGGTAACTAGTCTATCTCTAGGTAACTAACCTATCTCTGGGTAACTAACCTATCTCTGGGTAACTAATCTATCTGTGGGTAACCAGTCTATCTCTAGGTAACTAGTCTATCTCTGGGTAATCTATCTCTGGGTAACGAATCTATCTCTGGGTAACTAACCTATCTCTGGGTAACTAACCTATCTCTGGGTAACGAATCTATCTCTGGGTAACTAACCTATCTCTGGGTAACTAACCTATCTCTGGGTAACGAATCTATCTCTGGGTAACTAACCTATCTCCGGATAACTAATCTATCTCTAGGTAACTAATCTATCTCTAGGTAACTAATCTATTTTTGCTACTAACTCAAACATATCCAACAGCTTAAAATGTATCAGCAACACAAAATGCTCATCTTAACATATATTCAGAATAACTTGTGGATTTCTTATTTTCCCCTCAAAATTGGTGGGATATTTTATGACAAGCGCCCTTCAAAGGAAATTTACATATAACACCAATGTTGCTACATATGCCATAGGAAACAGTTTAAAACCACTCCAAGAGGAGATTAACCAAGATGGCGGAGTAGAAGGATGTGCTCTCACTCCCTCTTGCGAGAGCACCAGAATCACAACTGGCTGCTGGACAATCATTGACAGGAAGACCCTGGACTTCACCAAGGAGGATACCCCACGTCCAAGGACAGAGGAGAAGCCACAGTGAGACGGTAGGAGGGGCGCAATCAGAGTAAAATCAAATCCCATAACTGCTGGGTGGGTGACTCACAGACTGGCGAACACTTATACCACAGAAGTCCACCCACTGGAGTAAAGGTTCTGAGCCCCAAGTCAGGCTTCCCAACCTGGGGGTCCGGCAACGGGAGGAGGAATTCCTAGAGAATCAGACTTTGAAGTCTAGTAGGAATTGATTGCAGGACTGTGACAGGACTGGGGGAAACAGAGACCCCACTCTTGGAGGGCACACACAAAGTAATGTGTGCATCGGGACCCAGGGGAAGGAGCAGTGACCCTGGGGGAGACTGAACCAGACGTACATGCTGGTGTTGGGGGGTCTCCTGCAGAGGCAAGTGGTGGCTCTGTTTCACCGTGGGGATAAGGACACTGGCAGCAGAGGTCCTGGGAAGTTCTCCTTGGCGTGAGCCCTCCCAGAGTCTGCCATTAACCCCACCAAAGAGCCTCAGGCAAAACAACCAACAGGGAGGGAACCCAGCCCCACCCATCAACAGTCAAGTGGATTAAGGTTTTACTGAGCTCTGACCGCCACAGCAACAGGGAGGGAACCCAGCCCCACCCATCAACAGTCAAGTGGATTAAGGTTTTACTGAGCTCTGACCGCCACAGCAACAGTCAGCTCTACCCACCACCAGAGCCTCCCGTCAAGCCTCTTAGATAGCCTCAACCACCAGAGGGCAGACAACAGAAGCAAGAAAAACTACAATCCTGCAGCCTGTGGACCAAAAACCACAGTTACAGAAAGACAGAGAAGATGAAAAGGCAGAGGGCTATGTACCAGATGAAGGAACAAGAAAAAACCCCAGAAAAACAACTAAATGAAGTGGAGATAGGCAACCTTCCAGAAAAAGAATTCAGAATAATGATAGTGAAGATGATCCAGGACCTCGGAATAAGAATGGAGGCAAAGATTGAGAAGATGCAAGAAATGATTAACAAAGACCTAGAAGAATTAAAGAACAAACAAACAGAGATGACCAATACAATAACTGAAATGAAAACTACACTAGAAGGAATCAATAGCAGAATAACTGAGGCAGAAGAACGGATAAGTGACCTGGAAGACAGAATGGTGGAATTCACTGCTGCAGAACAGACTAAAGAAAAAAGAATGAAAAGAAATGAAGACAGCCTAAGAGACCTCTGGGACAACATTAAACGCAACAACATTCGCATTATAGGGGTCCCAGAAGGAGAAGAGAGAGAGAAAGGACCAGAGAAAATATTTGAAGAGATTATAGTCGAAAACTTCCCTAACATGGGAAAGGAAATAGCCACCCAAGTCCAGGAAGCGCAGAGAGTCCCATACAGAATAAACCCAAGGAGAAACACGCCGAGACACATAGTAATCAAAGTGGCAAAAATTAAAGACAAAGAAAAATTACTGAAAGCAGCAAGGGAAAAACGACAAATAACATACAAGGGAACTCCCATAAGGTTAACAGCTGATTTCTCAGCAGAAACTCTGCAAGCCAGAAGGGAGTGGCATGATATACTTAAAGTGATGAAAGGGAAGAACCTACAACCAAGATTACTCTACCCAGCAAGGATCTCATTTAGATTTGATGGAGAAATCAAAAGCTTTACAGACAAGCAAAAGCTAAGAGAATTCAGCACCACCAAACCAGCTCTACAACAAATGCTAAAGGAACTTCTCTAAATGGGAAACACAAGGGAAGAAAAGGACCTACAAAAACAAACCCAAAACAATTAAGAAAATGGTCATAGGAACATACATATCGATAATTACCTTAAACGTCAATGGATTAAATGCCCCAACCAAAAGACATAGACTGGCTGAATGGATACAAAAACAAGACCCATATATATGCTGTCTACAAGAGACCCACTTCAGACCTAGGGACACATACAGACTGAAAGTGAGGGGATGGAAAAAGATATTCCATGCAAATGGAAATCAAAAGAAAGCTGGAGTAGAAATACTCATATCAGATAAAATAGACTTTAAAATAAAGAATGTTACAAGAGACAAGGAAGGACACTACATAATGAACAAGGGGTCAATCCAAGAAGAAGATATAACAATTATAAATATATATGCACCCAACATAGGAGCACCTCAATACATAAGGCAACTGCTAACAGCTATAAAAGAGGAAATCGACAGTAACACAATAATAGTGGGGGACTTTAACACCTCACTTACACCAATGGACAGATCATCCAAAATGAAAATAAATAAGGAAACAGAAGCTTTAAATGACACAATAGACCAGATAGATTTAATTGATATATATAGGACATTCCATCCAAAAACGGCAGATTACACGTTCTTCTCAAGTGCGCACGGAACATTCTCCAGGATAGATCACATCTTGGGTCACAAATCAAGCCTCAGTAAATTTAAGAAAATTGAAATCATATCAAGCATCTTTTCTGACCACAACGCTATGAGATTAGAAATGAATTACAGGGAAAAAAACGTAAAAAAGACAAACACATGGAGGCTAAACAATACGTTACTAAATAACCAAGAGATCACTGAAGAAATCAAACAGGAAATAAAAAAATACCTAGAGACAAATGAAAATGAAAACACGACGACCCAAAACCTATGGGACGCAGCAAAAGCGGTTCTAAGAGGGAAGTTTATAGCTATACAAGCCTACCTAAAGAAACAAGAAAAATCTCAAGTAAACAATCTAACCTTACACCTAAAGAAACTAGAGAAAGAAGAACAAACAAAACCCAAAGTTAGCAGAAGGAAAGAAATCATAAAGATCAGAGCAGAAATAAATGAAATAGAAGCAAAGAAAACAATAGCAAAGATCAATAAAACTAAAAGTTGGTTCTTTGAGAAGATAAACAAAATTGATAAGCCATTAGCCAGACTCATCAAGAAAAAGAGGGAGAGGACTCAAATCAATAAAATCAGAAATGAAAAAGGAGAAGTTACAACAGACACCACAGAAATACAAAACATCCTAAGAGACTACTACAAGCAACTTTATGCCAATAAAATGGACAACCTGGAAGAAATGGACAAATTCTTAGAAAGGTATAACCTTCCAAGACTGAATCAGGAAGAAACAGAAAATATGAACAGACCAATCACAAGTAATGAAATTGAAACTGTGATTAAAAATCTTCCAACAAACAAAAGTCCAGGACCAGATGGCTTCACAGGTGAATTCTATCAAACATTTAGAGAAGAGCTAACACCCATTCTTCTCAAACTCTTCCAAAAAATTGCAGAGGAAGGAACACTCCCAAACTCATTCTATGAGGCCACCATCACCCTGATACCAAAACCAGACAAAGACACTACAAAAAAAGAAAATTACAGACCAGTATCACTGATGAATATAGATGCAAAAATCCTCAACAAAATACTAGCAAACAGCATCCAACAACACATTAAAAGGATCATACACCACGATCAAGTGGGATTTATCCCAAGGATGCAAGGATTCTTCAATATACGCAAATCAATCAATGTGATACACCATATTAACAAATTGAAGAATAAAAACCATATGATCATCTCAATAGATGCAGAAAAAGCTTTTGACAAAATTCAACACCCATTTATGATAAAAAACTCTCCAGAAAGTGGGCATAGAGGGAACCTACCTCAACATAATAAAGGCCATATATGACAAACCCACAGCAAACATCATTCTCAATGGTGAAAAACTGAAAGCATTTCCTCTAAGATCAGGAACGAGACAAGGATGTCCACTCTCACCACTATTATTCAACATAGTTCTGGAAGTCCTAGCCACGGCAATCAGAGAAGAAAAAGAAATAAAAGGAATACAAATTGGAAAAGAAGAAGTAAAACTGTCACTGTTTGCGGATGACATGATACTATACATAAAACAAAACAAAACAAAAAAACAAAACAAAACAAAACAAACAAACAAAAAAACCACTCCAAGAACTCGGGGCACTTAAGTGCAAACATACAATTTTAAAGTATTTTTATTCATAAATTATATATTTTTGTATCATGTTATTGGATATAGGTCATTCAAACCTAAATTATCACTGTACAGTCAACTTTTCTTTTTCTTGTCAGCAAAGAAAACCAAGATGAAATACAATTATATAAAAACTTGAAAATTAGTTAAGCTGTTCCCTGGCCTAACAAGGCATGCGTGTGTATTCAATGCACTAAAGTGCTTGTCTTAAGAATGCTGTGCATTGCAGTACACAATCCTTCCAATTTCACTACTGTCCCAAATATCGTCAGGCAGTCCTTAATTGGTTGAGACTCTGGGTATAATTCTGTTTTGATCACTTTCCTCACAAAGCATCATCAACCATTAACCCTGCAAACAAGGACCGATATTCACCAGCAGGACTTACCAATTAATATCTGACCACTCTTCATAGCAGATCCTCCTGGTAGCAGGCCATGGACCACAAGCTTCTCTCCACCGCCCTGTTTTCCACTTCTTCTCCAGCTCCACTTGGTCTGATGGATGATCCCAATCAGTACTTCCAGAAGCTTGAGCTGCTCTTTGGCTTTGGTGACGGTTAGCTTTTTGGGGTTCACATAAACGTTCACGTCTTTGTACCGCTGTTGGACAACAACTCCTGTTTTCTGATTGGACTGATGCTTTAGAATAGATACTGGCCCACTGGCATTGCTATTTTTTTTATTATAGCGTTTGGGTAAAAGTTTTTTACTTTTTAAAATCTTGGTAAACCGCTTGAGTTTGGGTTCATACTTTTTTCCTTCTTTGTAATCATCCTCTTCAATAATAATCTCGTTTTCGCTGAACCTGACATGGTTCACTGTAGGTGTCTCAGGAAGGAGGCTTTCTTCTTCATCCTCACTCAACTCCAAATAAAATAGCTCTCCATTCTTCTGCACACTGTCCAGCCATTCAGGCTCAAGGTCACTATGAAAAACAGAAAAGATAATCTAAATCGCAGCCAAACATGGGAAAAACAGTTATGCCTTTCCAGCAGGCAGGTGAGGGTAGGGTTTGGGGTGCGTGGAGATGGGAAGGGTGAAAGTTCTTTGATTATTTCAAAGTCTCCTCACTGATTCTAATTTATTGTGAGCATCAACATTATTTCCTGTAGAATGCTTTTTGTAGAGCCTTGAAGAACTGGGGTTGGAGGAGACGGAATCAAAATGGCATAGTGATAGAAAAGAAAACAAATTTAAAAAGAGATGGCCCCCTTCTAGAATCTAAGGTTCTGTTTTGTTTTTTAAATTTAATTCAGTCCCTGTGTGGTTACTGGTCACTTTAGACAATTTCACTGGACAATAATTTATATTAGTAGTTGATTATACAATTATATCCACAGATGTGAGACATTCAGAAATTGCCCAGAAAAACATCCTATTTGCAAGGAAATTATTCAGCATGGCTGACACGTTAAAACAAAAGTGAAAGCCTACCAGTATTAAAAGACTTTGTTTATATAATAAGTTTTCAAAAAAGGAACATTCACCCACCACGAACTAAAATCTTTGCTGAAAACAACTAGTTTGTAATCACAGTTAATAATAATCACTTCTGTAGCCTATAATTTCATAAAATTCCTTTAACAAATAATTGTAGTAAGAAAAGTAAACCACACATTACATGACTCATCATGTGATTATAAAAAAACTTTTAACTGGGAAGTAGGCCATTGACAAAAACAAAATTATTATTATTAAAATGATTCAAAGAGCATTAAAAAACAAAAATACCCGTCCTAGGGTAACAGACCTAACCACAAACTCTACCCTGTTCAATGTTACGAACAGTTTACCTTTCAAACTGCTATTCTTTAAAGCAAAACTGGTTACAGTGGAAGAACTAACATGTGGAGACAGTCTTTTCAGAAACATGAGCTGTAATATCCTGGCACGATATAATTTGTGTTCTAATCATTCAATCAGTTAGAAGGCATCTGTTTTCTGCAGTGTTTATTAGCAATCCTGGTTCTTTTAACTTAAAAGTCAAGTGTCTCTTTCTAAATACTGTGAAAATTCGTCCAAAAAATGCACTATTCTATTAATCAGAAACTAACCACTACGCTGGTCTGTAGTTGGTAATTAACACAGAATTTTCAACTATATATGAATGGTTAAAAAAAAAAGGCATAACTATCCCCAGATATCAAAACTAACATTTCTTTGGCACTTGCTGGTTCCCAGTGTGTGGCATCATTTTAGGCACTTAGCACTACTTACTGTGGGTTATTTAGCATATCAGTTTTGACTATATCTGTCTGTACCTGCAGAAATCAGTATTTAATATCTCTGTAGTTTTACTCTGATGAGTCTAAATAACTGTGTCCCCACCATAAAAAATTTAGATAACAATGTACCATAATTTAAAATGGCACAGGGACTTCCCTGGTGGTCCAGTGGTTAGGAATCTGTCTTGTAATGCAGGGGACGCTGGTTCGATCCCTGGTCGGGGAACTAAGATCCCACATGCCACAGGGCAACTAAGCTCGCACGCCACAACTAGAGAGACCGTGTACCACAACTACAGAGCCCACATGCTCTGGAGCCCGCACGCCACAACTAGAGAGACCGTGTACCACAACTACAGAGCCCACATGCTCCGGAGCCCGCATGCTACAACTAGAGAGAAGCCCACGCAGTGCAAGGAAGAGCCTGCGCACCGCAACAAAAAATCCCGCCTGCCACAACTAAGACCTGACGCAGCCTAAAGATAAATTAATTAATTAATTAAAAAATAAAATAAAATGGTGCAATGAAAATACCATAATTATACACAACTACTTATGAAGATATATATTAATTAGAAAATGAGTGAAATTTACTTGCTTTATAATCTCACCCTTTTAATCTGGCCTGTCGTTTGTATGAGAGATATGTGACCCCAAAGAAACATTTTTCCCTGTCTGCTAAACATGAAGATGGTTCACCTAATTCTCTAAAATTTGGAATTTATACTTTCTTTCCTTTTTTTTTGTGGGCAGTGTGGTGTGGCACACAGGATCTTAGTTCCCCACCAGGGATCAAAGCCAGGCCCCCTGCAGTGGAAGTGCAGAGTCTTAACCACTGGACCACCAGGGAAGTCACTTATTCTCTAAAATATGAATGTGAAACCACTTTTTGGTTATGACTTTAAGATCCCTGCAGGTGGAGGTGCCACAGGGGGTGGCATTCAGTTGTGGAACAAATAAACAGTGCCAGGCATGGTGGACAGTACTGGAATCACAAAGATGAAAACCTCAGTTCCTTCCCTTGTCTCGTGGGGAAGAGAAACTGAGAAGGAATTCATGACAATACACATGGTAGGTGCAAAAGAGAGGCCATCCAGCTTAGCCTGGGGTTGAGGATGAGGTCAAGGGAGACTTTCTGGTAGAGAAGGCCCCAGAGGTGAGTTTTAAAGCAACAAGTGTCTGGGGAGGAGGGCCTGGGGAGCTGAAGGGGAAGACGAGAAGAGAATCCCAAGCAGAAGTACCAGCACAAGCAAAGGCCTTGAGGGGTAGTCTCCATGGCCTACGTGGATAACTAAAGCTAGTCTGCAGTTGCCAGAGTGGAGGTGGTGAGGTGGGGAATGACAGAAGTCTAAATTTGCAAGTTGTAATTTTGCAAGCCCTTTTGGACCCTGGCAAAGGGTTTGGGTTTTGTTGGGTAGGTAAGACAGCATCAATGAAGAGTTTTAGGTGGAGGGGTTTACATGTTAGAAATCCTTGAATAGATCTACTTTGACAGGGCAATAGAAGAAGGAATTGAGGTGGACAAGATTCAAGATAAGAGGCCAGGGGCTTCCCTGGTGGCGCAGTGGTTGAGAATCCGCCTGCTAATTCAGGGGACATGGGTTCGAGCCCTGGTCAGGGAAGGTCCCACACGTCGCGGAACAACTAAGCCCATGTGCCACAACTACTGAAGCCCGCGCGCCTAGAGCCCATGCTTCAGAACAAGAGAAGCCACCACAGTGAGAAGCCCGCACACAACTAAGAGTAGCCCCCGCTCGCCGCAACTAGAGAAAGCCCATGCAGCAACGAAGACCCAACGCAGCCAAAAATAAATAAATTAATTAAAAAAAAAAGATAAGAGGCCATTTAGGGGGCTGTTTCTGTAGTCCAAGCAAAGATGATAACTAAGGCAATTGTAGAGGAAATGGAAAGTAGGAAAAACATTTGAGAAATGCTTGAAAATCACCAGGACGTTGAGACTGATTAGATGCGATGATGAGGGAGAGGAAAGAACTGGTGTTGACTAGATTTCTAGTTGGTGACTGTACTTTCATGCACACATAAGCACAGACTCATTTTATATAAATGGGCACGTAATTATCATACATGTCATCCTCCCTTCCTACCTTTCACTGACATGTTAAAAATCTGTGTTCTAAACAACAAGGTCCTACTGTATAGCACAGGGAACTACTGATATATTCAATATCCTGGGATAAAGCATAATGGAAAAGAATATGAAAAACAATATAGATATATATGTATAACTGAATCACTTTGCTGTATACCAAAAACAAACATCGTAAATCAACTATACTTCAATAAAAAAAATCTTTTTTAATCTGTGTTCTTATAATCATATAAAACATATATAGGGTTATTTGTTACTGTTTGTTTTGAAAAAGTGAGTGGAATCTATACACACACACACGCACACACACACACACCCCTTTATCATTTATCAGTAAAAAAACAATTTAAAAACCTCTAATGGCTACATTAAGGGATGTAGCATGAGGGATGTAGCACATTTGGTCACTCACCTACTGATAAGCTTTGTGTTCACTTTTTTTCTTTTTCTTTTTTTTTTTTTTGCCCCTATGGACAACAATACAGTAACCATTCTTTTATGTAGGGGTATAGATAGATAGATAGATAGATAGATAGATAGATAGATAGATAGATAAATAGGTAGGTGTCTTTACCCTAAGACTATACCAATTCACATTTCCACCAGCAATGAATGAGATCCACTTTCTTAAGCTCTATATTTAAAAAATATTTCACTTTAAGCAGAAGAAATTTTTTGAAAAAGGGAGAAATTAAAAGAAGGGAGATAAGAGACAGGAATAAAGACAAGGAAATGAACATAGGAAACTGAAAAAGAAGACAAAACATATAGTAAAAAGAAAATGATCTGAGAGGTCACAGACCTTGGTTCAAACACTGTTCTATTGAGATTTTCACTTTTCTAAGCTTTAGGTTTCCTCTTCCAGAAAACAGATTATAGCTACCTCACAGGGCCGTTATCAACAGCAAATAAAATAATGTGCCTGGCATGGTAAAGGCCAAATAAATGACAGTTCCCATCCTCCTGCACCACAGTCAGAACTGGAGAGAAACTTACACCTTTATTAGATATAGCTCCTGTACTTCTGCACTTTTCCAACCCCTAGCAATAAATGACGATGCCTCCAATGATCTCTATTTACTAGATTCCAGGCTAAGTGCTGGTAACATATGAACCAAAACTAGATACTGCCTTTAAGGCCACAGTTCAGGATTCCCAAAAGGTTCCTTATTCCTATCACAGGTGATTACTTCCTATTTAGAAAAACATCAAGAGCATAACTGATTAACGTATCAGAAAGTTTAACAGAGTTGGAAAGACTGTACTCTCAAACTAGTTCTATTAGAAGGGAGGGGATGTATTAAAAACAACAATAAAACAAAACTGCCAACTTTTCATTGTAACTATTTATTAATAATGAAATTAATATTATATATAGACACTCTTCACTCCAGGAGATGGAGCTTAATCTTCCCTCCTCTTTAGTGTAGACTGGACTCAGTGACATGCTTTCAAAGGACAGAGTATGGAAAGTGAAAAACAGAGACTTCACAGTGAAGAAACCTGGCAGACATCATCACCTTAACCAAGTGATCAAGGTTATGAAAAACAAGGAAGGGCTGAGAAACTACTGCAGACCAGAGGAGACTTAAGGAGACGTGATGACTAAATGCCATATGATACCCTGGATTGGATCCGGGAACAGAAAAAGGACATAAGTATGGGAATGGTGAAATCTGAATAAAGTCTAGAGTTTAGTTAATAGTACTATACTAATGTTAATTTCTTAGTTTTGAAAAATGTACCCTATTTGTGTAAAAGGTTAACATCAGAGAAAAACTGGGTGAAGAATTTACAGGAATTCTCTGTACTATCTTTTCAACTTTTCTGTAAATCTAAATTTATTCCAAAATAAAATATTTTTTAAAGTTTTTTAAAAAATTAATTAATTAATTATTTTTGGCTGCGTTGGGTCTTCATTGCTTCTTGTGGGCTTTCTCTAGTTGCGGCGAGCAGGGGCTACTCTTCGTTGCAGTGTACAGGCTTCTCCTTGTGGTGGCTTCTCCTGTTGCACAGCATGGGCTCTAGGCACGCGAGCTTCAGTAGTTGTGGCATGCGGGCTCAGTAGTTGTGGCGCACGGGCTTAGTTGCTCTGCCACATGTGGGATCTTCCCGGACCAGGGCTCAAACCCTTGTTCCCTGCATTGGCAGGCGGATTCTTAACCACTGCACCTCCAGGGAAGTCTAAAATATTTATTTTTAAAAAGGAATTAAATCTAGCAGTTTTAATTAAGATTTTTATAATACATGGGTTACATTAATCAATATTAATATAAATACTCTTTCATTTTTTTCTGAGAGCCTATGGTGCAAGCTGCAAAGCTGTCATTGTGCAAATGTCTTTCAATGAGATTTTAATTTTGTTCATTCTACTTTGCTCTAAACAGAAATAACTGTATATTTATAGTCTGCCTGCAAAGTTTGACGGCACTTTAATTGGTTTCAAGGCCCTAAATGATGTGGCAAATGTGAGCAGAGTCCTTACCAAAGAAAAACTTGCTAATTTGCAAATAAGCAAGTTCACTTACATAAGCTCTAACAGTATATTAAAGAAAATGAACTTCAGATAATGCTTTTAAGTTTCTCAATTACTCAGGTGTTTCAAAATTCTATGTTGATACTAAATCTTTTTTTCGTCTTCTAAGTTATTGAATCTCTCAGGTCCTTAGTTGCGTTAATGTCAGCATTTTTCACCAAATGAAGTAGTATCATATATAATATATATATATATATATATAATTTCCTTGACCACCACAAGAAAAAACATTAACAAAATAGCCAGCCCTCATGGCACATTTCCTTAAGGAAAACAGACTTTTGCTACTACTTCAAACCAGTTATAATAATTTTTTTTTCGTTTTAGTGGGGAAAGCACAATGTGCTTTACCAAAATGGCCAACACATGTAGTTACATAGTTATATAGTGCTAACAGGTACAGCAGGACAATCCTAGGTACAGAGACAAACCACACAAAATAAAAACACCATGACAAATTATCATGGATTCTATCTGGGGCTTGTTCAGTAAGTACGGGTCTGCCTAATGCTTTTCTGTGTTTTCATTTCTGTGTTCTGTCTACCAGCAATATCTGATTTTCATCCCCGAAGTCTTTTGATTGTTTTCTAAAAGGAAACCATGATTTTAAGGGTTAAAATCTATGCTAGCTGTTATAGCAGCTTGAGGAGGTGGGGAACCTGGTGGGAGCTGATGCTGCTGCTTCTAGCCCAGCCAGTAACCACTGGAACAAATGTGGAGCACGTCAGAGAAGAAGGGATCAGCCAGTGAACTACTAACTGTGTAGTCATTGCATGAAATAAATTTTTACATCAGGAACACATCTCCACTAGAACTATGCTAATAATGACCCCATTCCCTACCCCAGCCCTTCTGCTAAACAGGGCATGTCTACACATCACTAAGTTAAGGATACACTCTAACTCTGGTAGAACTGAAATCAAAGACCAGCAAATCATTTTTTGATAGGGCTTTATTGTGCTTTTAAAGATGTCAGGTGGACAGAGAGCTCATCACCTAGCTGAAATGCAAGTGACAAAAGTGAGGAATGAAAACTGCTATAGGAGAAAAACTGTTATTGGAGAAATTAAGTCTGAGAGAGATCAAATAAGGTCCTAGGAGAAGGTGGCACTTAAATGAAAACTTGAATGATTGTGACAAGCAGAGATAGGAAGAAAAGGTGTTTCAAACAGAGAACAAAGTATCGATACGTATAAGTGTAGGTAAGAAAGAACATGTTAGGAATGAGAATGGGTGAATATTTCAGTGTAGTAATATTATGAACTGAATGTTTATGTTCCCCCAGAATTTATATGTTGAAACATTTCCATCCAATGGGATGGTGTTAGGAGGTGGGGCCCTTGGGAAGTAATTAGAATTGGATGAGGTCATAAGGGTGCAGCCCTCACGAACAGGATTAGTGCCCTATAAGAGACACAGGGAACTTGCTTCTCCTCTCTGCTATGTGAAAATACAATGAGAACTTGCAGTCTGCAACCTGGAAGAGGGTCCTTACCAGAACCTGACCATGCTGATATCCTGATCTTGGACTTCCAGCCTCCAGAACTGTGAGAAATACATTTCTATGGTTTATAAGCCACTCAGTCTAGGATTTTTTTTTTTTTGTGGCCACACCACACATCTCGTGGGATCTTAGTTCCCCAACTACGGATCGAACCCATGCCCCCTGCAGTGGAAGTGCAGAGTCCTAACCACTGGACAGCCAGGGAATTAATTCCCTTGGATGTTTTTTAAACAGCGGCCAGAGCTTAGACAAATAGGAATACAGGTGACTTAAAGGAAGATCATCAAAGATGAGATCAGATCTAAAAGAGCTTAAAAAAGTATCCTAAGGAATCTGGAGTTTATTTGGGAGGCCATCAAGCTTTTGAGTAGAAAAATGATTTAAAAGACTTTTCTTTTTTTAGAGCAGTTTCAGGTTCACAGCAAAACTGAGCAGAAGGTAGAGTGACTTCCCATATACTCCTTGTCCCCCCACTTGCATGGCCTCCTCCATTATCAACATCCCTCACCAGAGTGGTACATTTGTTACAATCGATGAACCTACATTGACACAACATAATCACCTCAAATCCACAACTTACATACAGTTTACTCTCGTGGTGTACAATCTATGGGTTTGGACAAATGTATAATGACATGTATCATCCACCATTATAGTATAATTATAGTATCATACAGATACATACAGTATCTGTATAGTATTTATACAGATACTATATGATATTATAGTATCATATAGTATCATACAGTTCCACTGCTCTAACACAATTGTCCTAATATTTTAAATTTTGAAATAAGTCAAAATAGATGAAGGCCCATCAAGTTTCCCAGTACCAGGAGGATAGTTTTCATGTTAAAGAAAAGCATGTCATTTCTAGGTCATCTACACAAAGACTTCATTTCCAAAGAGGTAGAAACGCTTACACATTCAGCCTTTATTTTCTCTTTAAGTACTTGCCCCTTAGTATATAGGAGTCTTGAGACATCTTGTAAAACAGTAAGTTATAACCAAGAATTCTCCTAATTCTGAATCCCTCAAGACCAGAGAAAACTTGATGAAATGAAAATGTTAACACTTTCAGGTTGTCTGACTCCTACTCTTAATCTAGTACTTATTACACTGTACCAGGATGCCTCTCATAATAATCTGTTGAAAAAACTATTCCGACACTGCAAATGTGCTATGAATACTAACAGAATTAGTCTCATTTTCAAAAGTCTCAGTTATTTCAGGCTACATTATAAAGACATTCCATTGTAATTGAAGTGGTTGAATTCTCGGAATAATACAGTCATCTGCAAACAAACCTGAAGTATTACTGTTAGTTTTTAAATCTCAGCCTTCTCCTCCTGATCACAGGGATGACCTGGTTAAGCACGTGGATCTCTACTTCATTTTAGTTAGCTTCGTTGGTAATGTTCATGCGTGTGTTTAATCCTATTTTTGATCCAAACTGCCATATTGTATCTTTTTGTAGTAGGTTCTCTAAGAGAAAAATGATTTTAGAAAGCAAACTCTGGCAGCTGTATAGGAGAAAGACTGAAAACAGGAGAAATTAGAGGCACCCAGACCAGTTAGACTACTGGTGTATGGGAGACGCAAGCCCTTTAAGTAAGGCAGTGCCTGTTAGAAGCAGGAGGAGGTGGTGGGGTGGATATCAGAAAAGCAAGTCAACAGGACTGGAGACTTACTAGATCTGAGGACCTGAGTAAGAAAAGAGTGAGGTCAGCAAATGAGATGGGCAACACTAGAGGAGAAACAAGGCAGATAATGAATTCTCTTCAAACATGCTGAGCTGGAAGCATACAGAGATGCTGGCAGAGAATTACCATGTCTCATCATAAACCTAGTTACATACTATTTGACTTTTTAATCTATATAATTTGATAAAAGAAAAATTAAATTAAAAGGAAAAAGTCAAGGTTCAGAGCAGGAGAGAAAAAGGAAAATATTATACTAAATTGATATTAATATATTGCACCACAACATTGAATGAAATATTTTTATTCTTCGAGTAGCACATTCCCAAGTTAAAACCCAAGAAAAAGATAAATTTTGATATATCCATGGAATCCAGTTCAGAAATTACAAGGTAAGAACTACACCTAGGCAACAACATGAATGAGTCTCAAAATAATTATGCTGAATAATCACAAAAAAAAAAACAATTATGCTGAATCCTATTTAGAAATAAAAAGGAAATCCTATTCAGAAATAAATGGAATCCTATTCAGAAAGAAATCCTATTCAGAAATAAAAAGGAACAAACAACATATAGGCAACAAAATGAATCGTCTCAAAATAATTACGCTGATTAAAAGAAGCCAGACAAAAATGGGAGTCCATACTATATAACTCCATTTTTATAAAACTCTAGAAAACACAAACTCAGCTATCATTACAGAAAGCAGATTAGTGTTTATAAAGAGTGAGGCAGGCATGAGTAATATGAGGGAGGCACATGGGGAAACTTTTGGACAAGATGGATATGTTCATTATCTTGACAGATGTATTCATGTCAAAACTCAACAGTACACTTCAAATATGTACAGTTTATTATATGTCAATTATACTTCAGTAAAGTTGTTAAAAAATCCCAGAAAAAAAAAATTTAAAGGGCATATTTTCCTTCTTCTCCAGTCATTCTTCTTATTGTCAGTGGAAGCTCCTTAGCATTTTATAGCTAAATTCTCTTTCTAAAGTATCCTCTTTCCGCCTCCATCAGTCAAGGATTTAAAACTCACAATAAACAATTCACTTCAAAAAATCAAAAATCTAAGTCATAAAACGGATGACTTTGGCCAACATGAACCAATGTGGCTTCAATGAGTTGGGTAAATGTAAACCAAAGCAAAGAAAGCATGGCATTATTGCAAGTAAATGTATGATTTCTGTTATTTCAACATTGAAACTAGTCGGGACTTCCCTAGTTGTGCCGTGGATAAGACTCCGTTCTCCCAATGCAGGGGGCCCGGGTTCGATCCCTGGTCAAGAAACTAGATCCCTCATGCATGCCACAACAAGAGTTTGCATGCCACAACTAGAGAGCCTGCGCACCGCAACTAAGGAGCCCAAGAGCCGCAACTAAGGAGCCCACCTGCCTCAACTAAGACCCGGTGCAACCAAATAAGTAAATAAATAATTTTTTGTTTTTTTAAATATTGAAACTAGTCAACGGTTTCCTCAACCCAACCCACCCTCCAGTATTACCTCTGAAACTTCCTCAGGAACTTGCCAATATGCCAGGTTAAGATGTACTGCACCAATCTAAAAATTTCCTCTTATAAGTCTTAAACAAACCTATTAAAAGTACTATACCAGAATGTACCCTGAAGACATTTTATCTAAAAAATGATAAACTTATTAATTCTATATTGACAATCACTTGCAGCTCAAACTGGTTTTCAGTTTCAAAGCATGCAAGAAACAATGATAATTTCCAGAAAGAATATGCAGAAATTAACTAGAACCCTGAAAGTTCAGGATACTTTATGTGAATCAATAAGTAGCATAACTTCTTTAATAACCTCCATGTAGGCAATGAAAGACAACAGGCAATTCATATCTCTTAGCTTTGATGAGAAAGCTTAGGTTCGCATCCCTATACCTTGGATCCACCTGTTCCAGTGTCCTGTCCATGCTGGGAAGCCCACCTTTTGCATTGGTGATGTTGCAGCTTAGGGAAGTAAATACCATAAGGAAGAAACAGAACAGACGCCTACCTGGTCAGTGTATATCAACTCTCATGTCCTAAACACCAAGAAGTGACAGCCATAAAATCTGAATCTTGGTAGGACTTGAAATATAGACCAGCCAAACAGTTTACAATCGAGATCTCCTGTACTTTTATTATTAGGATGATAAAGACACTGGAATATGTGGAGTGATCAGTGAATGACTGATATAGAAAGTTTAATGCCCATTTTAAAAAAAACTAAAATATTATATATATATGTGTGTATATATATGTATATATATATATGCATATATGTATATATATATATATATATGCACACATGTATTCCAAGTCACAAAATGCTTTGAAATAAGTTTTCTAACACGAGTTCTCAGCTTGCTTATTTCCTAGAAAAAAGGACTAGCTCATTTATTCACTCATCAAAATCAATGCACCCCATTTGAAATCAGGTCTCTTAAATTTCTCCACTGACAACATTTGGCTGTGTGATCATGGGAATATAATAGATTCTCTCTGGGTTAAAAATGTGTGATTCTGAGATGTAGAGAAACCAAGAATTTGAATCTCACACTGTCTATGGCTCCCATAGCAAGACCAAATAAGGTTCTACATAATCCATACTTCCTTGCAGCAGCCTTGCTTGATAGCCATGAATTTTGTAATTATTTTTTAAACGACCACAGTAGATTGTACAAAGTATTTGATCCTTAAATTTGTTCAAGTTTTCCAGAATATAATCTGTCCTCATTAAGCCTCTAGAATATAATTAAGCAGCCATTAGTGATGGTTTTCTCCCTTGTGCTTTTAAAGATAATGATAAAAATGTTTTACATACCTATGGGTGAAGATAATTGCCAAGTAACTGGTACTCCTAAATACACATTAAATACTTGTAACTGTTATTTCTAAATACACATAAAATGTCATCCTAAAAATGACTATATATGGCAGTCACTGATTGATGTTTTGGCACCAGAACCTTTTCAATGCTAGTCATTTCAAGCTACCGCTAATTACTTTAATTGACTTTTCTAATCCATAGCAGTAAGGGATAAATTCCTTCAAAACTGAAGTAGCATTGGGTACTGTGAATAAAAATAACTTTTTCATTATTTTTAGGGATAAGAAAATAGAAAATAACACTTAGATATTCTGTATTTAAAAATTACATTATAACATAAAATAGAAAACAAGAAAACCATGGGAATGTATAGGAAAATACAGCAGAAATACCCCCCCAAAATGCTAAGAGAGGTTGTTCTCGATGGCGAGGCTAGGGTGGATTTTCTTTCTTTTATATAGCTATTCATTTTTATAACCGGAAAAAGCTACATAATTTAAATAGTTGACATAAAACGTGGAGGGTGTCACTTCACTCTAAACACTGAGGTTAAAGTCACAAAGATCATGACATCAAAGCAAGAAGACACTGCGACAGAAGAGAATTTTATGAACACTCTAACAGATAGATACACTCTCATCTATTACAGAACCCACCACAAAGAAGAGAACCTCCTCCTCTGAAAATCACAAAAACCTAAAGTAACAAAGAATGGCACAGTCATTTCGGCTCACATTATCACACAATTGAAACGTGGTGCAAATAAACCCCACTTAATCTCTACCACGCCAACACTCTCGAATTCCCCCCAGCCCACGTGTACACTCTCGAGGCAGAAGGAATGGATTTAATTGTCCCTCTTCGAGAACCTTACTCATAATCGGTACTCGTAGAGGAGTATGAACCCGAGTCGCTGACCGGATCTTCAGGATCACAATCCGCATCTTCTTCTTGTGAGGAAGGGTCTCCAGGGAGTCCCTCTGGGCTCTGACGTGAACCGCACAACGCCGGAGACGCCATCATTAGGGACGCAGCAGCTACAAGTAGGGTAATTCAAATCTCGCAGCTACGGCTTGCCGGGGCCGCCATCGTGCCTCCGCTCGGGAACGGGTAGGGGACACGTGACCACCAATCCTCAGCTTCAATTGGTGGCAGCTCAGGTTGCCAGGGAGACGAGGAAGCTTCCCTGAGAGAACCGAGACAACTGAAAGGAGCCAATTAACTTGAACTTCCAGGAGGGTATCCGGGAGGAATGGAAGAAGCTGAAACTTAACCACTTCCGCTCTCCTAAACACACTCCTTTGGAGCAGCGTAACTTATTAAAACTGGCGGAGGCCCACTGTTTTGTTTTCTTGCGGTTTACACTTTGTTTCTACGCTGAACAGCTCTCCAAAACCTTAGAGGCGCTCCGCCTGAGTTTCCCTTGCGGTAAAAGAAGCTACCCTTTACCTCTCCATACGCGCGAGGAATGGACGCTTTTAAGCAATGCCTTCTAGGTGTTAATGTAAATACGCGCCATTGTTTCTTTGGTTTTCTTATTGTTTCGCAGTGGCAAACATTTTAACAGTTCTCCCAAGCAGATGTTATAGAGGTGCTTCAAATTGGTGCCCATAGTGTGAAATCTACTGCGTGTTCATTTTCTAACTGAAAATTTTATAATTTGATAAAGTGTTCTCATCACTGAAGTTGGAAGTGTAAACAGGTAAAATTTACCTGTCATTTGCGAATACCTACATCAAATATTTTTTGTAAGTACAAAATAATAGCTAGCATTTATTGAGATTCAGCCATTGCTCTAATTACTTGTTCTATTCATATGTATATAAATATATATGAACTAAATATCCCTATACTAAAATAAGGAAACTGAAACTTAGAGAGTTTATTCATCTTGTTAATGCTCACATGGCTAGCAGGCATCAAAGCCAACGGAGAACTGAACTTAAGTCATTAACCACTAGATTATATTTACTCCTCAGGACCCAGTAATTCAACTATTAGAGATCTATTCTAAGAAAATAAGGGATATAAATAAAATTTATAAAATTTGTAAAAGTGAAAAGCTGAAAGCAATCTAAATATTCAACCATAGGGGAAAAGTTAAATACACCTTTATATATAAAGTATGATGAATATTATGATGTGAATAGAAATGTTTTCAAAGAGTAATGCATGGGGAAATGTTCCTATTGTAGCAGGTAAGAGAAGGATATAATGTTATTTTATGATCTCAATGGATGGGTGCTGGGGATTCAACTTAAACTACATGGGTGGATGGTAGAGACTGAAAGGTGAATGGGCAGTTTATAACATATAGTGTCCTATGATAAATACAGAGTTCTACTGGAATACCCAAAGGGAAACAAACTAGGGCATGTGAGGCCACAGCAGATTTCTTAGAGGAAGGCTTAACTTATCTTGTTATTACGGGATAGTATGTTCCAAACAGAGAAGAGTAGTGCAGATGAGTCTCCCCATGGCCCAGAGAGATACATGCATGAAGAACTCCAAAGAACCTGGGCAGTAGCCATCAAATATGTAAACTTTCAAGCTGCAATTTAGTTTCATTTGTCACATTAAACTATGTATATCTGAATATCCTAAGTTTTATGGTTTTATTTGTGTTAATTTCTAAATTTGCTTTTTTATAACTGTAAACTAGCGATTGAATTTTATTTTGTAGTTTATTTGTATTCATTTATAAAATTGTTTTTATCTTATATAAGAGCTATAAAGCACAGAGCTTATGCCTGTTTATTTAAAATTATAATAAAGTCTGTCATCCCTGGAAATCCATCTGCAAGAGTCTTTCCTGAAAAGAGGGGTCCATGTACCACTCAAATTGGAGAACAGGGGACTAGTTCATAAATGGTGAAGGAGGTTCTTGAGGTGGCAGGAGGATATGGCACCCTAGGAACAGATGGAGGGCTATGACCTTGCTTAACACCTCTTCCCTGAAGCTGGTACCCAAAGGAGGGTGCAGGTGTGGATGCTGACTTGCCAGTTTCACTCAGGAAGCTGAGGCAGTCTCCATGGGATGGTGTTCATTTTCTCTGGTAAGCAGAAGGCAACCTTGCCAGCTAAAAGTGATGGAGAAAGTAATGGGGTCAGAAGCCTGAAGACAGTGGAACCAGGAAGGAAGAGAAACAAATATTTCCATCAGTACTGAGGTCTAAAAAAAAAAAAGATGTATTACTTTTAAAATCAGAGATACTATTATTTTAAAAGGTGGAATCACTAATAGTTATGTTTCATGTTAAGACATACATACTTATTCTCACCACAATCCCTAAGATTCCATTCTAAAATTAAAATGCTTTAGGCACCTCTTTAATACTTAGCCTTTCATCATTTTAAAAGCAACTTATTGGAAGTAAAAACAGAAAAAAGACATTTTAAATTTTAACAAAACTCCACATTTCCTTACTATAAATAACACTTCATTTTTTTCTATAAGTATCTAATAATTTCATACCCTGCTCATAAGTCTCAATGCTGCCCCATTAAACAGAGAATAAAATCCAAACTGTGTAGTCTCTTAAAAAAACTTTCCAATTCTACAAATAATTGAGCACCAACTAGGAATCAGAGACCTTATTTCCTGCTGTGCATTAATTAAGTTAATCATGTGTGTCCAACTTGCTAATCAAAATATCTTACCTGAGGTGCTTGTTAAACATACAGACTTTAGGGTCCTGCCCCACTTCAACAGGATCAGAATCTCCAGAGGAGGGGCCTGGAAATCTCTAGTTTAAAAAGTAACCCCAGTGATCCTCAAAGGCAAACTTGGGAAACACTGCCCTTAGCCTTACCTCAGTTCTATGCTTCATACCTATAAGTCCCACTGACCATTTCGCAGGCTGGAACCCACTCCCACCTCCTGGTTTTGAGCCTGGCAGGCAGACCTCTTCCTGCCTCAGCACCCATCATGGGTATAATCTTGAGCAAACAACCTCTGCCAGCTTCACTTTTCCTACCTGCGACTTAGGATATTGGTACCTCTTTCACGGGACTGTTTGGAATCCAGTGAGTTAATGCACGTAAAATACCTAGCACACAAAGTGTCAAAAAACATTAGCTATTCTGTGGATCATTTACTCACACAGTTCCCTGTCTGTGGAATGCTGCTTATCCAAAACACTACATTTTCCTTCAAGTCCCAATTCAAGCTGTACCTTTTCCAGGAAGTCTTCCCAGGCTCTTCTCCTACCTTATAGTAAGAATTCCTCTTTCCACCTTCCCCTCATAACATATCCCATGAAGTTCTGGTATAATTAACTGCCAGTCTGCCCAGTATCTAAACTATTTAGGAACGTGTCTATCTTTGCTACCAAATGACAACTCCTAGAAGACATGACTGTTGTTTTTTTTTTTTTCAGTCTTTGATCTTGCACAAAGTTGAACCAGAGCAAGAAGTGCCACATAAAAGTATATCTTTTAAGAAATGTCCTTGGGACTTCCCTGGTGGTCCAGGGGTTAAGAATCTGCTCTTCTACTGCAGGGGGCTCCAGTTTGATCCCTGGTCGGAGAACTAAGATCCCACATGCCGCGCAGTGCGGCCAAAAAAAAAAATGTCCTTTCATACTAGATAAATCTCTGAGTTATGTTGACTTTATTTCCGTATGTTTAATGAACAAAATCCCTCCCCTGCCCCCAGAAAAAGTTACACCTTTGCTTGATCTTTCACAAAAGAAGAAATAATAGCAATCATTTTAAATTCTTTTAAACAGGGCTGCTCTCACTTTGGCCTCTTGCAGCCTCCCAATTTTTTTTTTTTTGGAGTTTACTTATTTATTTATTTATTTATTTTTGGCTGCGTTGGGTCTTCGTTTCTGTGCGAGGGCTTTCTCTAGTTGCGGCAAGCGGGGGCCACTCTTCATCGCGGTGCGCGGGCCTCTCACTATCGCGGCCTCTCTTGTTGCGGAGCACAGGCTCCAGACATGCAGGCTCAGTAATTGTGGCTCACGGGCCCAGCCGCTCCATGGCATGTGGGATCTTCCCAGACCAGGGCTCGAACCCATGTCCCCTGCAATGGCAGGCAGATTCTCAACCACTGCGCCACCAGGGAAGCCCCATTTTAAATTCTTAATTAAATTTTCAGGGTATGGTAATCTGATTTCCAGATTTCTAACTTTATATATTATATTTATACTAATTAAATTAATATTTGATACCCTTAGATATACTGGAGAGGATGAAGAAAGGAAAAGAATAAAATGCCATTTTCAGGGGCTTTATAAGAATACTGACTGTCTGTTTCATAATTATCAATTGTAGGAAGACTTAAAAGATTTAGACCGGGTATTTTGGCTGCACAGCACGGCTTATAGGATCTCAGTTCCCTGACCAGGCATTGAACTCTGGGCCACAGCAGTGAAAGCCCAGAATCCTAACCATTAGGCCACCAGGAAACTTCCAGGCCAGGGTGTATTCTTATTTTCTATTTTCCACTACACAAATGGCCAGCCGTCTTCTGAGGCCCAGATATGTTTAGTTTAATATATATGAGACATAAGGTCCTTATTTCCATTGATTACCATCTCAATTAGGCAAACAATACAATTCTGACATAAAATACACCAGATAAGAACATAATTAAATATTTAGTATCTTTAGCAGGTTCAAGAGCTCTTTCCTAAATAGTAATATAAGCTAGCAATGAGAACCAAATGAAAACAGGGCCACAGGAGGTCATGTCCATTTAAAAAAATTTAATTGCAAGGTAAAAAATTCATGTAACAGAGTTTTGTTAGGAACTAATTCATATCGCCTTAATTGTGCACATGGAAATAATAATTCATGAACTATGTAGTAATACTGACAACTGCAGTCACTTTAAAATCATGAATAATTAACTTGGTAGACTCAGCAAAATAGCATTTTAAAAACGGACTTCATAATGTGGAATTTTTCAAATTTGGGATAGAGTCATAATATATAAGAATAACATTTCGGCAATCTTATGTTTATAGAATTGCGTTATGATTGAAAATTCTCGTTTTCCTATATAAAAATTGAATTACCTGTAAAAATGTATGGAACTTGTTCCAAGATCATGCATGCTGCATTTGAACAATAACGGAATATAGATGAGAATCCAAAAGCAAACATAAAAGTAACTAAAGTAGATGGCACAAAGTTTAAGCCCCAAACCCAGTTCATTTACTCTTATTTATCCTCATTGTATATTTTCATTTACAAGTTCTAACAAATTTGGTAAACTGTTCTACTGCCATAGATCAGTAGCTGCCAACCAAAAGGAAGGAAGGCCTCCTTAAAACAGGAATACAGGGCTTCTCTGGTGGTGCAGTGGTTGAGAATCTGCCTGCCAATGCAGGGGACACGGGTTCGAGCCCTGGTCTGGGAAGATCCCACATGCCGCGGAGCAACTGGGCCCGTGAGCCACAACTACTGAGCCTGCGCGTCTGGAGCCTGTGCTCCGCAACAAGAGAGGCCGCGATAGTGAGAGGCCCGCGCACCGCGATGAAGAGTGGCCCCCCACTCGCCGCAACTAGAGAAAGCCCTCCCACAGAAACGAAGATCCAACACAGCCAAAAATAAATAAATAAATAAATTTAAAAAATTAAAACAACAACAACAACAACAAAAAACAGGAATACACAGCAGCAAAAATTGTTGATGCCTGACAATCTGCTGATGAAGAAAAAAGTAGGACACACATGAGATTTACAAAAACCATAGTTTATAAATGAGTGTCAAGTGCCCTCAGAAGCACCTAAAAAAACCCTACTATGTTTGTCAAACTCTAATTTGATAACCACTATGAAAATGCTTGATAATCCATAAGTGCCAGGCATTCCCCAGAGGAGCCAGGTTCTCATCCTGATTCTGTCACTAATAACCAAGCGACCAAGTGACTGGGAACAAGATCAGTTTCTTCATCTGAAGACAGCAATAATAGTCCCTACCTACTATACAGGCTTGCTAAGAACCAACTGAGATAACCTTTGAAATCTAATGTCTTACGTGTTAGGAAACAGAGCAGTGTGTGATATATACTATATTTTCAAAAAGCTTTTATTTTATTATTTATTTTAGATTTTACTTTTTGAGTTTAAAAGGATATTTTATTCATCAGGAATATTATCTAATGGGGCACACCTTTACCCCTGAGAATTTTGGATATTTGAGGTATTTAAAATATGCTTACTTTACGGTTGCCAAAAGCATGAAATTTAGGTAATCAAACATTTTCAGAGACTTGCCTTTAGCTCACTTTCTCTGCTGGCTTAGGCGTCAAAATGTCGGCACTCTAGCCTGGACCAGAGCCATACGTTAGCCTTTAGGCTCTGGGCAAAAGTCACTTAGCTGAATCTTCTCAGAGCCTTTAGGAATAGCTGTCTTTTTGGGTTTTGTTTTAATTTTTTTAGGACAGTTGTAAATATAATCCCTTCTGCTTCACAGAACTTTACTTCTATAGAGCACTTAAATATCACCTGAAGTTCACACCGCCATCCTTCAATATCCCTTTATATTATAGAATGAACAGGAAAATATAGACAAGTTAAGTCTTGCCAAATCCCACAACTATTACAGTATGCAACGGAATAGGACTCCAAGGGAATGATTCAATTGCAGTAACCTTGTGCACAAATTTTTGAAAAATCTTTGCAAAATTCTAATGAGTGCTAATATGATTATTTGGGTACTTCCTATAATCAAGAGTGACACAAATATTTGTTGATTTACTTAAGTAAAAATAACTTGGGAAATGCAATACTGAAGTTTTCCCTGACTCAGACAACCTATATGTTAACTTTTTTATCAAGAAGTAGGATAGCTGAATATTTTTAGCTGAGCTATTGTTATTTTAATATTGACATATTTTGAAGCTAACACCTCATGCAGAGAAAAATTTGCAACTTTGCTTCAGTTTTGGTTTGGCTGAAGTATCTTTTTCAAGAGCACAGCAATTTAAAGCTTTACATTTTGAAAACCATATTTACAATGGAAAATATACAAGTAATTAAAAAATAAACACTCAGAAGGGTTATCCTTTAAAGTAAGATGTAAAAATAGAATAGTCTGCTACTCTTTCTTGTCTATAAATGTTCTGTGGCTCAAGGCTACCGGTCTCTTTAATGTAATTGCCAAAATTTTGTGGATATCTTACAAGGGATGTTTTAAAGGAAAAACATGAAAATGTTGTAAAACTGGCATAAAAAAAATAGGCCATGCACTGGTCTAGAGCCTGAGAACTATGATGAGTAGGTGAGTGTAGTTTAAAGGTTATCTGTTTTCTCTAATTTCTATTACATTATGTCTGAACAAATCTTTACATATATGAGCAAAAGGCATTTGATTAAATATGAACTTGTGTGAAAATCTGTCTTAATGAAATGAAACAGAAACCTCTATAGATGTTTCCAATTTTTTAATAAGTGTGTTTGAAAACATTAAACAGTAAATAACCACTGACAAAAATAATGCATTGCAAAAGCAAAAAGATTTTCACATATTGTTAAAAATAGAGAATTGTAGCCATCATACTATCAAAGACACTTAAGTTTCAGATTCCATTGGTTCCCATAGCATGTGGGCGCAGTTATTTGTAATTCAGATAAAGTAGCTGTTCATATACTGAGCAGGTTTATTCCAGAAACACTCCACTGCTTACTTCTGAAATAATCATCTCAGTTTTGAAGACTGTAGTTTAAACATATTCTTTTGTCCTGGTTCATTCAGACAGGTTTGTGCTTTGGATCTGAAACCCTGCAGGGTTAATCAGTTTGGAATTCTTTGGCATCTGACATTTAAAACATGAAGAAATTCTGTTGCATCAGGGTTTTAAGCATTTAAAACAAACACCCCTCCCAGCTTTATCAAAGTCATGCTGTGAATGAGTTTCTAGTTAATAAATTGGGGGATTATTCATGGACTGTAAGTTTTTCAAATGCAGGGAGAACTGTCTTTGGGAATTTAGCAGAATCCCCTTTTAGCTGCTCATTTGATAATATTTTATTGTATACGGCAGGGGCTCTCTTGGGGAGAGAGGGGAAGGAAACCAACTGTGGAAAATTGCAGGTTTCAGAAGACAGTTTTTAAATTGAAGAGACCGGATTTCTTCCTTGCACACTTCCAACAGAACAGGATTGTATAAACCTTTAAATGTCATTCTTCACTAAGTTCATTTTTTCTATTTACGTACTAAGCCATTTTTTCCATTTATGCCTTTATTTCCTCAGAATCGAATACCATGTCTGATACTTTTAAATCCATAAGCATTATCCAATTTTCTCATTTCCAACCTTATCTTTGGCTAACAGAATAAGTAAAACAGGATACTATTTATTTATAGGCTAAAAATGTTGAATATTGCTTTTTTCCTTCAAAATATTGTTTTTTCTTCAAATACAGAAATGTCTTTCTTCTCTATTCACACTTCTAAGAGAACAGGATTTCTACAGCTCATATGGTTTTGTACAAAGACTTAAAAGAGTCACTTGAAACGCTTACAGATGAGAGAACTCACGTAAGCCTCCCCCGACAGATATTTACCAAGCGCCACTTACTCTTTCTCACTACAAATGTATTCAAGAGATACTTTTGACATATTTCTAAGCGAGTTTTTCCCAGATCACGTATTATGAAGGCCAGGCTCTCTTAGAGTCAAAGCAGCATTAAACTGCCTGGCGTTTCAACCATCCTCTCTTAATCTTAAAATGGAAATAGAATTTGCTCTCCTTGTGGATTCTTAGTTCTTTTTCTTCCATAAACCTCTAACCGTTACCATGGGCTTTAATATTTGTTAGTCTATTTTCCATAAAGTATAAGGTTCGACAGAATAAATTAATACAGTAGCAGTTTACGGCAAGTTGGGATTCTCATCCGAGAGGCACTCCTAAATCTCTTTTGTGTAGTTACGTGTGTGGATGCGCACGCGTGACTGTACGTGAGTGTGTGCTCGGGGCGGGGGGGGGGATAGAATTTAGGTTTGTTAAAAAGTGCCTCCTTCTAATTCCACTCATAGCCCAAATCCAAACAAACCTCTCAGCTCGTTTTCCTGGAGAAAGTCTAGAGATGTTTAAAAAACAGCTTTGCTTAATTGTTGTATCTCTTCTAGAGAAGGTGATGTTCTCTGCAGTGGGGTGGGTAACCCCGTCCCGCGCGGGGCCAGCCTCGGAGCGACCAGAGCGGGTGAATCCCGAGCGTCCGATTCTGGAAAGGGCGGAGGGCAGGTCCCGACTCCCCTCCCGCGGCGAGCACCGCCCCAAGGAGAATCCCACACGAGACGTTCGCCGCAAGATGCCCGAAAGAAAGGTCGCCCCTCCCCTCGCCCTCATCCCCGGGAACGGAGGGCTGTCTTTTCGCGGATCCCCCGGCCCAGCACTGACCTGTGGAAGAGGACGCGCTGCACAGAGTCCAGGTCCTCCAGGTTCCGGGCGGCAGGTTTGGGGAGGCTGGACCTGCCCACCTGAAACATGCCCACTTGAGACTCGGCGGCAAGGGCGCGCAACAGGTAACAGGCGCAGGGCACGGCGAGGTCTCGCCCCCGGCGCCCGTGGCGCCGCCCGCTTCCGGCACGGCTCGGGCCGCCGCCGGGAAACCGAGAGCTGAAGGAAAAGGCTGCCAGCTTCGGTCGCGCAGAGACCTGGGACTGAAGGGCGGCGGTGTCAGCGACCGCCCTCCCTCTCCTTCGCTCTCGGGCCGAGCCGCGCGGACCTCGGAAACCCCGCGGCCGGCGGCCCGGCTACCTTGGCGCCGCAGGACCGGGGCAGGTGGGCGCTCTGTTGGCCGCCCGGGGCTGGCCCAGTCCAGAGTGCCCCTCTTCCACCTCTGGGCGCCCCCCGCCGGCCAGTCCAACTTGGTCGAGCGCTCAGCAGAGTCCCGGGGGCCCGCGGCGAGCCGTCGAGCGCCTCCAGCCCGGCCGCCCGAAGCCGCGCTCTTACGCCGCCTAGTGCTCTTCACTCTTCCTTCGGGGCTGCAGGGCTGTTCCAGGCGAGGGACACCGGTGTCCAGGCACCGCCCCCAGCAAAGGAAGCTACCACCTGCAGCCTGGAGGGCCACGAGCAAGAGTGGAGGGGGCACTGAGGGGCTCCGAGGCCCCGCCGCTCCGCGGAAGGCCAGGAAAAGGAGCAAGAGAGGCGAACTGGGCGTCCGTTATTGGTGGGAATTTAAATGCTGACTAAAAAGGCCATTTACATTCATTCATCCAGGTAAACATATACGTATTGATTACTTGCTACGTGCCAAGCTGAGTTTTAGTCTTTGGAGATAACAACGATAAATAAGAAGTGGTGGCTGACCTGCCTAGTGTGGACCCTTTATTCTCGTTTGGGGCTCTATTCGCTTTAAAAATATACTTGACGCTAGAATATAACACAGGAGAAAATCTCGATGACTTTGGGTATGGTGATGACTTATTAAATATGACACCAAAAAGCTCAGTCTACGAGATAAATAATTGATAAACTGGATTTCATTAAAATTAAAAACTCCGCTGCGAAGATGCTTGATTATCTTGATGATAATGAGAAAACAAGCCACAGACTGGGAGAAAATAAATATATGCCAAAGACATTTGAAAAAAGACTGTTACCCAAAGTATACACAGAACTCTTAAAACTCAGTAAGAAAAGGAACAACCTGATTTTTTAAAATGGGCAAAAGACCTGAACAGACACCTCACCAAAGAAGATATTCAGATGGCCAACAAGATATGAAAGGAAGCTCCACATCATACGTCATTAGGGAATTGCAAATTAACACAAGGAGATACCATGACACATCCGTTAGAATGGCTAAAATCCAAACACTGGCAACACCATGCTGGTGAGGATGTGGAGATTCATTGCTGACGGGAACACAAAATGGTAAAGCCACTTTGGAAGACAGTTTGGCAGTTTCGTACAGAATTAAACATACTTTCACCATACAATCCAGCAGTCACATTCCTTGGCATTTACCAAATGAGTTGAAAATTTATGTTCACACAAAAGCACAAAGATGTTCATAGATGCTTTATTCATAATTGCCAAAACTGGGAAGCAACCAAGGTGTTCTTCTTCGGTAGGTGAATGGATAAATAAACTGTACATGCAGACAATGGAATATTATCTACTGCTAAAAATAAACGAGCTGTCAAGCCATGAAAAGACATACAGGAACATTAAGTGAAAGAAGCCAATCTGAAAAGGTAACATAATTTATAATTCCAACTGTACGGCATTCTGGAAAAGGCAAAACTATGCAGACAGTAAAAAGATCGGTGATTGCCTGAGGAGGGAATGAATAGGCAGAGCACAGAGGATTTTTAGGGCAGTGAAAAGTATTCTGTACGATATTCTAATGGTGGACAAATGGAGAGCAGACTGGAAAATGTAGTTTGAGTTGTAAGGTACTACTGGTTGTAGATGACAGATATAAAGAGTAATAAATTAATCTTAAAATGTAGGATTATTAGATGGGATTTAGCTATTCATTGTAGGATTTCCAAATGTCATTGTTGTGAGACATTTCTCTTGGGTCAGTTTCTTTTTTTAAAATATTCTTTTTTTTTTTTTAAACTTTGGGTTTATTTAATTAATTAATTAATTAATTAATTTATTTATTTATTTTTATGGCTGTGTTGGATCTTCATTTCTGTGCGAGGGCTTTCTCTAGTTGTGGCAGGTGGGGGCCACTCTTCATCGCGGTGCGCGGGCCTCTCACTATCGCGGCCTCTCTTGGTGCGGAGCACAGGCTCCAATCGCGCAGGCTCAGTAATTGTGGCTCACGGGCCCAGCTGCTCCGCGGCATGTGGGATCCTCCCAGACCAGGGCTCGAACCCGTGTCCCCTGCATTGGCAGGCAGATTCTCAACCACTGCGCCACCAGGGAAGCCCTTGGGTCAGTTTCTTGAATCCTGGCTGCCAGTGTTCTGGGACCCAAGTGGGTGAAGAGGGTGATTAATGAGGGTCTCATCTCTTAATATATATAGACTTTGACCTATCACTTCTTTTTTTTTTTTTTTAATAAATTTATTCATTTATTTATTTATTTTTGGCTGCGTTGGGTCTTCGTTGCTGTGTGCGGGCTTTTCTCTAGTTGCGGCGAGTGGGGGCTACTCTTTGTTGCGGTGCGTGGGCTTCTCATTGAGGCGGCTTCTCTTGTTGCGGAGCACGGGCTCTAGGCACGCGGGCTTCAGTAGTTGTAGCTTGCGGGCTTAGGTGCTCCGTGGCATGTGCGATCTTCCCAGACCAGGGCTCAAACCCGTGTCCCCTGCATTGGCAGGCGGATTCTCAACCACTGTGCCACCAGGGAAGCCCCTTACCTAACACTTCTGTTTTCAGTAAGGTACCTCACCACTGCCCTACACTCTGCCTGGTGTCCTTGAGTCCAAGAGTTTCAAGAAACTGAAAATATTTATATCTTTTGATTCAGAAATTAATCCCAAGGAAATGATAAAAAATGTAGATCATGATGTTTATCCCAGTATGTTATCATAGCAAATATATTAAAAGTATAAATATCCAAAATTAGTGTAATACTTAAGTAGGTTAAAGTCCATTCATACAGTGAACTAATATGTATTTATTAAAATGAAGTTTAAATAGAAAGCTTAATGGCATTCAGTTAGGCAACTGGATGCATATTCACCAAATCTTAAAAATGACTGCATCTGGAAGTAGAAATGAGTGATTTTTATCTTCTCCTGTATTCTTTTCTGTATTTTTTTTTCAAAATTTAATACAATATATATTACTTTTAGCATCAGGATGTATTCAAATATAAATATGTAAAAAGAATAATTTGAAGTTGGCATTCTGCACATGAAAATTTTCAATTATTATCTATTATAGATTTCCATTCTCAGATGTGCATAAGTGGTTTTGCAACATATTGTATCATTTAAGGATACATGGGTAGCCTGCTTTTTAAAGAAAGCCCATTACAAATCTTTTATATTACAGAAGTTATTTTGTAACTATTTCAGGTAATTACTACTTCGCCTTAAGTTTTCACTAATTTATCTTTTGTTTGAAATGATTAGATAACTTTTCCTTCTGACTTTAAATTTTGCCAAAACCCATGATATTATAGATCACTATTCAGTTGTGTTTTCATAATAAATCTGGATTTTACATGTGTCATATTTTCTTAAAGTGAGATATATCTATAGCTACTTGTTTGCCCTTAAAAGCAAAAAGCCTTCTCTGGCTGATGGAAGAAGAAGTTAGAGAGATCTGCATGAGAAAAACGTACAGGACATCACTGGTTTGGAGATGGAGAGAGCTATGTGAGAAGGGCCTCTAAAAGCAGAAAGTGGTCCGTGACTGCCTGTCTGCAAAGAAATGGAGAGCTCAGTTCTGCAACTGCAAAAAGCTAAATTCTGCCAACAACCTGAACAAGCTTGGGGGAGTGTTTTTCCTCAGACCCTTCAGATAAGATCTTAGCCCCACTGAAGCATTGATTTTACCTTTATGAGACCCTAAGCAGAGAATCTAGTGGAGCCCTCCTGGACTTGTGACCTATGGTATGGTAAGCTAATAAGTGGGTGTTGTTTAAGGCCGCTAAATTTGTGGTATTTTTTATGCAGGAACTGTTTGCATAATAGAAGACTAATACAGACGGTCTTCAAGGTTGGTTATGGGAAACTGTTCATGGAACCAGCTGGTCCTGTGGGTGGGAATATCTCTAACTGTGCTTGGCAGCTCTGATGCAGGCATGGTTTCCAAGACACCACACTCTTCTGGCCCTAAAGTCATATTGCATTGTCTGGTGCCTCTTCCTTCTCACAAACTCCCCCAGGCACATAATAACTGCCTTCAAACATCCGAAAGGCCATCACGTAGAACAGAAATTGCTTTACCCAGTACAGCTTCTGAGGTCAAAATTAGGACAAGTGGACTTTTTTATACGAAGGCAGATTTATACTTTATACCACACGTTGGGTTCCTTGGGAAACTGACTCTGAGATGGAGATTTCTATGTAGGAAGTTTATCAGGAAGTGCTGTTGGAATCAACAACTGTGGGGAGAGTGAAGGGAGCAGGATTGGGCAGAGTGAAAAGCTGAATGGTAATGCAGTCTCAACAAAGGCCTCAGCCAATCCCATGGGCTTGATATGGGATGATCCTGCAGAGCTGTCCTGAGTTGAGGCAAGAAGGACAGACCTTTGTATCTTCTTATCAATTCAACCTAGAAAAGAGGTATAATGTTGGGTAAAGTGACTCTCTTCAGCTGAGGACAGTTCCTGGAGAGAGACTCAGCTGAAAGCCTCACCTGTCGACATTCCCAGCAGGATGGGGAAGGGATGCCTCCCTCCTAAAAGGGACAGGGAGGGTGCGGCGAAGAGGGATTGGAGTGGTACATCATAGCATTTAACGCAATACAGAAGAAGACTCACTAGCGTGACGAGGCTCTCCGTCATTGAAGGAGTTTATCAACGGAACTTTCAGGACCTGGCAAGGATGCTGCACAGTGGAATCCAGTATTGAACAGAAAAATGAAGTGGAGTGTGAGTGTCTGGAGAATTTCGAAAACGCTTTTCCTTCTCTAACATTTCTGGTTGCTTCCGCACTGCTCTACCCTTGCAGCTTTGAGGTGGTGACCGTTTGTGGACTCTCTGCTTTAGGAAAAAGGTAACAGCATGAAAGCATGGAGTGGAGTCTTAATAATTCACTGCCCTTCACACATCAGACCTGATTTTGTCCTTCTACCTCCCAGGACAATACATATATAGGATGTCTACATTTTTTTAAATTATAGAAGTATCTTGATCTAGTCTTTACACCTAGAGAGGTAAGCCTTCAGTTTTCTTTCAGTTTCTTATCTTTTAGCGGGGTTCTTTTAGCCTAAAGGTAGATTGAAGTTATTATCAATAATCTGGAGGATTTCATTTGTTAAGGGGCTCCTTTGGAAAGATTTTGAGGATCCACCATTGCACCAGCAAATGGAACCAAAAACAGACTTCGAACAGCCTTGACCACAAAAGACACCAGAGCGATGGGTTCCCCAGCAGGGGCAAGTTGTAATAAGTGGGAGGAGTGAGGGGGGCTGAGAGGATTGAGGAAGAGAAATAGGACTTCTGAGTACACACCAGCCTATGTAATATAGGTAGTAAATAAATGTTTTGTACCCTATGGACCCTAAATATGTTTAAGATTGAATTCTGGTAAGATTGTGTTCTTTCTGCTAATGATCTATACCTGTTTGTATGCTCTTCCAGACACTGAAGGGGCACAATGACAAGGTTATAACAATTTGGCACTTCTGACTTTTTCTCATGTGTATTTATTTAACAATGATTTAATGAGTACTCTTAAATGCATTCCTGTGTTATCCTTAAAAGAGCTTTTAAAACCCTCTATCACTTGGTTCCTCTTCCATCTTCCTAACCAGTGGGGGCATCTTGTTTGATTTTAAACCTCGCATAAGGCCAGGGACCCTGGTCACTTCCTCAGGAATTCGCTCTCAGCTCTGACCCTCCAGGTTCTGCCCTGTCTCAGGCTCTTCCCACTGCTGTCCCACTGACACTTAACCTGAGTGTCTATACTCCCATGATCTGATATCTTATTGATACACCCTTGCCATTACCCAGGCCACTGAACCTACATTCAGGCTTTTTCATCCTAATATTTAATAAATGTGTAGAGTGATGGATACATAGGTAATAGATGATAGATAGATAGAATGATAGGCAGATAGGTGGATAAAGTTTTATTTGCCTGGATCTAAATTCTTTCTGTGTGTAAATCCTTAGAACAAAATAGGGGGAAAGGGCTCTTCCACCAACTCCTCTCCCTGGCATGTACCAGCTTCTTCAGGAGCTGGGATCAGTTGAGCGGCATAGAGACCACTGGTGACACCCCTAAATTTTTGAGTTGGAAGGTACAACTCAGTCATAGAATACAGGAACGTGTTTTGAACACTCCCTTGGATTCTGTGTGATTGTGTGAGCTGCTGACAATAATGCAGTTTAATAATGGACTGTATCACCTTCTCTGAACCTTTGAGGGCATCACACAGATAAAAGTGAGGCAAGCCATAAGAATGTGTAAGAACCTGTGTGGGAGGTGGGAATAGACAGAAGAGCTACAAAGCCCCTGTGCCTTTGTTACGTACCTTTCAGTCTGACATGGTCCAAATATAAATAATGACATAATGCAGTGGTACAAATAAGGATGATGTGTCCACATAAGTGAGCATTAAGGACATGAGACGAAACCTGAAAGGAAATAAGGCAATGGCTGCACAGAACGTCCGTGTTCTGACCTCAGTGGACTAAATGGAATTTAGAACACTTAAACAGATGTTTTCTATAAGGGAAAGACAGCACAATTTATTTAAGGTTATTACGTCTGGCTCATATTTATTTGGGGGACATATATGAATGAGGACATACAGAAATGATACATAATCTGTTTTATCATTCAAAAAGTCTTTCATGAGATTTCCAGTGTTACAATGGGATAAAGTGATGAGGAGGGTAGACTACTTAAAAGGTGTAAAGAATAGTATTAGAAACATAAAACAAAAAGTCTCTGGGAAGAGAATTGTGAACAGTAGGGGCCTCCAAAACCAAAGCTAGGGCTGGATAGGTTTAACAATTTATAAATAATGGAAAGCAGGCATGGGCGATGACATTTTTATACTTGAAGATGTCACTTGTCACTAAACTATCTTGGGAATTCTAATTACTGTGGGATAAACTATAAGAAGAACTTGATAACTATATGAATGGACAAAAATAAGGCACATTTAATTTCAATAATGGAAAATACATGGGAAATTAATCCAAATTAGATTTATCTATGTGTATCAGTTACACATAGAGCCAGGAGAGGGACCTAAAAGTCAACTAAGATATAATCTCAATGCATATAGTTTAGAAATTCAAGATTTTAAATAAAATGTTGATATTGGATACAAGATAAAGTTATTATCAACCTTAGGTCAAAGACATGGTGTTCTTGTAGCAGCATTCCACGTACAGTTTTTGATGATATTCTATGTTCAAATTATAAGGTAATCTGCAAATGTTTCCAAAGAGGAACTTTAAATGATCCTAAAGATGAGTGAGTTGAAAGTCATTAGGATTAGGGATTAGGGTTTACAGTTTGGGATTAGGATTAGGATTATAGTTTGGAAAGAATGGCCAGGGAATGTGATTTATTAATTGTTTTTTGATTTTTTTATTTTGAAAAATGCCAAACCTACAGAAAAGTTGGAAGACCAGTACAATGAACACTCATAGGCTTTTCACTTAGAATTAATCAATTAGCATTTTTCCACATTCATACTCTCTGTTTTCCCAAATCATTTGAAAATAAGTTGCAGACAGATGTTGCTTTATTCCTAATACTTTAGGACATTTTCGTACATAACTTCAATACCATTATTGATATACCACAAGTATTATCTATTAAAAAAAGTTATATTTTCAAATTTCCAAATTGTTCAATAATATTTCAATAGCTTTGTAAAAAAAAAAAGGAGCTAATCAATTATTATTTGTTGCATTTAGTTATCATGTCTCTTTAATATTTTATCTTGAACACACTATCAGTCTTTTTTGGCGGGGGTCTTGACTTTACATTTATGAAGAGTCCAAGTCAGTTGTTTTGTAGAATGGTCCACAATTTGGATTTATCTTAGTTTCCTCATGACTGATTTCAGATTAAGCATTTGATATGAATACTTATTGCTTTCAGTGCATGGCATTGGGAGGCTGATAATGTCAATTTGCCTCATCATTGCTGATGTAAAGTTTAAACATTTCGTTAAGGTGAAGCTTGTCAGATTTCTCCTCTAAAAAAGTAACTCTTTCCATTTGCAATCAATAAACAATCTCTGGAGTGATGTCAAGGTTGTATTCCCCAACAACTTTTTAACCAAGAGTTTTGGCATTCATTGATGATTCGTATTTATTTTCTCATTCTTTCATTGCTTCTTCACGTATTAGCTGGCATTCTTCTGTAAAGACGAGCTCCCTCCATCACCCTTTTAAAGGATTACTGTGGTATTGTGGATTCTTTTTATATTTAATGTGTTATAATCCATTCCATAACTATTCTTTTTGATGCTCAAATTTTTCTAGCTCCTGTGTTCCTTTGAATGTCTTCATCAGTTTTTAAGATTCCCTTGTTTTCTGACATTATAAGATATGCCAGATTCACCTGTACTTTCCCTGCTCCAAATTTATAATCAGCCATTTATCAAAGGAGTCTTTTTTTTTTTTTTTAAGAGGGGAATAGTATTTAGACACTTAGATCTAGGTGCTGGTTCTCTCATGTTTCTGTACATCTTATGAGTGATGCAGTAACTGCCCTTTGTACTGGACTGTCTTTTCAAAGATGTTTGTGTAGTTAGTGAACAGCCTTAGAAGATACAGAAAATGTCTCCCTCCATAGCCAAGGACAGGTTTGTTTACTGTCCAGTATAATAAAGACAATGTCTCCCTCTGGGGCAAATGTCAGACAGCCTTCCCATTCTACAAGATTCCGGTTCCCTAAGTTCAGGGTCCTTCTGTAACACAACCCACTGCATGTCCAGACATCACCTGGCCCTTTTCACACTGCCCTGGGGAACTGAGGTTTGGGAGCTGGCACAAATAATAATACTCTGGTGACTGCTATTTCCGTGAATAATAAAGTCCTTTGTTGCTGACCCAGAAGTTCCTTGTGTTCTGCTAGCATTCATGAAACTCTGGCTTGTTGGGTTGCAAGCGGAATAAAATATCAGACCCCAAACAGTTTTTGACACTGGGAAATAGGTGTGTTCACTTCTTCTGTGCCCTTCCAGTGGAGAGAACTAGAAAAGATATTTTTTTTAGAAATGTGTTTTGATATACTAATATCTGCTATTCCAGAACAATGCCCCAAGGTTCTTCCTCTCCATATTTACATCTCTTTTCTCCCCCAGAGAACCTCAGTTCCCAAAATATCAACATATTCATTCCTTTGCTCTTTCTTATAATTCATATAAACTTTAATTAGAATTATTATGCCAAGGCCACTACCAAAGCCAAATCTTCTAAGTAAAGTTCAATATTTGTTTGCAGTTCTTTTTGTCGTTTGAGTATGTCACACTAAGGATACAGTCAGATTACTGTACTTTAAAGATACTTTAATTCTTTTTCTGTAATTATGTTATCAATTCCATACATAGTTAGGTCCTTTTGTTTTTATTAAAATCCAACTTTAGAGCTACAGAATACTCAATTGTGTGGATGTTCGATAATTTATTCAACCAGGCTTCTATGGATGGCCAATTAGATTGTTCCTTATTTTTGCTATTATCAGTAATGCCACATTGTATAAACTTTTGTTTGTAGGTTTATCTTCAGGGTAAATTCCAAGAAGGGAGAATGCTGGAACAAAGAATAAATGCATGTACAGTTTTGGTAAATATTGCCAGTCTCCACTGAATGGATTATACCATTTTGCACTACCAACTACCTGGAAAGTTTGAGAATGCCTGTTTCTCCATAGTTCCAAGTGTGTAGTGAAAAGCTCCTGAATTTTAGCCAGTATGAGAGGTAAAAAAAAAATGGCAAGTATCTTGTACTTCTCTTATAATAAGTGAAATTTTTCATCTTTTTGTATATGTAAGGGTATTTATCTTTTTTTAAACTATCTGCTCCTGTCTTCCCGTTTCTCTATCAGGGTTTTGGTCTCTTTTCTCTCCCTCTTAATTTTTCAAAAAGTTTTTGCCCTTACTGTTTTATACTGAGGAATAATCAACATATGATAAATTGCACACATTAAAAATATACAGGGCTTCCCTGGTGGCGCAGTGGTTGAGAGTCTGCCTGCCGGTGCAGGGGACGCGGGTTCGAGCCCTGGTCTGGGAGGATCCCACGTGCCGCGGAGCGACTGGGCCTGTGAGCCACAATTGCTGAGCCTGCGCGTCTGGAGCCTGTGCTCTGCAACAGGAGAGGCCGCGATGGTGAGAGGCCCGCGCACCGCGATGAAGAGTGGTCCCCACTTGCCGCAGCTAGAGAAAGCCCTCGCACAGAGGCAAAGACTCAACACAGTCGTAAATAAATAAATAAATAAATAAAAGAACGTGAATTTCTAAAAAAAAAAAAAAAAAAAAAATACAATTTTTGCGCTTTAACATATGTAATGAACATACTGGTTCCCTCAAGTTTTCCTTGAATCCTTTGTAATCCATTTCTTTTTCCTCCCTCACTCCCATCCCTAAGCAAACACTGACCTCCTTTCTGTCATTACAGATACATATTCTACCAGATTTCCCATTTATTCAATATTTTGAGGTTTCTGCACTTTGGCTGGGGGAAATAAACTCTTCCCAGTACTGTGTACACTCTGAGATTTGTTCCGTGTGCTCCTTTCCAGTGGTTCTTTCTCTGGCCTCGGGAGCTTTCTTCACATGTGTGTTCTTACCAGTGCTTAGCTGAAGACTCAGGAGGAGTCCTCGTTAGTTCTCTAGATGCACAGCCCTCTCCTGTCTGAGCATCTTTCCTCTCTCTGGTGCTTTGCTGCACCCTAACCTCCCCCAAATTCTAACTCTGTCTCCTGAACTCAGTGGAGACAGCCTGGCTTTGAGCTCTTCCGCCCTTTGCCGTGGCCCGGAAACTCTCTCCAGGCAGTAATCTGAGGCCATCAAAGGCATGGCTTCATTTGTTTTGCTCCTCTCAAGGATCATGCCAAGCTGCCTGTGATCCACTGTCTAAAAACAATTCTTTCATGCGTTTTGTCTGCTTTTTCAGTTGTTTAAGATGGGAGAGTAATCTAGTCTCTGCTACTCTGTTATGGTCATGGTTTTCATGATGGGGACTTTTTTCCCCCCTTAGTTTTTATGATTATTTTACATGTTAGATCAGCCCTTTATATATGATATCTGTTCAAATATTTTCTTCTAGTTTGTCATTTATCCTTTGACTTTGCTTATGGTGTTTTGCTTTTTTGTTCGTGCAAAATATTTTTCTCTTTGTGCAAATTTATTTAACATCATTTGTTGCATCTGAATTTCAAATCATTTTTAGAAAGCTTTTCCTATGCTCAGATTATAAAGGGATTTACCTACTTTTTCTACTACTTTTATGGTTTCTTTTTCCCTTTCTTTCTCCTTTCTTTCTTCCTTCCTTCCTTCCTTCCTTCCTTCCTTCCTTCCTTCCTTTCTTTCTTTCTTTCTTTTCTTTCTTTCTTTCACATTTTATAGGTCTTTAACTATTTGGACTTTATTCTGGTGTATGGTGAGAAGTGTGGATCTAATTTTATCTTCTTCCATATTATTATCCAGGCCACCATTTATTAAGAATCTCATCCTTCTCTAGTGATTTGAGATGCCACCTTTGTTACAGTAACAAAGTAATTACCATGTGTACTTGGGTCTATCTCTGGAATTTCTGTTCTGTTCCACTGGTCTACCTGTCACTCTCACCATGTTCTTTTCATTCTAGAGCTTTCAGTTTCTGAAAGTTTCAGTTTCTGTTAGGGCTATTCTCTCCTTATTGCTCTTACTTTTCAGAGTTTCCTAGCTATTCTTCCATGTTTATTTTTCCATATGCGCTTTAGCGTCAAATATCTGAGTGCTAAAAAAAAAATAAAGAAAACTTTGGGCATTTTTATTGAGTTCACATTACATTTATGTATTAACGTAAACAAGTCTTTCTATTAGTTCAGGTCTGTTTTTGTGTTCTTTAGGAGTGTTTAAAAGTTTTCCTTATGTAAGTTTATTCCTAGGTACTTTATATATATTTTTAATTGCTTTTATAACTGGCATTTCCCCTCCCATTAATGCTTAAAAAGGCTTCAACAAAATTTTATATTCATACCTGACCTTCTCATCTCTAAAATGAATAAATCTAATTTTATACACTTTAGTCTTAAAACTGGCCTCTTACTTATAGAAGAATACGAGACTCATTCCCACAAAGACTTGGAACAAAGCAAGGATGCCCTTTTCTTTTTTTATCATTTTTTAAAAATTTATTTATTTTTGGCTGCGTTGGGTCTTTGCTGCTGCACTACGCGGGCTTTCTCTAGTTGCGGAGAGCAGGGGCTACTCTTTGTGGCGGTGCGTGGGCTTCTCATTGTGGTGGCCTCTCCTAATGCGGAGCACGGGCTCCAGACGCGCAGGCTCAGTAGTTGTGGCTCACGGGCCCAGTTGCTCCGCGGCATGTGGGACCTTCCCAGACCAGGGCTCGAACCCGTGTCCCCTGCACTGGCAGGTGGATTCATAACCACTGCGCCACCAGGGAAGCCCAAGGTTGCTCTTTTAACTGGCTATTGTTTGACTGTATAAAGGCCATTGATTTTTGTATGTTAACTTTATATCTTGCTATATTATGTCTTTATATCTTGCTGTATTATTGAGTAATTTTATTGTTTGGGTTAGCTTTATTAGTGATTCTCCTGGGCTAGCAGGTATACTATCATGGTATCTGCATGTAGAAATTGTTTTACTTCTTCTTATCTGAGTAGTATGTCTGTTTGTTTTCTTAATAACTCTGTTTTTTTCTATACATCTTTTTAAGCTTTCTGTCTTTACCGGAATCAGTTTAGTAAATTGCTTTTTCCTGGGAAATTATCCAGTTCATTTATTTACAAAGTAATCTCTTATGACTTAAAAATATCCTGTTTTAATGGTTATTTCTCTTTTATAATTTCTTTTTTTTTTTTTTTTTTACTTTTTGGCTGCGCCACATGGCATGTGGGATCTTAGTTCACCAACCAGGGATTGAACCTGCAGTGGAAGCGTGAAATCTTAACTGCTGGACTGCCAGGGAAGTCCCTATAATTTCTTATTTTGTGCAAGCTTATTTACATTTATTGACGTGTCTCAAATATTTGATTTCAACTCTGTCCTTTGATGAACACCTATTCCTTGACTGGTGACATTATTTCATTACTGAAAGCCATACCATCGCATTAAAAACATGCCATAAATTTAAAAATATTTCTGTGAATTTTAAGGGGAAGATGACAACATATTCCTTCTCAGCTCAAGATAACCAAACACTTTTCACAGATAGAAAAACATACAGCAATTGAATGATGTAACTAATGTAATAAACAAAATTTGAAAGTAAGTAAATTCAGATTGTACGTAAAATGTAACATAATGAAGATTCCTTATATTTTCCAAAGGAGAAAGAGATGATTGGTAGTGGGTGGTGGAGGAGGGTGCAAGGAGTCAGTCTTTGGAAGGTTCAGTCTTCCTTCTGCATGATCTTTACCAGTTTTTAACCTTAAGGAGGCTCATGATTATTTTGCACCTAAGAAGACAGTTAGAGCAATTAAAAACACCTTTAGAGCAAAATAAAAGGTAAACATCACAGTGTTTTGAAACACATGGAAATAGCCAATGTGCACCACAACCTGCAGAGCATAGATCTCTTGGCATAGATAGGTCTGCTTAGCAAAATATTTTGGATCATCTAATCTTGGAGCTCAATTCAAATTTCCCCATTAGAAATTTCCCGCCCAGAAATATATTGAGTAAATTGGTGATTGTCCTTTTCTGAAACTGTAATGTTGAAATTTCACTTTAACAGTGAATTTAATTCGGGTGCTTGGGGTATAAATATAATTACACCAAGAAAAAAAAAGAATCTGAAAGGCAGTATAACTCTTCAAAGTCATCAAAGTCAATAGTAATTATACAAATTGAGTCTATGTTTCAATGTTATTGTTCTAATGGATAAGAAAAACTGAAATTACGTCTAAGCAGTTCATTTTAGCAGAGATATTGATGATTCATCCATAGACACTGAACGTTTCTTACGCTGGTTACCACAGCCTTTCAATTTTTAACTCAGAACCTTGATTTCTGCTTCCCATTGTTCTAGGATAAAATTCAATTTTCTAAATTCAGTCAAAAGATCCTCTGCTTTCTGGTGGTCACAAATCTCTCCTGACCTTTCATTTTTTTTCCCTTCCTCTAGAACCCTGTATTTTAGCTATGTTGAAATGTTTTTGCTTTCTAGAATTTGACCTACTCTATCTCACCCCCAGGCCTTTATAAAAGCTGTTTCTTCACCTTAAGCACCCTGCTGTTTGTTTTTCCGCCTCATTCTCTCCTACTGTGGTGACTCAGCTAAAAATTCGCTTCTTTGGGAAGGTCTTCTCTGTCTCCTAGATTAGGACAGCTATTAGGTTTCCTTGCTGTGCTCCCACAGTACCCTGTATTTCCTTAATTACAATAGCCTTTATTATAATTGACTACATCATTGTATGCTTTCTGAACTCTCAAGCTCCAGGGGGGCAGGCAGTGTTTGCCTTATTCATTCCTATCTCTTCAGCAAAAGCAAGCTCTCTGTATTTCTTGAATGAATGAAAGAATAAATAGGTATTCAAACTACTCCATTAAATATGTTCCTTTAAGTGTATGTCAACCCTATCATTTAAAAAAATGTTTTTTCGATTATAAAAATTTATGTATTTGTATCTGTATGTGTCTCCTTGCAACGAGAACGAAAGAACTCTGAAGCAGAGGCACAGAGCATACAATGACTCCCATAGTCACGATTTACTTGTAGAAAAGCATGTCTACATTATACACATTCTTAATTTAATCCTTTAGCTTCTTTTGAAAACGGGCACAGAAAAACTGTCAAAAACATTATACTTTATAACCTGAGAGCTGTTTTTAAAACAATATCTTTCCTATAGAGAAGGTATTTTGGATAAAAAGAGAATGATTATAGAGCAAATTAGAGATTTGGGAGAGCATTTTCTGTAGTTGTTGAGTTGTTTTAGGATTGACTATGAGATTTAAATTAGGTTCTCTGCGCTTTCCTTTAGAAGAATGTAGAAGTTTACAACTTTTAAAGATTGAACAATATTTTTAGTCTTGGTTTTATTTTGACATTGCAGTTTGATCTAGTTTGTGGTATTTGGAAAAAATATCAGGTTTACAATGGTGACAAATACGGTGGGAACGCACTAAAGTGATTTCAAAAGATGACTTAAGAGCTATGAAATAATCAGCCTAAACCTGTGTTAAATTAAGAAAATTATATTCTTTCACTGTTTTAAAAAGCAAAAGAGCTCCACCTGGTGTTGAGCAAAACTACTGATTTTTATTTGATGATTTAGAATTGTTTGTTTCATAAAAGGTGTAATTCAGAATGCTTTTCTCAGTATTCCGTTTATAGTGATGCTGTTGATATTGTGCCCAAATTATGTGCAGTTGGTTCTTTTATGAAATAATTAATGCATTTCTGATAAAAACAGGCCTCTTTAACGTTTTAAAGGGTTTTGGAAAAGTTTTTCTCCTACACTTTCCCTTTGTACTATGCGGTGGAGCAGAGACCGAGGGCCACAGCTGCTGCGATTTGAAATCCATCCACCCCTTGGTTTGGCCCAGGCTGCACCTCCCATTGGCGGCTCCCACCAGGGACTGAGTGCAGTGATGTACTGAGGCCGGCCCTGCCCTGGAAGACAGGTGGGACTCCTTTGTTGGCCCAGTTTGGCTCCAGGCCTTCCCCCACTGTTTTGTCAAACCTTCCTTAGACTGCAGAGCAGTCTCAGATGCGTCCATTCATTTCGTCTCTCAATCTCTTATTCTTGCAGATTAGACTTGTATGCAGTCTGACAGCTCTCCCAGCCTTTCCCAGCACCCTCCCCCCGCCCATTTCCTTTTACACAGGCATTTTCTTCTAATAGAATCCTTGCATTTTTAATCCTGTCTTGGTAGAGATCCTGCTTTTTAGAAATCCCAGACTAACAACAGTAACCGTTCCGGAAGTTTTATGGAAAATGTGAAAGTGGAGACATCCGTCTTATTTTCTAATATTTGGGTTATCTAATATCTGGTTCTTAGGCATTAAATTAGATTTTGACATCTTAAGCTCAGGTCTGGGTCTCTCCTAGCTTGGCTAATTAGCGCATGTGTGGAAGAGGGCGTGTGTCCTGTGAGGCCACTGGGCTCTGATGCTCCATGGCCAGAGGTTGGACTCCTAACTTAACTAACCATCTTATTGTTTGTACCAGTCAAAAGAGCATTTGGCAAGAGTGATGATGAATCAAGGCAAATCCAATGCCTCTTTGAGAAAAATACCTCTGTGGATTTTTTTTTTTTTAATGTATGGAGGGAGGGACTTTAGTGTCATCTTTGTACAAACACAATAAATTATATTCAGTATTGCATTTAAATATTAAGTGCTGCTGATGAGTCAAATGCAGATTCAGATTTGTTTGGCTTTATCATTGAAATGGGACGTACATTATTGGAATATTCTAGAGAATAATCAATGTCGTGGAGTAAAAGACACTTTGCAGTTCCTGATAGAAGGGCAGTGAGCTCCAGTAACTTACAAGTCCTGGAAACTGCCCAGGGGTCTTGCGCCATGGCTATGTTCTTAGTTTACTTCTGTCTCACTGATACTTACACTGAAAGGTAACACAACTCTAGGAAAATAAAACTTCACACTACTTTGTAGTGTGGTATAGTGGAAAGAACCAAAACCTGGAAGATGAACTACCTGCATTTGAGTTGGCTTCACTATGTAATAACCCGCAAGACCTTGGGTAACCCACTTACACTCTTTTAGCCTCAGTTCCCCTATCTGTAAGATGCGGAAACAATCTTTGACTCTTTCACACAGTCATTAGGGTTAAAGGAAATAATCCACATAAAAACATTTCTGTTAACTGAAGCACATAGCATATTCAGGTTACATTATCATTGTTTAATTGTATTTCTAATGCAATTATCTGCTAAAGAAGCAAACAGGTGTTCTGACCTTTTACAGGAGTTATGGATTTCATAGTCCATGCTAAGACATTTCTTAAATAAAGATGTTCTGAAACAACTATTTACATAAACAAAATTGGCCTTATTTTACTTTGTATCTTTCATATAAAATATATGAATTGTTTAATAATAAAGAGAAAGATTTTATCATTTAACTATGCTTTGAAAGATTTAAAATGGAAACAAAAGTGAGTATAAATTTAAATTGAATGAAAGATTTGGATGAGATAGAAAAGCAATTTTCTCCCTTCAATTTTGGATGGTTGTGGTGGATGGGAAACCTACTTATACCTACCTGACAATTAGAGCAAAGAATGAAAGAAGGCATTTTTATTTATTTGTAACCATAAGAAGTAAAAAATATTTTTGCTCTAATACTTTTAAAAATTGGGCTCTTTTGGAGGTTTTTATGAAAGTACATTAATAATATAACTTATCTCCACAAATTCTGCTTTAAAACGGTAGCTAACAATGTTATTCTAAGATAACAAAATATTGTCCATAAATTATTCATTTATAATTAAAACACAACATAATTATATCATTTAACTTTATTCTTCATTTTTTTTTCCTTTTATTCTCCATATTTTATGCAACTGCAAATGTAATCAGTGTAATGTCATTGTTATAAAGTAGTTCAGCTAGGCATTCTTATTTTGGTTAGCTTAAGCAAAAAGAGAAAATAATAAGATAACTGGTATATCACACAGATTCCAAGGAAAAGTTGAATGTCTATGCCTTGGGATGTGCAGGAACAGGCAGCTCTGGGGCCCTAGGGAGCAACTTTTCATCCTCTCTTCACTCTGTCCAAGATTTATATTCCTCAAAGTCTGGCCAAGGTTGCATTCCATGCCCACCCCGTGGTCTTGAGAAGGTAAAGTGCCCTCCATTCAATACCAATTCCATGCACTAGAAGAGGGAAAGTGCCCTAAAAGAAAGTGAAAGGATACTGGGCAAGAAAAGATAACAAATATCTGCTACTTGATGTATTCAACTCAAATATTTTCTAATGCTTTTTTTTTTGTGTGATAGTTACAATCATTTTCCATAGTTACTGACATGATCTGTTAAGTTGTGACAAGCTCAGATATCCACCAACATGCTTTTTAGTGCCCTTGCTTCTCTCTAAGGAAAGACCAGTAGATAGACCAGGCACTGGTTCTTGACCACTGAGGCACTGACATTTTTTATTCTTGGTGTGATTGCCATTGTGTAAAGTTAAGGCAAGGCATACTGGTACATCACAGTTTTGACACGTCCAAATAAATTGTGTTCCTTTATTGCTTTCTATTTTCATCATGGCTAATACCAACAGAGGCAGAAGATGCCCATGGAAATAGTGTTTTGTCTTCCAGAGGTAGAAGCTCTGTGTATGCATACCAGTGGACAGGGAAAAAGTGTGGCTTTGGTGACTATTACTTGTATATTGATGCTTTAAGAAGGTCTCCTGTAACTACTTTAGTTTGGAGTTTGCTGGAAAGGTAGTACTAGAAAGACAGGATGTGTTTTTCAGGGGTGTCAGCTGCCCCACATCTGAAAAACTAACAGCTCTGATTTCTATCACCTTTGTGTATACATTATAATAATATCTATTATTTAGGTAGGACAACATTTAATGAAATGCCTTGCTATTCCATTTCTTGGTAACATTTAAAACATACACATTCAGAGTCTATTGTTTATGAGTTTAATTTTTTAAATAGCTATGAAAATATCATATACATATTCACATTTGCTATTATTAAAACTGATATTCTAGCAAGAAACACTAGAGGGCATTCATGGCTCTGTTCAAAGACATTTGTACACTTTGTTTTTATACTTTCCAATGCAATTTGTTCATATGCTTGAGAAATAAAATATGAAAATTCTCATTTTTAAAATTATGTCAGCATATCACTGAATACTAAAACAAACAAACAAACAAAAGTAAAAACAAAAATGGATGAGTGGGCCACAGGGTGCAAGAATACCCAATATACACTGAGGTTATAATAGAAACAAATCTTTAATTTTAATGTGACAATTTCTCTTAAAATATAACAATTTAAAATATTGTATTAACAAGTAATACAAAATATCATTTTTAGAATTTCTAGCATAGAAAAACAAATTTGACATAACTTTAGACTTACCTTTATTTAAATGCTCTTGGAATTTAAAAATACAAAAAAAATTATGAAGTAGAAGTAACATAAATGAGTTAAATGAATTTAAATATTACACAGTTGTCACTTTATTATAAAATATCACTGAAATTGTCCCACTTTTATTTCCATTTCAATTGTTCTTATTATACTTACCAATTCTCTTGCTCCCTATACAATTTAACTTATTCATTTACAAATTCACCTCTTTTTTTGGACACATTCTCTATGCATAAGTATTGTGTTGGGTATTGCAATTCTCAAAATATTGTGTGTAGGCCAGAGCAAAATGTGCTCAAATAATTTGAGACTCAGTACAAGTCCTCATGAACTTTTACTATGGAGATGGCTGAAAGAAACAGCAATTTCTTTTAGCCTCAATTTCCTTTGGATACGTTTATTTTAGACTGGACATAAGGCTAAATATTTATTTGCTTGATTTAAGATCATAATATGTAAAATCATACAAACAATTTCATAGATAGGTAACTTTATAAAAATGCATGGCTTAACAAAATCCAAGAAAACAAACATTTTCTTAGCATTTTTACCCCTAATTTTTGTATTTACATGTGAAAAAAAATTTTTAATTCAAGTATCATAAACATGAATCTTAACATATCCCACCCCTGCCTTTAGGAACTCAGTTTTTCAGATCAAGGAAGACTTTAATGAAAGTTAAACAAATTGAAATAATACTTATGAAATAATACACTTTAAAAAGTATAAAGTGCAAGAAGGTGTCTTTATAAGCTCAGTGTTTTCATCTGTAAAAATGGGGATGGCTCATTTAGTGTCTCCCCTCCATTTTTGCTTCAGTGCTTTCCTGAGAAATGACAATCTAGTTGATGGATAGTGTCTGGGCACGTCAGAAGGTGGGAGAGCATCTGAGCAGCTGAGGAACAAGAAAGGTAAAAGCAAAGGGAAATTATGTCAAATAAGGGAAAATTACAAAACTGTAAGAATGATGTTTTCAACTGTATTGTAATGTAATACTACCAACCTAAAAGATGGGAAAAAAATTACAAAGGAAAGCATTTGCATCTGTTTTAAGTCACTAACCTTATAATATCTTGGTTCTCAACTTTCTGTATATGGGTTATATGTTTTATGGATTACTCAAACATGCTCTGGAACTTCCACTGGCTTCTTCAAGTCAACACTGTTTTCAGTCTCTCTTATGTTATAAATTAGTGTGGGAATAGGAGATACAATAATAGATTAGGTTAAACAGTATTAGAAAAGTATACCAGTTAGCATTCCAAAGTAAGAAATATATGACTTTTGGATTATTCATTGTTATTTTTTCTTTCTGTCTTTAGTTGCCTCCTTTAGTGTAGATAATTTGGAAGTTTAACTAATAAATTTGCCCTCCTTTGAGTGTGTAATTAGCTCTGAGACAGCAAAGCGCTGTTTTTGTAAGCAATGGCACTGTTTTAGAGTCAGTGTTTTGTTTTTGTTTTTTTTTTTCAAATATTGTAGATGTTTTTGGTGTGTGTGGGGGAGGTATATTCTGGGAGGTAGCGGGTGGTGACATCAGAATGCAAACAAGCATATTTAGTTTAAAAAAAGTATTTAATTGTATAATTATTTTGATGTATTCTTAATACTTATTTACACTGAACTTTCAAATAACATTTAAATTTAAATGGTTTTAAATTTAAAGGGCCTGAGATTTTAGGTTTATTAGAAAGGGGCAACAGGTTTAAAAGAAGTTTGAGAAACAAATTGTGAACAGTGTTTCTTCGTACAAAATGATCTTTTGTTTTGCAGCATACAGAATACAATTTGATATTTTAAATGTTTATTTATCCACATTTTGGGGGGAACTATATCTACTTTGGAAATTAGACATATCTGGAACAATTTTAAAATTTTAATCTTGATAATATACTGGGCAACTCCTAGTTCTGATAACTACCAGAGAAAATGAGGCATTTAGGGTAACAGTATGAGGCCAGCAGGGCAGCTTCTCCCACGGAATCCATTAAGAGCATTTGGGACCTTGAAAAGGTTCAAGAAACTTGAATCTAACCTACCAGCAATCCTATGGTCCATGTCTAATTGCTTCCGGTGATACTTGACAGCCCCAATATTTTGACTTCTTCTTAAGCTACTGACGTTATCTTGAACCCATCTCACCCAAAATCTTTAGTGACCCACAAGCCTATTTCAAATTGAGTACATACATATTCTTCAGCCTGGTATTTAGGGCCCTCCATAATTTACTTTCCCAATATAACCTCTAATGAGTTCTTATGCAGCTTTCTATATTTCAGTCAAACCTATCAATTTGCTTTTTTCTAAAATTATGCCACATTTTCTCACCTTTGCACATTTGCTCTTGCTGTTCCCTTTACTAGGAATACTCTTTTTTCCATTTCCATCTGCCAAAATTCTATCTGTCTTCATGAAGCATCCAAGTACCAAATTCTTGATTAAGCCCTCCCTGTTCTTGTTTGGATGTGACCCCTCCTTTTTCTGAATTACACCTTTAGCTTATGGCTTTGCCAGGTCTTATGACCTGCCTTATATTATAGCTATTATATATTTGTTTCATATTCTGTGTTTGAGGACAGGAGTATCTTATCCATAGTTTTATCTTCTCATACAGTGTCCAAAAGAGGACTTGACTCATAGCAGGTTCTTAACAAATATTTGTTGAATTGAGGTAACTCCCAGGTCTATCCATGAACTTTCTACTGGCTCATTTACCATTTACTAGAGCTTCAGAATAATGAAATTATGTGAAATTATGCATGAATTACCTGAAAAGTAGGCATATTTTAAAAAATATGTATTTTAATTAATTAACTCTTCAAAAATTACTCCTATAGTAATGGAAACAAAAGTAAAAATAAACAAATGAGACCTAATTAAACTTAAAAGCTTTTGTACAGCAAAGGAAACCATAAACAAAATGAAAAGACAACCTACAGACTGGGAGAAAATATTTGCAAATGATGCGACCGACAAGGGCTTAATTTTCAAATATATACAAACAGCTTATACAGCTCAATGTAAAAAAAACCAAACAACCCAATCCAAAAATGGGCAGAAGACCTAAATAGACATTTCAACAAAGAAGACATACAGATGGCCAAGAGGCACATGAAAAGATGCTCAACATCACTAATTATTAGAGAAATGCAAATCAAAATAACAGTGAGGTATCACCTCACACCAGTCAGAATGGCCATCATCAAAAAGTCTGCAAATAATAAATGCTGGAGAGAGTGTGGACTAAAGGGAACCCTTGTACACTGTTGGTGGGAATGTAAATTGGGGCAGCCTTTGTGGCTAACAGTATGGATGTTCCTTAAGAAAAACTAAAAATAGAGTTGCCATATGATCCAGCAATCCCACTCCTAGGCATATATACAGACAAACTATAATTCAAAAAAATACATGCACCCCAGTGTTCATTGCAGCACTATTTACAATAGCTAAGACATGGAAGCAACCTAAATGTCCACTGACAGATGAATGGGTAAAGAAGATGTGGTACATATATACAATGGAAAATTATTCAGCCATGAAAAAGAAGGAAATAATGCCACTTGCAACAACGTGGATGGACCTAGAGATTATCATACTAAGTGAAGTAAGTCAGACAGAAAGACAAATATATGATATTACTTACATGTGGAATCTAAATAAATGATATAAATGAACTTATTTACAAAACAGTAATAGACTCACAGACATAGAAAACAAATTTATGGTTACCAAAGGGGAAAGGTGGGGGGAGGGATAAATTGAGAATTTGGGATTAATGGATACACACTATTATATATAAAATAAATAAACGACAAGGAGCTACTGTATAGCACAGGGAACTGTATTCAATATCTTGTAACAACTATAATGGAAAAGAATCTGAAAAAGAAAAAAAAAATATCTGGATCACTTTGCTGTACACCTGAAACATTGTAAATCAACCATACTTCAATTTTAAAAATGTATTTTAATTAATTCTAAAAAAACAGGCTTTTTAGGCAGTGCTTTTACTTTCATTCATAGCACAATCAGAAATAAAAGGTTTTGGCATTATTTTCTTATTAATATGGGGTGATTTTAAAGACTGACTGTTTTTCAACACATTATATCAATAGTTCTGGAAACCATATTATAAAACGAATTGTTACAAACTAGATTGCATTCTGCATGGGAACAATATAATTCTCAGACTCCATATGTGCCTGATCAAGGACTTTGGTATACTTTTACCAAAGCAAGTTAAAAAGATATGTTAAAAAAAAAGCAAGCCCATAAATTCAATATTTCTCAAGAGTCATTTTCAGACTCTAAATATACTATTGGTTATATAGCATTTTGAGGTTGGGAAGAATCACACAGAATCATCTATTCCAAACTTTCTCAGTTTATTAGATGAAGAACTGAGATTCAGAGAGGGTAAATGACTATGATTAAACAGTAGAGTTCTACAGTAAACTAGGCAGTAAACTTATTCTACTGAACATTCTTAAAACACAAGCCAAGTATAGAGAACAGAAATAACACTAGTCTAGTCTTCCCTTCTGCCCTCCCCTTCTTTCTGAAGACTTTGTGTATAAACAGGGAGGAATGATAGTATTTATGTGTTTCTTTTTGTTGTAATAAGATGTCTTTGAACTCTCAGTGACAAACACATTGTAAGTTTATTTTCACTTGTGTTTGGGGCAGATCAGGCACCTTTCTCAGAGGTGCCTCAATTATCTGAGCTATTTTTGTGTGATTCTGCCATTTTGGAGTCCTATGTCCAGGCCAGTACATGGGGAAACAGAGGAAGACAGAGAGGGAGAGAGATTGAGAGAGAGAAGAAAACGTGTGAAAACTTTGTTAAGGACCAGATTTAGAAGTGGTGTACATCACTTCTACTCACATTCCTTAGGCCAGAACTAGTCATATGGGCCCACCCAGATGCCAGAGGCCTGGGAAATGTAACCTTCCTGTGTGTCCAGGAGGAAAATGCAAATAGTTTGGTGTACACAAAGTATTGTCTTTGCCATAGTGTATGAACACAAAGAAATACAGGCTTAAAAAGGAAGTTGCAGAGGGTTTTTTTGTTTGTTTTGTTTTTTGTTTTTCTCTTCCTTTCTGCTTCCTTGAGTGTCAACCTATAGATTCCTGGTATGGAAAACCATGAAATAGAGAGTAAAGACTTACAGAAATGAAGAGCAGTTCATTATTAAGCAGGCTGAAGAAGCAGAGCAGAATATTGAAAAACAGGATTTGGGAAATTCCCTAGCGGTCCAGTTGTTAGGACTCTGCTGTCTCACTGTCGAGGGCCCGGGTTCAATATCTGGTTGGGGAACTAAGATCTCACAAGCTGTGCGGTGCAGCCAAAAAAAAAAAAAAAAGGGAAAAAATAGAAAAGAAAAACAAGCGTTAAAAGGTTTGCCTTTATTCCTTGGGGCAACCCATAAATTAAGCTTAAATCATGAATAATAAAGGATCTATTGAAACATGTGGCCAAAAAAACAATCTGAGGGGGACTTCTCTGGTGGCACAGTGGATAAGACTCTGCGCTCCCAATGCAGGGGGTCCAGGTTCGATCCTTGGTCAGGGAACTAGATCCCACATGCATGCTGCAACTAAAAGTTCACATGCCACAACTAAGGAGCCTGCCTGCTGCAACTAAGGGGCCTGCAAGCCACAACTAAGGAACCCTGGAGCCACAACTAAGGAGCCCACCTGTCACAACTAAGACCTGGCACAACCAAAATAAATAAATAAATAAATATTTTTAAAAAAGAGAACAATCTGAGCTTAGGCAAGTTTCTTTAATAAATAAACTCCATAAAACAAGGCTTAGAGCTGGCATTATGCAGGCAACTTGCTGGGGTAGTACCAGGGGTTGAGGGGGATGGGAGGCAGCCCTGGTGTGGAATTTGCCAATTCCCCATGGTGTAAATGCTTCTACAACTGCCAAGCTTGAAAAATTAATGAATATTTCCAGTGGGCACTCCAAGCCAGACCAAGCAAACAGCAGTACACCACCACTTAAAGCCCTTTCCCACATTCAATTAGTGAAGCCCAGGAAATACTGTCTATGTTTTCCTTTGTGGTCAATCAGCAGCCAACACCACCATCAACTCTACCTCCACCACAGCTGCCACAGTGGGCCAGGCCCTGTGCTAGGCACTTTATGAATATGCTTCTTCAAATCCTTACAACCACTCTGTGAGGTAGGAATTGTTATTTACATTTTACAAATGAGAAAACGGAGGCATTGACTATCCCCAAGTCAAACAGTGAATAAGTAGCAGAGCCAGGATAAAAAAATATAAATCTTAATATAGCCTAAAATTAGGAAAGCTTTGGAGCTAAAATCTGTAGCAGACATCTTGACACCTGAGGAATAAAGAATCAGATCTGGAAAAGTTCTAAGGGACTTTTGAGAAATTTTCAAAGAACAAAAAACTATTATTCAAGACTTATAATATGTCCTAATGCTTTCAAATTTTAGCTAGCTTTGAAGTATTACGAGTGCCCTTAATATAACTTTTAATTTTTTAGGATTTGGAAATATTTGTATTCTTTTTTCCTCTCTAGTTATTTTAATTTTTAACCAGTGAATTTGGAGACTGTATAGAAAAATGTCCTATATAGAATAATGGATATAAAATAAATTGCGTATTTGGACAATAAAAGGTGAATATGAATAACTAAAAAATGATTTCTTGAGAGAAGTAATTAACTAATTAAAAATAGATACTAACAAAGAAATGAGATTTTATTTATTTATTTATGCCATGAGAATGGCATAAGCCAATATAAAAGACAGTACAAAATAGATAAACACAAAGAGTGAGAACAAAAGAAGTAGAGATGAAAAGAAAAATCTTTAAAAATAAGAGCCAATACAAAAAGAATGGAAAGAAAGAAGGAGGGAGGAATGGAGGATGGAAAGAGGGAGAGATAAAAGGATAAAGGAAGGAAGGAGGGTAAGAAAAGAGAAAGATAAAGAGAAAAGGACAGTGAATGAAATGCAGCTAGAAAGGACAGAAAAAGGCTACTAAAGAAAGAAGAAAAGAAAGAAGGGGCAAGATAGGAAGGAGGAAGTGGGAGGAAAGAGAAGTTTAAAGTGATGTCTGTAGGAAAGCATAAAATACAAAAGAAATGAAAGATAATGTGAGAGAGAGAGAAGGATTTGAAAAGGAAGCACTAGTAAGAAAATTAAGCACAATTGTGGACAGTGAGGAAAGAAATCTAAAAAGAAGTCAGTTAAAATATTACAGTGATACAAGATCAATGGATGAATTGACAGCTAGATAGGAAAGTAGGTAGATAGGTAGGAAAGTATATAACATGTAAGTAAATAAGGCCATAGATAGGTGATTGATAGATGATGGATGGATGATGAATAAATGGATGGATGGATAGATAGATAGAACTCATTTTAAAAAAGAGAACTCAGGAAGAGATATGGGAACATATGTATATGTATAACTGATTCACTTTGTTATAAAGCAGAAACTAACACACCATTGTAAAGCAATTATACTTCAATAAAGATGTTTAAAAAAAAAAAAGAGAACTCAGAAAAAAAAAAGAACTCAGTAAAAAATAGTCAGTACATAAAAGATGAAAAAAGAGTTAGAAGGAAAAGAAGAAATGAAAAACATTTTAAAGGGGGCAGTACATAGAGAATAAAAGAAAGAGGGAAGATGGATAGGACAGGACAGGACAGGGTAGGAAAAGAATAGAGGAAGGCATGCAGGCTGCGTGCAGACAGGCACAGAGGTGAAAGAAATACAGAAAGGGAACAAGAAAAAGATGTAGAGAAATGGAATAAAGGAAGGAAAGAATGAAGCAAGAAAGGAGGACATATGAAAGCAATAGAAAGCAGATGTTTCAAAATAGAATAATTTATAAGAAAATGTAAAATAGAGAAAAATATGGGAATGAGACACAGAAAGAAAGGAAAGAAGGAAAAAGGAAAGACTCAGAGACAGAAAGAAAGGAAGAATGTTTCAGAAGCAGAAAAGTTTAAAAAGTAGGAGTCAATAATAAATTTAAAAGAGCAATGTTTAAAAAGAACAAATAAGAAAAGACTACAAAGATTATAGTGTTAGAGAGAGAAGGTAAGAAAGAGGAGGAAAAAAAGATGTTTAACAAGGAAGATGCAGTAAGAAATGCCACCACAAAGAATAATGAAAGCAAGAGAGAAAGTGAGTAAGTTCTAAATGGAGGAGCAAATAAAGAAAACACAGTGCAAAAAAAGATAGAATTAATAAAATAATGAAAGTGGAAGTGAAAGATAGAGTAGGAAATGATGGAGGAAGAAGGAAGAAAGGAAAAAAGAAAGGGACAGAGGAAGAGAGGGATGGAAGGAGGTAAGAAAGAAAGTTAAAATTTTTAAAGGGATGAGGCTAGGGAGAGTAGCAAAATAAAAAAGCAGAGAGAATGTGACTGTGACAGACACAGAGGAGTTTAAAAGGAGGAGCTACTGTGAAAATTAAATACAATTGCACAGAGCAGGAGAGAGGGGGATATAAAGCAAAGTCAGTTAAAACTAGAGTCAAAAAAGACATGTAGATTGATGACAGCTAGGCAGTTAGATAAATAGATAGATAGACAGATGATAGATAATAGGATTAACAAAAATTTTTTTAATTTATTTATTTTATTTATTTTTATTTTTGGCTGCACGCGGGCTTTCCCTAGTTGTGGCGAGTGGGAGCTACTCTTCTCTATGGTATGCGGGCTTCTCATTGTGGTGGCTTCTCTTGTTGCGGAGCACAGGCTCTAGGTGTGCAGGCTTCAGTAGTTGTGGCATGCGGGCTCAGTAGTTGTGGCATGCAGGCTCAGTAGTTGTGGCTTGTGGGCTTTACAGCGCAGGCTCAGTAGTTGTGGTGTGTGGGCTTAGTTGCTCTGTGGCATGTGGGATCTTCCCTGACCAGGGCTCGAACCCGTGTCCCCTGCATTGGCAGACGGATTCTTAACCACCACGCCACCAGGGAAGCCTGATAATAGGATTTTAAAAAGGAGAATCCAATAATAAGACAGGACAAAAATTATAGTAAGTGAGAGAGGTGGAAAGAAGTTTTTAAAAGGAGCTAGTAAAAGAAGGAAGGGAGAGTGGAAGCAAGGAAAGAATGGAGGAAGCAGAAATAAAGAACAGTTTATAAAGGATGAATCAGTAGGGGTAAGAGTTATATAAACAAAGAAAAGAGGGAATTCCCTGGTGGTCCAGTGGCTAAGACTTCACCTTCCAATGCAGGAGGTGTGGGTTCGATCCCTGGTCGGGGAGCTAAGATGCCTTGGGGCCAAAAAAAACAAAACATAAAACAGAAGCAATATTGTAACAAATTCAGTGAAGACTTTAAAAATGGCCCACATCAAAAAAATCTTTAAAAAGGAAAAAAATGGGAGAGTAAGAGGAAGGGCCAGCAAGAAAATCAAATACAGTTATGTGGTGTGTGTAATTTTAAATAGTAGAAATCATTAAAATAAAGAAAGAAAGAAAGTGAGTGATAGCTGGATATAGAGCCAGCCAGCTAGGTAGGTATATAGGTAGAAAGGACTGATTTTTAAAAGGAGAAGGCAAAACAGACAAATATAAAGAAAGAGAGAGGGGAAGAAAGGAAATGTTTTGAAAGAGGAGTAGTATAAATAAAGTAAAAAGACTGGAAGGAAGGAGGAAGGGAAGAAAGAAGGAAAGGAAAGAGAGGGAAGAAGAAGGAGAGATAAAAGGAGGAAGGAGACAGGAAGGGACTGAAGGAAGGAGAAACGAATGAAAAAGGACAAGAAGGTGGGTAGATGGATGGAGAAAGGAAAGGAGGGGGCAGGAGGAAGGAAGAAAGAAATGCGGAAAGGGAGAAGGTGAAGGAGCAGGAGATAGGAAGGGAGGAGGGCGGGAAGAAAGAAGGAATGCAAGGAGGAAGGGAGGGAGGGAAGAAGGCAGGCGAGCACGCAGGCAGGGAAAGAAAAGAGAAAGACAGAGACCATGAAAGAAATGGAGTGAGGAAAAGACAGAGAAAGGGGGGTAGGGAGGGAGGGAGGGAGGGAAGGAAGGAAGGAAGGAAGGAAGGAAGGAAGGAAGGAAGGAAGGAAAGAGGAAGGGAGCAAGTGGAGAGCAGGGAGAGAAGAAGATCTAAAAAAGAAGTCAGTTAAAATCCAGTATAATAAAGATATACCGATGGATGGGTGACAGCTAGGTAGTTTGGTAGGTTGATGGAGAGATAGGTAAGTAGACAGGATTTTGTATGAAAGGTCTGGTTAAAAAAAGTAAATGTTAAAAAGATAAAAGGAGAGAGAACGAAGGAAAAAAATATTTAAAAGAGGAACCAGTTTAAAACAAAAAGAGTGTAAGAGGGAGGGAGAGAGGAAAGAAGAGAGGGAGGGAGGAGAGGAAGGCAAGAAGGAAGTAAGGAAGGCAGGAAGTAGGGGGAGGTAGGGAGGGAAGGAGGAAGGCAGGCAGGCAGGAGTTCACAAAGAAAAGAGGAAGAAATCCAGAGCGAGAGTGAAAAGAATAAGAATGAGATGTAGAGACAGGTAATGAAGGAAAAAGTGAGGGATAGAGGTACAAAGGGAAGGAGGGAGGGAGGGAAAGGGGGAGGCAGGAAAGAAAGAGAAGAATTCTAAAATGGGGAGAGGCTAGGAAAATACTAAAATTAAAAAGAAGAGACTGTGAGAGACAGGAGTTTAAAAGGAGGACCTAGTAACAAAAATTAAATACAGAAGGTGGGAGAAAGAGATTTAAAAGAAGTAAGATAAAAATGGAAATAAAGATAGAAACATAGGTAGGTAGATTAGATAGCTAGATGGCTAGATAGCTACGTGGATGATTTTTAAGCCAGTACTAAGACAGGACAAAATTATAGAAAATGAGAGAGAAGGAAAGAAAAAAGTTTAAAAAATAAACTAGTAAAAGAATGAGGGAGGAGGTGGAAAAATTGGGAAAGAAGGAAGAGGGAGAGAGGGAGAGAGGGAGGAAGAAAGGAAGGAAGGGAGGAAGGAAGGGAGGAAGGCAATAAGTTTAGAAAGGATGCGTCAGTAGAGAAGAGAGTTAAAGAACCTAAGAGTGAAAAGGTAGGAGCCATTACGAAAATCAAATATAGTCGTGTCGTGAGGGACAGATTTTAAAAGTAGGAGTCAGGAAAACAAAGACAAAAGTAAAGATAGATGATTGATAGCTGAATAGATAGGTAGGTAGTTATACTGATGATAGGTAGGTTGGTTGGTAGATAATTTTAAAAGTGGAAGCCGGTAGGGAGGAATGTATGAAAAAGAGAGAATGAGAGAGTAGAGAGGGAAGAAAAAGAAGTTTTAAAAGGGGAGCCAGTAAAAAGAGAGTTAAAGGAGAATGGGAGGAAGGAAGAAATGAGCTGAGGTCAATTTTTAATACTTAGACTTTTAAAAGCCTTACCCCAAATCTGTAATTGTTCTTAGGTACTGTAGTCAATATGCAGTAGCATACCTGATCTAAATATTAGCCAATTATATATACCTCTGGAAAAACAGTACCCTGATTAAGTCTTTCGGTGTTAGTAGTATCCTGTTCAATGTTCCAGAAAAAGAATAATACAAATGACTTAATAAGTTATCAGTTTACATACTCTTCATCAGTGTGCTATTATTTTTAATTAGTATAACATTTTCTTATTAATCTAAAGTCATTTAAACAATTCTTCATATATAAAATTAGATGAAGTCTGAAGAGAGGTTATAAAGAATAATTGAAAAGCCATAAGGACCATATTAGACAAGATGAATAAGGAATATTTAAAAGGTAAAGTGTGTTTGGGGTGTGTATGTGTATATAAGCACATAGGTGTGTATGAAATCTTTTTGCTTAGTACAGGTTTGACACTACACTGTAAATAGAAATAGTCCATTAAAAACATCAGTCCAATGGAGACAGTGGTATCATAGCAGTCCTTAGATTACCTGGATAATGAAGTGTTAGCTGAGACACTTTGCACAAATACCGACTCTGTTAGGGAAGGATTTGGACAAAGTCTTGGTTACGCTTTGTTTAGAACACAGGCTGACTAAATGCCACCAATCTGGCTGATTCTAAGTGTAATTTTTCTTAGCTTAGCTATAAAACACATGTCAAACATGATTCCAGCTACTTGCTCACTTTTAGGCCATATAAAGTTAGTTGGCAAGCAGGACATCATCTAAATATTATATGTTGAAAATCATGGAGAAACATAAGAAAAAAGCCACAGTAATAGTACTGTGGACTTTTAAATTGGGTGAGCTTTTTAACCTAGTATGTATACTTCTATGGATATAACTGTATCTGGTAGGGTTCATCCAGAGAAGCAGAACTTGTAGATCTATATTAAGAGATTTATTTCAAGGAACTGGCTTATGCATGGTGGGCACCAACTAGGCAAGTGTGAAATCTACAGGGCAGGCTGTCAGGAAGGGAAAGCTGGAACTTTCAGGGATGTGCAAGCTGTATGCAGTCCATAGAAGAAATCCCTTCTTATCCAGAGAAGCCTCAGCTCTGCTTTTAAGGCCTTTCAACTGATTGAGTGAGGCCCACCCAGATTACCTAGGATAATTTCCCTTACTTAAAGTCAATTGATTATGATTTTAATCACATCTATAAAATGCCTTCACAACAACATCTAGATTAGTGTTTGATTGGATAACTGGGAATTGTAGCCTGGCCAGGTTGACATATCAAAAAAGACCATCACATTAACCCAGGGAAATAAACCTAAATACAGAAAAGCTTTATGCATAAATCTATTCATTTTCGCTAAAAAACCTAGAAATGTAAAACGTTGATTAAATTATATTTATAGGAGAGGTATCATGTTATTAAAATGATGTTTTAAAATTATATGGAGGATTTTTAAATTTTCATAATTTCAGAAATAAGGAGACAAAATGTGTGATTATAACTTTTAAATCATTTGAACAGAAAAAAATGGATATTCAGCAAAATGTTAGAGAAAGTATCTTGGGGTGGTAACACTATTGCTAATTGTTTACTTTCTACATTTACATTTTCCAATTATCTCTAAGAAGCATGTATTACTTTTATAATAGGAAAAACTAATGTTGTAAAAATGATTGCTCTGAATTTTCAAAATATGCTAGATCAAGAACATTTTATTTTTGTTAAGCCAGTTGATTTTCTAAATTTTTTGCCAATAAATTTATAAAGTTATTAAAGATGTCTAAACTTTTATGCCATGGTCGCTATCATAAAATAGGGCAGGAATATACAACTTGCTTGGTGTCCTTTTAAGAAAAGCAGAAAAAATAATACAGGTCTCAGATTTGTAGGGGTTCTTTGTTACAGGTGAAAATAAGACATTCTCAGGCTAACTTATTTGTACAAATGTATTCTGCTTTAATAAAGCCTTCTGGGGAAAAGTCCAGTGTTATAACTGATGAATTTCTTAACGCATATATTACTTTGTTAGAAATGACAAAAAATTCCTTAAAGTGGATTATATATTATTGCAGACATGATCACATGGAAAGGTTGTGTGTACCCCTTTAGGATATTTCATATTTCATTTTTAAGCAAAAAATGCATGATACAAAACTGTATACTTTGATCCCAACTATGTGTAAAGTGTACATTTGTATAAGTGTCTATGCGTGTGCACATATGTATATTTATGTGTGTGTGTAATACAATGGATTATTAGCAGAGATTTTTGTGTGGGTGGTAAAATCGTTATGCATATTTTTCTGTATTCTCCAAACATTTTATAGTGTATTACAGTTATAATCATACAAGCATTCTTTAAAAATAGTCCTTAAAATTCATATAACTCTTAAAAACATACATAAAACTTTTTAGGTACGCATCTGGTATGTAAAAAGAATCTATAAGGTACTGTGTAAAAAAAGCAAATAGGCTTGTTTGTACTTTGTAAGTGGGATGCAGAAAATAGTATAGGTGGGACTCAGGATTTTTGTAACACAAACTGAGAATATTTGGTATATAACAATGCCTTGTAGGAAAGCTTTCAATAAATGTTGACCACATGAAGGATCTCCATATGCCCCCTGCATACGTCACATGTGACCTCCTTCCTGTCCTGTTGACTATTCTCCACTACCCTTTATTTCCCTCTATCACCACACTACTCTGTTTCTCCTCCTAGGCTGAAAACTTCCCAAGTGCAGGGGCTGCTTCAGATATAGCCATTGCTTCTGGTGTCTAGCCCCAAACTAAGGACATATTGGTATTCAGTGAAGGGTTGATGAAACAAGCCATTGTATTTATCATTGACAAAATGATAATGATAAATATGAGAATGTCTATAAACATAAGCATTCCTCCTATGACTGCTTTTTTGTTTTGTTTTGTTTTGTTTTCAACATCAAGAACTCTTGTTCTTTGTTGGAGTATTTAGCAGGAACAATATAGAAAGAGGCAAGAGCCATGGGACTAGACATAATGCTAGGAATTCTTTGAAAAATGGTCTTTCTGCCAGATCCTGACCTCTCTTCATGCCAGCAGGGACAGAATGAAGTCAATTCTCTATTTGGGAGCAAATTCGGAAAAGAGTTCTCTTTACAAATTTTCCATGGAATCTGGAAGTAAATTTATAGTTGCTTAGACTAGTAGGGCAAGATAAACTCAATTCCTGGTTGTCAATTTAAAACTTAAGGGAAGGGACTTCCCTGGTGGTCCAGTGGTAAAGAATCCACCTTCCAATGCAGGGGACGTGGGTTCGATCCCTGGTCAGGGAATTAAGATCCCACATGCCGCAGGGCAACTAAGCCCCCGCGCCATAACTACTGAGCCCGCACGCCTCAGCTAGAGCCCATGTGCCACAAACTACAGAGCCCACGTGCTCTGGAGACTGCGCGCCACAACTAGAGAAGAGAAAACCTACACGCCACAACTAGAGAGAAGTCCGCATGCTGCAATGAAGGATCCTGCATGCTGCAACTAAGACCTGATGCAGCCAAAAAAAAAAAAAAAAAAATCTAAAAAAAAAAGCTTAAGGGAAAACCCCCAGAAAATCTTACCGTGAATAAAGGCAAAAGTGATTGTATTTTTATGATATGGGTTAGTCCCTATCTTCATTTAGCTCAAGGTGAAGAAGACTAAGAAGAAATATCAAAACCCATTCCCTGCACCCTGTCCCCAGCTTTCCCTTCAAAGAGGAGCAAGCAACGCCTTTAAGGGGAAGAAGGCAGCAGCACTCCAGGCAGGCAGACTGGAGATGGGCTTCCACATCTTCTAAAGTCTCATAGCTCACATTTTTCTTCCCTTTACTGGATAGCTGGACACAGGACCTCTAGAGTCAAGAATCAGGATAAGCCAACTGGGTAAGTTTTGGCTCAGCTTAAAACCCTCTCTTTTCCTACTTTTTCTTCAGGTAATCAAACATACACCTGAATTAAAAGTATTCCTTCTCAATAAAGTTAGGAAAAAAAGGAAAAAAATGTTCCTGGCAGTTGAAGTAATTAAGGCTCCTAATAGATTGTACACGTGTCTTTTAGAAAGGGGGTAACAAATGACCCTTTTATTCCTCTATCCACGCTTCATGGGTCCTTCCTCCCCCCTTCGCTCCTTCCCTGTTCCTTCCTTCCTTCCTTCCTCTCTTTCTTTCTTTCTTTCTTTCTTTCTTTCTTTCTTTCTTTCTTTCAGTCAAATGTTTACTGAGCTCCTACTATGTGTCAGGCATATTTCCAGACTCTGGGGTTCCAGTTAGGAACAGGGACAGAATCTTTCCCATTATGGAACATACTTTATAGTGAGGGGCATGAACAAGAACAAACATATATGAAACATATGGGGTGATAAATACCAACGATGTGGGGATAGAGACTGATAGTGAGGAAAGTTGTGGTTAGGGCAAGCCTTTATGATAGGAGACTTGCATGCAGTGAAGGAGCAAGCTATGTGAATATTTAGGGGAAGGACATCCCATGAAGAGAGAACAGCAAGTATAAAGACTCTAAGTTGGGATTGTGCATTGTGTGTTCACTGGAATATCAAGGGGACAAGTGAGTCTGGGGAGAGCTGGGGAGAGAGAGTATTGTAGGAAAGGAGCTCAGAGAGGTGGAGATAGGGGAAGAGATCATGCGTTTGTGTGTATATTCTGTTTGTTACTGAGTTAAATGGAATTTGAGGGCTCAGTTTTCAGTTAAGGTGATATGCATTTAACTTTGCTGATGAGCAACATATATTCTAAAATCTAAAGCACTATGATTAAATGTTAGGTATAGGTGCAGATTTTGTGCTTTCACAGTATTTTAAATGTAAGATATTTGAATTAGAAGAAACCATAGTAATTATCAAGAAATATCTTATTTCATAGATGAGTTAATCGTGATTTAGAAAGAATATGTAACCATAATAATATAAACATAGCTGTAGCATTCAGTGTCAAACACTGTGCTGAGTGCTGTGTACATTTAATCCTCACAGCAACTCGGGATTTGGCATTATTATCCCCATTTTAAAGATGAGGATACCCAGGCTGAGAGAAGTTAAATAACTTAGACAAGATCAGAGCCCTAATAAATGGCAGAGCCATGATTCAAAGGCACAGGCAATCTTCCTCTTGACTGGCAGCAAGGTTGCCTTAAACAGAAGCCTTCTGACGATTAATGTTTTACTTTTAGACACTAAAAATTCCAGTATCCAGACTCCTTGAGTTTGGAACAAAGCCTTCTATTTTTCCGTTGCTTGACTCCAAAGCCTGGGCTTTTGACTGCTATACTCTATTGCTTCTAAGTGCTAATGTGTCCCTAGTTGATAGTTGGAAGAGTTGGGTCTCAAACCACAAACCAAAGCCATTATATTCCCAATGTGGTATCCTTTTCAGGATGCCACCCCACTCTTTGAACACCACCCTTCTACTCTGACCAGCAAGCCCTGGACCACTCAGGGAGGTGAAGGGGTGGGGAAGCCTTTTCCTCTTAGTTGCTCCTGCTGCCCCAGCCCTGCCCTCAGATCACGGGGTCCTCTGACAGATCCAGCCATAAATGATCACTTGAATTTTGGTCAAGGTCAACTTCACCTTTTTCACTTGTCCTAGATTACTTTGGATATAGGTCTAGTAATGTTTCCAAATTAAACTACAGAGAGATTAAGGAAAATAATTCTATCAGTAATTTTTTTTCTAAATTATTAACTAGGGGAGAAACTGGAGGAAAAACAGAAGACAGAGCACATTTAATGGTGCAGATCATACTGTTCTGCCAGAAATTCTTCCTTGTTTTTTGTTCTTTTCTTTTCTCCAGAGGCAACATTTTAAAGAACTTTGAGAAGGAAGACATAAAAGACTAACATTGTTGGAGAAGAGAAATATGTGTTATTTGAGCAGGATAACCTGGACCATCATTTGCAAATGACATAGTAATCATCAAAAATGCTGAAACCAAAGAATAGCAGCTTAAAGCCTTCCAAAGTTTTCTCTGAGTTTTTTCTGTGTCTCTGTTTTATTTTCCTTGTGAGAGTAGACCATTATGCACACATCCCAAGGGATTTGGGATAGTTGGCTTGTTCTTTCTCTGTCCACACCTGGCTAAATACTCGTTGTCATTATACAGCTTGGATAATACTTGGATTTATTGACCAACAGGGTGGTCAAGAGAATGTCAAAAGAATGCATTTAATCATTTTTCAGAAAGTCAAATGAGTAATTAGATTCCAAAGAGTTAGGGATTTTGAAAGTTAGAAAGCTGACTTAGCAATACTACATCTAGACATTTATACTCAGGAAGTAATGGAGCAAATAAAGTTGTAAATGCAGAGTTGTTCATTGAAGAGTCGTTTATAACAGAAAAAATAGGAAACAACCTAAATGTTTAGGGAAATATATAAGGGAATTTAAAATGTTTTAAAAATAAATTGTGGGAGTGATGTCAGCATCATGGCAGAATAAGATGTTCCACATTTTTGTCCCCCCCCCCCCAAACAGCAATAATTTGGCATCCATCCATAAACAAGAGTACCTTTGTGGGAGCTGTGGGATCCAGTACCAGCCAAAGAGGCTCATTTCTGTCTAGCTCCATCAGAGTACTGAACTGTGAGCTGCACAGCTGGGAGGTGAAAAGAGGCTGGGAGAATCAGACAGATAGGACTATTGGAGGGCATTAAAGGGATGCAGATCCTACTAACTGTGTCATGAATTCCATAGAAGCCCTTCCACAAGCCACTGGGAATACCTCATCCACAGATCCCCCAGCTGGCCCATGGGCAACCCTAGCACTCAGCATGCCTCCCTCCCACCCCACCCTGTGGCTGGCTCCCTGTGTGCACATCTAACAGTGGTGATGAGAGCAAGTTTTGGCAGATAGCTACTGAGCATATGTAGAAAGCCTGACCAAATCTGTGGTCCAGGGAGAGGTGACAAACTTGAGCTTTAGTGCCACCTTTGGGGAAAAAAAGTGGGGCTGTCAGCACCCAGCATCGTGCATTGCAGGAATGAGAGAAGGCATATAAGCTTAGGAGTTCTGCCACAGAGGGAGCAAGAAGCTTGGAGTGTATCTATGTGCTGAGAAAGCCTCAGAATTGCTAGCTGGGCTGTGCTGAGAAAGCCTCAGAATTGCTAGCTGAGCTGAGAGAAGGTATTTCTCTCCCAAAGACACTAAAGACTGGAGGATGTAACTACAATTTTACATGTGAAGACAGCAATGCAAAACTCTGAGGAACATGAAAAAAGCAAGGAAGCATGACATCACCAAAGGATCACAATAATCTTCCAGTTATCAACCCTGAAGACATGGAGATCTGTCATTTACCCAATAAAGAATTCAAAATAGTTTTAAGAAAACTCAATGAGGTACAAGAAAACACAGAAAGACAATTTAATAAAATCAGGAAAACAATACATGAACAAAATAAGAAGTTTAACAAAGAGATAGAAATTATAAAAACAACCAAACAAATTCTGGAGCTGAAGAATACAATGAAAGAATTGAAAAATGCAATAGAGTGCATCAGCATCAGAAAGGTCAAGGAAAAGAAAAAAATCCATGAGATAGTGTAGAAGGACAAGAACTTTGAAATTATCCAGTCAGAGGAGAACAACAAACAAAAAAGACTGAAGAAAGCTTATGTGATCTATGGGGTATCATCAAAAGAACTACTTTGTGAATTATTGGAGTGCCAGAAAAACAAAGAGAGGGAGGAGGGGGCAGAAAGCTTATTTAAAGAAATAATGGCTGAGAACTTCCCAAATCTGGAAAGAGATTTGGGTATCCTAGTTCATGAAGCTCAGAGGTCACCAAACCAAATCAACTTAAAGAGATCCTTTCCATGATACATTAAAATACAGCTGTAAAAAATCAAAGACAAAGAGGAAATCTTAAAAGCAGCAAGATAAAAGAAGCTTGTAACTTAAAGTCAACCCCTTATAAGGCTATCAGCAGATTTCTCAGCAGAAACCTTACAGACCAGGAGAGAGTGGGGTAATGTATTTAAAGTGCTGAAAGAAAAAACAAAAACAAAAACAAAACAACTACAACCAAGAATACTCTATCCAGTGATATTATCCTTCAGAAATGAAGGAGAGATTAAAAGACTTTCCCAGACAAATGAAAGATGAGGGAATTCATTGCCACTAGAAATACCTTAACAAGAAATGATGAAAGGAGCAGCAAGAGAAAAACAACTTGTAATGTACAAGGGAAACCCCATAAGGCTATCAGCAGATATTTCAGCAGAAACCTTACAAGCCAGAAGGGAATGGCATGACACATTCAAAGAACTAAAAGGAAAAAAATCTTCCAACCAAGAATTCTCTACGCAGCAAAGTTATCATTAAGAATCGAAGGAGAGATTAAGAGCTTCCCATATAAGCAAAAGCTGACGGAGTTCATCACCACTAAACCAGCCTCACATGAAATGTTAAAGGGATTTCTTTAAGTTGAAAGGAAGTGACACTAATTAATAATAAGAAAACACATGAAAGAAAAAAATCTCACAATATTAATATACAATATTAATTATACATAATTATTATATATAATAAAAGTAGTGGAGCAATCACTTATAAAGCAAGCATGAAGGTTAAAAGACAAAAGTAATAATGTTAACTAAAATTACAATAATTAGTTAAGGGACACACAAAATTAAAAAATGTAAAATTTGTCAACAATAGTATAAAATGGGGAGGGGGAAGTAAAAAGATAAAGCTTTGTAATATGTTCAAATTTAATTTTCTTCCAACTTAAAACAGACTGCTATTTGCATAGGATGTTATATGTGAACCTCACAGTAACTGCAAGGAAAAAACTCCGTAAATACACAAAAGAAAATGAGAAAGGAGTCTAAACATTACACCATCAAAATGCAAGGGAAGAGAGGAAGAGAAGGAGAAAGGAACTACAAAAAATTCAGAAAACAATAAATAAGATGGCATTAATAAATCCTATCAATAATTACTTTAATGTAGACTTAAATATAAGACATGACACCATAAAGCTCCTACAAGAGAACATTGGCAAAACATTCTCTGACATAAGCCATACCAATGTTTCCTTAGGTCAGTCTCCCAAAGCAATAGAAATAAAAGCAAAAATAAGCAAATGAGACCTAATCAAACTTACAAGCTTTTGTACAGCAAACATAAACAAAATGAAAAGACAGCCTATGGGATGGGAGAAAATATTTGCAAACGGTGTGACAAACAAGGGCTTAATTTCCAAAATACACAAACAGCTCATACAACTCAACAACAACAAAACAAACAACCCAATCGAAAAATGGGCAGAAGACCTAAATAAACATTTCTCCAAAGAAGACATACAGATGGCCAACAGGCACAAGAAAAGATGCTCAACATCACTAATTATTTGAGAAATGTAAATCAAAACTACAATGAGATACCACCTCACACTTGTCAGAATGGCTGTCATTTAAAAGTCTACAGATAATAAATACTTTAGAGGGGGTAGAGAAAAGGGAACCCTCCTACACTTTTGGTGGGAATATAAGTTGGTGCAGCCACTATGGAAAACAGTATGGACGTTCCTAATAAAACTAAAAATAGAGTTGCTATATGATCCAGCCATCCCACTCCTAAGCATATATCCAGACAAAACTATAATTCAAAAATATACAGGCAACCCTATGTTCATAGCAGCACTAATCATAGTAGCCAAGACATGGAAACAACTGAAATGTCCATCAACGGATGGATAAAGAAGATATATAGTACCTCCAGTACTATACTAGAATACTACTCAGCCATCAAAAAGAGTGGAATAATGCCATTTGCAGCAACATGGATGGACCTAGAGGTTATCAAGCTAAGTGAAGTAAGTCAGATTGAGAAAGACAAATACCATATGATATCACTTACATGTAGACTCTAAAATATGACACAAATGAAATTATCTATGAAATATAAACAGACTCACAGACATAGAGAACAAACTTGTGGTTGCCAAGGGGGAGAGGAGGTGAGGGAGAGATGGAGTGAGAGTTTTGGATTAGCAGATGCAAACTAGTATGTATAGAATGGATAAACAACAAGGTCTTACTGTGTAGCATAGGGAACTATATTAAATATCCTGTGACAAGTCATAATGAAAAAGAATATAAAAAATAATGTGTGTGTGTGTGTGTGTGTAACAGAATCACTTTGCTATACAGCAGAAATGAACACATTGTAAATCAACTATACTTCAGTTAAAGAAAGAAAAGTATGATAAGCCTGAAAAAAATTGACCATTTAAAAAAGAATATTTTAAAAGAATTTTTTTGGATTATTCAAGAATAATTTTAAGAAGTCTTAAAGTAATAGCTATTAAACAAATATTAATAAACAGTGCCTTGACAAAAAAATTAATGTAAATGGATTAAATTCTCCAATCAAAAGGCATAGAGTGACTGGATGGATAAAAAACCAAGACCCAACCCAACTATATGCTGCCTATAAGAGATTTACTTCAGCTTTAAGAACGAATAGGCTCAAAGTGAAGGGAGAGATCACATGATAGGCCACAAAACAAGTCTTAGCAAATTTAAGAATAAAATTATACCAAGTATCTTTTCCAATCACAATGGTAAGAAACTAGAAATCAATAACAGAAGGAAAGCTTGCAAATTCACAAACATGTGAAAATTAAGCAACACACACCTGAACAGCCAATGGATCAAATAAGAAATCAAAAGAGAAATTAAAAAATATCTTGAGACAGACAAAAATGGAAACACAACATAGCAAAATTTATGGGATGCATCAAAACTGTTCTAAGAGGGAAGTTTATAACAATAAATGCCTATGTAAGAAACAAAACAGGTCTCAAATAAACAACTTAACTTTACACCTCAAGGAACTAGAAAAACCAGAACAAACTAAGCCCAAAATTAGCAGAAGAAAGGAAACAACAAAGATCAGAGCAGAAGTAATAGAAATAGAGATCAGAAAAAACAATAGAAAAGGTAAGTGAAACTATGAAATGTTTTTTTTTAAAAAAATAGACAAAATTGGCAATTTAGCTAGGCTAATTAAGAATTAAGAAAAAAGAGAGAAGACTCCAAAAAAAAAATCATAAACAAAAGAAGACACATTACAAATGATACCACAGAAATACAAAGGATCATAAGAGATTACTATGAGCAAATTATACACCAGCAAATTGGACAACCTAGAAGAAATGGATAAATTCCTAGAATACATCCTGAGACTGAATCATGAAGAAATAGAAAATCTGAACAGACCAATAAGAAGTAAGGAGATTATATGTTCTGGTATAAGGTTATAAGTAATAATCCTAGTTATTACTTTAAAATGTATATCTCAGAAATAACTAATTTTCTTGTCAACTGCATTATTATGAACTTTCATCAAATCTTTAACCATGGTCATTTTTAAGTCTTCTGTCATTTACAGACAGTTCTGGGTGTACTCTGATGATTTTGCAAATATGTTCCTATAAAAGGGTTTCATCTTCAAGAAATTCATGGAAAAGACTCTGACAAGTACAGGTTTCTGGTAACTGACTGTACTGCTGAACTGAATGAATAAGCATTTTCAGAACTCTAATGAAAAACTGATGAACTCATAAAAGTGCTAACAAAAGATCAAGATGAAAAAAAAATGAATTACATGGGACTGAGTGAACTGATGAGGATGAGTATAATTTTTGTGACTTTCTGTCTGAATTAAAAAAAAAAAATCCCACAAGGACTCAGAGGCAAAGAATATACAAATCAATTTTCACTGCAAAGTAAAGGAGCTGTTACAGTGGAGGATTACTGGACTGAATGTCAATATTATGACATAGTATGAGTGTGTTTCAGGTTTGGTAATTGCAATCATTGTTGCTTTTGTTGTGGTCATCCATGTACAATGCTTGGTGTCAGTCTATTTATCTCTTGTAAAAATAAAATACAGTGTGTGTGTGTGGAAAAAAAAAAAAAAGAAGAAGTAAGGAGATTGAATCAGTAATCAAAAACCTCCCAACAAAGAAAAGCTCCCCCCAAAACCAGATGGTTTCACTAGTGACTTTTACCAAACATTTAAAGAATTAATACCAATTCTTCTCAAACTCTTCCAAAAAATTGAAGAGAAGGGAATACTTCAAAACTCATTTTAAGAGGCCAGCATTACCCTGATACAAAAGCCAGATTAGGACACTATAAGAAAAGAAAATCACAAGCCAATATCCCTGATGAATAAAGATGCAAAAATTCTCAACAAAATACTAGCAAGTTGAATTCAATAGCGCATTAAAAGGATCATACACCATGATCATGTAGGATTTATCCCTGGGATGCAAGGATGGTTCAACATATGGAAATCAATAAATGTGATATACCACATTAATAGAATGAAAGATAAAAATCATATGATCATCTCAATAGATGCAGAAGAAGCATTTGACAAAATACAGCATTCTTTCATGATAAACACTCAACAAGTTTGGTATAGAATAAACATCCCTCAATATAATAAAGGCCATATATGGCAAACCCATAACTAACAGCATACTCTATGGTGAAAAGTTGAAAGCTTTTCCTCTAAGATTGGGAATGAGACAAGGGTGCCCACTCTCACCACTCCTATTCAATATAGCACTGGAAGCCCTAGTCAGAGCAATCAAGCAAGAAAAAGAAATAAAAGCCATACAAATCAGAGAGGAAGAAATGAAATTGCATTTGTTTGCAAATGATATGATTTTATATGTATAGAAAATCCTAAAAGACTACCAAAACACTGTTAGAATTAATCAACAAATACATTAAAGTTTCAGGATACAAAATCAACATATAAAAATCAGTTGTGATTCTATACACTAAAAATAAACTATCTGAAAAACAAAGAAAACAATCTCATTCACAATAACATCAAAACCAATTAAATAATTAGGAATAAATTTAACCAGGGAAACAAAAGATCTGTACACTGGAAACTAAAAGACCATGATGAAAGAAATTGAAGAAGACATGCATAAATGGAAAGACATTCCAAGATCATGGATTGGAAGAATTAATATTTTAAAAATATCTATACTATCCAAAGCCATCTATAGATTCAATGTAATCTCTATTAAAATTCCAATGTCATTTTCCACAGAAATAGAAAAAACCATCCTAAAATTTGCATGAAAACACAAAAGACCTTGAATACTCAAAGCAATTCTGAGAAAGTACAAAGAGGGAGGCCTCACAAGGCCTGATTTCAAACTATACTGCAAAGCTGTAGTAACCAAAGCAGTATGGTACTGGCATAAAAACAGACACATAGATTAGTGGAACAGAATTAAGAGCTCAGAAATAAACTCTCTCATATACAGTCAACTAATATTTGACAAAAGAGCCAAGAATACTCAATGTGAAAGAATAGTCTCTTCAATAAATGGTGCTAAGAAAACTGGAAAACCACATGCAAAAGCATGAAATTGGACCCCTATCTTACACCACTCACAAAATTAACTTGAAATGCATTAAAGACTTAAACCTGAAACCATAAAACCCCTAGAAGAAAACATAGGGAGATTTTTTGGATATGACACCAAAAGCACAAGTAACAAAAGCAAGAATTAATAAGTGGAACTACATCAAACTAAAAAGCTTCTGCATAGCAAAAGAAACCATTAACAAAATGAGAAGGCAACCCACAGAATGGGAGAAAATAATTGCAAATCATGTATCTGATAAAGGCTTAATTTACGAAGTATATAAGAACTCATACAACTCAATAGCAAAAAAAAAAAAACCCAAAAATATCTGATTAAAAAATGGGCAGAGGAATTTTAGAGAATTCTCCTCCAAGAAGACATAGAAATGGCCAACAAATACATGAAAAGATGGTCAATATCACTAGTCATCATGGAAATGCAAAACCACATTGAGAAATCACCTCACACCTGATAAAATGGCTACCATCAAAAAGACAAGAGATTACAAATACTGGTGGGAATGTGAAGAAAAAATAACCCTTGTTCACTCTATGTGGGGATGTAAGTTGGTACACCCACTATGGAAAATAGTATGGAGCTTCCTCAAAAAAATTGAAAATAGAGCTACCACATGATTCAGTAATTCCAATTCTGGGTATATATCCAAAGGTGAAACCAGAATCTTAAGGAGATATCTGCATTCCCATGTTCACTGCAGCATTATTCACAATAGCCAAGATATAGAAACAACCTAAGTGTTCATCAATGGATGAATGGATAAAGAAGTTGTGATACATACACACTGGAATATTACTCAGCCATGAAGAAAAGGAAATTCTGCCATTTATAACAGCATGGCTAGACCTTAAGGTCGGTAGGTTAAGTGAAATAAGTCAGACAGAGAAAGTCAAATACTATATAATATCACTCATATATGGAATTCAAAAAGTCAAACTCAGAAACAGAGTAGAATGGTGGTTACCGGGTCTGGGGCATGGGGGAAATGGGGAGATGTTTGTCAAAGGGTACAAACTGTAAGTTATAAGACGAATAAGTTTTGGGGATCTAATATACAAGATGGTGATTATAGTTAACAGTATTATATTCTATACCTGAAACTTGCTAAGAGAGTAAGTCCTAAATATTCCCACCACAAAAAGGACATGATAATTATGTGAGGTGACAGAGGTATCAGCTAATGCTACGGTGGTAATCCTTTTTACAGTATGTAAGTTTATCAAATCAACATGTTGTACATCTTAAATTTATGCAATGTTATTTGTCAATTATATCTCAATAAAGCTGGAAAAATGACAGTTCATCCATTTAATGGAATATTACCTAGCTGTGAAAAACTAATTTAGATATATATTTGTTTGGATGAAAAAATTTCATGATGTATTGTTAAGGTACAAAGCAGATTTTACATATATTTTATATTTAATATAGAGTAGTTGTGGAATTCTTTGGGTAATTAGGGCATAATTTTCATCCTGATTATCTATAGTTTTATTTTTCTACTGAAAACTTAGATTAAAAAGGTTTAATTAGCATTAAACACAAATATTTAAAACCATCTCCCATGAGATATCCTTATTTCCTTTTATCCAAGTAAGATACATTTGTATGTACATGTATGTGTAGAAGTAAAATATTGTTTATGAGTAAAGTTCTCTAATGTCTTGGTATTTAAATTAAGGGAGAGGCTTTTTAAAGTAAATGTCAATTTATGTCACTTCTCTGCCCAAAACCCTCCAGAGGCTTCACATGTTACTCTGAGTAAAAGCCACATAGCACTGAAATGGCCCACAAGGTCCAACCTGAGGCGACCCTCCATTGCTTGTTTGACTCGGTCTCTTGGCACTCTCCCCTAGCTCACTCTGCTCCAGCCACACGGACCTTCCTGCCCCATTCTTCCTAGCACTCCTGGTCCTCCTTGCTCTGGTCTAGTTTTTTGTATTGGACAATGTGGTATTACTTAAGTGGAGGATGCAATGGTGATCATCATTTTTAAAGCACACCAAATTCTATGTGTTGTTTGGTTGACAGTAAGTATTGATTAACTTCAAATTTTGTTACATTAAATATGTATTCTTAGTTTATGGGGAGGCACAGGAAAAATAGAAATAGAGTATATTTATTCCCAGCTATTAGAGGAGAATAACAGAAAGAAGGCAGGGGGAATCAGTTAATCCAAAAGAAGACAAGGGAGAAAAAAGGAACATAGAAAAAGAAGGATAAAATAAAAGCACAAAGTAAGAAGTAAATCCGAATATATATGTTTTCAATAAATATGTGTGTTTTCAATAGAAATAAATTAGCTAAATGCTATAGTTAAAGGCAAACATTGTCAGACTGGATAACACACACACACACACAACACTGAGAGCATAAGGATACCAAAAGGTTGAAAGTAAAAGTGTAGGAAAAGATAAGGAAATATGTATGAAATGAAAGCTGGTGTAGCCATATTAATATTGGGCAAAATAAACTTTAAACAGTAGAAAAATAGATTAGAATATAATTCATTTTAAAAGGTTTAATTTATCATTCCAAGCTTAAATGTACCTAGTAACAACTTTAAGTATATAAAGCAAAAATGAGTAGAACTGGAAATAGAAACTGACGTACTGTATTTACCATGTATCTACCATTTATCAAATTTGTAAATATCACCTATTACTGTGGAAAATTTTAATAATCCTCTCAGTAATTTACAGATTAAGCCAGCAAAAAAAAAATCCAGTGAAGATATAGAATATTTAATTGCACAATTAAAAAGCTAAATCTAATGGACATATAGAAAATGGAGCCTTGGTGTATATACATTCTTCTCAAGCTCATGAATCATTCATAAAACCTGACTATATTCTGGGCCATAGAGCAAGAATTCAAGGAATCAATATCATATAGATAACGTTTTTTGACCTCAAGTCAATTATGTTAGAAATCAATAAGACAATGAAACAATAAGATAACCAAATAAACCCCCTACATTTGGAAATTTTTAAAACTTTCTAATGTTCACTGGTCAAAAATATATCATATTGGAAATGAGAAAATTTTGATCTGGAATAAAAGAGAACTTGTGGGAAACTTAGAGCCTTAAGTAATTGTACTATAAAACAAGAAATTTAAAAATTATTGACCTATTCAGGTCACTTTGGAAATTAGAAAACACAGGAGAATAAATATAAAGTAAGAGGAAGAAAGCAATAAAGACAAGAGAGAAATTAATAAAATTAAAAATAAGATACAATACAGAGAATCAAGAAGTCAAAAATTGACTCTTTGAAGTACTAGTAAAATTATCAAAAAGACAGCAAGATTTATGTCAAAAAGAGAAAGGTCACAAGTAAAATAAGGAATGAAAAGAAGATCAAATACAGATACAGCAGAGATTAAAGAGGTAAGAGAAAAGTACAAACAACTTCATGCCAATAAACTTAAAAACAAAGTGGACGAATTCCTAGAAAAATGTTTACCCTAACTGACTGACTTAAGAAGTTTAAAAACCTGAATTGACATATAACCAGTGAAGAAATTGAATCAGTAGTTATATATCTTTCTAGAAAGAAAGCATCAGGCCAGAGTGTTTTTCTTTTGAGATCTAGTAAAAGGAAGACATAATTCCAATTTTAAAAAGTTATTTCACATACTAATTCATTTTACAAGGATGGTACAATTTTTTTTAATTAATTAATTTATTTTTGGCTGCATTGTGTCTTCATTGCTGCATGCAGGCTTTCTCTAGCTGCGGCAAGCGGGGGCTACTCTTCGTTGCAGTGCACGGTTTTCTCATTGTGGTGGCTTCTCTTGTTGCAGAGCATGGGATCTAGGTGTGCGGGCTTCAGTAGTTGTGGCTCATGGGCTCAGTAGTTGTGGAGCACGGGCTTAGTTGCTCCGCAGCATGTGGGATCTCCCCAGACCAGGGCTCGAACCTGTGTCCCCTGCATTAGCAGGTGGATTCTTAACCACTGCGCCACTAGGGAAGCCTGGATGGTACAATCTTGATGTCAAAAACCAAACAAAGACTAGGAAAAAGGAAAATTGCAGACTAATTTTATTCATTAAAAATGGATATAAAAATTCTAAACAGACTCATAAATCCAGTAGTGTATTAAAAAGTATAATATATAGATTTTTCAGTGTTATATTTAAATATCGTTTACCATACTATGGATTAAAATATCAATATTAACCCATAAAGGAAAAGATCGATCATAATGCTTGTATTAAAATTAAGATCTGCTTGTCAAAATATATATTTAAACACAAGATTCAGCTTGAGAGAAGAAATTTGCAACATGTGTAACTGACAAAGAAATGTTGCCTAAAATATACTAATTCCTTTTAAAAGATGGATAAGAGAAAGGAAAGAAGTAGAACAGAAAAATGGGCCAATGACATGAGCAGCTGTTGCCAAGAAGAAGAAACAGAAAAAACCAAAAAATTGTGAAAAGATGCTCAACTCCAAGTAATCAGGGAAATGCAAACAGAACCACAATGAGGTACAATGAAGTACTGTTTTGTATCCATTATAGTGGCAAAAATAAAATGTATAATACCAAGAATTGCTGAGGATATGGATAAAGAGAAATTCTTATGTACTGATGATTGAAATATAAATTGGTACAAAATCTTGGAAAATACTTTGAAATTATCTAGTAATGTTGAATATGTGTAAATCTACAACACAACAATTGCACTCCTACCTTTATACCTAGGAGGAACTCTTGCACCTGTGAACCAGGAGACATGTACAGGAATATTCACAGCTGCATTATTTATGATAGCCCCGATCTGAAAGCAATGCAAAATTTCAATGGCAGGAAATTAGACAAACAAATTGTGGCTAATTAATATTGTGGAATACTATACTGCAGTGGAAAATGAATGAAATACAGCCACTCAATCAATACACACAAAACAGAAAGTGAAAGAACAAGTTGGAGAGGACTAGGTGCAGTATGAATTTGTTTAAAAATATAAAAAAACAGGCAAATTAAACAATATACTTTTAGGGTAATGAAGATAGGTGATGAAATATCAAGAAAAGTAAGATAAAATCAGGATTGAGGGGAGAGATGAGGTGGGGGCAGGGCTGTCTGTAGCACAACTCCATGGGGCACCCTTCCCACTTCATTCTATCTGAATGATGATCCCTGGAGTTGTGAAACAGAGTGACCCTTCGGGAGGAGAATACAGAAGCTTCAAGATCAGTGGTAAGGTTCAGCTTCTTCAGCTGGGTGGTTGGTTATAATGTATATCCTTTTGTATGTAAAAGAAAATAAAGTAGGAAAATAAGTGTAAGAAACCCACGATAGAGAATGCGTTCTTGTTCCAGCTTCACCTCTAACATAAAACTATGTCATCTTTGGCAAGTCACTTAGCCTCACTGAGCCTCAATTTTCTCATTTTAATAAATGGTTATGACAAATCCAGGTCTACCTGTTTTATAGGATTATGTGAGGATCAAGTATACTTGAAAGCATTTAATATGTTATTAATAAAATGAAATATTCACATGCAACACAATTTTTCTACATATGGACTCAAAAGGTTTGTCTTTCCAAACTAATATTCAAAATCCACATGATGAAAGGTGAGAATGTTCAGCTTAACCATTCAACTCTTCTGCCAGTTGAAATGTTCTGTATAGTTATTAGCCAAAGACCGTATAAAGCTGTAGCAGCCGTGGTGTAGCTGGCCTTGGAGGGAACACTGGCCTCAGAAATGGAAAACTTGGTTTCGAATCCTGGCTTTGTCATTTACTAATTCTGAGAGGTTGGCAATTCACTTCTCACTTCTGCCCATAGGTTTCTTATCTGTAAAATGGTGGTTTTACTGGCATTGTCTTAACAGGGAACTGCAATATGTTAAGAGACAGCAAGGATCTCCTTCATTCTTTGTATCCACGTTGGCTTCATGGGCAGCCGTGGCAGCAGGAGCAGAGTTGCCTGGCCCAGGTCATTCAAACTACTGATGGCTTTTTTCATTGTGGTGAACAACACACCCAGCTGATTGTTTTCTTCTGTATTGGTTTCTTTTGTGAATAGGCCATCGCCCATCTGCAGGCACCTACCTATTCTGCCTTTTAATTGTTGACTTGTTTGTGGGCCATTTTCGAGGTAGCAAATACATCTTAGGAGAAGATGCCACTTTCTCTTTTGATTGTAATCATACAATATAACGCTGCATAATGCCGCAACCAGGACTGGGCAAAGCTACTGAGACCTGGGATCCTTGTCCCAACTTTATGAGAGCTCTTACGGGTTAAGAGTTAGCATCAGTAGGGCTTCCCTGGTGGCGCAGTGGTTGAGAATCTGCCTGCCAATGCAGGGGACATGGGTTCGAGCCCTGGTCTGGGAAGATCCCACATGCCGCGGAGCAACTGGGCCCGTGAGCCACAACTACTGAGCCTGCGTGTCTGGAGCCTGTGCTCCGCAACAAGAGAGGCCACGATAGTGAGAGGCCCGCGCACTGCGATGAAGAGTGGCCCCCGCTTGCTGCAACTAGAGAAAGCCCTCGCACAGAAACGAAGACCCAACACAGCCAAAAAAAAAAAAAAAAAAAAAAAGAGATAACATCAGTGGATTGCATTATTTTCATGACTAAAATCCAGAGATACTTTTTAAAACTTAGGCTTCTTATTTTGAGATAATTGAAGATTCAGATGCAGTTGTCAGAAATAATACAGAGAGACGCTATGTATTATTTACCCAGTTTTTCCTAATGGTAACATCTTGTAAAACTATAGTATAATATTACAAGTAATCCACAAATCTTATTATTCAGATTTACTTTCACTTGCACATGTGTTTATATTTGACTTTACATAATTTATTGTCACATGTGCAGATTTGTGTATCCACACCAGAGATAAAAATTTAAAAAAAAAAATAGTTCCATTGCCACAAGAATCTCGTGTTGCCCTTTTAGAACAACTACCTTCCCCATTCCTAATCTTTGGCAACTACAAAATCTGTTCTCCATTTCTAAAATTTTGTCATTTCAAGAATGTTATATAAATCGGATCATACACTACATGATCTTTGGGTATTAGCTTTTTTTTCTCAGGATAACTCCTTGGAGATTCATCCATTATTGTGTGTATTCATAGTTCATTCCTTTTCATTGCTGAGTAGTATTCCATGGTATGAATATTTAAACATTAACCTATTGAAAGACATTTGGGTGTTTTCAGTTTTTAGCTTTTGTGAACAAAGCTGCTATAAATATCCGTGTACAGTATTTTCTATGAACATAAGTTTTCATTTCTCTGTGATAAATTCCCAAGAGTACAACTGCTGTGTCATATGGTTGCATGTCTGGTTTTATAAGAAACTGCTAAACTGCTTTCCAGAGTGTTTGTACCATTTTACATTCCTTCCAACAATGTAGGAATGATCCAGTTTCTGTGAATCCTGTCAGCATTTAGTGTTGTCACTATTTTTTTGTTTCTGCCATCCTGATCAGTATGTAGTTCTATCTTATTGTGGTTATAATTTGCATTTTCCTAGTGCTTAATGATGTTGAACATCTTCTCATGTTCTTATTATCCATCTGCGTAGCTTCTTCAGTAGAATGTCTTTTCATGTCTTTTGCCCATTTTCTAATGGTATTTTTTTATATCATTGAGTTTTGAGAGTTCTTCACATATCCTAGATACATATTCTAGTCCTTTGTCAGATATATTGTTTGCAAATACTTTCTCCCAGCCTGTGGCTTGTCATTTCATCCTCTTCACATGGTTTATCAATTTATTCTTTTATGGATTGTGCTTTTGGTGTCAAGTCTAAAAACTCCTCGACTCACCTAGATCATAAAAATTTTCTCCTACATTTTTATATTCCAGAGTTTCATAGTTTTAGGTTTTACATTTAAGTGTGTGATCCATTTTAAGTTAATTTTTGTGGAAGTTGTGAGGTTAGGTCTAAGTTCATTTTTTTGCATATGGATGTTCAATTGCTTCAGCATGGTTTGTTTAAAAGGCAATATTTCCTCCATTGAATTAATGTTGCACCTTTGTCAAAATCATCTCTGCATAGTTGTGTGGGTTTATTTCTGGATTCTCTACCCTCTCCCATTGATTTATGTACCTACCTCTCTGCCAATACCACACTGTCTTTATTACCATAGTTATATAGTAAACTTTACTATTGGGTCCAGTGATCCCTCCCACTTTATTATTGTTTTCAAGATGATTTTAGCTGGTCTAGGCTCTGTGCCTTTCCATATAAATTGTAGAATAAGCTTGTCTATGTGTATAAAAAACCTTGCTGGGATTTCAGTAGGATTTAGATTACATCTACAGATCAATTTGGGGAGAATTGACATCTCTACTATGTTGAGTTTTCTGATACACAGACACAGTCTATCTCTCCATTTATTTATGTCTTTAATTTCTTAAAGGTAATTTTATTAACCGTGCTGGATGGATTCTAATACTCAGAGAACCTCACACTGGTTATAATTAAAATGTAAAAGTACATTTTTGGTGCAGCCTCATAGTATATTGGGATAAAATGTGACTATAAGCATATCCTTTGGGCAATGGAATTGATAAAAGCAGTTTGCAAGCCAGTTTCCATGTTTGTGGCATATAGAGACGAAGTAATGGTGGTCCATAGCAGTGAAGGACTGCTTTTCACTAGTAGAAATATAATGTAACACTTATTTTTTCATTTCTAGTTTTATTCACTCTTTTGTACATTTACTGAATGATTAGTTGATATGGATCAAGAGTCAAGAGTGAACGTCTGAAAGAATACACTGTAGGCGTTGTGGCAGTGCTTTATGCTTCCTGCCACCACAACTTTCCATAGGCAGAGCTCTCATCCTGCATTTGCCAGTGTGCTTCTGTATATCCCCAAAGAGACTGTAAACCACAGGAAGATACCAATACATTTCCAGTCCCTAGCACAGACTTGGCACATAGTAGATGTTCATTACATATTTTTAAGATATCTAGCAAGTCACACTATTTGGGCATTTATACTTGGTTCTTTTTCTCCTTTGTGTGCTGGATTAGGCTTGGTTGAGTTCTCTTGTGCTATTTGAAACTGCCTCTATCTCTCACTTCATAGAATATCACACACTTTTGGTTTATTCCCTACTTTTTGACCCTTTCTTTTACTAGCCTTTTATTATGAGTATTCTTTTAACTCTATACTTTGAGCTACTGGATTTTTTTTCTCTTTCACACTGTAGGGAATATCCCTCATCAGTCTGTCTGCTTGGTATCCTTACCTTTGAAGAACGACCCCTCTCCCATACCAAAGGATTACAGTGGTGGTTTCTAATCTGATTACACCTGAATCGGATTAGAAAAACTCATCTTTTTGAGTATAGTGATTGGTCCGGGTATGGACACATTGTCAGAGCAGAACTAATGAGAGTTCATTTGGGATTTTCATATGGATGCTGGGGGAGGGAAGGAAGGTCACTTTTAAAAATCTGGCATTGTAAACTGAGGTTTAGTCATTTAAAAAATACTTGTTGAGTTCCTACCCTGTGCCGAGAACTGTGTGTGGACTCTGAATGCCATAAGCCAGCAGCTGTCCTCAGTCATGGATGCTGCAACAGGGAGAGGAGAGGGCTTACCTGGGAATGAAGCTAACACAAGGAAAAGCAGCTTGAAGACCTAGAAAAGGAAAACAGCCCTTGTGATCTTTCGTGAGCATCTGGATCCAGGTGTGGCTGATGCTTATGTTGGACTTCTAGTTAATAAGGAGCCATACAATTAAAAAATTCACTAATTGTCATCATTGAGTAAAACACATGCCAGCTCCTAATCATTTCACAATCTGAATCTTCATTTTTGTCTGCTAGTACTTAATTTTATTTCTAGATGACTACTGTATACTGCCACTTGAATATGCCAATGATCTCTGAAATAAAACATATCCAAAAGTAAACTCATTATTATAATTTACCAGAATATAAGCTCCATTAGGGCAGGGACTTTGTCTTGCTCACTGTTATGCCTCAGGGTCTATAAGAGTGCCTGGCACATAATAGGCGCTCAAAAAATATTGTTGAACAAGAAATTAAATCCAGACCCCTCAAAACTCTCAGATTATGATACATTTCCAATTATCTTTAGTGAGTACTTTTCTTTACCTTAACAGTCCTCAATGAGGTTGAAATGTGGTGGTTTGGAGAGTGAGTTTATTAGAATCAGTCAGGGAACTTTGTCAGTTGAGAACTGCTGCTTGTTAGAGTTATACATGACATTAAAAAATTAAATAAAATCAAGCTTTGCATGAAAAAACTCACATCCCTGTTAAACCATTCGTATAATGTGATGACTCTTATAAACTTCCTACTTTTTCAGCTTTGTAAATGTTTCGGTTATCTTTTGCCATTATCTTAAACCACCCCAAAGTTTAGAGGGTTGGAACAATGACTATTTTATTGTATCTCATGGCTCTGAGATTTAGGTAGGGCTTGGCTAGGTGTTTTTTCTGTCCATGTTGGTCACTTGGGGTATTCAGCTGCCAGATGAGCTAGTCTGGCATACCCGTGCACGTGACGCACAGAACACATCACTTCAGCGCTCTCTTATTTTCAATGATAGCATGAAATCAAACTACTAATAACAAAGTCCACAAAAGTAATAGAGACAGTGGAAAACTCTTCTTTTATTGAACTTCATATAAATAATCATACCAGTTAAAAAAAAGAATATAAAATAGATACTACAGTACAAAAGCAGGGAAAAAACACAAATGTCTATTTGGTAGTTTTTCATTCTAATTTACATAGCCTGAACTTTTGGTTACAGTCTGATATAATAATATTTTAGGTAAATAATTGTCCAATGATTAATAACTGAATTTTACAAAAGCTGAAAAGTCTGCAAATGATACAATTTAGGCAATTACTAAATTGTACCACTGATATAACATCTTATTTTCTTGATTTGTTCCTTAGGTTTAAACAATTAATATAAAACAGAAGAACTAATTTTAACTTATAGAGATATTATTTGAATTCAGCCAATGTTTCATGTATGGACTAAAGTTTGCACTTACCAAACATTAATATTACACTTTGCAATTTGCACCTTGTTTTGCTGTTTTAGATTAATTAAATACAAAATAAAGCTCCAAATGGTCAGGTAGAATGATGGAACTGAAGGAATGCAAGATCTGTTTCTTTGTCTTTGCAACTACTGTACTATCATTGTTTATTTGAGTCTATCATCTAAATGTAGAAATATAGTCCTCCAGGGATTGGAGAAGGTGCAAGTCCATAATGTCCACAAAGAGAGTGTGAAAATATATATGTATATGTCACTGCCCCTGGTTCCCCACCAGAGCTCCTAAAACCCTTATAAATTCCTAAGTGATAACACTAGGACCGTCTCTTGTCCCAATATTTGGTCTTTGACCCGTCTCTGACACAGGGCTCCTAAGACCCTTGTAATATCCCAAGTGATAAGAGCACTAGGAGCGTCTCTTGTTCTAATGGGGCAACTCTGGGTGGGGTCCTGGAGGGCTACTGGATGGGGGCTGGTCACCAGAAAGACTAAGCCATGATTAGAAGCTTGGAATTTTTAGCCCTACCCCTTAACCTCCAGAGAAGGTAGAGGGGCTAGAAACAGAGTTAATAATTGATCATGCCTATGTAAGGAAGCCTTCATGAAATCCCAGTAGGAGGAGGTTTGGGAGCTTCAAGATTGGTGGACACATCCACACCAGGAGGAGGATGCACCCAGCTCCACAGGGACAGGAGCCCCTGTGCTCAGGACTCTCCCAGACCTCACTTTATCTATCTATCTATCTATTCATCTGGGTTGCTCATCTGTATCCTTTATCATATTCTTTAACAAAAGGGTAAGCATAAGTAAGTGTTTCCCTGAGTTCTGTGAGCCACCGTAGCAAATTAATTGAACCCAGAGAGGGGGTCATTGGAACCTCTGATCTATAGCCAGTCGGTGAGAAGCTCTGGTGGTAACCTGGGCTTGTGACTGGCATCTGAAGTGCATGTGTATGTTTGTTGGGGGAGCAGTCTTGTGGGACTGAAAACTTACCCTGTGGGATCTGATGTTATTTCCAGGTAGATATTGTCAGAACTGAGTTAAATTGTACAACATTCAGCTGGTGTCATGGAGAATTCCTTACTGTGGGGAAAAACCTCCACACATTTGTTGTCTAGAAGTATCAGAAGTGAAGTATTCTGAAAAGTAGTAAAGGGGACACACAGGGAAGAAACACAGTAGGGAAGAACTGGGTTTTTTCCTACATAGGTGAAGAACGGAAAAGTTTCTTTTCCTTTTCAGAGTTTGAAATGAGCATGCTTTGCTGAGCCTGGTATGTTGGAGGTTGACTGTATCATGGAGTTCTCCACATTAACTTCCATGTAGAATATAACGTTTATTAAAGGACAAGTAACCCAAATAGGCTAATTTGAAGTTTACATGTATATTATTAAAACTAAACAGTAACTATAGCAATTGTTTAGAAACTAGGCCAACAAAAGATTTTTTCAGGTAGTAAAGTTTTATCACTGACATTGTTTAAAATTGGTAGCTCATGGTCATGATAAAAATCAGACCAAATTTGTTTTATTACTGTTTTAAAATTCTGAATCCCTTTGTTGCCTGTACCTGGGAAAGATTGGTACACTATAGGTTTAGAGGGTCCAAGATGTTTGGTGCTCTCCCAAATGGGCAGAAAGCTGGGCTCAGCTGAGAGTGTCAATAGGAGTAACTATTTGTGGCCTCTCCAGCATGGTAGCCTCAGGCTAGGCAGACTTCTCCCTTGGTAATGCAGGGTTCCCAGAGAAGAATGTCCTAAAAGACTTAGGCAGAACTGCAAGGCTTCTTAGACTTAATCTTGAAAGTCAGAATATTTACTTCCCATGCACTCTATTGGCCAAGCCAGTGCAGATTCAAGGGGGAGGGAAATTAGCCTCCAGATCTTGATAGGAGGAGTAGCAAAATATTTGCAGCCATTTTCAATCTTCCAGAGTCAATGTAATTTTTATTTAGAGGCCATACCTCCTCTATCTTTGCATTAAGTTTTGCTCTACTCTATTTACCTCTTATTCAATAAGTGCCCTGTCTGCTGGTTCGTCCTCTGTCAGGCGCTTAGAATATATGAATTAATCATTGTGACTTCTGGATTTCTGATTTTAGTCCTTTCTTTTCTTTTTTCTTTTTCTTTAATATTTATTTATTTATTTATTTGGCTGCGCTGGGTCTTAATTGTGGCATGCATGTGGGATCTAGTTCCCTGACCAGGGATAGAACCCGGTCCCCCTGCATTGGGAGCATGGAGTCTTAACCACTGGACCACGAGGGGAGTCCCCTTTCTTGTTTTAATTTATTTGTTTCTCAAAGGCCCATTTGAGGCAGTGAGCAGTATAGCATAGTATAGGTGCACAGGCTCTGGAGCTATGCTGACTAGTTTCAAAGGACAGGTATCTAACGTCTCTGTGCTCCAGTTCCCCTATCTGTACACTGGGGATAATGGTGATCGTAACTACCTGCCCAACTGTGTGACGTTTAAATGGCTTCATACATATAAAGCTCTTAGAGTAGTGTCTCTCACATGGCATATGTTGAACAAATGATAACTATTATTATCACCATACATCTTGATTGGGTTCACTCAGCAGCAGATCCTGAAACAAAGATCTGAGTGCAAATAGTTTATTTAGGAGGTGATCCCAGTAAACATCAGTAAGGAAGTGAGGATGTGAAATACGGAAGGGAAGGTAGCCAATAAAGGCAATTTACCACCTTGGAAAATTAGAGCTTCATCTCACTGGAGAACTTTGGGAGGCAATGTAGAACATACATTTCACAGTGATCTCATCCCAAGGGTCAAGAGAACCGAGTACTTATACACCAATAGTCATCTATCATTGGATAAAGACTTCTTCCAGGTGGTATTAATTCCCTGATACTTCCCTTCTGCTGTGTGAGAAAGTCCTTAGACAAAGAGATACAGATGGTAGCAGTTGGAGGTCAGGTCATGGGCACAAAAGTGATAAGCCTGACCAAGCGATATGGGAAGGGCACTGATGGCTTCCACTGCTCCATTTTATTCATCTACCCAGGATTCTAAATTGGGTTCCTGTATGTGTTGAGCACTCTAAGAATTGGCCAAATGTAGCTTAGAGAGAGAGGGAAGTAGTTTCTGAAAGTTGGAGAGAGAAAGTAGTAAGGGAACTAGAAGTAAGAGATGAGAGTGGGATAGTGCCAATGATAACTGGCTTACATGCCTACATGGATAACTTTATTGAATATTCAAAGCCTCTCATCAATTGGGCTTTCTGTATTTATCCACTTTGTTCCTTAATGTTTTCTTTTCCTTTAGTTAGAAAGGCTGAGCTATTTGCCATGGCATACATGAATCTTGATCATTCCCACTTTAAATGTAGAATGACAATATCATGCACGTAGTAAAGTAGGAGGAGAATCACTCCTTACCAGCTCAGTACAGATTTATGGCTGCAAACATAGTGTGTAAACTACTCAAAGCACAAATTTTCCTCAAACTCATAGTCAGTATTCGTAAGTATTGGGGAAGTTACTGTAACCTACAGACTAATACTTCATAGGCTGGTGAGAGTTTGGAAAAAGTCATTCAAGACTGCTACTAATCAGTTACCCTAAAATTGGAACCTTCCATTCAGTTATTCAGGGGTCTTCTCTGAAAGCCACACAACAAAGGTAGTGTTAAATTAATTAAACAAGGAGGCCATTAGTCTGAGGTGGCTCTAATGCCATAGCAGCCTACTTAAGCAAACCAAAATCTAAGCCTGTAAATGCCTCAAGGTTATAAAATTGAAACCTAAGGATAACCAATCACAAACAACCAACTAGGCTCTAAGCTATAGCCGATCAATAATTTCCTGACTTTACTTCTGCCTTTTCTTTATAAAAGTCTCACCCTGGAGCTCCTGTTGGTGGAGTGCTCCTAACCACTTCTGGTTCAGTGCTGTCTGATTCAAATCAATTTTTGCTCAAAGAAACTCTTAGAAATGTTAATATGCCTCAGTTTATCTTTTAACAGTAGGAAGAACACTCAGGAAAAGGTCTTGAGGGAAGGACATTGTGTTTGGCTTATATCTCTGGCTTGTATCATCCTGGGTTGATTTTGGATCTGATCTGTGACCCAGGAACAAGAAGGATTTAGTGCTGGGCTGGTTTTCACAGAGGGAGGCTACCATCTCCTACTGGAGTTATTTGGGCTGAGCCACACTAAGAATGTTTTTGAAGTGGTATACTCATTAAAAAATCAAACCCAGAAGAAATTATAGGAGTAAAGCATTGCAAATCACTTCTGTTTATTTAGGCATGGTGTTACCACTGTGCTGGCAGAAGTTTTATTTTTTCAGTTTGGAACCAATCCCATGAAATCAGAGCTAGCCTCATCAGATGTTCAATCAGGAAGTATTTGGTGAGTGCTCAAGGAATACACCACTGAACGTGGGGAGTGTATATGAAAAAACCCCAAAACTCTGGTCTTGAGGAGTTTACAGTTTTATAGGTCAAACTAATGTGTAATCAAAATAAATGTAGACTTATAAATGCAATAATTACTGTTGTGTATTTAGGGAGAGGGATGGATGAGGACTGAAATACTGGGTTGAAGAAAGGGTAGAGTTAAGTGGAGAAATCTGCAAAGATATACGTCCCTGACCCAACCTCTTCCCTGATTTTTCTCATTTAGACTCTAAAAGAGGCTGTAACTACAGGCTGATGAACAGCCACAAAATACTTTGGAGGCTTTACGATAGAAAGACCCTTGGTGATGTGCAGACCAACACTGTTCATAGAACTTTTTGAGATGATGGAAATGTTCTGTGCAATACTGTAGCCACTAGCCACTGTGGGCAATGAGCACTTTCAAGTGTCAGCGGAATGGAATCTTTTATTTAATTACATTGAAATTTAAGTAGCCACATAAGACTGGTGGCTACCATATTGGATGGCACAGGTCAAGACAATGCTTTCCTCTGAGAATCAATCACCTCCTAAACAATGGAAACTGGGGGAACAGATAAGAACAAAGGCTGGTGCTAGGCAATGTGGTTCAGGTGGTAAAAGCAAATCCAAAGGCTGCTGTTTGTGTAATGAAGGCCCATGTATCAGTAAGGGCCTAGTTTGGAGACAGAAACCACACCAGCTATTTATTTATTTATTTAGAGGTGAACTTGACATAACATTAAAGTAGCCATTTTAAAGTGAACAATTCAGTGGTATTTAGCACATTCACAACATTGTGCAATCACCACTTCTATCTAGTTCCAAAACATTTTCATCACTCCAAAAGGAAACTCCACATCCATTGAGCAGGTGCTCCCATTCACTTCTTTCTCCAGCCCCTAGGAAATACCAATCTGCACTCTAACACTATGGATTTACCTATTCTGGATATTTCATATAAATGGAATAATACAATATGTGATCGTGTGTGTGTGTGTGTGTGTGTCTGTGCGTGTGGCTTCTTTCAATTCACAGTGGCATTATTCACAGTAGGTAAAATGTGGCAACAACCCAAATGTTCATCAGTGGATGAATGGGTAAACAAATTTTATCTATCCATTAAAGAGGAATGAAGAACTGGGGCTGTGGCAAGATGGCAGAGTAGGAAAACCCTGAGTTCACTTCCTACCATAGGCACACCCATATTATAAATATTTACAGAGCAACTATCTATGAACATGACCTGAACTAGCAGAAAAGATTTTCTACAGCTAAAGATATACAGAAACACCCACAAAGAGATGAATAGGAGAGATGAAGATGCAGTGCAGTCAAGATCCACCCACCACCCCGAGACGACCCACAAATGGGAGGATAATCACAGTCGCAGAGGTTCTCCCCAAGGAGTGAGGGGTCTGAGCCCCACATCAGGCTTTCAAGCCTGGGGATCCTGCACTGAGAGGACAAGGTTCCAGAATGCTTGGCTTTGAAGGCCAACAGGGCTTGTGTACAGGAGAGTTGAAGGGCGGTAGGAACCAGAGACACCACTCTTAAATGGCACATATAAAACCTCATATGCTCTGAGTCCTAGCACAGAGGCAGTAATTTGAAAACAGCCTGGGTCAGACCCACTTGCTGATCTTGGAGAGCCTCCCAGAGAAGCAGGAGGCAACTGGGACTCCCCCTGGGAATATAGACACTGGTGGCAGCCTTTCTGGGGAGCTTGTTCTACCACGAGGACACTGGTGCTGGCAAGTGCCACCCTAGCCTATTAGCGCCAGGCACTTACCTGCCCACCAGCTGGCTGGCACCAGCCCCAAGCCCCTCCAGGCCTGCAGCCAGCTGTGCTGGGACATGGCACTGCCCACCACTGACCTGCGCTAGCTCTGGGCCCCTGCAGCTCCCAAAGCCACAAGTGGGCTGGCAGCCACCACATGAGGCATGGCCTTACAGCCAACTGGGCTAGGGGCCAGCCCCATCTACCAGTGTGCCCACAGTATTCAGCCCCACCACAACAGAAGGGCTGACACAGCCCACGTAGGAGGCACCCCATAACATACAGCTCTGGTGACCAGAGGGGAGTGTGCTGCTGGGCCCCATAAGATGTGTTCTATATAAGGCCACTTCTCCAAGGTTGGAAAATGTAACCAACCTACCTTACATAGAAATAATCACAGAAAATTATTAGGCAAAACGAGGAGACATAGGAATGCATTGCAAATGAAGGGATAAGAAGAACAAACAAACAAACAAACCCAGGAGAAAAACTAAACAAAACAGAGATAAAGAATCTATTAAATAAAGAGTTCAAGGTAATGATCATAAAGATGCTCAATTAACTCAGGAGAAGAATGGATGAACAAAGTGAGAAGTTTAAGAAAGAGGTATAAAATATAAAGGAAATATAAAGAGCTGAAGAATACAATGACTGAAATAAAAATTACATTAGAAGGAATCAACAGGTGATTAGATGATGCATAGGAACAGATCAGTGAACTGGAAGACAGAGTAGTGGAAATCACCCAAGCTAAACAGAGAAAAAAAATTTTTTTTAAATGAGGATAGTTTAAGAGATCTTTGGGACAACATCAAATGCATTGCATTGTGCATTATAGGGATCCCAGAGGGAGGAGAGGGAGGGAAAGGGGCAGAAGAAATAATAGCTAAAAATTTCCCTAAGCTTCAGAAGGAAACAAACATCCAAGTCCAAGAATCAGAGATCCGAAACAAGATGAACACAACGAGGTGTACACCAAGGCACATTATAATTAAAATGTCAAAATAAAGAGATTAAAAGCAGCTATTATTTCTTTTGAGTGTTGACTTTTCAGCAGAAACTTTGCAGGCCAGAAAGAAGTGCATGGTATATTCAAAGTGATGAAAGGACAAAAATTACAGCCAAGAATACTCTACCTGGCAATGCTATCCTTCAGATTTAAAGGAAGATAAAGAGTTTTGCACACAAGCAAAATCTAAATGGGTTCAGCACCACTAAATTGACTTTACAAGAAATGTTAAAGGAAATTCTCTAAGCAGAGAAGAAATGACCACAACTAGAAATATGAAAATTATGAAAGGAAAAATCTCATTGGTAAAGGCAAACATACAGTAAAGGTAGTAGATCAATCACTTATAAAGCTATTAGGAAGGTTAAAAGGCAAAGTAGTAAAACCATCTATAAGTAGTTAAGGGATACACAATACAAATAGATATAAAATATGATGTCAAAAACAATAGAAGTGAAGGGGGAGGGTAAAAATGCAGAGTTGTTAGAGTGCATTTGAACTTAAGAGATCATCAACTTAAAAAATAATTATGTATATACATACGTTGTTATATATGAACCTCATGGCAAATGCAAAATAAAAATCTATAATAGATACCCAGAAAAAAGAGAAAGGAATTCAAACATAACTTTAAAGATAGTCATCAAGGGCTTCCCTGGTGGTGCAGTGGTTAGGAATCTGCCTGCCAATGCAGGGGACACAGGTTCAATCCCTGGCCCAGGAAGATCCCACATGCTGTGGAGTAACAAAGCCCATGTGCCACAACTACTAAGCTTGTGCTCTATAGCCCGCAAACCACAACTACTGAGCCCATGTGCCACAACTACTGAAGCCACGCACCTAGAGCCTGTGCTCTGCAACAAGAGAAACCATGGCAATGAGACGCTCACTCACCATAACGAAGAGTAGCGCCCCGCTCGCTGCAGCTAGAGAAAGCCTGCGCACAACAACAAAGGCCCAACACAGCCAAAAAATAAAATAAAATAAAATAAAATAAAATAGTCATCAAATCACAAGGGAAGAGAGCAAAAGAATAAAAAAGGAACAAAAAAGAACTACAAAAACAATCAGAAAACAATGGAAAAAATGGCAATAAGTACAGACCTATCAATAATTACTTTAAATGTAAGTGAACTAAATGCTCCAATCAAAAGATACAGAGTGGCTAAATGGATTTTTAAAAGAGACCCATAAATATGCTGCATACAAGAGATTCACTTCAGATCTAAGCATATACACAGACTGAAAGTGAGGGGATGGAAAGGGGATGGAAAATTCCATGCAAATGGAAACAAAAAGAAAACTGTGGTAGCAATACTTATATCAGACAAAATAGACTTTAAGACAAGACTGTAACAAGAGACAGAGAAGGACAGTCAATAATGAAAAAGGTATCAATCCAACAAGAAGATATAACAATTATAAATATATATGTGCCCAGCCTAGGAGCAACTAAACACATAAAGCAAATACTAGCAAACTTAAAGGGAGAAATTGATAGTAACACAATAATAGTAAAGGACTTTAACACCCCACTTATATCAATGGACAGATTATCCAGATGGAAAATCAATGAGGAAACAAAGGCATTAAGTGAAATGTTAAATCAGATGAACTTAATAGATATATAAAGAACATTCCAATATCACTGATGAATATAGATGCAAAAATCAACAACAAAATATTAGCAAACTAAATTCAACAATACATAAAAGCATCATGTACCATGATCAAGTGAGATTTATTTCAAGGACACGAGGATGGTTTAATGTCCATAAATCAATTAATGTGATATACCATATTAACAAATTGAAGAATAAAAATCATTTGATCATCTCACTAGATGCAGAAAAAGCTTTTGACATAATTGAATATCCATTTGTAATAAAACTCTCAAGAAAGTGGGTATAGAGAGAATATACCTCAACATAATAAAGATCATATATGACAAACCTACAGCCAACATCATACTCAATGGGGAAGAGCTGAAAGCATTTCCTTTAAGATCAGGAACAAGACTAGGATGCCCTCTCTTGCCACTTTTATTCAACATAGTATAGTATGTCCCAGCCACAGCAATCAGACAAGAAAAAAAAAGAAGGAATCCAAATTGGAAAGGAAGAAGTAAAACTGTCACTGTTTGCCAATGACATGCTACTATACATAGAAATCCTACAGATGCCTCCAAAATACTACTAGATCTCATCAATGAATTTGGTAATGTTGCAGGATACAAAATTAATATGTAGAAATCTGTTGTGTTTTTATACACTAGCAACAAACTATCAGAAAGAGAAATTAAGAAAATGATCCCATTTACAATCACATTGAAAAGAATAAAATACCTAGGAATAAATCTGTAGGAGATAAAAGACTAATACTTGTAAAGCTATAAGATGTTGATGAAAGAAATTGAAGAAAATACAAACAAGTGGAAGGAAATACTGTGCTTATGGATTGGAAAAATTAATACTATTAAAATGACCATACTACCAGAGGCAATCTACAGATTAAATGCAATCCCTATCAAAATACCAATGGCATTTTTCATAGAACTAGAACAAATAATTCTAAAATTTGTATGGAAACACATATGACCTTGAATAGCCAAAACAATCTTGAGAAAGAAGAACAAAATTGGAGGTATCACACTCCCTGATTTCAAACTACTACAAAGCTACAGTCATCAAAACTGCATGTACAGGCACAAAAAACAGACACATAGATCAATAGAACAGAATAGGGAGCCCAGAAATAAACACACCCTTATATGGTCAATTAATCTACAACAAAGGTGGCAAGAATATACAATGTGAAAAAGACAGTCTCTTCAATAAATGGTGTTGGGAAGACTGGATAGCTACATGCAAAAGAATCAAACGTGACTAGTTTCTCACACCATATACAAAATAAACTCAAAATGGATTAAAGACTTCAATGTAAGATCTGGAACCATAAAACTCCTAGAGGAAGAGTACACTTTTTTTTTTTTTTTTTTTTAAGATTTATTTTTTTATTGATTGATTGATTACTATGTTGGGTCTTCGTTTCTGTGCTAGGGCTTCCTGTAGTTGCGGCAAGCGGGGGCTACTCTTCATCGCGGTGCGCGGGCCTCTCACCACCACGGCCTCTCTTGTTGCAGAGCACAGGCTCCAGACGCGCAGGCTCAGTAACTGTGGCTCACGGGCCCAGTCACTCCGCGGCATGTGGGATCTTCCCAGACCAGGGCTCGAACCCGCGTCCCCTGCATTGGCAGGCAGACTCCCAACCACTGCGCCACCAGGGAAGCCCGAGTACACTTTTTGACATTGGTCTTAGCAATATTTTTTTGGGTCTGTCTCCTTGGGCAAGGGAAACAAAAGCAAAAGTAAACAAATAGGACTACATCAAACTAAAAAGCTTTTGTGCATGGAAGGAAACTATCAACAATAATAAAAGGCAGTCTACTGAATGGGAGTAGATATTTGCAAATGATATATCTAATAAGGTGTTAATATCCAAAATATTAAAAAGCTCATACAACTCAACATCAAGGAAACAAACAACCTCATTAAAGAATGAGCAGAAGACCTGCATAGACATTTTTCCAAAGAAGACATACAGATGGCCAACAGACACATGAAAAGATACTCAACATTACTAATCCTCAGGGAATTGCAAATCAAAACCACAATGTGATATCACCTCACACCTATCAGAATGGTTATTATAAAAAAGACAACAAATAACAAGTGTTGGTGAGGATGCAGATAAAAGGGAATCCTTGTGCACTGTTGTTGAAAATTTAAATTGATTCAACCACTGAGGAAAACATTATGGAATTTCCTTCAAAAGTTAAAAATAGAACTACCTTAGGATCCTGCAATTCCACTTTTGGGTATTTTTCTGAAGAAAACAAAAACACCAATTTGAAAAGATACATGCATCCCTTTGTTCATTGCAGCATTATTTACAGTAGCCAAGATATGGAAGCAATCCAAGTGCCCATCAATAGATGAATGATAAAGATGTTGCATATATATACAATGGACTATTATTCAACCATAAAAAGAAGGAAATATTGCCATTTGTGACACCTTGGATGAATCTGGAGGGAATTATGCTAAGTGAAATAAGTCAGACAAAGAAAGACAAATACTGTATGATTTCACTTACATGTGGAATCTAAAAAACAAAACAAATAAACATAACAAAACAGAAACAGTCCTCCAAACAATTACTGTGTCTGTTTTCAAGTACTGTTGTATCCTCAAGTGTTTGAAACAGTCCTGGCACAAAGGCAGGGTCAGCATGTTACAGGCGAAGGAATGACTGCATAGTATAACAGAATATGGATGTACCATAATGTATTTAATCAGTTCCTAATATATTTAATCACATTGAGAGATATGTAAGTTGTTTCTACCTTTTATATATTAACCAATGCTTCATGTTAGACTTTCAAAGCCTGATGAAGACTATGGCAATTTTCCCACCATTGAATGTTCATGGATCCAAATGTTTTGGAAACAATGATGGCATAGTCTGATTACTTTAGCATTTTCTTGAACTGGACAAGAAACAAAGTACTTATTACATATTAACAAAAGGCATATTATTTATTTATAAATCAATAGTGCCAAATAGTACCAAATACAATGAATGAGAATCATCAAGGGAACCAAATTAAAAAATTAACATTTTATTGTGAACCGATAAATATGTATACATTTATTTTATTATTTTTTTTGATTCATAGTTTGAGTAGTCATTGTCATTAAGTTCTTTTTTTAAAAATTAATTAATTAATTCATTTTTGGCTGTGTTGGGTCTTCATTGCTGCATGTGGGCTTTCTCTAGTTGCAGTGAGAGCGGGGTACTCTTTGTTGTGTGCGTGGGCTTCTCACTGTGGTGGCTTTTCTTGTTGCAGAGCACCGGCTCTAGGCATGTGGGCTTCAGTAGTTGTGGCTCGCGGGCTCTAGAGCACAGGCTCAGTAGTTGTGGTGCACGGGCTTAGTTGCTCTGCAGCATGTGGGATCTTCCCGGACCAGGGCTGGAACCCATGTTCCCTGCATTGGCAGGTGGATTCTTAACCACTGCACCACCAGGGAAGTCCTGTCATTAAGTTCTTGGCATGAAACTTACTTGTTATCTTTTCATGTGATTGCACAGACAGAAGGGTATCATGCATTTTCAATCTTGTTAGGATTATTTTGACTTAACAAGGGTAAAAATATACACAGGACTACATCCCAAACTGTCAAAACTCATAAAAGAGTCTGGCAATAGCTATTAAATTAAAATATCTGTATATTTTTTTATTTTGATGCCCCTGCTTTGGGGATTCTATCTTAGGAATAGGAACATCACTATCAAAGAACATATATACAAAGATATTAAAGTAACATTATTTGCAGTTGCCAAAATGTTGGTAAAAAACCCTGTATGTTCATCAGTAGGGAGATTATTGGCTTATTTGTGGAACATTTATACTATGGATTAGTTATACATTTATTAAAAAGTAAATTGGAGATATATATATATGTATATATATGTATATATATATATATATACATATATATATATATATATATATATATATATATATATATATATATATATATATATAAAAATCCAGAGGGATATCCATGATCTACTATGTTTAGGAAAATATTTCCAAAACTTGGAAATAAGGCAAAAAAGATGATTGCCTGATCTTAATATCCTGCTATAGCATTTTCTAACAAGCCCAGTCTGAGGGTCATCTAGCTCTCTCTTGAGGAAGAGAGACTTGGCCTGACTTAATGTTTACAATTGATTAGGGCCCAGGCATTTTACATCTCAGTAAAGTTAAAGGTTAACTTGTAGAAATCTAATAAGGTGTGATTATTTTTTTTTCTGTATAGTAAAGGAGATAACCCCAAAGGTTAAGATTTTATTTCCCTGTAGGACAATGACCATTTTTATGTTTAATTTAGCAATTTTATTTATGGCATTCCTTTTTTCACTATTTATATAAGTCCTAGTTTCTCATATCTAAATTGAAGCAGTGTTGTCATTCTGCTGATTTCCTCATTAATGAGTCAAACGAAATTTTGACATGGGCCCATTACTATTTGTGTGGGACTTTGTTTTAACCAATTTGACTGGTTAAATGAGACTGTTAAGTGAGAAAACAAGTTGAAGAGTAATGTGTATAGATTATTTATATAATGATACAAAAACCCCTATTTATATCTCTGTCTGTATATGTTTGTATAAGTGTGGATACAGGTGTGGAAAAACACACACTAGGGTGTTTACATTACTCCTGCTATCTTGGGGGATGGAGTGCAAGGAAAATTATATATATATTATGTATATATGATTTATTTTGTGAATTGGTTCTTAATTTAACAGTTAAACATTTTAATTAAAACATTGAGGGGGAAAACCCTTCAAAAAATTCTGCAACAATTTATAATTCATTGTTTGTTTCCATAGTATATACAAGATAGTCATAATAAAAGTTTGTATTTTCAAATGAAAAGTAATTTCACAAAATTGGGGTTCTATTGTACTAGCTACGTCCACCCGTGCTTGTATTATTGGTAAAACTAGTGTGAAATTTATTAATATGTTTTTCTCTTTTGCATTTCTGAATATATAACCTTAGATCTGACTGGTCTAGGAATCCCACTTGGGGTGGGGACAAAGAGAAGGTGTGAAAGGAATGTAGCTTCTGAATTCAAATTTGCTCCAAGACTGTATTTTTGCAAGCTAAGTTACTAGACAAGAAAGGGTTTTCTAAAATCCTGTATTTATCCCCTTTAACATATGAAGGAGCAAATTGAAAGCACTCTATTTGTAGAGTAGAGGGTGTGACACTTGTCTGGCAGTCTAGAATGAGTCTTGCTGCTCTATGGTAGAGAGAGTATGGTGGAGAAGATCCACTAGATGCTATCTGTGGAGACAGTTCAAATCACTGGATTGGACTAAGGTTTAAACCAGATGTTTAGTAATTTTTTCCCTTACTACCCAGGGGGTGTGTGTTCATGAGAAAAACCATATTAACTTCAAAGTGGAGTTACGTTCTCTCTGTACATTTGGACTGACATAGGAGTTAATTTAGAATGCCTTTACATTTTTGTGTTTCATACCCCCAGTTAGGGTTATGCACAGTGTGGTAAAGTGGGAAGGGCTTGGATTTTGGAGTCAGTCTGACCCTTTATAATTATGTGCCCTTTAGTAGGTAATTTACTGTGACCTGTAGTTACTTGTCTGTAAAATAATAATGTATATAACGTGTCTAATACTGTGCTTGGCACAAGGCAGGCTGTCAGAAACAGTGACCTTCCTGTCTTTTAGGGTGAGATGTCAAACCACTCAATTCTGGTGAGAGTCTATAAAAGAGCAACTTTACCAGTACACTGTACATAGTGGATATTGCCTATTACTGTTCCTTGGCTCAGAGAAATCCCCCACTATTTAATATTTCATAAGACATTTGTAATGGTTGCCACCTGCTTTATTAATAGAATATTTTCTCTCATTAAAGTAGATGAGAAAAGCTGACAGTACTCTGGGGAATGGGTGTGTCTTGCTGAAATCAATTGGAATTTTGCAAGGGCAAGTCCATTGGGATTGTAAATATGTGTGACTGTGGCTTTGGTGGTTTGAAAATGTCCAAGGGACTCTTTCTCTGGGAATATCTGATAGTTATATTGGCATAGATAAAGGGACGTTGAGGTTTGAAGTAATGATTTAGAAAACTTGGGCAAAGTAATCTTTAATGAGTAGTTTCTCTTATATAGGCTGCCTAGATGATAGACAGTTATAATCCTCTACAACTGTATTTCCTTTTGACTGTGTAGCTTGACGTGTTCACGTTTCTATTGGCCAGATAAAGATTCACCAGTGTAAGAGGATTATAGCTTTCTAAGGAATAGTGTTATGAAAAACTTAATTAGTGTTTGTGTAGCCACTGAGTCTTTTGATCGACTCTGAGGCATGTTTGGACAAACCGGCAATGTTTAGTGAAAACTGGAAATGTTTAGTGAGCCAATCAGATTAACATATGAATAATAGCTCAATTCATAAATGGTTTATTGATTTTTGTTAAATGACCTCCAGATGTGTTTGCATTTTTTCATAACTTATTACAACCCATATTATAATATTTATAAGTAATATAGAGAATTCTTTGGAGATGAGGCTATATATAATAAGCTGATCTACACCAGATGGCATTAGGTAAGAGGCAAATACTCTTAAAGTTAAGGGCCTGTGTGGTGTAGGACTTTAAGCAATTCTCAAGCAAGTCGTAAAATACCAGATACCTAAATTTTCAAAACGTACATCACTTCTAAAAGGAAAACTTTTGCAAGTTTAATGAGATTCTCATCTCACATGTGTAAGACACTTCTTTGCTGTTGAAATTAGGTAATGCTGCTGCAATCTCAACCTTACTATTGATTCGATAACTCAATAGCAAGTGATAAAGTTTGCAAAGGTCACTTTCCTAAGCTGCTAGACAAACATTCATAGAAAGATGTGCCTATATTATGTAATACCTGAAGATGCACTGCAAAACCTACTGTATATTATATATGTATATATGTGCATGTATACATCTATATGTACACACACACAACAGTTGTGAAGTAGGTTGGGAACTGTGTAAATGTAAGAGAGAGAAGACTCTCACCTAAAAAGAACTAAAGGAACTAATTTAAGCAGTCTATAAATATAAAGCAATTAAAGTTTATTGTGATAAGTAATGCTGACATGTTACATTCAAGAACGAGAGATGAGTGAGAGAAAAATTCCTTTTAGCAAATAACACAGCTGACAGAAAACAAACATGAAAATTTTCTCTGTAATGCTCTGTGCTCTTCCAGTTCTGCAACAAATACAAAGGGATATTTTTGGAGAAGTGGCTAATTTCATTTCATGAGCTCATTCATAATGAGAAATCTGATCATTATTTTAATTCTGCCACTTTTGTGAATGTGTTTTCATTGTTACAATTACAAGATTGATATGAAGTCTTTACAGTTATGATGCCAGGTAAATTCTACCTCAATGAATATTTTCATTAATGTGTGTGGGGTTTTTTTTGTATAAAAATACTAAATCAGTGCTCAAATTCTGAGTTGACAAATAAAAATGAAAACCCTCCTATTGTATATGTGATATTTTCATTATATTTATTTAATACTAGATTAAGATATTTTCAGGCTGCAACCTTATAATGAGAAGAGTAATTTCTCTGTATGTGGGAGGATTGTGACTTCAGGTAACTCTGGCCCCTTCTCCCCATCTCCATCATGATTGCCCTAGTTAGACCCTCATCATTTCTTGGCCAGACCATTTCTATAGTCTACTACCTGGTTTTCATATTCAGCAGTCATTTCTCTTTGCAATCTGTTTTGTATATTACAGAGAGAATGATATATGTATTTGAAATGCACATCTGACCATTTGAATACCATGAGGTACGCTCTGTGGTGAGGGGTTCTCCAGGAGTTTGGGAATCAGATTACACTTTGGGATGGACACTTTAGTATCAACACAGGATGATCAGATTGTAAAAATCCAAATGACCCCCAGGTGAGTCAGACTTCACTGTAACCTGATGGAATATAGCCACTCACTTATGGAGAATGCTAGTCAGTCATGGAAGCTAGAAAAAGGAGACTTAAAGACACCAACTCGTACTGTTGAGGTGAGATTGCTGCTGGCCATCTGGTATGCTGGTCCCATCGGTAGGATTATACCTGCTGTGGAATTAACTGCTACAGCTTTTCCTAAGACACTACAATGGTGCTACCTTGTTGATGTGATGAAGTGCAAGCTCTTTGCACTTGTCCTTCCCTTTCCTCTTCTGGCTCACTCGTACTGGTTTAGGCATCACTTCCTCCAGGAAGTCCTCCCCTCCCAGTCTGTTAAGTCCCCTTCTCTTTGCTCTTACGACATTCTGGCACTTAGCAGAGTACACTGAAATTAACACTTTCTGTGTCTAACTCCTGAACTGTTTTATTCTCAGGGGACAGAGACTGCGCATACAAGAACAGGGTGTGTCTTTTATTCATTTTTATCACTAGGGCTCAGCACTGGGCTATTTCCGCCACCTATTAGGCTCTTGTTTTCCCTGCTATCTTTGCTTTCCTACCAGCAGTGTATGAGCCTTGCCCTTTCCCTAAACTTTGCCAAGAGAGTGGTTGTTTTAATTTGCATTTCTCTTATCATAAGTGAGGATGAACATCTTTGTCCATTTTTCTATTATGTTTTTCGTCTTTTACCCCTCAATCTTTTTTTTTTTTTTTTTTTTTTGCCGTGCTGCGGGGCTTGTGGGATCTTAGTTCCCCAAACAGGGATTGAACGGGGGCCACCACAGTGAAAGCATCAAGTCCTAACCGCTGGACCACCAGGAAATTCCCTATTACCCCTCAATTTTTAAGAATTCTTCATATATTAGAGATATTAGCCCTTTATCTGTGATCCATGTTGCAACTATTTTTTTCTCAGTTTGTCAGTTGTCTTTGCCTTTGTTTTTTCAAATGAAGTTGTTAATTTTTATGGAGTCAAATTTGTCAATCTTTTAAAAATTGCTTCTGGATTTTTAGTTATGGTTAGAAAATTGTTTCCTACACCTGATCAGTGAAGAATTCAACCAGGTCTTCTTTTAGTATTTGCATGGTTTTATTTTCTGCATTCAGCTCTCTACTCCTCTTGGAGATTTGTATATGTGTGTATGTGTACTGCGAGGTGTGGATCTAAATTTATCTTTTTTTCAAGTGACTAAACAGTTGTTCATCCCATTTATGAAAAAGTCAGTATTTTCTGTAGTGACTTAAGGTGTCATTTTTATCATATACAAAAGTTTAATATGTACTTGAGTCTATTATTTGAATTTCTATTCTATTTGACTTTTCTATTGATACACCAACCCCACATTATTTTAATTATAGAGGTTCTGTGGTGTTTTAATATCTGGTAGAGTTAGTCACCACTACCTCCGTCATAGCTTTTTTTTTTTTTTTAATTTTTATTTATTTATTGTTTTTGGCTGTGTTGGGTCTTCGTTTCTGTGCGAGGGCTTTCTCTAGTTGTGGCGAGTGGGGGCCACTCTTCATCGCGGTGCGCGGGCCTCTCACTGTCGCGGCCTCTCTTGTTGCGGAGCACAGGCTCCAGACGCGCAGGCTCAGTAGTTGTGGCTCACGGGTCTAGTTGCTCTGCGGCATGTGGGATCTTCCCAGACCAGGGCTCGAACCCGTGTCCCCTGCATTGGCAGGCAGACTCTCAACCACTGCGCCACCAGGGAAGCCCAGCTTTTCTTTTTTAGTGTTTTTTCTGACTATTCTTAAATGTTTATTTTTCCACGTGAAGTTTAGTATCAACTGTATAGTTTAGTTCCATTAAAAAGCTTGTTTGTATTTCTATTGAGAGATTGCACTAAAATTATAAATCATCATAGGGACAACTGACATCTTTAAGATGTTAGGTCTTCCTATCCAAGAACAAGGGATGGTTTTTTATTTATTCAGCTCTACTTTATGTCTTTCAGAAGTGGTCTGAAGTTTTTCTAATATAGGTTTTGCATATTTCTTGGTAAATTTTCCCAAGTATTTTAACTTTTTTGTTGCTATTGTAAATGGGCTTTTTTCTACCCTTACATCTCTAACTAGTTATTAGTTGTGTATATGAAGGCTATTAATTTCCATATGTTAATATGGAAATTATTTTGAATAGGAAGACGCAATAGTGTAAAAATAATCTACAACTTCATTAAATAAAAAAAGTTTAAAATGCGTTTTGGATAAACTTTGACAAATTTTATCTGAAAGAAGAAATATATGAGAATATCCAGGAAATTTCTTAAAATAAATCTTAATGAGGGGATGCTTGATCAATCACATATTAACATATATTATGAAGTTTTAGCAGTTAAAATAGTCTGGTGTAATAGTAGCCATATGAATTAATGAAGCAGAATTCAGATATAGCCTGGTATATAAAAATTTAACTTATGATAAATCTGTCATTAAACTTATTAAGGAAAATATAAAGTATTTAATAAATGATGTTGGGAAAGCTGATAATCATTTGGAAAAAAGTTGCTGGATTTCTTCTTCTAGTCTCTGCACTGAGATGAATTTAGATGCATCAAAGTTTTAATTACAAGAAATAAAGCCACAAGAATAATGGAGAAAATATAGTTGAGTATTTTTGTGATGTGGAGGCTTAGGAAACCTTTCAAAGCATTGATACTTAAACCAGAAGACAAAGGAATATGTTTAAAGATGTATAAGGCGATAAACAAAAACCAAATCAAAACAAACCCCCAAAAGGTTGAAGGTAAATTACAACCTAAGAAAGAGGAAAAATATTGACAACATATATGATAGATATGGACCAGGAAATAATTTTTTCTTTTTGCAGTCAAAGGTTTTGACTTTTGAGATTATCACCTGTTCTATAGATAACAAGTGCTTATTTTGGAACTCAAAGTCAAGAATTTGAATCATTTACCTTCTCCCCATTTATCATTTTACTGAAGCAATGTCTCATTCTTGTTTTTAAATTTTTTATACAGCAGGTTCTTATTAGTTATCTATTTTATACATATTAGTGTATATACATCAATCCCAATCTCCCAATTCATCCCACCGCCTCTACCCCCCACTTTCCCCCCTTGGTGTCCATACATTTGTTCTCTACATCTGTGTCTCTATTTCTGCCTTGCAAACTGGTTCATCTGTAGCAATGTCTCATTCTTATGATCTAATGTTAATAGTGGAAGGGCCTTGAAGTAAAAGGGAATTTCCAAAATGTAAAATAAAAACCGGAATTAGATACATATGTTGCTAATTTTTAAGTAGGTTTTATAAATTGATGGAAAAACATAAATCCACCGATAGAAAAATGGACCAAAAGATAAAGATGTTACTCACAAATGGAAAAATGCAAATGGCCAATTAAACTATAAAACAGATGTACAACTTTGTTTGTAGTCACAGCAAAGAAAGCAAAAACTTATTAAGATGTCATTTTCACCTATTGTATTAAAAAAGGAGAAAGAATATGATAATGTCCATTGTTGTAAATTGGGTGTAGGAAATAGAACTCCCATATAGTAATAACTGGCACTTCTTAAGAGGGTACTTTGGAACATGTGGCAAAATGTATAGCGTATATACATTTTATTCTATAAGTAGGAATTTATTCTAAGGATATAATCTGATATCTTCACAAAGGTATATATTTAAAAAGTTAATTACAACATTGTTCATAATAATGAGAAAGAAGGGATCAGTTGTGTATGTCTGTTACAGACAATGGAACATTATATAGTATGGAACACTACACAGCTATTAAAAATAACGATATATAACGATATTTAGTGACAGGGAAAAATGTCCATGGCACTGTAGAGTTACAAAATAACAAGTATAGTACTGAGGGTCTCTTCATACAGAGACACAGAGGCACATAACCTCTGGGGCGCCCATCTGCATAGACTAGGATGTGAATGGTGCTCCCAGAATTGTGCAGGGTAGCAGCCCAGATAGTGTGATAATATATATATATTTTTTTGTAAAAAAATCTGTATGTATGTAGAGGAAGAAAACTATTATTTTAAATGAAGGCCTCTGAATTACCTGAGAGAACACAGTGATTGTGCTAGATGGGTATGCTTCCTTGTGAAGATGAGGCTCCTTTGGCATAGCTGTGATGGGCAAGGAAGGGATAAAGAGAAAGCTGAACTCTTCTGCCTAAGAAATTGAAAGGAATTTTGGGAATAGAAGCCAGTCAGAGAGGGTGGGGAGGGGAAATACAAGGGGGTTGTACAGCAGCAGAGACTAAATGGTAGGACGTGAAAATATCCTTGGAGCAGAAATGGCTTAGAGACTTCTTTAAAAGAACAGGTTGTATAAAATGAAATTTTACATTGATTGCTTTTCTCTGCTGCCCTCACTGTTGTCTTAAGTACCATTCAATTCTGCTATACATACAGCCTTCCTTAGGAAATATTTAGCATATTGAAGGGAAGGGACAGCGGTCAGCTTGGTCCCTATGCAGGAAAACACAGAATGGAGGTAGAGAAGCAATGCACTTAGGGTCAGTGCCAAAATATATGTGATTCTCACCAGTCATGGGGACTGTAGCCAATGTTTAGTTTAGATATTCAGGGCAGTTATTTGTCAAAATAAAAAATGATTTTTTTTCTAGGGGTGGAATTTGCGGTAACTTTTTACTTTGATTTTTAACATCCCTCTGAACTATTTACAATGATCATAATTATTTTTTAAATTAGGAAAACTAAAATTATCTTCTTTTCAGGTAGCGCAACAATGTGAATGTACTTAATGCCATTGAACTATACTCTTAAAAAGATTAAGATGTTAAATTTTATGTTATGTGCACTTTATCACAAATGAAAAAAGACCTCATTAATGACACAAAGATATTTGCCGCAGATCCTTGTGATTTAGAGGAGAAGGAAATATAAAGATAAAAAATATATACTTCAATTCCTCTGGGGTAATTGAATGACTCCTGAAATTTCCTGCATTGTTTGTTTTGGACTACTGATAGTACTAGAAGATAAAAAGTACTGAGGAGGCAAGAAAATTAACAATTAAAAAACTAGTGTGCATTACAAGGAAAGTATCTCATGGTTTATGTTTCACAGTTTCCACATTTTATTTTTGCCCTTCCCACTGCCCACATATTTCTAAAAATTGCCACCATGGGGCAGGAGTGTGCCAATGTTAGGTTTCTGAACCTGCCCGGTTTAGGGTTTCCTTTCACACAAAGTCTCCACAGAGGAATTACTGTTCCTATTATACAGATTAAGAAATTAAGGCCCAAAGTGAAGTAGATAGTAGGCGACCTAGCATTACATGAGTGGCAGAGGTAGGATTTAAATACTAGTTTCAGTAGTCCATTGGTTAGGCTCTTTTAGAGCTCCCCTGAGTTTATAGCTATTATTCCCACATTTTCCCCCAGTGTTTTACAGGCCCCTTCTATTAAAGGCAATACATTAAGCAAATTTTAAACAAACAACCAAACAAAAAGAAAACAGAGGTGTGCTTACTGCATGGATGGTGGTAGAGAGTCAGAATTAATGTGAGAAAGTCACAAATAGAAGATGAAACCTAAGAAGATGAAACCTAAGAGGACAAATTAGGTTTTGTTTGTCCATTCACCTGTTTTGAAACTCTTCTTTCAGAGTTTTTACTTGTGAAAAACTTAAAGATGGTAGCAACCATTGATTAAGATGACATATCTACAGATAAGAATTTCTTTTATCAGAGCAAGTTTTCTCAAAAGACCACTGTCATAGGTGGAATTGTGTCCCCACCCCAATTCATATGTTGAAGTCGTAATCCCAGTACCTCAGAATGTGACTATATTTGGAGATCAGGTCTTCAAAGAGGTAACTGAGGTAATATGAAGTCATTAGGGTGCACCCTAATTCAATATGACTGGTGTCCTGTTTTTTTTTTTTTCAAATTTATTTATTTTATTTATTTATTTTTGGCTGTGTTGGGTCTTCGCTACTGTGCGCGGGCTTTCTCTAGTTGTGGAGAGCAGGGGCTACTCTTTGTTGCGGTGCGTGGGCTTCTCATTGCAGTGCCTTCTCTTGTGGAGCAAGGGCTCTAGGTGCGCGGGCTTCAGTAGTTGTGGCGCGCAGGCTTAAGTAGTTGTTTCACGTGGGCTCAGTAATTGTGGCTTATGGGCTTAGTAGCTCCGCGGCATGTGGGATCTTCCCTGACCAGGGATCAAACCCATGTCTCCTGCATTGGCAGGTGTATTCTTAACCACTGTGCCACCAGGGAAGTCCTTGGTGTCCTATTTTAAGAAGAGGAGTACACACACACAACTGATGATTGTAAAGACACAGGGAGTAGATGGCCATTTATAAGCCAAGGAGAAAGGCCCTCAGAAGAAACCAACACTACTTACACCTTGATCTTGGACTTCTAGCCTCCAGAATTGTGAAGAAATAAATATTTGTTGTTTAAGCCACCTAGTCTGTGGTATTGTTATGGCGACCCCAGCAATCCTATATCGAAAAACCTACATCAAAACCATACGGGAGGCTTATAAAAAATGAGAGACCTGTGAATGATTGGGAAAAAAACAGGAAAATATTAAAGAAGATGTCCATACTTTTAGTTTCTTCTGCTAATCATCAGGATACAAGTGCTATCAAAAGGATGGTACTGATCTTGTGTAATTTTCATTTTTCAGGAAACGTACATTAAACCACACAGATTTTTTTTTTTTTTTTGCCTAAAAAAAGTATGATTTTCTACTCTTTAGGATAATACAGTTATCTATGTATGGACATAAATCCAGAAAGGCAGCTCCATGTTAACTATGGATTCTGAGATTCCCTTTAATTGCATTTGCTCTTCGATTCTCAGGCCAAAACTGTGAGACTTAGACCAATGACTCATGGCTTAATATGTGGATTTCTGAAAGCTCTGATAGATTTATAAATGTATTTGTTTGTGTATATCCCTAGATACACAAGAAGATCCTAAAACTACCTGATCCAACAAATATTATTAGTTGATCAGTCAAAGCATAATGAATCTGATATCTTTACTCTTTTTTATGGCATGCTAATGCTCTCTGTCGGTTTTTCCCTCTTCTTCATGGCTCTTGCTGTCTCCTCATCCCTCCTTGCCTACTTTGAGCTCCTCTTTTCTTTTTCCTTGTCTCTGTCCCTTGCATGCTCTGTCACTGCTATAATCCATTTCCCAAATCCTTGTGCTAATTCCACTCTTCGTGGCTATTAAGATGATGTTTCACATGAGTTACAATGAATATTTACATGTGGAAAATAATTAGTGATATTATTCTCTGAATGTTTTCTTTTTAAAAATTTAGAAGTGAAAATCTACATAAACAAAAATAAAGCAAAAAATAAATGTTTGCTTTCTGGATTGCATTAATTTTACAACAACCCAGCAGGGAGAGGAGGAAAGGGGGTTGATTTTCAGCTACTTTAAAGTAAACATTTTGCAATGTTTTTATAAATTTCTCTAAACGAAATTAATATGAATTGTTAATACTTAATAATGTTTTGACGAGAATTTGTAGAACTCCAAAGCCTTTAAGCTTAAAAGCATATATTATGCACTTAATGAAGCTGTTTTACAGCGATGTTCTGTAGAGATGATATTTAAATTTAATACTAATTGAGAAGAGTAATATAAGAATGTCTGAATGAATCTTTATAAGAAAGAAAGGAAAAAGGAGACAAGACATTTTGAGAGGAGATGAAAGATGGCTGGCATTGTGAACTACAGACATTAATCCCCTTCCTCATGGAAAATAGGGGATTTCAAACCATGGGGCTTAGGGGGAGAAGCCAGGGCTGGCTGACTATTTGAATCCAGAAGGTACAAGGAGATAACAAATCAGTTGTTGTGAAACAGAGAGGTTTTATCTGCCTGACTCCATGAAGTATACTAGGGGGCTGCCCCTGGGACAGGATTGGGCTACTGACCCCAGATGGATGCATTTGTCTTGGAACAGAGAGCCAGCTGAGGTTAGCACATATATTTCAGCTTGGGAAAGTTGGGAAATGGAAAAAGAAGCGAGTAGATGCCAAAGTTCTTACAAGCAAGGGAGATTCCCCATTGCTGGTTTGGAGACGTAGAGAGCCAAGTGTCCAGGACCTGAGAATAACTTCTAGGAGCTGAGAATGGCCCTTGGCCAGCAGCCGGCAAGAAAATGGGAACCTCAGCCCTACAACTGTGAGGAGCTGAATTTGGCCAATGGCCCGAATGAGCTTCGAAGCACATTCTTCCCAGAACCTCCAGATGAGAACTCAGCCGGGTTAACAGCTTGAATGTGATACCCAGAGCAGAGAATCCATTTGGATAGCTCTAGGACTTCTGACTTTCATAACCGTGAGAATAAATGGATGTTGTTTTAAGCTGCTAAGTTTGTGGTAATTTGTTATGCAGCAATAGAAAATTAATAGTGATATAACATTGAAAACTCTCTCCTCAAGCTATTTTGGTGTTCTTAACTCAGATTCAAACTGGTTGCCTCTTACCAGTTGTTTTTTACCTTGGGTAAGTCACACAATCCTTCTGAGTCTGTTTTCTCACCAGGATAGTCAAAGGAAATAGTGACTGCCTCCTTAAATGAGTTTAGGTGGTAGGTGAAGTGAATTAATGCTCATGAAAATTCCTAGCAGGTTTCTTGGCATGTGGTAGACACTCTTAAATGGTTTATTCTTTCCTTCCTCCCTTCCTCTTCCTATAGGCCATTCATGCCCTATTCCAGCAGTTTTCAAAGTATGGTCCGAGGTCCTCTGGGGAGTCTCTCAGACCCTTTTATGGAGTTCTTGAGGTCTAAGCTATTTTAATAATGATAGTAAGATGACATTGGCCTTTTTCACTCTTATTCCTTCATGAGTATATGGGGGAGTTTTCCAGAGACTGCCTGACTTATCACAATAGTTGGAATGCAGAAGCAATATGAGAATCTAGTTGTCTCCTACTAATCGAGACATTGAAGAGATTTGCAAAAATCTAAAACTATGCCAATTTCATCACAAAATATTTTTGTTTTGGAAAACATAGTTATTTTTTAAAATAAAAAACTGTTATTTATATTAACATGTAAGAAGACACATGTACTATTCTGCCTTGAAATGAATAAAATTTTAAATTTTCTTGGTTTTCATTTCCAATATGGTAAATATGAATAAACAAAAGCTCTTTGGGGGGTCCTTGATAATTTTTAAGAGTGCTTAAGCAGAGAACCCAGTATTTCCTCCTAAATGTTTATCCTCCATGAGGAGGTAAAAGTGCCTAGAAAAACAGCTCTATAGAAAAATGAATTTAGGAAACACTGAAATGTATTTACCTCTACTCCACCCCTTACACAACAAATGAGAGGAATCCTGGAAATACAAACACAGTTTAAGTTTGCTTAATTCAGCATTTCCCCAATTTAAACTACTCGACTATCAAGAGTAACAGGAATGATTTTACCAGACACTGATAATAAGATTGAGATGCAGGCTCAGATTGTGAGAGAACGATTTTATTTTAAGGGCATCAGAAAGAGAGAAAAGGGCATTCGTAATAAGCAAGATCATCTTTCCCAGTGATTTTTTTTTTTTTAAAGACAGAAAGCCTAACAAGAGATTAGCCTGTAGATCACAAGGTGTTAAGAACTACTCTTGCGAGGTTGTCTCCATTGCATTTCACCTACCCTGCTCTGTCTCCTTTCCCCTATGCTTATTGTTTACTTCCTTGGTGCACACCTATTCTAGCCCTAACAGCCCATACCCTGACCTTTTGGAGAATAAACTTTTGAAAGATATTCTTTCTCTTCCTTCCTTTCTTTCTTTCTTTTCCTTCCTTCCTTTCTTTTCCTTCCTTCCTTCCTTTCTTTCTCTTTCTTTCCTTCTTTCTTTCTTTCTTTCTTTCTTTCTTTCTTTCTTTCTTTCTTTCTCTCAACATATTTATTGGAGTATAATTTCTTTACAATGTTGTGTTAATTTCCACTGTATAACAAAGTGAATCAGTTATATGTATACATATATCCCTATATCCCCTCCCTCTTGCATCTCCCTCCCACCCTCCCTATCCCACCTCTCTAGGTGGTCACAAAGCACCGAGCTGATCCCCCTGTGCTATGCAGCTACTTCCCACTAGCTATCTATTTTACATTTGGTAGTGTATATATGTCAATGCTACTCTCTCACTTCGTCCCAGCTTACCCTTCTCCCTCCTCATGTCCTCAAGTCCATTCTCTACGTCAGGGTCTTTATTCCTGTCCTGCCGCTAGGTTCATCAGAACGATTTTTTTTTTTTTTAGATTCCATATATATGTGTTAGCATACGGTATTTGTTTTTCTCTTTATGACTTACTACACTCTGTATGACAGACTCTAGGTCCATCCACCTCACTACAAATAACTCAATTTCATTTCTTTTTATGGCTGAGTAATATTCCACTGTATATATGTGCAACATCTTTATCCATCCATTCATCTGTCGATGGACACTAGGGTTGCTTCAATGTCCTATTGTAAATAGTGCTACAGTGAACATTGTGGTGCATGACTCTTTTTGAATTGTGGTTTTCTCAGGGTATATGCCCAGTAGTGGGATAGCTGGATCATATGGTAGTTCTATTTTTAGTTTTTTAAGGAACCTCCATACTGTTCTCCATAGTGGCTGTATGAATTTACATTCCCACCAACAGTGCAAGAGCGTTCCCTTTTCTCTGCACCCTCTCCAGCATTTATTGTTTGTAGATTTTTTGATGATGGCCATTCTGACTGGTGTGAGGTGATACCTCATTGTGGTTTTGATTTGCATTTCTCTAATTAGTGATGTTGAGCATCCTTTCATGTGTTTGTTGGCAATCTGTATATCTTCTTTGGAGAAATATCTGTTTAGGTCTTCTGCCCATTTTTGGATTGGGTTGTTTTTTTTTTTTGATGTTGAGCTGCATGAACTGCTTGTATATTTTGGAGATTAATCCTTTGTCAGTTGCTTCATTTGCAAATATTTTCTCCCATTCTGAGGGTGGTCTTTTCATCTTGTTTATGGTTTCCTTTGCTGTGCAAAAGCTTTGAAGTTTCAAAAGGTCCCATTTGTTTACTTTTGTTTTTATTTCCATTTCTTTAGGAGGTGGGTCAAAAAGGATCTTGCTGTGATTTATGCCATAGTGTGTTCTGCCTATGTTTTCCTCTAAGAGTTTTATAGTGTCTGGCCTTACATTTAGGTCCTTAATCCATTTTGAGTTTATTTTTGTGTATGGTGTTAGGAAGTGTTCTAATTTCATTCTTTTACATGTAGCTGTCCAGTTTTCCCAGAACCACTTATTGAAGAGACTCTCTTTTCTCCATTGTATATTCTTGCCCCTTTTGTCAAAGATAAGGTGACCATATATGCGTGGGTTTATCTCTGGGCTTTCCATCCTGTTCCATTGATCTATATTTCTGTTTTTGTGCCAGTACCATACTGTCTTGATTACTGTAGCTTTGTAGTATAGTCTGAAGTCAGGGAGCCTGATTCCTCCACCTCTGTTTTTCTTTCTCAAGATTGCTTTGGCTACTTGGGGTCTTTCGTGTTTCCATACAAATTGTGCAATTTTTTGTTCTAGTTCTGTGAAAAATGGCATTGGTAGCTTGATACGGATTGCACTGAATCTGTAGATTGCTTTGGGTAGTATAGTCATTTTCACAATGTTGATTCTTCCAATCCAAGAACATGGTATATCTCTCCATTTGTTTGTATCATCTTTAATTTCTTTCATCAGTGTCTTATAGTTTTCTGCATACAAGTCCTTTGTCTCCTTAGGAAGGTTTATTCCCAGGTATTTTATTCTTTTTGTTGCAGTGGTAAATGGGATTGTTTCCTTAATTTCTCTTTCAGATTTTTCATCGTTAGTATATACAAATGCAAGAGACTTCTGTGCTTTAATTTTGTATCCTGCTACTTTACCAAATTCATTGATTAGCTCTAGTAGTTTTCTGGTAGAGTCTTTAGGATTCTCTATGTACAGTATCATGTTATCTGCACACAGTGACAGTTTTACTTCTTCTTTTCTGATTTGGATTCTTTTATTTCTTTTTCTTCTCTGACTGCTGTGGCTAAAATTTCCAAAACTATGTTGAATAATAGTGGTGAGAGTGGGCAACCTTGTCTCGTTCCTGATCTTAGAGGAAATGCTTTCAGTTTTTCACCATTGAGAACGATGTTGGCTGTGGTTTTGTTATATATGGCCTTTGTTATGTTGAGGTAAGTTCCCTCTATGCCTACTTTCTGGAGAGTTTTTATCATAAATAGGTGTTGAATTTTGTCGAAAGATTTTTCTGCATCTATTGAGATGATCATATGGTTTTTATTCTTCAATTTGTTAATATGGTTTATCACATTGATTGATTTACGTATATTGAAGAATCCTTGCATCCCTGGGATAAATCCCACTTGATCGTGGTGTATGATCCTGTTAAAGTGTTGTTGGATTCTGTTTGCTAGTATTTTGTTGAAGATTTTTGCATCTATATTCATCAGTGATACTGGTCTGTAATTTTCTTTTTTTGTGACATCTTTGTCTGGTTTTGGTATGAGGGTGATGGTGGTCTCGTAGAATGAGTTTGGGAGTGTTCCTCCCTCTGCTATATTTGGAAGAGTTTGAGAAGGATAGGTGTTAACTCTTTTCTAAATGTTCGATAGAATTCACCTGTGAAGCCATCTGGTCTTAGGCTTTTGTTTCTTGGAAGATTTTTAATCACAGTTTCAATTTCACTGCTGGTGATTGGTCTGTTCATATTTTCTATTTCTTTCTGGTTCAATCTCGGAAGTTTGTACTTTTCTAAGAATTTGTCCATTTCTTCCAGGTTGTCCATTTTATTGACATATAGTTGCTTGTAGTAATCTCTCATGATCCTTTGTATTTCTCCTGTGTCAGTTGTTACTTCTCCTTTTTCATTTCTAATTCTGTTGATTTGGGTCTTCTCCCATTTTTCTTGATGAGTCTGGCTAATGGTTTATCAATTTTGTTTATCTTCTCAAAGAACCAGCTTTTAGTTTGATCTTTGCTATCATTTCCTTCATTTCCTTTTCATTTATTTCTTATCTGATCTTTATGATTTCTTTCCTTCTGCTAACTTTGGGGGGGTTTTTGCTCTTCTCTCTCTAATTGCTTTAGGTGTAAGGTTAGGTTGTTTATTTGAGATTTTTCTTGTTTCTTGATGTAGGATTGTACTGCTGTAAACTTCCCTCTTAGAACACTTTTGCTTCATCCCATAGGTTTTAGGTCGTCATGGTTTCATTGTCATTTGTTTCTAGGTATTTTTGATTTCCTCTTTGATTTCTTTAGTGATCTCTTGGTTATTTAGTAGTGTGTTGTTTAGCCTCCATTTGCTTGTATTTTTTACAGTTTTTTTCCTGTAATTGATATCTAGTCTCATAGCGTTGTGGTCAGAAAAGATACTTGATATGATTCCAATTTTGTTACATTTACTGAGGCTTGATTTGTGACCCAAGATCTGATCTATCCTGGAGAATGTTCCCTGAGCACTTGAGAAGAAAGTGTATTCTGCTGTTTTTGGATGGAATGTCCTATAAATATCAATTAAGTCTATCTGGTCTAATGTGTCTTTTAAAGTTTGTGTTTCCTTATTTATTTTCATTTTGATGGTCTGTCCATTGGTGAAAGTGGGGTGTTAAAGTCCCCTACTATTATTGTGTTACTGTCGTTTTCCCCTTTCATTGGTGTTAGCGTTTGCCTTATGTATTGAGGTGCTCCTATGTTGGGTGTATAAATATTTACAATTGTTATAACTTCTTGGATTGATGCCTTGATCATTATGTAGTGTCCTTCTTTGTCTCTTGTAATAGTCTTTATTTTAAAACCTATTTTGTCTGATATGAGAATTGCTACTCCAGCTTTCTTTTGATTTCCATTTGCATGGAATATCTTTTTCCATCCCCTCACTTTCAGTCTGTATGTGTTCCTACGTCTGAAGTGGGTCTGTTGTAGACAGCATATATATGGGTCTTGTTTTTGTATCCATTCAGCCAGTCTGTGTCTTTTGGTTGGAGCATTTAATCCATTTACATTTAAGGTAATTATTGATATGTATGTTCCTATTACCATTTTCTTAATTGTTATCGGTTTGTTATTGTAGGTCTTTTCCTTCTCTTGTGTTTCCTGCCTAGAGAAGTCCCTTTAGCATTTGTTGTAAAGCTGGTTTAGTGGTGCTGAATTCTCTTAACTTTTGCTTGTCTGTAAAGGTTTAATTTCTCCGTTGAATCTGAATGAGATCCTTGCTGAGTAGAGTAGTCTTGGTTGTAGGTTCTTCCCTTTTATCACTTTAAATATGTCCTGCCACATCCTTCTGGCTTGCAGAGTTTCTGCTGAAAGTTCAGCTGTTAACCTTATGGGGATTCCCTTGTATGTTATTTGTTGCCTTTCCCTTGCTGCATTTAATATTTTTTCATTGAATTTAATTTTTATAGTTTGATTAATATGTGTCTTGGCATGTTTCTCCTTGGATTTATCCTGTATTGCACTCTCTGTGTTTCTTGGACTTGATTGAGTATTTCCTTTCCCATGTTAGGGAAGTTTTCAACTACAATCTCTTTAAATATTTTCCCAGACGCTTTCTCTTTATCTTCTTCTTCTGAGACCCCTATAATTCGAATGTTCGTATGTTTCATGTTGCCCCAGAGGTCTCTGAGACTGTCCTTGATTCTTTTCATTTTTTTTTCTTTATTCTGCTCTGTGGCAGTTATTTCCACTATTTTATCTTCCGGGTCACTTATTCTTTCTTCTGCCTCAGTTATTCTGCTATTGATTCCTTCTAGAGTATTTTTAATTTCATTTATTGTGTTGTTCATCATTGTTTGTTTACTCTTTAGTTCTTCTAGGTCCTTGTTAAATGTTTCTAGTATTTTCTCCATTCTATTTCCAAGATTTTGGATCATCCTTATTATCATTACTCTGAATTCTTTTTCAGGTAGACCGCCTATTTCCTCTTCATTTGTTTGGTCTGGTGGGTTTTTACCTTGTTGCTTCATCTGCTGCATATTTCTCTGTTTTCTCATTTTGTTTAACTTACTGTTTGGGGTCTCCTTTTCGCAGGTTGCAGGTTCATAGTTCCCATTATTTTTGGTGTCTGCCCCCGGTGGCTGAGGTTGGTTCAGTGGCTTGTGTAGGCTTCCTGGTGGAGGGGACTGGTGCTGATTCTGGTGGGTGGGCTGTATCTTGTCCTGTTGGGCAGCGCTACATCCCGTGGTGTGTTTTGGAGTGTATTTGAACTTAGTGTGACTTTAGGCAGCCTCTCTGCTAATGGGTGAGTTTGTGTTCCTGTCTTGCTAGTTGTTTGGCATGGGGCATCCAGCACTGGATCTTGCTGGCCATTGGGTGGATTTGGGTCTTAGTGCTGAGATGAATATCTCTGGGAGAGCTCTCACCGATTGATATTACGTGGGGCTGGGAGGTTTCTGGTGGTCCAACGTCCTGGACTCGGCCCTCCCACCTCGAAGTCTCAGGCCCAACACCCAGCCAGAGCACCAAGACCCTGCTAGCCACATGGCTCAGAAGAAAAGGAAGAGAGAAAAACAAAAGAACAAAATAACAAAACAAAAACAAAAACAGAAAAATGAACAGACAGGACCCTAGGACAAATGGTAAAAGCAAACCTATACAGACAATATCACACAAAGAAGCATACACATACACACTCACAAAAAGACAAAAAGGAAAAAAAAAATATATATATATATAAAAAAAGGAAGAGAGCAACCAAACCAATAAGCAAATCCACCAATGATAATAAGCACTAAATACTATACTAAGATAAACATAAAACCAGAAACAAATTAGATGCAAAAGGCAAACCCCAAGTCTACAGTTGCTCCCAAAGTCCATTGCCTTAATTTTGGGAACGTTTGTTGTCTATTCAGGCATTCTTCAGATGCAGGGTTTATGAAGTTGATTGTGGGGATTCAATCTGCTGCTCCTGAGGCTTCATGGAAAAATTTCCCTTTCTTTTCTTTTTTTTAAAAAATTTATTTATTTATTTTTGGCTGTGTTGGGTCTTCGTTTCTGTGCGAGGCCTTTCTCCAGTTGTGGTGAGCGGGGGCCACTCTTCATCGCGGTGCACGGGCCTCTCACTGTCATGACCTCTCCTGTTGCAGAGCACAGGCTCCAGACGCGCAGGCTCAGTAGTTGGGGCTCACAGGCTTAGTTGCTCCGCGGCATGTGAGATCTTCCCGGGCCAGGGCTCAAACCCATGTCCTCTGCATTGGCAGGCAGATTCTTAACCACTGTGCCACCAGGGAAGCCCAATAAGGTACACATTTAAAGTGGAAATTTGATAAGAGTTCACATGTGTTTACTCCCATGAAACCATCACCACAATCAAGATAATGAACATACCCATCACTCTTTTCTTTTCTTTGTTTGCACAGCTCCTGGGGTTCAGCTTTGGTTTTGGCCCTGCCTCTGCATGTAGGTCACCTTCAAGTGTCTGTTCCTCACCCAGACAGGAGGGGGATAAAGCAGCAGCTGATTAGTGCTCTCTTACTCACTCAGGCCAGGGGGAAGGAGGGGTACAGTAATAATAATTGGAATGCAGGGCAAGCCTGCGGCAGCAGAGGCTGGCGTAACATTGAACCAGCCTGAGGCGCACTGTGTGTTCTCCCAGGGAAGTTGTCCCTGGATATTGGGACCCTGGCAGTGGCGGGCTGCCCAGGCTCCTGGGGGATGTGGATAGTGACCTGCGCTTGCACACAGGATTCTTGGTGGCAGCAGCAGCAGCCTTAGAGTTTCATACCTGTCTCTGTGGTCCAAGCTGATAGCCATGGTTCGTGACTGTCTCTGGAGCTCGTTTAGGCAGTACTCTGCCTTCTGTGGGCACAGGGAGAAGGAATCCCCTCTCCTCGCACACCCCAAAACAAAGGTCTCTTGCCTCTTAGGCAGTTCCAGACTTTTTCCCGGACTCCTTCCCATCTAGCTGTGGTGCACTAGCCCCCTTCAGGCTGTGTTCATGCAGCCAACCCCAGTCCTCTCCCTGATCTGACCTCCGAAGCCTAAGCCTCAGTTCCCAGCCCCCACCCGTCCTGGTGTTTGAGCAGACAAGCCTCTCAGGCTGGTGAGTGCTGGTTGGTGCCAATCCTCTGTGTGGGAATCTCTCTGCTTTGCCCTCTGCACCCCTTGTTGCTGCACTCTCCTTCGTGGCTCCAAAGCTCCCCCCCCACCCACCCACTGTCTCCACCAGTGAAGGGGCTTCCTAGTGTGTGGAAACTTCCTCCTTCAGAGCTCTCTCCCAGAGGTGCAGGTCCCGTCCCTATTCTTTTGTCTCTGTTTTTTCTTTTTTCCTTTTGCCCTACCCAGGTACGTGGGGATTTTCTTGCCTTTTGGGAAGTCTGAGGTCTTCTGCCAGCGTTCAGTAGGTGTTCTGTAGGAGTTGTTCCACATGTAGATGTATTTTTGATGTATTTATGGGGAGGAAGATGATCTCCACGTCTTACTCCTCTGCCATCTTGAAGGTCCAGCCTCTCTTTCTTTTTTCTTTCTTTCTTTCCTTCTTCCTTCCTTCCTTCCTTCCTTCCTTCCTTCCTTCCTTCCTTTCTTCTTTCTTTCTTTCTTTCTTTCTTTCTTTCTTTCTTTCTTTCTTTCTTTCTTTCTTTCTTTCTTTCTCTGCTTTGAAAGAGTAACCATTGTTTCTACAAAACATTTTTCTAAGCCAAGTATGTCCTCTCAGAAGACAAAGAATGACTGGGGGAAGGGGAAAGTTAGTTGTTACTGATTCTCTGCTAATTCCTTGTGCCCAGTCGCATCCTTACCTTCCTGCCTCTTCAGTCTGCCAGCCTCAGATTCAGAGCCATCATTACTCTAAGGGGAGGGGGCCCAAGGAGACCTCCCACCTCAAGCACAGGGAGTGAATATGAAAGGTGTTAAATTCTTTCCCTTGTTCTATTTCTGTAACAGCTCAATTCTGTGACATGAAAATCTCCCTCTCTGTCTTAAAATAGTCTGTAAAGAAAGATGCAAAGCTGTAAATCATTAAACATTGCCTCCAACTGATTGCTAAGGAACCTAAACATAACAGAGGAGGGTGTTGGGAATTTGAGGAAATTGTTTCAGAGAAGAAAAAGAAATAGAACTAAGGCAGAAAAACCTCAACTGGTGATTGGGGATTAGGGAACCAAGGGGGAAATGTTGTTTTTCAAATGGAGAAAGACTATTTTTGAGAAAGCCTTCAGACAAGTCATGGGATTAGCAAAACTCTAGGGTGGAAAACTCGTGAGCAGTGGCCAGCCCTGGGCAAATGATCTTCCTCATTATGAATATTCTCTTCTTCCTTTCTGATACTCACTGAGTCTCATTCTTTTTCACGGTGACTGGTCAAATAATTCCAGCTAAGATATAGATAGTCAAGAGCAGTTTAAAATAGATTTGGTCCATTCAGGTATGTATAGTTCAAGTTTGGGGAGAAAGGATGAGAGGAACAGCATGGTAGATTTAAACCCTGACACTGGTTCTATAAAACTGAACCCGTGTACCTCAGATTGGGACTTGAACCCACAGGCCAGGACTCGAACCCAGCGAAAAACCGAGATTGGGACTTGAATCCATGGTCTTTTAACTGAGATCACACACCTGGTCTCAGGACTTAATGAAGCTCAGGTTCTTGATGTCTCATCACAGAAAGAATTTGGTGAGAGACAAAGTGATAGGTAAGAAGTGGGTTTATTTAGAGAGAAACTCCACAGACAGAGTGTGGGCCATCTCAGAAGGTGAGAAAGGCACCAAGGTATGGGGTTGTCAGTTTTTATAGGGGTGGGTAATTTCATAGGCTAATGAGTGGGAGGACTATTCCAGCTATTTTGGGGAAGGGGTGGGGATTTCCAGAAATTGGGCCACCATCCACTTTTTGACCTTTATGGTCGGCCTTGGAACAGTCATGGCTCCTGTGGGTGTGTCATTTAGCTTGCTGATGTGTTACAATGAGGGTATACTGAGGCTCAAGGTCTAGTGGAAGTCCACTCATCTGCCATTTTGGACCTATTTGGCTGTGATCAGTTTTTTTTTAATTAATTAATTTATTTATATTTTTGGCTGCGTTGGGTCTTTGTTGCTGTGCGCGGGCTTTCTCTAGTTGCGGCGAGCAGGGGCTTCTCTTCTTTGAGGTGCATGGGCTTCTCATTGGGGTGGCCTCTCTTGTTGCGGAGCATGGGCTCTAGGTACACGGGCTTCAGTAGTTGTGGCGTGCGGGCTCAGTAGTTGTGGCGTATGGGCTTAGTTGCTCCGTGGCATGTGGGATCTTCCCAGACCAGGACTTGAACCTGTGTCCCCTGCATTGGCAGGTGAATTCTTAACCACTGCACCACCAGGGAAGCCCTCTAATCAGTTTATATCATGTCCTTAGGCTATGTCATTCTTTTAAAGGTTGTGCCCTGCCCTCTTTCATCCTGTTTCAAAACCACTGGTGTCAGTATCTAGGGTCAGGGGTCTCCACTGGTAACCTCTCAAATGCTGTCTCCACAGGAAGGACCTACCTGTAGGTAGAGAATAAATCCCCTAATATGGGATTTATTCTCATGGTTTGTTGCTTTTAGTTTTTATTGTTTGACTTAATCCACATATGCTTCCTGACGGCAGGGTTTTATTCTGCTGTGATGGTAGCTGGAGCCCTGCTACACTGTAGCACATGCTGTGTGTACTGGCAGGTGGCCCTTGGCCACATCTCAGGGAGAATCTCAGTATACCCTTTTTTATACAGAGCCAACCAAGGTAGTCAAAAGCTAATAGCATTTGTCAACATGGGTAAGATTAGTATTTTCCATTTTCTGCTTAGACCTTAGAATTTTCATTATATATGCAAAGTGGTCAGAAACGGGTATATGTGAAAGACTGAAGGTGTAAAATTCCAAGAGTGTAGCAGAAAATCTAGGAGGTTGGTTCCATGTCCTATACATTAAATAGTTCAATGAAGATTATTCGTTTTCTTAATATAAGATTAGTATGTTCTTATGACCTTTCTGATGGGAATTTTTGGATCAAAGATTGCCTATCTACTGATACAAAGAAATTTGGTAGTCAGAGTGTATCTTCCAAGCATTTGTACCTCAGAATATGTACAAAATCCAATTGTTATTTAGAAACTGATATTAGAATGGAAATAAAATGTGCTTAAATTAGTGGTTTTGTTTTTTTAAAGAATGATCTATTTGCACATGGATTTGTTTGAATCTAGCCTCTTGAAAACATGAAGGACCCTCAAATTTGTCATCTTTTGTTCTTTGATTAGTATTATACATACTCTTCTTAAAGAAATAGGATCTGCAAGTCTATTTTTCTTTTTGCCCTAGAGATTTCACTTATCTTTTTTGTATTATCCTACAGGGTTAGGCGATTATGTACATTTATTTTGTTTTTTCTGTGAATGGATTTAAATTCCTTTACTTAGAAGCCATCCCTTCAGGGAATGAAGGGGGCTTATCTTTGCTGGCCATGTGGATTCCTGTGAATTCTCTCATCCAAGATGAAAGCAATTTGCATTCTAGTAATACTGAGCTATCTTGTGTTTCTCCCCAAATTGGTAATTTTCCAGAGGCTTTCTCCTGTTTCGGATGTCCTTTCCTAGCTGGTAAACACTTTGTTCATTCTTCATGTTTATGAATCAATTCTTTGTGAAGCTTTTTCTTTCCATCTTCATCTCCTTCAACCCCTACCCCATAATCCTAGGCCAGAGTTTATCATAGCTTCTTCTCTAGTATCTCCACACCACAGATATAGCTCTATTATTACATTAATCATGTTATACTGGGTCATAATGTTAGCTCTTCTGATTTCACTTAGCTTTCTAGGACTAAAGTTGTTGATCTTTCCAATCTCTGTAAGCTTTACCTTGGGTCTCCATACAAGTCTCCTTAATAATAAGTTAAATGTAATAAGTTATATATAATGAGTTATACGTGATAACAACAACTATTTATTAAGTGCATACTACCATATTTTATCAACAAGGTACACATAGTTTTCTTCCATATTTAAACATCTCTAAAATCAGGATGCATCTTAAAATTGATTAAGTCTTAGGTTGATGAAATACAATGTATGTCAGCCACTGTACTGATTTCTTAATATTATATTTCATCCTTAATAATCCAATAAGGTATTTTTTAAAAATAAATTTATTTATTTATTTATGTATTTATTTTTGGCTGCATTGGGTCTTCGTTGCTGCACACAGGCTTTCTCTAGTTGAGGCAGGTGGGGGCTACTCTTCGTTACGATGCGTGGGCTTCTCATTGCAGTGGCTTCTGTTGTTGTGGAGCACGGGCTCTAAGTGTGCGGGCTTCAGTAGTTGTGGCTCTCGGGCTCTAGAGCACAGGCTCAGTAGTTGTGGCACATGGGCTTAGTTGCTCTGCGGCATGTGGGATCTTCCTGGACCAGGGCTTGAACCTGTGTCCCCTGCATTGGCAGGTGGATTCTTAACCACTGTGCCACCAGGGAAGTCCCAAGGTAAGTGCTATTAATATTTGGTTTATGGATGAGGAAACAGAGATTTGGAGGGATTAAAAAACTGGTTCAAGGTACATAGCTACTAAGAGGCAGAGCAAGGACTGAAACTTAGGTATGTATGTCTTCATCACCCATGATCTTAATCATTCTGCTGGGGAAGAGTGGGAAGAATGGAAGGAAACTAACATTTTGAGGACTTTCTATTATGTGACAGCCATTGTGTGAGGTACTCCTTGTACTACTGAAACCATGCAACTCAGATTGGGACTTGAACCCACAGTCTTTTAACTGAGATCACACACCTGGGCTCAGGACTTAATGAAGCTCAGGTTCTTGATGTCTCATCACAGAAAGGATTCAGGGAGAAACAGAGTGATAGGTAAGAAGTGGATTTATTTAGAGAGAGACACACTCCACAGACAGAGTGTGGGCCATCTCAGAGGGTGAGAAAGGCCCCAGGGTATGGGGTTGCCAGTTTTTATAGGGGTAGGTAATTTCATAAACTAATGAGTGGGAGAAGTATTCCAGCTATTTGGGGGAAAGGGTGGGGATTTCCAGGAATTGGGCTACTGCCCAATTTTTTGTTTTTTTTTTTTTGTTTTATAGCTACTTTATTTATTTATTTATTTATTTTTGGCTGTGTTGGGTCTTCGGTTCGTGCGAGGGCTTTCTCTGGTTACGGCAAGTGGGGGCCACTCTTCATCACGGTGCGGGGACTGCTCTTCATTGCGGTGCGCGGGCCTTTCACTATCGCGGCCCCTCCTGTTGCAGGGCACAGGCTCCAGACGCGCAGGCTCAGTAGTTGTGGCTCACGGGCCCAGCTGCTCCGCGGCATGTGGGATCTTCCCAGACCAGGGCTCGAACCCGTGTCCCCTGCATTAGCAGGCAGATTCTCAACCACTGCGCCACCAGGGAAGCCCCTACTGCCCAATTTTTGACATTTATGGTTGGCCTTGGAACTGTCATGGAGCCTGTGGGTGTGTCACTTAGCTTGCTGATGTGTTACAATGAGGGTATACTGAGGCTGAAGGTCTAGTGGAAGTCCACTCATCTGCCATCTTGGACCTATTTGGCTCTAATCAGTTTATATCATGTCCTCGGGCTATGTCATTCTTTTAAAGGTTGTGCCCTGCACCCTTCCCTCCTGTTTCACTACTTCTCATTTTATTCTCACCAAAACTTTGAGGTAGGCATTATAGTCTTTATATTATAGACAAGGAGACTGAGGCTTATGTTAGATAGATTGTTTGAAGCCACATAGCTGGGAAGTGCTGAAGTTAGGATTTGAACTCAGGCCTGGTGGGTTCCATGGTCATTTTCACCAGAATTTTAGCAGTGCCCTTTCAGTTTAAGAGAAACTGAACATTGATATAGGCAATGTGAACCGAACAGATATAAAAATCCATTCCCCAGGTGGCAAAATTAGGTAGTGTTCCTTGTATGATGATCTAAGAGTGTCTTAGACTCTCGACTTTCCTTAAAGATAAAAGAAGTAGGGACTTCCCTGGTGGCACAGTGGTTAAGAATCCGCCTGACAATGCAAGGGAGACGGGTTCGAGCCCTGGCCAGGAAGATCCCATGGGCAGTGGAGCAACTAAGCCCATGTGCCACAACTACTGAGCCTGCATTCTACAGCCCATGAGCCACAACTACTGAAGCCTGTGGGCCTAGAGCCCGTGCTCCGCAACAAGAGAAGCCCGTGCACCACAACGAAGAGTAGCCCCCACTCGCCGCAACTAGAGAAAGCCCAACGCAGCCAAAAATAAACAAACAAATAAATAAATAAAGTTATTTTTAAAAAAGTAAGCACCAGTGATGACTCTGCTGATTTGAACTGCGGACTAGTCTCAGGGTGTTTTCTTGAACGTGTGTAACAAAGATAATGCTCTTTAGCCTCCACTGCCTCATCCAGTACCCCAGCAATGTGTATACCAGGTGACACAAGGGCTGCAATTAACTGGACCCTGCCCTGTAGCTTTGTGTGTTAAAGGACGCTGAACTGGCACCAGAAACAATGTTTAACTGATATTCCATTTATTAAACTGTTTGACTTGTGGCCTAACTGATTTAGCCTGGGCTAGACCATTAACCCCTTGGACACTCCATTATGCAGGATTGTCTTTCATAAAGAAATACCTTTCCCCCCTTTTGAAGGAAAAAGCAAGATAGTTTCACAAACTAGTCTTAATGAGCTCACTGCCAGAATTCAAATATGCCGTCTTTAGGTATATTCAGCTCTTTCAAAGAGTATAACGTGTGAATACGCCAGTGTATTCATTTTTCTCTTGGACGAATTTTGATTTGTAGCTAGAGTTAATGAATTTAAGAGTAGTATTCCAAAGTAGTGTTTCCCAAAATGTATTCCAGCACATGTTAGCTCTAAGAGTTGACCTTTGAAATATGGGTCCCATGGTCAAATAAATCTAGGTAATGTAGCAAAGCTATTCCTCCCTGGTAGAGTTTAACCATTAGTGCATTAAAGGCCCTGATAAGTCCAGCTGTAAAGAACTTGTTTTTTGGTAAGTCTGTTGACAATTCATGGAACTAGTGTTTCCTTAACACACTTCAGGATATACTGCCTCTGGCAGAGGCTGTAATTGCCCCTGTATCCATTCTCTTTTTCCTTTTAGTAAGAGAATCTCTGAATTGTGGCTAGGCACATAGCTTTCCAGCTAAACACTACGTTTTCTCGCTTCTTTATAACCAGTTGCAGCTGTGTGAATGATTTTTTTGACAGTAGAATGTAAGCAAAAGTGATGTGAGCAAAATTGAGTGTTACTCCTTTAAAATGAAGTCACTTGCCCTCTACTTTCTATCTTTCCCCATTCTTGCTGGCTGGAACGCTCAATTGCTGGTGACTCAGTTTTGACCATCTGGCCAGACAACACTTCAGGGGATGCCAAATGAAAAGATACAAGGAATCTGGGTCCCTGATGGTTTTGTGGACTAGCCATTTATATCTGAATTGTTTCACGGAAGATAAATAAAATTCATTTTGTTTGAACCACTCTATTTTGGGTATCTTTGTTATAGCTGCTTAATCTAAACTGTCACTAATCACTGTCCTGGAATTCTCTGAGAATTTTATGCTTGGGTTAGTATAAACTTCCTGAATTCTATTGGCTTTTCTTAATAAATGTTTTTAAAGAGAAATTCCTAAATGCTTTAGAGGAAGCTAAAAATTTAGGTGAAATAACGTTTGGAATGAAGCTAAGCTGTAGACTTAGCATTAAAATATAGAATGAACACTCAAATAATGAAATATTTGCTCAGACTGAGCCAGGTGAAAGACTGGACTTTCTCATGAAAGAAGATGAGGCTTTAAGTGACTCATGTTATACATAGTATCACTAATTTTTCTAAGTGTGTTTATACGTAAATGTCTCAAGCTACTGAAATAAATGAATGATTCATATTAGCTTCACAAAGAAAGCCTTTGGGGTTTTCTCTGTCTGCTCTGCATTTTAACTTGCCATTATTTAAAGGCTTATTCAAGACTTTTAACAGCAGACACACTGGCAACAATGTCAATTCTGACCTCAGTCAAACATAATAGGAGAGAGCAAATTGTGTTTTCCTCGGAAAAGAAAACCACAGCATATTTTCCTCCTGCAATAATTTGATTTCCTTTTGCTGTAGAAAGTCCAGAGAAAATGACAGCAATTCTGCCATAAGCTTCCACAAGTTGAAACTGAATGTCTGTGATTGTACTTCCCATGATGAGTTTTCTACACTAATGCTTGGGTTTCCATTTTAGAGCCCCTGATTACTAGATGTGCTTCAAGATCTTAATGTAACTAAGCACCCTTGGCTTGGCTCTGCTTTGGGGCAATGGCATCCTGCCGGCTTCTGTGATGAATGCGTCCAGAGCTTTAGCCCTGAAAACTCCAATCTCCAAGGAATTGTCGACTTTGTCTCTGACATTTATGAAGGACATCTGTGTAATGTCTGACCATGGCCTAAATCTCTGTATCTCCACATCTATCATGGTACCTGTGCTTAGCTGCAAGCCCAGCAACGGAAAGGAGCAGTTTACTAATTGGAAATCGTACCAGGTTTGACTTTTTCATTGCAACATCTGTGAAGTAGTATAAGATTTGATTGGTGTCTAAAAATCTTTATTTAATTTACTACCAGAAGCAGATCAAATTTCAGATTCCCTTTCCTGGTATTAGCATCAAGATAAATCTTTTATAAGGGTGTACAGGAATTCTAAAGAAAAAGTGAAACCAGTAGCTTTTTAGATTTTCCTTGTTTTATGTCGGGTTTCCTAGAAATGAAAAAGAATTTTTTTCTTGGGAGAAAGTTAAAAACTACTTGTGCAGAGGAAAAACAAAAAAGGAACAATGATATTTCATATTTTTAGACTCCTGAAGGCTAATTTTGATCCATTTCCTTTTTTTTTTTTTAAGATTATAATATAGTTCTTTGCAGGTCATCTCATCTCTGGAACATTCTCACTCAATTATCAGTGAAACCCAAAGATATCTGTGGGACTAAACTCTTCTTTGAAAGATTAGCATAGATTCACTATCAACAAAACAAAATAGCACTTATCTTCTACCTCATAACATCTTTTGAGAAGAGATTTGTGAGCCTTTTGGGTGCATGTGCTATGAAAATGCAAAATGGTGGTAAATAGATGATGTAAAGGGAAAAAAGGTTTCCATAGGGTCCCTTTGTAAAAGCAAACAAATACATGAGTTCTATACAACATTCATGATAGGGCATACCACTTCTGTCCCAGACTGCTAATTTTTCCTTTTTCTCATTCTTTTTTCCCTCTTTTTCTTATTATTTATAGATAGAAACTTCTAATCTTATTCCCTTCCTGAAATGAGTTCTCAGCCCACTTCAGACTGCTGAATTCCAAAGAACATGGGTCATGTTTGGAAGCTGTCTTGGTGAAGGGCCTTAGTGCAACACCACCTGTGAATAAATGCTTAACAAGTAGGCTTTTGATCATGATGTCTCTTAGATATTAGAAAAAAAATTGTTTCAATAGAATAGCTTCAGGCTGCAACTCACTGTTAAATAAATTAGACAGCTGCCTCAAATCCTTTCTGAAATGAAGTGGGATTTACTCTCTAAATAAAATAAGAGATCCACTCATCAAGGCAACAAGTATTCATTCTTTAACATGGCTTCAACAGATCATGGTGCTAGGCTGGTGTCATCACAAGGTTTGTGTTAGAAAGCAGTGTGCACAAATGAGGTCACATTAATCCTAACAACTCAAATTTTACTGACTTGCGAGAGCCTTAGCCTCCTGAAAACTCCCTGCTAAGTATATTTTTAGGGTATCTTTAGGGGTCTCTCCTATACTCTCCTAGATAGCCCTTCTGCTCAATGACGTCCTCCTCCTAAGAAAACCACTGAGAGCGGTTGCTGCATGCTGTCACCATACTTCTGGAGCTCCCAAAGCTGCAAACTTGAGGGCCCATGTAGAGTAGTATGCCCTGTAAATGACCCTGGCCCAGGAATAAGCTGTGTTCTGCACAGAATATATTTTGTCAGGAGGCACCAAAAGAGGGTCTTAGAAGGTGTCTCCTAAGTTCCTTTGGGAAAACAGTTTTTTGTTTGTTTGTTTGTTTTTGTTTTTTTCCATTTTTGCCTATAGCATCTCTCTCTCCTTAGAGCTCAGACACGAGTCTATGTGTCCTGAGCAGGAGAGCCACCATGTTATTCCCTTCAAATCCCAGATGTCTCCCACAGTGTGCTTTGAAAAACCCTACTCCCTGCAGTCACTCTACGCCTCTAGGCAGATCAGTTTGTATAAATAGACACCTGTGGTCTTCCACTACCTCATCAGACATGCCCAGACGTGTCTGAATCCCAGCAGAGGAAACAGCTTAGGCTAAAACCAAAGCATCTGTACATGCTTAACAAAAAATTCACACAAAATACTATGAAACTTAAAGTCTTTCAGTGGAAAATGCCTCATATTAATTTGGTTCATGCATGCATGCTTCATTTATAATCCAAATAAATTCCTAGGCCCCATATGGCCCAGTTCTGGCATAGTACTACATTAAAGAAACACAGTTTAGCAACCAAAAGTAATTAAAAAGTAATTCCCACATTTATTTGGGCTTCCTTAAGAATATTAAACAAACGACAAGTTCATAATCCTTAGTTATGAATCCTTCTAGAAGCTTTCTTTCTTCTTTCATGTTCTCTCCTGTCCCTTTGTATTCCTAGTGCCTCTGTTTGTGCTAAGTCCCCAGTATTTCTCTCCCAAACCTGCCTCTATGTCTCTTACTTTTTCTTTTTCTTTTCTTGTTGCCTTTCAGTTTGTTCCTCTCTTTCTCAAAATCTGGGAAATTTTGATAAAATTGAACTCATCTTAATGGGTCAAAGTTTCATGGAAGCTAACAGACCAAGACAAGATACTTTTTAGTGAGCAGAAAGGGTAGGGATGCATCAATAATTTTTGTATCTATTATACATTCATCTGACATTTATTGAGGACCTAATATACATGGCAGGCATTGTGGAGGCACTGAGGACATAAATGAATAGGATATTGTCTCCGGCTTCAGGAAACTCAAGTCCAGTAGAAGGTAGAGGCATATTAGACAAATGATTGTAATCAGTGGGGCAGGTATAAGAATGGACTTCGATTTTAGGCCATATGTGACACCAAAGTTGGGTAGGTCGATAAAGGCTTCACAGAGGAGAAGCCCTTGCCTTTAAGGATAAGTTGTAGTTTTTCAAGTGGGTGGTTTCCTAAGGCAGAAACCCAGCAGTGATCCTAGAGTCTTCCCATTCCTTTATCCTCTACAAATACTTTTAGTTCTTATGGCCTATTGAGTCTATCTCCTTAACATCTCTTTTGTCCATCTCTTTCTGCCAATCCACATTGCTGTTGTTTATGTTAGCACAGCTTTCACTTTGAAAGTATCCAACTGGCTTCTTATTTATCTTCTTGCCTATTATCTGGCACCTTTTGAAAATATCTACCATATTGCCTATAGTCTAGATAAGTCGTTTTCAATTTTATTTTCTGTCTCAAGACTACTTTATACTCTCAAAAAGTAGTGAGGACCCCCAAAAGCTTTTGTTTATGTGGGTGATAGAAACTTAGAATTAAATTAAAAATTTAAAGATAAAAACAATCTCATTACATGTTAACATAAATAACATGTTCTTATGAAAAATATATTTTACAAAACAAAATAAAATTTAGTGAGAAGAGTGACATTGCTTCTTATTTTTTTTGCAAGTCTCTTTATGTTTGGTTTAATAGAAGACAGATGGATTCACATATCTATTTCTACATTCAGTCTGTTACAATGTCACATGTTATGTAGCCTCTGTAAGCCTCCATTGTACACTCTAAAAAATGAGGGTGAACAATACTATTATTGCAAAAATATTTTTGACCTTGAAAACCTTCTAAATGGTCTTGGGGAACCCAGGGCTTCTTAGGCCACACTTTGAGATGGATCTTTCTAAAGTACAAATCTGTTTATGTTTCTCCCCTGCTTAAAATCTTTCAGCAGCTCTCTTTTGCCTACAGAATAAAGTAAATGGAAGAGTGGGAAGACACTAAGATGACTCCTAGATTTTACGCTTAGATAACTGGATAAACAAAATAGAAAATTAGAAAAGGGAAGCATATTTTTATAGTGATGAAGTTGATGAATTCAGTTTTTTTTTTAGTCATGGCTTTTGAGGTGAGTACCAGTTAACTACTGTGTAAAACATACCCCTCAAAAAACATAGTGGCTTAAAACAGCATTTGTTATACCACACCAAAGATGTGATCTGTGAAATAAAGAATTGATAAATTGGACTTCATTAAAATTGAAAACTTCTACTCTGCTAAAGACAATAACAAGAGAATTAGAAGACAAGCCACAGAGTAGGAGAAAGTATTTGCAAAAGACACATCTGATAAAGGACTGCTATCCAAAATATAAAAGAACTCTTAAAACTCAACAATAAGAAAACAAATAACCTGTTTTAAAAATGGGCTAAAGACCTGAGCAGACATGTCACCAAAGAGGATATACGGATGGCAAACAGCATAAGAAAAAATGTTCTACGACCTATGTTATCAGGGAAATGCAAATTAACAACGAGATACCACTACGCACCTTTTTGAATGGCCCAAATCCAGAACGCTTGAGAACACCAAATGCTGATGAGGATGTGGAACACCAGGAACTTTCATTCATTGCTGGTGGGAATGCAAAATGCTGCAACCACTTTAGAAGGCAGTTTGGCAGTTTCTCATAAAACTAAACATACTCTTACCACTTGATCCAGCAATCATGCTCTCTGGTATTTGTTTAATCAAAGGAGTTTAAAATTTATGTCCACACAAAAACCTGCGCAAGGGTGTTTACAGCAGCTTTATTCATAATTGCCAAAATTTGGAAGCAACCAAGATGTCCTCCAGTAGATAAATGGATAAATAAATCATGGTACATCCAGACAATGGAATGTTATTCAGCTCTAAAAAGAAATGAGCTATCAAGCCATGAAAAGACATGGAAGAAGCTTAAATGTGTATCACTAAGTGAAAGAAGCCCATCTGAAAAGGCTACACACTATATGATTCCAACTGTATGACATTCTGGAAAAAGCAGAACTAGGGAGATAATAAAAAGGTCAGTTGCTGCCAGGGGTATGTATACGCGGTGGTGGGTAGAGGGGGGATGAGTAGGCACAGCACAGAAGATTTTTAGGGTGATGAAAATACTCTGTATGCTATTATAATGAAGGATATATGTCATTATACATTTGTCCAAACCCATAGAAGGTACAACCCAAGAGTGAATCTTATTGTAAACTATAGACTTAGAGTGATTATAATGCATCAGTGCAGGCTCATCAATTGTAATAAACGTACCACTCTGGTGAGTGATGTTGATAATGGGGGAGGCTATGTATCTGTGAGGGAAGGGGGTATATGGGAAATCTCTGTATCATCCTCTCAATTTTGTGGTAAATCTAAAACTTCTATTAAAAATTTTAAAAAATTTAAAGAAACCCAGAATTGTTAAGCATTTGTTATTTCTCACAAGACTGTAAGTTGACTGGACAAAGCTAGGTGGTGAATGGAGGATGGTGGACCCATGGGATGGAGAGCATTTCATCTGGCCTTTCTTTTGTCAGTCTAGTGTGCTTCCTGCTCAGTCTTTGCTTTTTCAGGAAGAAAGTGCCTCCTGCCACTGGTAGAAAGTCAGGAGACATCACATCTGGGTCACTCTTTGCCAGTGGATGGAGAGCCAGAAGACACCAGCAGTCTCCTGCTACTGTGTAGAGGGCTGGGAGAGGCTGGGCTTGGGTTGCCTTCTGCCACTGGGTGGAGGCTTGGGAGGTATTCTACCTGCTTTTAATGTTCCTCCTCTGTGTTCTCATAATGTCCTGTATTGGTATTTATAACATTACATAGTAATCATTGTCTTTTTTTCAGGCAGAGACTATGTCCCCAATATTCAACACAATGCTTAGCATGTCATAGGCACTCAATAACTGTTTGAGAAATGAATGGATGGTGAAATTTGATATTATGCAAAGCAGGCTGACAGTAGGAAATCATTATAAACTTTTGAACTGAATTATGACATAAGGAATTGTGTTTTAGGAAGATTTTACTATTATTATGGATGTACTGAGAAATACACTCCTCTACCTGGGTGACAACTACTTCTTTTTATTCTTCCTCTTGGAAGACTTCCATGATAATTGGTGTTTTTCATGTACTTAAACACAATTATATAATTCGGGCAGTAAAACCCATAGACATATCAATTTGTGAAGGTACTGAATTAGTGAAAAGCAGTGAATTATTATCCACATCTTCCCAGAGAGAGTGCTAAATATGTAAGCGGACAATGACCAGACCATATATAACAATAGAGCTCTGATCCGGAAGCCCAGGAAGCAAACCACACCTCTGCAGCAATTGGCCCAGAATTGTCAGGGCTTGGTCAATGACTGCCAACTTTCCTATTTTGGCCACTACTTCCCAATCAGGACTGAACAGAGAAAGTCAAATATGCTCTCCAAACCCATTACATAATATGCCCTGCTTCTCAGTAGCTCACCTCAAGTTTCCCAACAACCGCCAATCAGAGCACACATGAAGCCTTTCCTCTTTCTTTCACTATAAAGCTTTCCCATCCCCCTGCCTGCCTTTGAGTCTTTGCCAAACACAAGAGATGATGACTTGGCATAGCAAATTCTGAATAAATAGCCTCTGTTTATTCTTGTTCGGTGATCTTCATTTACCTCCACATCAGTAAATGAAATAGTTCACAAGAGGTTGAACTAGGGTAGATGTGGTCGAGTATCACAAACACCATCCTGAACAATGAGCCAGTCTAGACACCTTGGGAAGCTGCTTTATCTCAGTTGCTTTATATATTTTAGAAGAGTTGGTGGTGAAGCGCTCTAGTGCATAAATCTTAAGTCAGTTGTCATGGTTCCAAATCATTTTTATAGCTGAGTAAGTCATTGAAAGCATTGTTTTTATTAACCTGTAATCTAATGCTTCACCCCCTGGAAGTGCTGCCTTTCAGTTTGGGGTTAGATTCTGTTGATTCGTCAGTTAATGTCTCTCAGATTTTTTTCTTTCTTCTCTGTCACATTGCCACTACCCTCGTCCATGTTTTCATGACCTCATAAGCAGCAGTCATCTAAGTGACCCCTTTGAGCCTCTTTCCACTTGAAATAATTGTACATGCCTAGCTTATGCTAATCTTCTCCTGACTTCCATCATGTTACTAATTTCCTCAAGAACTTCCTCAATTTGTAAACTTTATTGGCATCAGTGCCTTCCATCATATGACTCCCCTAATTAACCTGGCACCCCTAACTAACCTAGCAACCCTGTGTCCTCCTGCTTTCCTGCATGTTCTGGGCTCCTATCCACACCATGTTTATTCCACCTTTGTGCTTCTGGTCATTCTGCTGCTTCATCTGGAATGTGTTCTTTCTTCTTTTTTATGTGTATTCTTGTTTAACGCATACTTTAACCCTCACTTTGTCCCTCAGTAGTCTGGTACAAGATTCTCTTATTGTGAACTTGCTTATCCTGTGAACTCTGTTTCACTGTCAGGTTCCAGTTGGCCATAAAGGAAGCTGCAGGAGATTTGGGAGGCAGAATTGAAAGCAGCAGTCATTATAGTTGGAAACTTGTCAGTGGTTAGAGGCAGTGAAGACAGATGCCAAGATGCCAGCAGTTTCCAGCTTATTGTCATGCTTCCAGCTCTCCCTCCCAACTTCCTGCCCTACTGACTAACAGCAGCCCCAGGCTGGCCCACCACCAGATGCTCTGCTGTAAGCTCCTAGGGGCAGTAACTCCAAAGAGTCAACCATCTTCCACAGAGTTCTACAGCAGCCCCCTTTCACAGTATGCTGGACGTGCTTAGTTTCTAGATTCAAGTATGATTGGGGAGCAGAGTACTGAAGTCCTTACTTGTGCACCCACTAGGATTAACACTTGGCCACATATGCTCTGATCTTTTTCTTCCTCACTCTCACTGAATTTTTATCACTTTGGGGCCAAAAATCTGATTTTATGTTATCAAACATGCTTCCTTACTCTATATTCATGGTATATATACTAGGTTCTGGATTTTGATATGTATATTTTTTAATTCAAAAGGGAAGCTAATATATATATTTTAAAATTCAAAACACCCTTCCATTTCATGCACCTTACTCGTGCAATTGAGAGTCAGGACTATGCCATAGATTTACAAAAGTCCACTGTGAACTCAAAAGCCAGGAATTTGACTGTTTTCTTTCTGTATGTGCTCTAGCCCAGGGACATTTCATATAGAAAGCTATTGCTGCTGCCTCAATGTTGAAGGCAGAGTGCTGGAAAACTGGTTGTGGGATGATGAAAACCTTGGTTTAATATCTCTAAATATTACCTTGATACACAGGAAAAAAATTTAAAACTTCTCATGGAATGAATGGATTGTATGTCCTTTCAGTAATGCTGTTTTTTTGCAAGTAGACTTCTGATAAAAATTGAACAGGAGCCAATTTGAGGCTTCATTTTCTGGCAAGGAACCTAAGTTCATGTGTTCTGTGTTCTTGATTAAGAGCAGACCTATATACTTACAAACAAAAAAGAGCAAAAGGTAGGTTTGAAGTTCTCTTACAAAAATGAGAAAATCTAAAAAGTTTTCTCGCCTGAATAGATGATCACCACAATCTTTATCTTCTGACAAAAAAAGCAGTTTTTTGAGAAAAAAGAGTATCCTACTTTCTGTATCTTTAATCATCATTTTCTTCTTTCTTTCTATAGAGAAAGGATTGCTGGAGATAATTGTTCTGACCTCTGATGCTTACTGGCTTTAGGCCTCCCAATACCTCAGAATCTTGAAACTCTATTTCACTGAAACTGCAAGTGAAATTTGGTATGTTTGGAAAGCATGATGTTCCACACTCTCTGAACATGTAGTTAAGTAAGTCATTAACCCAGAGAGCAGAGCTTCGAGAGCCTTGGAAAATGAAGGAAAAACATGAACATTCAATGCTGATTTCTGCAGAACTGTTTTCTAAGAAAAATATTGTCTCTTCTTATATTCCTCTGTGCAAATCAAACAGATAGTGGTGTTGGTTGCACAACATTGTATATGTAATTAACGCCACTGAATTGAATACTTAATAATGGTTAAAATGGCAAATTTTGTTATATATATTTTAGGACAAAAATTTCCATGAAAAGAATGCCCATCTTTTCATACAGGAGTCTTGGATAAGCTTAAGAAGGTCAATGGATTGTTGATTTACATGATGATAGAAGACAGAAGCAAGATTCTACTCACAAGAAAAAAAAGATTTATCTGAAGTCCCTGGAAAAGGATTCTGTGGTACTATTTTATGAGCAAAGGGCTGCTTTTTAGGTTACTTGGAGAGATAGATTGAATTTCTTTTTCTTCATTTCCATTTTCAAGACTCTGATGTTTATAGATATTGTGGAATTCATTCACTTATTCATTCATTCTTTTATCTTTAGCAAGTGCTAGCTCTAAGAATATAGAAAATTATTTTATTTTAGAAAAGGATACAATCATTTGAAAAGTAACTTACCTGAAAAGATCATGACATGAAAAATATGGAATCAACAATACAGTGGTCTTCATGGATTTGAATATGCTGAATGGTCATAATCTGAGATTCCAAAGCAAAGTTTCTTCCTCTTTTATTTCATTTTTTTAATATGCAGGTTTGGGGATATGTCCCTACTGATTTTCTTTCTTTTTTTTTTTTTAAAAAACATCAGGTAAATGTTTATTTTCTCTCATTCCAACCCAGAAAAGGTACATAGGTCTCGAGCTATCCCATGAAACTATCATCTACTATACATCTTTTTTTTTTTAATTTTTGAATTTTATTTTATTTGTTTTTTTATACAGCAGGTCCTTATTAGTCATCAATTTTATACACATCAGTGTATACATGTCAATCCCAATCGCCCAATTCATCACACCGCCACCCCCACCCCCGCCGCTTTCCCCCATTGGTGTCCATACGTTTGTTCTCTACATCTCTGTCTCAACTTCTGCCCTGCAAACCGGTTCATCTATACCATTTTTCTAGGTTCCACATATATACGTTAATATATGATATTTGTTCTTCTCTTTCTGACTTACTTCACTCTGTATGACAGTCTCTAGATCCATCCACGTCTCTACAAATGACCCAATTTCGTTCCTTTTTATGGCTGAGTAATATTCCATTGTATATATGTACCACATCTTCTTTATCCATTCATCTGTCGATGGGCATTTAGGTTGCTTCCATGACCTGGCTATTGTAAATAGTGCTGCAATGAACATTGGGGTGCATGTGTCTTTTTGAATTACGGTTTTCTCTGGGTATATGTCCAGTAGTGGGATTGCTGGATCATATGGTAATTCTATTCTTAGTTTTTTAAGGAACCTCCATACTGTACTCCATAGTGGCTGTATCAATTTACATTCCCACCAACAGTGCAAGAGGGTTCCCTTTTCTCCACACCCTCTCCAGGATTTGTTGTTTGTAGATTTTCTGATGATGCCCATTCTAACTGGTGTGAGGTGATACCTCATTGTGGTTTTGATTTGCATTTCTCTAATAATTAGTGAGGTGGAGCAGCTTTCCATGTGCTTCTTGGCCATCTGTATGTCTTCTTTGGAGAAATGTCTATTTAGGTCTTCTGCCCATTTTTGGATTGGGCTGTTTGTTTTTTTAATATTGAGCCACATGAGCTGTTTATATATTTTGGAGATTAATCCTTTGTCCATTGATTGGTTTGCAAATATTTTCTCCCATTCTGAGGGTTGGATTTTTGTCTTGTTTATGGTTTCCTTTGCTGTGCAAAAGCTTTGAAGTTTCATTAGGTCCCATTTGTTTATTTTTGTTTTTATTTCCATTACTCTAGGAGGTGGATCAAAAAAGATCTTGCTGCGCTTTATGTCAAAGAGTGTTCTTGCTATGTTTTCCTCTAAGACTTTTATAGTGTCTGATCTTACATTTAGGTCTCTAATCCATTTTGAGTTTACTTTTGTGTATGGTGTTAGGGAGTGTTCTAATTTCGTTCTTTTATATGTAGCTGTCCAGTTTTCCCAGCACCACTTATTGAAGAGACTGTCTTTTCTCCATTGTATACACTTGCCTCCTTTGTCATAGATTAGTTGACCATAGGTGCGTGGGTTTATCTCTGGGCTTTCTATCTTGTTCCATTGATCTATGTTTCTGTTTTTGTGCCAGTACCATATTGTCTTGATTACTGTAGCTTTGTAGTATAGTCTGAAGTCAAGGAGTCTGATTCCTCCAGCTCCTTTTTTTTCTCTCAAGGCTGCTTTCACTATTCGGGGTCTTTTGTGTCTCCATACAAATTTTAAGATTTTTTTGTCTAGTTCCATAAAAAATGCCATTGGTAATTTGACAGGGATTGCATTGAATCTGTAGATTGTTTCGGGTAATATAATCATTTTCACAATATTGATTCTTCCAATCCAAGAACATGGTATATTTCTCCATCTGTTGGTATCATCTTTAATTTCTTTCATCAGTGTCTTATAGTTTTCTGCATACAGGTCTTTTGTCTCCCTAGGTAGGTTTATTCCTAGGTATTTTATTCTTTTTGTTGCAATGGTAAATGGGAGTGTTTCCTTAATTTCTCTTTCATATTTTTCATCATTAGTGTATAGGAATGCAAGAGATTTCTGTGCATTAGTTTTGTATCCTGCAACTTTACCAAATTCATTGATTAGCTCTAGTAGTTTTCTGGTGGCAGTTTTAGGATTCTCTATGTATAGTATCATGTCATCTGCAAACAGTGACAGTTTTACTTCTTCTTTTCCAATTTGTATTCCTTTTATTTCTTTTTCTTCTCTGATTGCCAAGGCTAGGACTTCCAAAACTATGTTGAATAATAGTGGTGACAGTGGACATCCTTGTCTTGTTCCTGATCTTAGAGGAAATGTTTTCAGTTTTTCACCATTGAGAATGATGTTTGCTGTGGGTTTGTCATATATGGCCTTTATTATGTTGAGGTAGGTTCCCTCTATGCCCACTTTCTGGAGGGTTTTTATCATAAATGGGTGTTGAATTTTGTCAAAAGCTTTTTCTGCATCTATTGAGATGATCATATGGTTTTTATTCTTCAATTTGTTAATATGGAGTATCACATTGATTGATTTACGTATATTGAGGAATCCTTGCATCCCTGGGATAAATCCCACTTGATCGTGGTGTATGATCCTGTTAAAGTGTTGTTGGATTCTGTTTGCTAGTATTTTGTGGAGGATTTTTTCATCTATATTCATCAGTGATATTGGTCTGTAATTTTCTTTTTTTGTAGTATCTTTGTCTGGTTTTGGTGTCAGGGTGATGGTGGCCTCATAGAATGAGTTTGGGAGTGTTCCTTCCTCTGCAATTTTTTGGAAGAGTTTGAGAAAGATGGGTGTTAGCTCTTCTCTAAATGTTTGATAGAATTCACCTGTGACACCATCTGGTCCTGGACTTTTGTTGGAAGATTTTTAATCACAGTTTCAATTTCATTACTTGTGATTGGTCTGTTTATATTTTCTATTTCTTCCTGGTTCAGTCTTGGAAGGTTATACCTTTCTAAGAATTTGTCCATTTCTTCCAGGGTGTCCATTTTATTGGCATAGAGTTGCTTGTAGTAGTCTCTTAGGATTCTTTGTGTTTCTCTGGTGTCTGTTGTAACTTCTCCTTTTTCATTTCTAATTTTATTGATTTGAGTCCTCTCCCTCTTTTTCTTGATGAGTCTGGCTAATGGTTTATCAATTTTGTTTATCTTCTCAAAGAACCATCTTTTAGTTTTATTGATCTATGCTATTGTTTTCTTTGTTTCTTTTTCATTTATTTCTGCTCTGATCTTTATGATTTCTTTCCTTCTGCTAACTTTGGGTTTTGTTTGTTCTTCTTTCTCTAGTTCCTTTAGGTATAAGATTAGATTGTTTATTTGAGATTTTTCTTGTTTCTTGAGGTAGGCTTGTATAGCTATAAAGTTCCCACTTAGAACTGCTTTTGCTGCATCCCATAGGTTTTGGATCATCGTGTTTTCATTGTCATTTGTCTCTAGGTATTTTTTGATTTCCTCTTTGATTTCTTCAGTGATGTCTTGGTTATTTAGTAATGTATTGTTTGGCCTCCATGTGTTTTTGTTTTTTACGTTTTTTCCCTGTAATTCATTTCTAATCTCATAGCATTTTGGTCAGAAAAGATGCTTGATATGATTTCAATTTTCTTAAATTTACTGTGGCTTGATTTGTGACCCAACATGTGATCTATCCTGGAGAATGTTCCATGCGCACTTGAGAAGAAAGTGTAATCTGCTGTTTCTGGATGGAATGTCCTATAAATATCAATTAAATCTATCTGGTCTATTGTGTCATTTAAAGCTTCTCTTTCCTTATTTATCTTCATTTTGGATGATTTGCCCATTGGTGTAAGTGAGGTGTTAGAATTCCCCACTATTATTGTGTTACTGTCGATTTCCTCTTTTATAGCTGTTAGCAGTTGCCTTATGTATTGAGGTGCTCCTATGTTGGGTGCATATATATTTATAATTGTTATATCTTCTTCTTGGATTGATCCCGTGATCATTATGTAGTGCCCTTCCTTGTCTCCTATAACATTCTTTATTTTAAAGTCTATTTTTTCTGATGTGAGTATTGCTACTCCAGCTTTCTTTTGATTTCCATTTGCATGGAATATCTTTGTGCCTCCCCTCACTTTCAGTCTGTATGTGTCCCTAGGTCTGAAGTGTGTCTCTTGTAGACAGCATATAGATGGGTCTTGTTTTTGTATCCATTCAGCAAGCCTGTGTCTTTTGGTTGGAGCATTTAATCCATTCACGTTTAAGGTAAGTATCGATATGTATGTTCCTATGACCATTTTCTTAATTGTTTTGGGTTTGTTTTTGTAGGTCCTTTTCTTCTCTTGTGTTTCCCACTTAGAGAAGTTCCTTTAGCATTTGTTGTAGAGCTGGTTTGGTGGTGCTGAATTCTCTTAGCTTTTGCTTTTCTTTAAAGCTTTTGATTTTTACATTGAATCTCAATGAGATCCTTGCCAGGTAGAGTTATCTTGGTTGTAGGTTCTTCCCTTTCATCACTTTAAGTATATCATGCCACTCCCTTCTGGCTTGTCGAGTTTCTGCTGAGAAACCAGCTGTTAACCTTATGGGAGTTCCCTTGTATGTTATTTGTCATTTTTCCCTTTCTGCTTTCAATAATTTTTCTTTGTCTTTAATTTTTGCCAGTTTGATTACTATGTGTCTCGGCATGTTTCTCCTTGGGTTTATCCTGTATGGGACTCTCTGTGCTTCCTGGACTTGCGTGGCTATTTCCTTTCCCAGGTTAAGGAAGTTTTTGACTATAATCTCTTCAAATATTTTCTTGGGTCTTTCTCTCTCTCTTCTCCTTCTGGGACCCCTATAATGTGAATGTTGTTGCGTTTAATGTTGTCCCAGAGGTCTCTTAGGCTGTCTTCATTTCTTTTCATCCTTTTTTCTTTATTCTGTTCTGCAGCAGTGAATTCCACCATTCTGTCTTCCAGGTCACTTATCCGTTCTTCTGCCTTAGTTATTCTGCTATTGATTCCTTCTAATGTAGTTTTCATTTCAGTTATTTTATTGTTCATCTCTGTTTGTTTATTCTTTAATTCTTCTAGGTCTTTGTTAAACATTTCTTGCCTCTTCTCGATCTTTGCCTCCATTCTTTTTCCGAGGTCCTGGATCATCTTCACTATCATTATTCTGAATTCTTTTTCTGGAAGGTTGCCTAGCTCCACTTCATTTAGTTGTTTTTCTGGGGTTTTATCTTGTTCCTTCATCTGGTACGTAGCCCTCTGCCTTTTCATCTTGTCTATGTTTCTGTGAATGTGGTTTTTGTTCCACAGGCTTCAGGATTGTAGTTCTTCTTGCTTCTCCTGTCTGCCCTCTGCTGGGTGAGGCTATCTAAGGGGCTTGTGCAAGTTTCCTGATGGGAGGGACTCGTGGTGGGTAGAGCTGACTGTTGCTCTGGTGGGCAGAGCTCAGTAAAACTTTAAACCGCTTAACTGCTGATGGGTGGGGCTGGGTTCCCTCCCTGTTGGTTGTTTGGCCTGAGGCAACCCAACACTGGAGCCTACCCGTGCTCTTTGGTGGGGCTAATGACGGACTCTGGGAGGGCTCATGCCAAGGAGTACTTTCCAGAACTTCTGTTGCCAGTGTCCTTGTCCCCATGGTGAGCCACAGCCACTGCCCACCTCTGCAGGAGACCCTCCAACATTAGCAGGTAGGTCTGGTTCAGTCTCCTCTGGGGTCACTGCTCCTTCCCCTGGGTCCCGATGCGCACACTACTTTGTGTGTGCCCTCCAAGAGTGGAGTCTCTGTTTCCGCCAGTCCTGTTGAAGTCCTGCAGTGAAATCCCACTAGCCTTCAAAGTCTGATTCTCTAGGAATTCCTCCTCCCGTTGCCGGACCCCCACATTAATGTGGGGCTCAGAACCTTCACTCCAGTGAATGGACTTCTGTGGTATATGTGTTCTCCAGTCTGTGAGTCACCCACCCAGCAGTTATGGGATTTATTGTGATTGCACCCCTCTTACCGTCTCATTGTGGCTTCTCCTTTGTCTTTGGATGTGGGGTATCTTTTTTGGTGACTTCCAGCCTCTTCCTGTCGATGACTGTCCAGCAGCTAGTTGTGATTCTTGTGTTCTCGCAAGAGGGAGTGAGAGCACATCCTTCTACTCCACCATCTTGGTTCCTAATCCCTACTGATTTTCTAAACATTCATAATATTTGATTCCTTCCATTTCTATTTTTATGAAGTAATTATTTTCATAACCTGGAGACAAACTGCCTTTACTTACATCACACAGGTATTTTTATAGTGAATGAAAAATCACACATATGATGTAGAGCTTTAGGATATATTATTATATTATTTCTGCGGAGTTAGACTTTACCTCAGAGTAATTTCTCAATTGCTCCATGATAGGTGGATGTGAAATGCATACTTTTTATATGATTAAAAATAGTCACTTTTATTATCTAAAGATTTTACAACTATTGCACCTTTTAAAAAAGATTGTATCTTGGTTTATAGAAAGTGAAATAATTCTACCTGTATTTTTAGCTGGATTTAAATGTGACGGTTTCACATCGGTGGACGGTGTCTTTGGAAGATATTGCTTCTCCCAATTCTCTTATACTGAGCTGTGTCAAACAGACAAAAGAAAGTAGAAAGTTAGGCAATTTCCTTTAAATATGTTGATAAAATTATCTGTAAATATGAATGAGAACTGGGTGTTCAAATTTTTTGTGTTCATATAATTCAGATATTGGAAACATCACCATTTTTCTTCATGAATAAACAGCAAGTTTTATTATTGTTCATCTTATCCAAATTATCTAGGCTATTTTTAATCTTCCACTTTAATCTTCTAGGGTGGACATGGTCATATAGGAGGTACACATACACACACTGCCAGTTGAATATTCAAGCTTTATTTTATTGCCAAGATGTGATTTGTAACAAACCTGCTGATATGATTTTACATTCTCTGCAGAAATCACTCTGTAGTAAACCAGGTTTCTGGCCACAGAAGTATCCCCTGCTAAGAGCTAAATAAGCCATAGTATTGAGAAGCCAGGCTGGAATTTAGCTGTTTAATTGTTTTCATGTGTTTGCATTAGAATGAGTATGAACCCTAACAAGTCAGCTTTACAAAGGTTGGAGGTGGAATCCAGGCCTTGTTCTCAAAGAGCTAAAGCTAAAACAGTCCCTTAGTTAGCCTGCCTAAGCAGTCTCTGTTTCTCAGGAAATAAATTCTATTGCTTTTGAAGGAAAGCAAGGTTATTTGAAGGAAAGCAAAGTTATTTGAAGGAAAGAACGTCTCTCTTGTCCAATACTTCCACTTCCTCCTCTTTTCTCTTGGCATTTCTTAGAACCCTGCAATTATCTGAGTAAATAAAGTTAAGCCTTTACTACCAAAAAATAACTTCCAGACTACTCATGGATCATGCACTTTATAGCCTTGCATAGATTCCTCAGATCTACTTTCTGAGGTAGGTATATTATACCATACACTATTTTTTAAAACAGCTTTATTGAGGTGTAATTAATATACAAAGAACTGCACATACTTAATGCATACAATTTGATGGATTTGAACATACCCAAACACCTGTGAAACCATTACTACAATCAAGGTAACAGAGGCTCAGAGAGAAGGAATTTGCTAAACATTCCAGAGGTAATACAGGGACTAGTAGGGATTTGAACACTGGTCTTTCTGACTCCAAAATCCATGCTCTTTCCAATTCAAAGCTGCCACATTATATTTTCACCTGGACTGATGTTTGTGTGTTGGCATAGGACTTGCTAGAGATGTTAGGATGGAAGACCTGTAGGTATGGCACTACTTTTTCCATCAAAAATGAAGACGTAAACATACTTATGAGACACAACAATTGGAATTGGACTGTCCAAAAAGTCTGGAGTATATTCAATTCCAGAAATTTCACTTTAGTCAGAGACAAGAGATAGTCACACTGTCTGATTATATCTGTTTCTCAGTTGTAAAAGCAAATGGGGGGTTGTGTGGATAGCAGGAGTGGGTTAAGAAGCTCTGCTTCCCCAAACTGCCACAGAATCACAAACCACACTTTGCGTGATGGATGGGTCCCTCTTTCTAGGGGGAAACAGTATCATTTTATTAATACCTCTTTAAAGCAGGAGTGAGTTATATACATGTGTATATATGGTATTAGATGTATTAAACTGCTTATTAAATTTTATTTTCATATATTGCCTTTCTCCTAAGTATGTGCTTATGGCAATACATACTGACATATGGAGGTGTTGGAATCACTGAAAATGTAATCATTCTTAAGTTTCCAGCATGTAACATACTGTGCAAGGGGATAAAGTTAAATTGCAAAGAGTTTTGATTCCTTTCCAATAGTAAAAATCATTTTCACTAGACAATTTGGTCAATGTAGAAAGCATTTACAAAAAAATAAAAATGACTTTTAACTTCATCAATCAGATATGACTATTATTGTTTTTTGGTGTATTGATAAAGTTATTTAAAAGAAAGATTTATATATGTTGCTACATGTATGGAAAATGAGTGAAGAAATAAATGTTTAATATTTTATACCACTCAGTGTAGAGGAATTAAGGTTGCACAATAGCAAGGTACTCTAGCATTTCACAGAAGAGTAACAAAACAATTGTATTTATAAATAGACATTTTCAAGAAAAAAGAAGCATGGATTCCCTTTAAAGTGTACACTGAAAACCTAATTTTGTATAGTAATCAGGATTTTGGATCCATAATTTGAAGTCATGGTTAAAAAAAAAAAGCCCATGGCTACCTAGTGTTAAATGATGGCCCCTCCCTCCATCCTCAACTGGGATACTGTTCCAAGGGCTGATGGTTTGTTTTACTTCTCATTTAAAAATAACTAGAGAAAGAAACCATATGGAACAAACTCTAAAAGTATTATTATGTAGCAGATTGTATTTTTGGAAAATGGTTGCAAAATAACTCCCATGCCACATACGCTTTTAGAACCTTGCCACTCACCCATAAAAAGATGGAGTCTAATTTGTTCCCTCAACTTGAATTTGGGTAGGATTGTAATTGCTTCACAACTGGAGTCCAGTTGAGGTGACTTTGCATTACTTATGATACTAGCAAAGAACAGAACATAAGCTTCTATTTAGTTCTCTTGGTATGACTTGGAGGAAGTCAGACCGTGGAAGCTGACCAACTCCCCTGATACTGCTGTGCTGTGAGGGAGCTGAAATTAGCCTACATGGAGAGAATACATAGAGGAACATTGAATCTACAAGTTAGGAGAGATGTGTCTAGCCATCCCAGCTGCTCCAGCTCCTCATTGTTCCAATCTATCTACTGTGTGACTACAAATAAGTGACTCTGAGCCAGAACCGTAAACTGATCCCTTTCTGAATTTCTGAGCTACAGAAATCATGAAAGAGAATACAATGATTGTTGTTTTAAGCAACTACAGTTTGGGGTGATTTATCATGTAGCAATAGATAATTGGAGCAGAATTTGATGCAGAAATGGAGTGCTGACATAACAAAAATCTCAAGTGGACAGAATCCTTTAGGAAGAGAATGTTAGTGAAACCCTGAAGTACCTAGGGAGGTTTGTTGGTGAAAGCTGGAAGAAACTCGAGGAGGGCCTTAGCAGTAGCCTAAACGGTCTCAAGAAGGCTGTCTGAAAGGGCTTAAAGCAAAAGGAGGAAATCATAATTGGAAGTTGGAGAAAGAGGGACCCTCGTTATGTAGAGGCAGAAAGTTTAGCAAAATTCTTGTCTGTGTGAATGTGGAACATAGACTGTGTTCCTAATGAACTCAGTGATCTGGCTTTTCTTGCTGCCCATAATAAAATAAAAGAGGAGAGTGATGAACTAATGAGCAAATTATTCAGTTCTGAGTGAAATTCTTAGGAAATGCAAAGGATTCAGAGCAGTCTTTTCAGAAAGCAAATTGTTCTCAAATTTAAAAAGGGCTTTAAGACAAAGACCTAAGGGAAAGATAGGGCTAGAATATTCTTTTAAGACCTCAGAAAGTTCTAAGGCATAATACATGAAGTTCATGAGAGGCCCCAAGCAAGAACCACTCAGATGAGCCTTCCCTAAATTCTTGGCCTACAGAAACCAGTGGAAATAATAAAATGACTGTTGTTTTAAGTCAATCCAATTTTCAGTGATTTTTTAAAAGAAATAGATAACCAGAACATATTCAAAAGACAAGAATAATGTATAAAGTCATACATACTCATTTTTAATTTTAAAAATTATTTTATCACCATGGAGTAAGGTAAACACTATTCAGGTATGTGGATATTAAATAAATTACTTTACTTCAAAAGTAAAAAAGTAAAACAAAAATAAAAACTTTCCACTTAAAGACTAAACCTTATTTAAATATTGACTCAAATACGTGTTCCCTTTTTTATTAAATCATCATTAACATAGAATGGAAATATTTTTAGACTGGGGACTTGGGCTTTCACACTATGGGTGTTGCAATATATGACACCCCTCTTCAGAAAGATGAGTGTTATAGACAGGGGGTCCATAACAGTAATTTTAATTAAGTATTTAATTTTCACCCAGAAGTGAAAGTTTCCATATGTAAGTAAAGTTTCTCACCATGTGAGCTTTCACATTGACGTGTTGAGAAAACCGATACGACTTTCTTTTACATAAAATTAAAAATGAAAGGTGCCTGACACTGTGCCTTTAATCAGTAATAGATACACATTGATTTAAATATAGCAATTCAAATAAACTCTACTGATAAAACTCATATGGTGTGTACAGTTGAACTACTTTGAAAAGGGGTAATATTGTAGGATATTGTTATATTCCGAATCTTCTATAGGATTCTTCTTCACCACCTTTTCCCACCCCTCCTTCTTCTCTTCCCCCCTTTCTTCCTCCTCCTCTTTTTCTCTTCCCTCCTCCTTCTACTGTTACTTTAAAAGATAGTTTTCTTTATGATAGGTCAAAATATTGTTTCTCTTTACTTTGATCCCTTTATCATTTGCATCTGTATAACATGTTTAGTCTAGTTGCTAGCAATATTTAAGAAGAAAACCCTTCATTGTATTAAAAATGAGTGATGGAGGTAATTATTCCTGATTTCAGGGAGTTCACATTTTATTGTGGGAAATAGTCACATATTGATCTCATCGCCGTATTCTCATATACATGTAAGTAAAACGGATAAGGAGCTTGAGATCACAGAAAAGAGAGCGATGAATATTTTGGCGTGATGAATATTTTGGGGGTGAAAATGGGGTTTAAGAAGTGGTGTACTGGAGTCAGCTTGCACTGATTTGGCGATGCTTTTATGGAAGAGATGTCTTTTGAACTGAGCTTTAAAATATAAGTAGAAGAAAAAAAATGGATATATGTATATGTATAACTAACTCACTTTGCTGTACACCTGAACTAACATATTGTATATCAACTATACTCCAATAAAAATTTTTTAAAAATTTAAAAAGTATAAAAAAATATACATAAAAGTATTTTTGCTGGGTTGAAAGAGAGAATGGGCTGGGAGAGAGCAGTCTAGGTAATAATAATGGCTACCATTTACTGGGTGCTAACTATGGCCTAGGTGCTGTGCTACTTAAGCACTTACACTGTCATAATTCATCCTTGAAACAGTTCTGTGAGGTAGATATTACCTACTCCATTTTACATGGGAGATGGAGGCTCATGACTTGAAATCATGTCCATCATCTGAAAGGTTTACCACTGCACTTTACTGCCTCAAAACTAAATAAGTAGATATGGGAAATTTGAGGGGTGGAGGTGGACTAAGTTTAACAAAACACATTACTTCTCTTATTACCACCTTACATAGCCTGCTATTTTCTTTTTTTTTTTTTAACATCTTTATTGGAGTATAATTGCTTTACAATGGTGTGTTAGTTTCTGCTTTATAACAGAGTGAATCAGTTATACATATACATATGTTCCCATATCTCTTCCCTCTTGCATCTCCCTCCCTCCCACCCTCCCTATCCCACCCCTCTAGGTGGTCACAAAGCACCGAGCTGATCTCCCTGTGCTATGTGGTTGCTTCCCACTAGCTATCTATTTTACGTTTGGTAGTGTATTTATGTCCATGCCACTCTCTTACTTTGTCACAGCTTACCCTTCCCCCTCCCCATATCCTCAAGTCCATTCTCTAGTAGGTCTGTGTCTTTATTCCCATCTTACCACTAGGTTCTTCATGACCTTTTTTTATTTTTCTTAGATTTCATATATATGTGTTAGCATACTGTATTTGTTTTTCTGTTTCTGACTTACTTCACTCTGTATGACAGACTCTAACTCCATCCACCTCACTACAAATAACTCAACTGCTATTTTCTAAAGTTATGTATGGATTTCTCTGGCTGGGGCAAATTTATTCTCCAGGCAAACTCACTGATTTCATAATATAGAAGATTCCTTTAAGATATTTTGTAGTTTATTTGGAATATTAAATTTCAGGAGAGCAGTGAGTGATAAGGTTGAAACAGTTGACACATACAGTGAGTTGAAGTTGTGACCTGCCCAGTGTTTTGGGTAGGGAAAGTTAGGTGGCCTGCAAAGAAGAGGAAGGAGTTAGCCAAAGTTAACTGACAGGGACAGACTGAGAGAAGACATTTGCAGCACATATAACCAAAAAGGGATTAATATCTAGACTGTATAAGGAACTCCTGCAAATCAGCAAGGATAACATAGGAAAACCATCCAAAAAGGCAAAGTGCTTGAATAAGCAATCCGTAGAAGGAAAAATCCCAAATGACCAATCAGTATATAAAGAGGTATGAAACCTCAATAGAAATCAGAAAAATGCAAATTAATAACCCAGCCTCCAGCTTCTTAAAAATGATGTCTTACTCAGTTTTTATATTATTATGATTATGTAAATATTACTAATATCTACAGTTATATTTCATTTGATTTATAGCTTTTATAACAACTTTACAGAGGTATAATACACAATACAATAAGGTACACATTATTTTTTTTTAATTTATTTATTTTTATTTTTGGCTGTGTTGGGTCTTCGTTTCTGTGCGAGGGCTTTTCTCTAGTTGCGGCGAGTGGGGACCACTCTTCATCGCGGTGCACGGGCCTCTCACTGTCGCGGCCTCTCTTGTTGCAGAGCACAGGCTCCAGACGCGCAGGCTCAGTAGTTGTGGCTCATAGACCTAGTTGCTCCACAGCATGTGGGATCTTCCCAGACCAGGGCTCAAACCCGTGTCGCATTAGCAGGCAGACTCTCAACCACTGCGCCACCAGGGAAGCCCAATAAGGTACACATTTAAAGTGGAAATTTGATGAGTTTACATGTGTTTACTCCCGTGAAACCATCACCACAATCAAGATAATGAACATACCCATCACTCTCAAAAGTTTTCTTGTGTCCCTTTATAATCTCTCCACACTGTCCGTCACCTGATAGACAATCACTGATACACATTTTGTCATAAAGATTAGCTTGTGTTTTCAAGCATTTTACATAATTGAATCATAGAGCATGAGTCTATTTTGGTCTGGCTTCTTCCACTTACCATAATTATTGTGAGAGTCACTCATGTGGTTGCAAATCGCAGTAGGTTGTTTACTTTTATTGCTGAATTGTATTCCATTGTATGGATGTACTACCTTTTTTTGTGTGTGTGTGTGTGTGCACCTGATGATGGATGATTGGGTTGTTTCCAGTTTTTAGCTATTATAAATAAAAATACTATGAACATTCATTTACAAATCTTTGTATGGATATATGTTTTCATTTCTCTTGGTTAAGTGCCTAGGGGTGAAATGAGAGTTCCAATTCTTTCACACCCTCTCCAACACTTGGTATTGTCAGTCTTTGGTCTTTTTAATTTTAGCCATTCTACTAGGTGTATAGTTGTAACTCATTGTGGTTTTAATTTCTGTTGCCCTAATAACTAATGACATTAAGCATCTCTTATGTTCTTATTTGCCATCTGCATATCGTTTTCTTTTTTTAATTGAAGTATAGTTGATTTACAATATTATATAAGTTATAGGTGTGCAATATAGTGATTCATAATTTTTAAAGGTTATACTCCATTAATAGTTATAAAATATTGGCTATATTCCGTGTGTTGTACAACATATACTTGTAGCTTATTTTTTACATAATAGTTTGTATCTCTTAATCCCCCCCTCCTGTATTTTCCCTTCCACTTTCCCGCTCCCCACTGGTAACCACTAGTTTGTTCTCTATATCTGTGACTCTGCTTCTTTTTTGTTATTTTCACTAGTTTGTTGTATTTTTTTAGATTCCACATATAAGTGATATTACACAGTATTTGTCTTTCACTGTCTGACTTATTACACTTAGCATAATGCCCTCCAAGTCCACCCATGTTGTTGCAAATGGCAAAATTTCATTCCTTTTTATAGCTGAGTAGTACTCCATTGTGTGTATGTGTATATATATATATATATATATATATATACCACATCTTCTTTATCCATCCGTCTATTGATGGACACTTAGGTTGCTTCCATATTGACAATTGTAAATAATGCTACTATGAATATTGGGGTGCATGTATCTTTTCAAATTAGTGTTGCTGATGTTGTTTTTTTTGATATACACTCAGAGTGGAATTGCTGGGTCATATGGTAGTTCTATTATTAGTTTTTTGAGAAGCTTCCATACTGTTTTCCACAGTGGCTGCATCAATTACATTCCCACCAACAGTGTATAAGGGTTCCTTTTTCACCAAATCCTCGCCAACATTTGTCATTTGTGTTCTTTTTGATGATAGCTATTCTGACAGGTGTGAGGTGATATCTCATTGTGGTTTTGATTTGCACTTCCCTGATGATTAGCAATGTTGAGCATCTTTTCATGTGCCTCTTGGCCATCTGCATTTCCTCTTTGGAAAAATGTCTATTCAGGTCTTCTGCCTTTTTGAAAGTTGGGCTGTAGTCTTTTTTTTTTTTGATGCAGAGTTGTATGAGCTGTTTATATATGTTGGATATTAACCCCTTATTGGTAATACCATTTGCAAGTATTTTCTCACATTTATTAGGTTGTCTTTTCATTTTGTTGATGTTTTACTTTGCTGTGCAAAAGATTTTAAGTTTAATTAGGTCTCATTCGTTTATTTTTGCTTTTATTTCCTTTGCTTTAGGAGACAGATCCAAAAAAATATTGCTAAGATTTATGTCAAAGAGTATTCTGCCTATTTTTTCCTCCAAGAGTTTTATGGTTTACATTTAGGTCTTTAATCCACTTTGAGTTTATTTTTGTATATGGTATCAGAGAATGTTCTAATTTCCTTCCTTTATAGGTAGCTATCCAGTTTTCCTAGCACCACTTATTGAAGAGACTGCCTTTTCTCCATTGTATATTCTTACCTCCTTTGTTGTAGATTAACTGACCATAATGCTTGGGTTTATTTGTGGGATCTCTATTCTGTTCCATTGATCTATGTGTCTGTTTTTGTGTGAGTACCATACTGTTTTGATTACTGTAGCTTTGTAGTATAGCCTGAAATTAGGGAGCATGATTTCTCCAGTCCTGTTCTTCTTTCTCAAGGTTGTTTTGGCTATTTAGGGTCTTTTGTGCTTCCATACAAATTTAGAAATTATTTGTTCTAGTTCTGTGAAAAATGCCATTGGTAATTTGATAGGTATACACTGAATTGCACTAAATTATATTTTGACAGGGATTTCATACTACCCAAGGTTACCTCGGGTAGTATGGTCACTTTAACAATATTAATTTTTCTAATGCAAGAACACAGTATATCTTTCCATCTTTTTGTGTCATCTTCACTTTCTTTCATCAGTGTCTTATAGTTTTCTGAGTACAGGTCTTTTACTGTCTTAGGTAGATTTATTCCTAGGTATTTTATTCTTTTTGATGCAGTGGTATATGGGATTGTTTCCTTAATTTCTCATTCTGACAGTTTATTGTTAGTCTACAGAAATGCAACAGATTTCTGTATATTAGTTTTGTATCTTGCAACTTTACCAAATTCATTGATGAGGTCTGATAGTTTTCTGGTGGCGTCTTTAGGATTTTTATGTATAGTATCATGTCATCTGCAAACAGTGACAGTTTTACTCCTTCTTTTTCAATTTGGATTCCTTTTATTTCTTTTTCTAGTCTGATTGATGTAGCTAGGACTTTCAATACTATGTTGAGTAAAATTGGCGAGAGTGAGCATTCTTGTCTTGTTCCTGATCTTAGAGGAAATGCTTTCAGCTTTTCACCACTGAGTATGATGTTAGTTGGGGGCTTGTCATATATGGCCTTTATTATGTTGAGTAATGTTCCCTCTTGCATATCTTCTTTAATGAAGTGTATGTTCACATCCTTTGCTCATTTTTAAATTGAGCTTTAAAAATTTTCTTATTGTTGAGTTTTGAATTCTTCTTTATATATTCTGATACAAGTCATTTATCAGATCTATAACTTATAAATATATTCTCCCAGTTTGTGGCTTGTCTTTATTTTCTTAAGTTTTGAAGCTTTCAAAAAGCAAAAGTTTAAAATTTTATTGAAGTTCATTTTATTAATTCTTTTCCTTTATAGATTGTGCTAATAGTGTTGTATCCAAGAAATCTTTGCTTAACCCAAAGTCACAAAGATTTTCTCCTAATTTTTCTTCTAGACGTTTTATAATTTTAGGTTTTACTTTTAGGGTTATGATTCATTTTGGTTTAGTTTTTGTATATGATGTGAGGTATAAATCAAAGTTCTTTTTTTTTTTTTTTTGAATATGGAATTCCAATTGTTCCAGCACTGTTTATTGAAAAGACTTCCTTTTCTCCACTGAATTTCCTTTGCATCTTTATGGAAAATCACACATGTGGGTCTATTTCTAGCTCTCCATTCTACTCCATTCATCTACTTATGTATGTTGATTCAGATATCACATTGTTTTTACTATATTGTTTTACAAGTTTTACAAGCAATGTTTTACAAGTTTTTTTTTTAACTTGTCAAGATGAAGTTATGATGAAAATAAGCTGGTGTGGCGATATGGGGACATTTAGGTTGGGTGGCTCAGGTGAAGTATTATGGCTTTTTTACATTGATGTCATACTCACTGAGGGCAGAGATCAAGTCCTCCATGGTCAGAGAGTACTTGTGGTCCCTTCTCTTGCTTCAGGAGATGCCAGAGCTTGTGCTCTTCAGTCTTGCTGGACATCATTAGCACAACCTGAGATGAATTTCTGGGCAGCTAGGGAGATGAGCTAAATTATTTGTGGATCTGAGGCTCCAAAGTCAGCATTGTTCAGGGAATAGCCAGTCGCTGTATCTGGGTTCTTAGGTATATAATCCTCTAGCCACACCAGGGAGTCCACTAGAGGCTTGCCGAACATCTCTGGCTTCACATCTGTGTTGGCCTGCTGGGCAGGAGGTAAACCCCATTAGACATGGCCCCCTGGAGGTGCTGTGGGAAGAGAGTGGGTACCAGATGCTGCTCCAGCTCCAGGCCCTCCTGCTGTCCCCAGGACCCTGAAGGTTCTGAGGGACTGTGCAGCCTCCCTGGATCCTTTCACTATAGTTGTATGATGATTCTTGAAATCAGGAAGTGTTAATCCTTCAACTTTGTTCTTTTTCAAAATTTTCCTGGCTGTCCTTTGCATTTACAGTGAATTTTAGAATCAGTTTGTCAATTTCTACAAAAGTCCTGCTGGGAATTTTCATTGGATTTTTAAAATCTATACATCAATTTGGGGAGAACTGACATCTTAATATTGAGTTTTGTGACCCATTAACAAAGTATAGCTCTCCATGTATTTAAGTCTTTAGTTTCTCTCAACAACGTTTTGTAGTTTTGGGTATAGAATTCTCTCGCACTTCTGATCAGATTTATTCTTATTTCCTTGTATTTGGCTTCTTTCACTTAGTCATATGCACTTAAGTTTCCTCCATTTCTTTTTGTGACTTGAGAGCTCATTTCTTTTTAGTGTTGAATAGTAGTCCATTGTCTGGATGTACCACAGTTTATGAATATATTCACCTATTGAGGGACATCTTGGTTGCTCCCAAGTTTTGGTAATTGTGAATAAAGCTGCTATAAACATCCATGTGCAGAGTTTTGTGTGGACATAGTTTTCAATTCATTTGAGTAGATAATAAGGAGCACCATTGCTGGATTGTATGGTAAGAGTATGTTTAGTTTTGTAAGAAACTGCCAAACTGTCTTCCAAAGTGACTGTACCATTTTGCATTCTCATCTGGAAATGTACGAGCACTTCTGTTGCTCCACATTCTCACCAGCATTTGGTATTGTTGGTGTTTTGGATTTTGGCCATTCTAATAGGTATGTAGTGGTAACTCGTTGTTTTAATTTGCAATTCCCCAATCTTGTATGAAGTTGGCAATGCAGACTTTTCTAGGCTGAGAATTTTTTTCCCCAGCTTTATTGAGATATAATTGATAAATAACATTATGTAAGTTTAAGGTGTACCTCGTGTTGATTTGATACACTTATATATTCCAAAATGATTACCACCATAGTATTAGCTAACACTTGCATTACGCCACTTTTGTGTGTCTGTGTGTGTGGTGAGGACATTTAAGATATACTCTCTTAGCAACTTTCAAGTATATAATACAGTATTGTTAACTATAATCACCATGTTGTACATTAGATCTCCAGAATTTATTCATCTTATTACTGGAGTTTATACTCTTTGACCAACAACTCTCCTTTTCCCCTACTCCCCAGGCCCTGGTAACCACCATTCTAGCCTCTGTTTCTATATTTGGCTTTTTTATATTCTACATATGAGTGACTTAACAGTATTTGCCTTTTTTTGTTGTGTCTTTTTTTTTTCATGGCCCATAGTATGGTGTGTTTTGTGTGTATTTAAAAAGAATATGTATTATGGTATTTGTTGGAGCATTCTCCCAGAGATCACTGTCTTTTGTTACTTAGTGTTCAGTGTCTTAAAAACCACTGTCTTTTTTATTTGTTTGTTTCAGGTGGTAGAGTAAGTCCAGCCCCTGTTAATTCATCTTGGTTGGAAGTCCGAGTTCTTGTGTAATAATTTTCCTTTCTCTTGGGCCTTTTCCCTTACTCCTTTTTGGTTTCCTTAGTTTTTTTTTTTTTTTTTTTGTATCCATGACTAATTATCCTTAAACTTCATGTCAGAAATTCAAATGTCCTCTCCATACGTTCAGATATGTTAGGTAATTATCAATTTAATATTTTCTTAGGAACATCCTGTCTGAAGCTTTCCTTCATCATGTTTTCAATGCAGACTAGTTGCTGTCTTTTCAATACTTTGAAATCCCACTATTGTCCTGGGATTTCTCTTAATTTACTTAAAATATTATATAAGTATTGCTGTTAACTAGTTTTAATATTCTATAAACTTACTTCTTTACTCTTTTGTGCTTTATGGACCTCTTAGCTTCCTTTTTCTTGATTTACTCCCTAGTTTTGGTGGAATACATCTTTCAGTAGCTTACTGAGAATAGATACATGAGAGAGAAATTTTCTTGAGAACTTATAGGACTGAAAATATCTTTATTCTATGCTCCCATTTGATTTCCAATTTGGATTGTTATAGAATTCTAGGTTGTATACCAATTTCCCTCAGAATTTTAAGGTATTGTGCCATTTTTTTCCCCAGAGTTCAGTATTGCTATTGAGAAGTCTGAAACATTCTAATTCCCACTCTTTTGTTGGCAATCTGCTTTTCTCTTTGGAGGCTTGTGGTGTCTTTATCTTTAGTATCATAAAAGTTTTCACTGATCCCCATTACTTAGCACTTAAAAAAATCTCTTTGAGGATATTAATCTCAGTATTTAAAGTTGTATTTTGTTCTTTGTATTGACTCTATTTCTTCTAGCCTTCATTTTTCTTTTCATTTATATTTGTCACTATCATTCATGTCAAAGATTTTTCTTCTGATATCTGGTAAGTTTTTCCTGTTTATAATTAAGAATGAAGGATTAAAGATTTGGCCAAGGGAGCTTCCCTGGTGGCACAGTGGTTGAGAATCTGCCTGCCAATGCAGGGGACACGGGTTCGAGCCCTGGTCTGGGAAGATCCCACATGCCGCGGAGCAACTGGGCCCGTGAGCCACAACTACTGAGCCTGTGCGTCTGGAGCCTGTGCTCCGCAACAGGAGAGGCCGCGATAGTGAGAGGCCTGCATACCGTGATAAAGAGTGGCCCCCGCTCGCCGCAACTAGAGAAAGCCCTCGCACAGAAATGAAGACCCAACACAGCCAAAAATAAATAAATAAATAAATTTATTAAAAAAAAAAAAAAAAAGATTTGGCCAAAAGGTGTGTGTGTGTGTGTGTGTGTGTGTGTGTGTCTGCAGGGTGTGTTGATTAAACTGTGTTCTCTATAGGCTATTTGGGTGTGGAGCACACTTCTCCATTGTTCAGTCAACTCTGAGTATGTGGATATTTTCTTTATTCATGGTTAGTTTTCCAAGGTAGAAATCCTTTAACTTTACCTTCTTGCTTAGGGTTATAAGGCTTACTGCCAGCATTCCAAGAGTCAAGATGGAGGATGGGGAGGTGGGATTAAGGATCTTGCTATTTAGTATCTAGAATTTCACTCACTGTGGCATTTCTGCCCTCGGCTGTGCCCAGGGACTCCTAGTGCAAAGCTTCTAAGGTTCATGCTCTTTAGTCTTTTTTGGGGTGATGGAGGATATCTAACGGTTTAACTGCTCCTTTTTTTTTTATATTAACAACAGGTTTTTATTAAACAACAATATATCACTTATAATAACTTTTAAAAATCCAATTTAAATCAGAGGTACAAAAATTCCACACAGAACACTAAAAATATTATCAAGAGAAATTTTTAAAGACCTAAGTAAGAGTATACATCTGTATAGATGTTCATTCTACCAAATCAATCTATTACTCAAAACAATCTCAATTAAAACTCAGCAGTGGGGTGTGGTGTGTGTATGTACGTGTATGTGAGTTTGACAAAATAATGATGAAACGTGTATGAAAATGCAAAGGGTCAAGAATAGCAAAGACAACTTTAAAAAGAATAAAATGGTAAGTCTTACCCTACATGATATCAGGACTTATTTATTATAAAGTTATTGTAAATAGAGCATGAGATATTGGCATAAGAAAAGACAAACCAGTGAGTCCAGAAACAGACTCACATATATATGTACACTTGATTTATGACCTTAGTGTCAGTGCAGAGCAGTGGGGAAAGGAAGATTCTAAGTCAGCAACACATGGAGTAGAACCACTGTGTTTTAACTGCTTCTTATACAGACAGATAACCAATCCTATCTTCCGTCCCACCAGAACCTGAACTTCAGAGGCACCTGGTAGACCCAGCTTGTGAGCCTTTTTATGGTTCTTCAAGGTTTGCATCCTGTTTCTAGGCAAGAATTTAGTTTTCTCTTGTTTTCTAACTCAGTTATTATAAGTCCATGTACTTTCCACATTCCAATATTTAGTTGACATCTCTCTTTTCTATTTTATCCTCTTCTGTTCTTTTTGCTCTGTAGGTTTGGAACTTAAAAAAATCCTTTCAATGTAATTTTAATGTGTTCTTAGGAGGCCCCAGAGATTAACGAATGGTTGAGATATGGTCTCTTTTGACTTTTAACTGTGAAATGTAACAAATGTATAGAAAAGTATAAAAAAATATAGTTTACTGATTTTCACAAAGTAACCAGTCAGGTTAAGAAACAGAGCATTGCCAGTCTACCAGAATCCTCTCTCATGCTTGAAAAATTCATGTTGTAAGAATCTTCATCCCATCACAATAAGTATAATTTCAATGCACCCCAAATATTCTGAAATTTATTGTATGGCCTCTGCAGTGTCACTTGATACCAAACTAGCCCCATTTTCTCTATATTTTCCAGCTGCCTATTTTACAGAGAAAATATTCCTTATAATAGGTAATATTTAGTGCTGATGTAGAGTAAGATCTAACAAAGCTTGCTGAGTAAGCTTTACCTTAGCTAATAAGTATAATATTTTAAGGAATGTTTGTGTGCAGGTACAACCTGACTTTATATACAAGAAAGTTCATGTAACACAGTAAACTGTTCCTCCCTTGAGATATTCATTCTGTAAGACTAACCTAATTTTCCAATACTATTTCTTTTTCTGTGATTTTAGAAGGTCCTGGAGAAACATTGAAGTTAGACTGTGATATAGAGCCAGTATAAAATAAGTTGAAAAGTAATATTTCTCAGTAATATCATTTATTCTCTACTTCCTAGAAGCCCAACACCCTTCCTGTACAAAGGCCATAGTTTTCTGTGAACCAGAAAAGCTATAAATTTTACCAGCTGGTTTTAACTGAAAAGAAATATCAAAAAATTCCTCCTGTGGGCTCTATAAATGCTCAGATAGTAGACTGACACACATGAAATATAAGCACTGCAGTTATTCATGCCTTTTCCCCCTCTCAAACATGTCCTAATGATTTGTTATTCTACTCCGTGTATAAATAGCCATGAAGCAGTCTCACTAAGTGAGAGGCCTGCTGTTTTTTCTTATGTAAAGTGTCAAGTGAGTTGAATATTTTTGGGCACATAAATCTTTGTTTGGTACCTAAGCAGAGAACGAGTTAATGATTTAGCATATGGAGAACAAATTGGTTATCAAATTTTGTCTACATTTAGTTTCTTTATTTATCCTTCAGGAATTAAGTTGAAATTGATATCCTTTTTTTGAATTTTGCTCTCTATCAGTAATCTAAAGAAAAAGATTGGAAAATAAACAGACTCAATCTTCCTTTCCATGAATGTGCAACATTGGGAAATTTCTGCAATGCATGAGGCATTCCTCTACATGAGAAACAGGATGCTGGATGAAATCTCCAAAACCTTCTGGTTCCAGTACTTGCATTGCCACATTTAATCTCCAGCAGTTTTGCATTGCTTTTTTCCCACGCGAGAGTTTTAGATTAACTATTGAAATGGAACACCCAAAATGTAACTTCAGGGAAAACAATTTGAATACACATTATATTGGGGATTTTTTAAACTTGCTGAACATTAGAGTCCTGTGGAGTTTGTTGAACAGTTTCCTGGGTCCTGCTCCTAGAGGGTCTGATTTTCCAACCATTTTGGATAAAGTTTTTGGTTTCTGCTCCTGTAACAGTGTAGTGAAGGGGTCCTTTCAACATAGCTTCCCAAACTCTGAAGTTCAAAGACCATTTTCATTACATTGCTTCTTTATTCCATAGAGTAGTAATTTTTAAGCACTAGCATTCTCTCAAGTAAGGAATAGGGATAGCTAATTTGAGGGCACGAGACTCAGTGAGAGAGAAGGGCAAGCTGGAGGGTGGAGAACACAGAATCCTTTGATATCAGATCTCTTAGCAGCCACTGGGAAGGTAGAGGACACCTATGAAGAAACTATTTCTGCTTTCTTACCATTTTCTCACTAAGCACACATGTGGGTAGTCACTCATCCCTCATCTCAGCCAGCTATATGAGTGGTTCTGCGCAAACAGCTGGAAACAACCCCAATAATCCATCAGTATGGCAGCTCGATATTCTCCTGTGGTCTACTCTGTGGGACATAGGTTAACTCCAAATCCACTGGGTTAATTCATACACAAGGAAACATTTGAAAATATGGGGCTGAGGAAAGCATACCTGAAACGGGAGACAAAAGTTCTAGCTGTTTATTACCAAAGTGACTTCCTTAATATCCCTGGACATCAGCTTTTTTGTTTACTTAAGGAAGTTTGCATTAGATGATATCTTGTGTCTCATTTAGCTCTCAGTCTATTCTGAGAAGGCTGAGTCTGAGGCAGGAAGCTGGTTTCTGATAAAAGCTCTGGTGCCTGCTGTTGTCAGGTAACTGTTGCCTAAACTCTTTTGGTGAGATTCTTTCTCTTTGGAAGAAATCAATATTTTTGATGAGTTGGCAACATTGCTTATTTTTATATACTGTAGATTGGTCTCTTTATGTTGCAAAGTCTAAAATTAAAGAGGCTGGGACTTGGAAATGTGATATGAGTTGCAAACTAGTCACTGAACTCCTACCTGTTTGAATAAGGGTTGAAAACTGGGCGATTGAACAATTTCCTTATGAAGTCTCAAGATTTGGTTTTAGTCCCTTTTCTTTTAATATCGTATTTATTAATACTATTAGTATTCTAATGGATGGATTAATAATCAAAATCTTATTTTCAGAAATAACTAATTGCTCACACTCAATCTACCCTAAATAAACTGACCTTCCCCTCAAAATGAGCTTCGTTTCCTGTGTTTCCTAACATTTTTAAAAGAGGTATCTTTGTAATCACCTCTAATCCCTCCTTTTCCTGCACCCTCCACATTTTAATCAATAGCCAATTTTACTTGGTTCTACCTCTGAAGGGTCATTAATGAGCCTTACTGCTCACTGACTCATTACTTGTCCCTTATACCACTGCAATAACCTTCTCTCTAATCTTTAACCACACTAATTCATTCTTTGTCCCTAGGATAATCTTTCTAACGCCCTATTCTGACCATTTCCCTCTTTTGTTTAAAAAACATTAATGACTTGGCATTATATGTAGAATGAAATCTAGACTTTTTAGTGGAACTTTAATTTTTTCTTGTTTGGACATGCCTAATATTCATACACATACGTTATCCCCTACTTTTGTTTATCCTATTCCTGTAGCATTAAATGTTGTCCCCCCACCCCCGTCTCGGTCTGGCAAAGTCCTGCTCATCCTTCAAGGACAAACCCCAAAGTGACATCCGTCATGAATACTTTCCTGAGCATTTTACACCTAAATAAATGGTCCTTGGTCTAAGCTCTTAGAGCAGATCTTATTGCTTTAATATTATGCTACTTTGTATTATCTTCATACTTATTTTTCCTTCAACATTAAGGGTTCTTATAAGCATCAGGTAGTCTTCAACCTTCAAATCGATGCAAATTTTACAGGTATTTTTGTATTTCTGGTAAGAGCAGCTGTATCTTTCATCAGATTTTAAAAAGATTCAATAACTCCAAATGATTGAGAAATATAATACAATACTGTAAACTCTTAGATAGAAGAAATGTATTTTGCCATTTTATCTTCAACATAATCAATAAATAATTTCTCAACTGAATAAGAAAATAAATGGATATTGCATTTAAATACAGTTTAATTGAAGAATCCTCTGAATTTATATTCAGAATCATGTATTGGGTTGTTGTTAAAACTTGCCAGTGTTTCTAAATATCTAGGATAAGGAAGTTTGATATAGGTAGTTTCTGTTTTATGAGAAGAGGGTTTTTTTTTGACTAAGATCCCATGGGATATGAACTTAACTAGGATTTATCTAGTATATTGGGATATGATTAGAAATCCCTTCAGTTCCATGGAATATTCTTTTAGTCCCTGAATTGGGAGGTAGTCTAGATTAATCTTTAAGTGGGGCCCTACGCAGGTTTAAATCTGTCTGCTGTGTGGCTTTGGGCTGAAACTAGCCTTGGCCCTCTGCCTTCTCCTTGCACTCATTCAATGCCATCCTGTGAATTTACATTTAGACACACTCTCCTTTCTCACCATCAAACACATGAGGAGGGACCCTCACCAGATGCGAGCACCCTCACTCTCAGCAGCAGTTTCTCCTGTACTTTTCCCCAGCCCCCTTTGCAGGGGAATTTAGAGGATACCAGGCCTGATGAACCTATGCATGGCTGGCAGTTTACCTGTTGGTTTGGCTTCTTTTTCTTGTCTTTGAAATTAGGGAGCAGGAATTATTTGCAGACTTAGGGAGGGTTTGCCAAGGGCAGTGAGGAGTGATTACAGAGTTGGAAGAAAGTGCTGGCAGCCTGAGAGGGGTTCCACATACTCAGACTTATAGTTTCTTTAAGTAGAGAGGGCTGCCTCTGGTGCACAGTAAGCATATGTGATTATAGAGACAATAACTGTTGAAAAATGCTTTTTATCTTTGCAGAATATTGCTTAATTTGCAATATTTACTTATAACAAAGTAGACAATCTAAAGATTGATAGTCTATTTAGAAATAAAATATATACATTTTATTTCTAAAATGTATATACTGAAGAGGAGGGCATTTGGAATTTGTAGTTGCTCATACTTTTTCATATATATTATCTCATTTAATCCTGACAATAATTCTGTGAGGTATGAAGGGAAAATATTATTATTCTCATTAAAAAAAAGAAAACTGAAGCTCAGCAGAATAAATAACTTACCCAAGAATCGGAACTAAAATTCAAATCCCCTAGTCCTGTGATCTTTCAATCATATCATATGATAGCAATAACCATTCCTAACTCAATTATAGCAGTTTGTAACCTGTGGGTAATTTGGGGCAAAGAAAAATTTCTCTTACAAAATAAATGGCACAGACATTTTACACTCAGGGGCCAGAAATACTTGTGTGTCCATTGATAGTGTGAATATAAATATTACTATAAAGTACTCCCATTTAAAATTAATAAAAATTCCACATGTCTCTACACTAAAAGTTCTTTTTATTTTGAGTGAAGCAGGCAAGCAACAAGAGCTTACCCTCTAGGGATAGTTGTTTGAAAGGTTTGGGTATTTCTTAAATTTTTTGAGGTAATTCTAAAGTTTAACTAGTGTTGAGAACCAATGGTGGAAAGGCAAGGCTGGAAGCAATCAGAGCATGATGCCAAAGACCTGGACCATGGTAGTGGCAGAGAAAATGAGAGGCATGTCTAAGAAATATTTAAAGGGATGTTGATCAGTTGAGTATATGGAGAGAAGGAGAGAGAGAGAGGTTGATGTTGACTCTATAGTTTCCGATCTGCTAACAGAAGAGGCTAATCTTGGTAGTAAACTAGTTTGATGGGATGGGAGTAGGATAAAAAGACATTGATAAGCCTGATTTGGGGTATAAGATCATAGTAGAGATATAGTTAAACATACCTTCTTCTGTCAGATCCACAATTACAATAATGACAGTTTTTAAAAGAAATTAATATTTGATAGTTAGGTATATTCTTTTTTTTAATGTTTATTTATTTATTTTTGGCTGCATTGGGTCTTCGTTGCTGCACACGGGCTTTCTCTAGTTGTGGCGAGTGGGGGCTACTCTTAGTTGCAGTGCACGGGCTTCTCATTGCGGTGGCTTCTCTTGTTGTGGAGGACGGGCTCTAGGTGTGTGGGCTTCAGTAGTTGTGGCATGCGGGCTTCAGTAGCTGTGGCACGTGGGCTCAGTAGTTGTGGCTCGCGGGCCCTAGAGCACAGGCTCAGTAGTTGTGGTGCACGGGCTTAGTTGCTCCACGGCATGTGGGATCTTCCCAGACCATGGATCGAACCTGTGTCCCCTGCATTGGCAGGTGGATTCTTAACCACTGCACCACCAGGGAAGTCCCTAGATATTCTTGTAAATATTCACTGAGGTCCATTAAATACTCTAAATTGAGTAAATTAGTAAATGCCCTCCTCCTTTTCCACCCTAGGATGGATTTAAACTAAGTAGAGCTGAGGGGAGCAGAAGTAACCTTGAATGGTTTCATGCCTAGAAAATATTATCACAGGGCACCTGTTCACATTTCCACTCTGAAGGAACTCAGTTTCTTGGACCATAATTATATTGGCTTTCACCCACAGGTAGTGCAGATACTATTTTTACACATACAATGGACTCATTATGGGATTCTGTTATTATTTTTGTTCTTTTTGGGGGCACAGTGTTAAATTCAGGCTGGGTGGGACCCTATGTGTATATTTTGTGGCTACAGACAAAGCAGTGTAAGGCGTTTCCTTCTGTTCAGTTTCCAGGGTATTTCTGGGAAATCAGACCATGAAGTTTGTCCCAGGAAATTGTTTCTTTGTGGCCAAGACCAGTGTTTACACATTCTCATTGAGGGAATCTTTAGTAAGCTGTTCTATTTGCACACAAATTGCCCAAAGAAGGTATTTTTACCCTCTTTTCTAAAACCTTGGCATTATAAGAATGTATTAAAACAGTGGCTCAATTGTGAGAGGTTATCCAGAACTAAAGGTTTGAAGTTCCTTTTTAAGAATGTTGTACATTTAAGAATCTAAAATGACTTAATCCTGTAGATGTCATGTCTTCCCCTCATTGAAGGGATGATCCCTTTTTATCTTTGGAGGAAAAAAAGTAACAAAAAGTTTTAAAACTTCCCAGTGGTTTTTTGGATTTCAAAACAATTTATGAAGGAAGTATTGGAAGATAATTTAGCTCCATTTTACCAATGAGAGAGCCATGGCCTTGACCTGGAAAAGTTCAAATACATTCTCTGCAGGAAGTCAGTTGTCCAGCTGAAATTAGGACCATGGAGAAGAATCTTTGGCTACTTTTATCCATTTACATAAAGGATTCTAAAATACTCTAAACTTCTTGTAGAAGTTTAACAACAATCTTGAAAAGGTCTAATAATATTTCAACAGATTTGGAATGGATGTAAAAAATAAGGAAGAAAAAAAAATCAAATCCCTCTTTGCGTTTGAAACAGGAATATGACATTATCCACTCAAGAGAGAAGCCTTCAATGGCTTGGCTATAATGATTTTCTTTTTGTTTCTCCTTTGCCTCCACTAATTGTTTTACTGATTACTTTTCTCACATTTTTTCTTCTCTGTACTACTTTATGGCCCTTTGTAACATTTACTTAACATCTTCCAACTATATGGTTATATGCCATAGGATGATAGGGATAAGATAAGGATGAGATAGACACAACTTTTCTCACTAGAGGTTGTCATATGGCAGGAGAGTATATCACTGGGAGAAGAATGGAGAAGACATTATATTAGACCAACACACATCAATATAGTGTCAGGAAAAGTTTCCTTCTCCAAGTAAAGTTTAGACTGGGACATTTCTTCTCTCTCTCCTGAGTTGATGAGAACTATGTGGTCCATAAAATCTCCTAATTTTCTCCTCCTTGAAGTGTCTTCCGACTCCAAATGTCCATGGCTACTGGGGAGGATGGGTCCTGTTATGAATAACACACAGTGTTATATATTTTTCATCATAATTAATGATAATTCTGTTGGCAACATTTTTTTCATTCCATTTTTTATTGTCAAAAAGATTTGCAACAGTTCAGGTATAACTTAGATTCAGTGTCTACATAATGATCTCTTTCTTCTTTTTCACGAAAGCCAGGAGAATGTGAGCTATTATGTTAAGCTGTTTACCTGGGACCTAAGGACTGGGTATGACATTTACATCCGCAACCAAAGTTTCTGGGTTTCCTGATAGAAATTAATTTTTCCCAATATTTCTTTTCTTCACATAGAGTGAAAGATTAACAAGCTCTGTCTTCTCCTGGATTGACATAAGTAGACATCATAGTAGGATATTGGAGAGAAGTGGTGATTTTCATCATCCTGGTTATATGTTAGTAATAGAATTTTCTTCCTGTGCTATGCTGTGAGAAGGGCCTGTGGTCCACTGATGGTTCATTGATTTTTATTCATTCTCAGATCTCCTTTCCTTCTTCATTCTTTTCTTCTTGTCTTCCTTTATCAACTACTAATTGAACACATACCGTGATCTAGTCACCTAAAATGCTTGAGCACACAATCCAAAACACACACATTTTATTTGCATCATAAAATATAGACAAATAGAGCTTAAAAAGGAGAATATAAAACTACATAGAAATAGAAGTTCTAATGATTTCTTATATACATAAATCACAAGAACACAAGAGCAATGGGGTCCAAAAAAATAGTCCTTGGTATCCTACTGAATTCCAAAAAGAACCTGGGTTATGTGCATACTGTGGCTAATGAAAATATTACCCATGGTAGGCCCCCCAACTTACTGATATAATTTCCATCAAGGCTCATGGCAGTTTTATGTACACATTTATAAGGGGAGACTCTTAAATACTACTACTGTTCTATATCTAAGGGGCTAAAGTACTTTCAGGAAAGACTATTTAATTTTCTTGTGTTTGAAAAACATAAAGTGAGGTGATGACTGGCAAATGAGAGCAAGCCTGTTTAATATTAAGATTATGACATAAATTGACAAAAGCCCAGGCATTCCAAGGCCAAGTTGCTAGGCACCTTCTTCTTGCTCCCATCTGAGTATAATGATATATTGTCCGCCTTAGCTGAAGTACAAAAGGGTTATTAGACCTCGGAGTCCATCTGTTACCCGTGCAAAGGAAACAATTGAACTAACACTGCTTGCTCTTTCCCTTGGTCTCTTGCCACCTTAATTATAGTTCATCTGAGCTATGTGTGTACTTGCTGCCTTGAGTAGAACATTTTCCAGGACTGTAAGAAAGCAGAGTGAAAGCTCAGGTAAGGGAACTGAAGCAGAGTTTGCAGTTAGAACTTGGGGGAAAGTGTTATCTGACGAGTCACCAAAGCAATCAAACCAACAGCACATGCTACCCACAATTCATGTCGCCTCAATGCCACTATAGCCAAACTATTTTCATGAAGTTTTTCAATTAGCCTTGGTCCTGGTTTTTATTTTTAAATGTTTTGTGAGTGTGCATATGTATGTTTTTTGTTAAGACATATCAGGAGATATTTCATTTTGAATTTTAGGAAGGAGAGACGAACCATCTTACCTTTCAATTTTATGTACCTATCATTTTTAAGACCAGCAGTCAGTCTCCTGTTTTCTGCTGGGGTACACCTTGTGGTAGATGTCTTCACGTACAAAGTGACTACTAGGTTTGTGGCTTGGATAAGATAGACTCAGGTGATATTCAGCTCCCTGAGAGATAGTGTCACTTTATTTCTTTCCACACAGCCAATGTGAGACTCACTTAGGCTACTACACCACAAATAAAAATTGCTTCTCTAAGAATATGCCAAGTAGCTTCAAAAAGGTGATACTTGAATTCTGGAACTTCAAGGGAGATTTTGCAAGTCTTTCCTTCTCTCTTTATAAATGCTTTCACTGTGTCCAGAGTGTCTTTTTCTTACTCTGTGCAACTAGGACTATTGAGAAACTTTGGACAATCTTTTGCTTAAAACAAAATTTCTTGCTGCATTAGCTGAACTGCCCCCACATAATATCAAATATGTTTTTTTTGGGGGGGGGATCTGATTTTGTGTCTAAAGGTACAAATCCCCTAAAGGGACAAATCTTGGTTCCTTTAAATAGGCATGTATGTAGTTGAGAAATGTGGACAAGCTATTTGCAATGAATATAGGTAAGAATACATTCTCTCTGCTCAGTGTTGATGGGTTTAACTTTCATTATTTTTATGGCTAAAATTTTTTATTAGTAAATTTGTTGTTTATCTTAAGATGCAGTTTTCCTCAAGAAAATTAAGAAATTGAACCTGAAGTTAAAATTTGTCAATATCATTATCAATTGGATTGCTTATAATAGTATACGATGGCTCTGGTCTGCATTTGGTTTATGAGTCCTGTTTCATGGCTAGTGAGAGGATTGAAATGATGCCATGGGGGTAAATTAGTAGTTCCCCACACAGTCAGATTAGAAGAATCACCTGAGCTTCATCCTTAGGTGATTTGGATCAGGGAAAGAGGGAGGCAGGGAGTTTGTACATTGATCAGCCCAGGTGATTCTGAGGATCAAACAGATTTGGAAACTTCTGGAGAGAAGGTAAAATTTTTTCTCCCCTAGTTCTAAAATTCCATGACTATTCTCTATTCATCACATTCAAAATAATAGAAATTTAGAGCTAGAAAATATCTTAGAGTACATTTGGCCTGAACCCTTCATTAAAAATAAAGTAGTTTTAGAATTAATTTAGAAAATTTGGAAAATTGGCATTAAAAAAAAGAAAATAAAAATCATTACCCCCTAAACTCACTAAATAGACATAATTATTATTTATACATTGATAATTTTCCTTCCTTTTTCTTGAATATATATTTCTTTAAGCAATGGGAGCACACTGTACATATACATATGCATGTTATGTATGTATGTTTCTAACGCGTTATTTTCACTTAATATATTTGGGAACATTTTCCATGTCATTAGATACTCTTTAAGGTTACAGAGTCAATGGTTTGGTTTTAACATAATCATTTTAATGGTAATTTAGGTTATTTTCCTTTTCTTCCCCTCTATTATAAATGATGGTGAGATTAACACTCTGATTGAAAAGTTTTTGTGCATATTCTTGATTATATTTTTAGGATAAATTCCCAGAAGAGGAAGCTCTGGAAGTATTGCATAATGGTTAGCAGTGTGGACTCTGAACCATAGAGCCTGAGTTTGTGTCCAGGTATTACCGAGTTTACACCACTTGTGCAAATTTTAGTGTCTCAGTTTACTGATATGTAAATAGGGTTAATTATAGTGCTAGCTCATAAGATTTTTGTGAGAATTAAATGAGCAAATATACTTAAAGCACTTAGTGTATGGGACAAGAGTAAGAGTTAAATATTTGCCCTTTTTCTGGCACTAAGGCAATGTACATTTGGAAACTCCTGGTTTTTGAGTTATTGGCAATGAACTTAGGAAACGCCTGTTAGTTTGAGAGTTATTGCCAATTTTCCTTCCAGAAAGGCTGTAGCATCAATGCTCTCACTAGAAATATTTAGAGCCCATTTCCCTGCATCCTCACCAACGCTACTAACCTTTTTTCGTTTATAGATGAAGAAAAGTGAGGTGCAGTGAGGTCACGTTACTTTCCACAGGTCTCATCAGGCATTGACAGATTTGGGACTTCAATACAGATCCAAAACTTCATAAACTTGTCCTTATCACATTTATAGATTAAAATTTTACATTTGTACATTTTAATGTCCCTTGTTTTGCAGGATTGTTTGGAGTTAAGCCCTTTTTGCCCTCCAGATACAATGTAACTGTGGGAGCAATGGACAAAAAAAGGAGTCATTCTCCAGTGTGCTTTGTGCTTATTTATTGTAAATACTTTTCCCTCCCAGAAACAGAAACTGACATTTATAAATATTTATGGGAAAAACTCTTTGAAAATGTACAAGATTCACTTAAACTTTTTGTTCTCTGAGATTGAAATAAAAGTGGGTCTTATCAATGGGTCACTAGAGGGCACTGTGCCTCTTCAAGTTGTATTGTTTGGAAAAGAAATTCTGCCCTGAAGGGTATTTTTGATTTCAGTGAAGAGTTTTGCTGGCATCCAGAAAAGTGTAATCAAATATGAAGAGTTTGAGAGGTGCATGGAAATAGATATAAGACTGTGTATGAGCTGATCAGGAGATTACCTTTTTTGGTTACAGGAAAATCCAAGTTTTAGGAGCTTTTAAAATATGAAAATGGTGTGTTTTGATCTATTTTCCTTTCAGTTTAAGACAGTGTTCTGGTCCTGAAGCTTCTCCTTGTTTTTTCCCTCCGGAATATTTTACATTACAGTTGTAGTTGTGAGTGTTACTTGAGTCACCACATGACATAAACCAATATTTGTGAAATAGACATTTACACTGTAGTGATTTTAAAGTACTGTTATCCATTAAATAACATATTTTTTTCCGCACAAAGTGACCTGGGCCTTTACTAGATACTTTAGAATTGACCTGAAATAGCTTCAATGACATCCTTATTTTTATTTCTTTAAATAGTGTGCTGAAGAGAAAGCTCTTTTTCCAAACATGATGGTATTTCCCACTCCATTAGTAAGCCTGGGATCAAGTTAACATAACTGGTCAGCAGCATCTCTTTGTCCTTCAAAATAACCTTCCTGAAGGTTATTTGGGACTACATACTGAATAGTGCATCAAGTAGCAACTTTGTTAACAATTTAAACTATGGTTTTCATTCACACAGCATAAAAACCCAAGAACAGTTGAAATGGTAGTTCCTGGTTTTCATTTGATAAACTTGCAAATGATTTACCAAATTTTTTCTTTTATATGCTTGTCATCCTGTAGTATGCTGTTTATTAAAAAAAAAAATCCACAAATCATTAAGTTTGAGTTTGTTCTGACCTTATTAAGTAAACTTGGCTTAAATGAGGAATGGTCTTGTAAAGTCTTCAACAAACAGATGCTAGGTTTTTCCTTTAAAAAAAAGGTTCTTAATATTATATTTAAGAAATAAAGTATTAACATTATATTTAAAATATACTTAAAAGTGAAAAGAAAGGCTCTATTACTGCTTCTATCCTGAAGATAATCTATCAAAATCAGTTCAAACTGATTTCCTTATGTTTCCTAACCAAACATCTTCCTCAACAGTTTCCCTGCCCCATCCCCTCCACATCCCCCTCACCTCCTTAAATCAGAGTTTATGTTGGCAAAACTCTTTAATTCTTTGCCTCCATTCCTCCCCTCTATTTCTCCTCTCAGTAATCCATCTAACAGCCTGCAGGATTCTATATCTCCAATTGTGTACATGCTTAATTTTTTCATTTCTGGAGTGATATTTTCTGAAAATAGCCAAAGCTTGTAATATAGCATCTTACTATATATACCGTGGGTTCACATCATGTTCCTGTATATGATTCATTGCAAGGCAGAACATTTTAAACAATGGTGGCAGGTCTTCCCCTCCAGGATCAGTATTACAGTTTCCTTTACGGAAGGTGAGATCAAAAGTGAGTGTGCGTTGTGTGCCCTTTGTTTCCCAGACTAGGGTAGCATTTGAAATTGATGGTGAACCTAAGTGGCCAGTTTAGCTTTTTATGGGTCCATGTGGTTATGGGGCTCACTACTTTGAACATGTTTTTTTCCTACTATGGCACTCTGCTCAAATCTTTTTCTGCCCCCTTTCTGCAGCATGGTAATCATAGCTAACATTATTGAATACCAATATATATGGCAGGCTAAGCACTTAATACACATTATAGGGTGCATACAGGTCTCATCATGCCCTCTAGGCCCAGGCAGGATTGGCAATACGTTCTTTGGGAATTCAAAATGGGACGTATTTCCAGAAAGATTATCTTGTGGGCAGTAAGTGTAAATTACCTGGCTGTCTGTGACTTTCATAATGACCCTAGGATTCCCTTCATTACACTTTAAAACTAATATTTTGGGGATGGGATTATAGAAATAGAAAACATGTGCAGTATCTTGTAATAGTAAACTCTTGTTTTTTCAAACCCCCTGCATCCATTCCACCATTATGTTTCCTAAGAAGGGGAGAACTGCTGCCTTGGGAAGAGGAAGATGGATATAAGGGAAGTCTAAGGTCAAGTAAACACAGAGTCAGGCAGCGGCTGAGGAAGCTAATGGCCAGAGACGCGTGTCGGGATTTACTTCGAGGTGGGAAGGGGCGATTAAAAGCACCTGGCCGCACTACCAGGAAAACTGATGGTGGGGATGGGAAGCAAGAAGCACCTCATTGTGCCTTCAAGGGAATGACGGCTGCGTCCAAGACTCAGGCACCACCAGGGCGCTGTGCAAGTTGCAGGCGTCACGTAAGCTTCAAAAAAGAGAGAGAGAAGGAGACACAAACGTACTGGCCGCGGTACTACACCGGCCCACGAAGAAGCCTGCCTACTGCAGAGGCCGTGCTCCTCGGCCTGCGGTGCGTGTCGATGCGTGGCTGTGCGTGGCTGTGCGTGTCTGTGCGCGGCTGTGCGCGGTGGTGCGTGGCTGTGCGTGCCTGTGCGCGGTGGTGCGTGGCGCGGGGCAGCCTGGGAGCATCACAGTCAGTACGGGGCCGTCCCGACGGGTTAGGAGAAATCCTGGAAGTTACCGCTTGCTCTTGGGAGACCCCGGGGTGGGGGTGGGGGGCGGCCCACATGCTGGGTGAGCCCAGCACGTCCTCAGTGGGTTCCCTAGGACAGAGACCCAGGCCTGGAGATAGCGTGCGAGATGCCGCCCGCAGCATCGCCATCTGGGAGAACGGGAGGGGAGAGAAGCCTTTCACAGTCTGCCATTACCCCAAAGAGGCCTCGATTAGCCAGAAGTTACTGTTCTAGCCTGGAATTGTGTGTTACCACCTGAAGAAAAGGAGTAACGTTAATGGACCGGTTTACTTCCCAATTCTGCTGAGAGTACGAACTTGAGCGACACATTACGTCAATTATATGGACAAGAAAGGAGCCACATTTTCAGGAAACGCGTGAGTGTAGTGTGTACTTTTTCAATCTCACCAGGCACAATTTGTGTTAAAACATAAAAAAGTGGAATGAGAAAGTGAAAAAACCCTGCTAATCTAGGGCAAAAAAATTTCTCAATATTTGATGTTTTCCTCAAGAAAATACACAATTGTATCGCAAAATTGGGGTGATGCTATATATACAATTTCCTGTCTCAATTTTTATACTTCATGCTTTATTTTGAGCTTTAACCAATTCTTCAAATATTCAGTGGCGTTATCTTGATTTCACTCTTCACTTTTCTCCTCCCTTTTCTCAAATGTTTCTTCTGGCCCCTTTACTGCCACAACTGTCTCCTTTATACCTCTCCTCGGTGCATCAGGCTTCCTCTTTTTCAGTCATGTCTGTATTTTGGGAAGCTTTCTGAATAATGTAGCCACCATTAAGTACTCAGAGACTCTGTTGCCTTGGACATATTCTCCATTTATGACTTAGTGTCTCATCCATAAAATGAATTGGAATTAGGAAGCAATGGGCAGAAGACTGGCCTGTAATTCCATATACTGGGAATATTTTTGAGAGCTAATTAATATGAGCAGTCTTCCCAGAAAAAAATGTCCAGAACCACCATAAACTGTATTCTCCAGTCTTCCAGCCAAGTCATAAATAAATGTTCTTGATAGAAAGGAGGGGGAGGGTGGTTTAGTTGGGATTAAAATATCATAACTGGAAAATGCCCATGGTTGTAGGATCATACGCCTCTGAGAATTGCTCTTTCCTCACCTATATGCAGGAGCAAGTTCCCTTTACAAGTGGAAAGTTACTATTATATTTTTGGAAAATTTGTTTTATTTTTATTATCTTTCTTTAACTTAAGACATCTTCAACTTTGCTCTCTTTACCTGTGACTGGCATATATATTTGTAGTTGGTATCTTCTAATCTTGGGATGATTTTTACAGAGCTAACTTTGTTTTCTACCTTGTCCTTAATCTGCATGAGGAAATGGGTCTAGAATGAATGAATGGCTAGTCAGTTTTAGTGTTAATTATTCAAGGAGAGCTCAGGTTAGTTATTGTATATTTTAAAACTTAAAGATATCAGGTTTTAGGTTTGATTTGATTATTGAACTAACTGAAGATTTTATAAGATTTTGAAATTACTTTTTGAAGAATGAAGCAGGCTTTGAAAAGGGAAACATATGCTTCCCCTTCCCTTCATCTCAAAATATACCCATCCCATAAAAAAATGCAGCAGAATCCAATTTTGATCACCTCTCTGAAATTAAAGGGAAATAAGTTTGGGTTTGAAATCTTAAACAATGATTATTTGCTAAGGATATATGAAGGTGGAAGGATAACTTTAATGAGAAGGAAAGAGTTTATTTTAGAATCATTATTTTAAGGTTAGGTGTATTATTATTGCCTTTTTTACCTCCCTGGCAAAGGTAGAGATGCTGTTGTGATTTCTATTAGGTTCATTTAAAATATGTAAAATTATTCTCAGACTGGGCCTTTACGTATTACAAATTACGTTCTGGAGGTCACCTGTTAGAGGCATATTAGCTCAAGGGAAGAAAATTATTTTATAGTAATTAGAAATTTAGAGTCATGGTACCCAGGCTGAGAGCACTGGATAAAAGGAACTGTAAGAGAATTAATTCAGTGTAGGCTGAAAAGACTCAGGATAAACAGCCTGTGGCTATGCCAATTTAAGTTTTATGTATTAGGGAAAAAGCACATGTATTTCACCTGAGTTCAGTATTAAACATGATTGCAGAGTAGATATACTGCCACATCTGTCAAACATGGAGTAAAAGTATGCTTTGTCTGGGGACTCCTGCATACAAAAAGATATGACCTTCACTTTATGATGCTAGCTGGGTTATGAGAAGAAACGGGAAAAAAAGAGGCTGTTCTATAAATGATATTGATCACAGGATTCAATGGAAAAAATTCTGCAAGGTATTGTAAATACAAAGAACCATATTTAGAGAAAACTCCACCAAAAATTATAATACTCTGAGAAGGGGAAGTTAAAGTTAAATGTGGAAATTAAGGTTAATAGTAACTTTGACCATGAGGCCAACACAATCCCTTTCCTCCTATACCATTGGATTTCTCTACATGGATTTTAAGAGAGGTGTTTGGATCTGGGTTATACAATCCATTGTTCTTTGCTTCAGAAGAACGTTGTGTTGCATCTTTGGAGATTTCCTGTCAGCTCCTCAGTGAAAAGAATTGTTCTTAAAAACTCTGCTGTCTGGAGCCAGGCTTCAGCTAGTGTAATTTTTCCGTATTAACCATGCTGTAGGCAGAGTCTACATTAAACATTAGTTTGATGCAAATTGTGAAGAAAAGGAAATAATAATGAGGTTTATTCAGTCTTGTATAAGTTTTGCTTGAGGAAATAGTTTGCAAATTTTTATTATTTAATTATTTTTTAGGCTCGCTCTCTCTAACTTTGTCGAAGTTGTTTACCCCATCAGCAGACTGAAATTCTGTTTGCCAGACCAAGGGCAAGTCAGTACACAACATTTTCTCTTTATTATTTATACTGTTATGATTGAAAAAAAAAATTGAGTGAAAGGAGTCATATCTGTGGAATATATCATTTGAAGACCATATAGCTATTAGGGATTAGCCATGCAGATAGAAAATATTCTGAAGTCCTTGAAACTTCTCTTTGGTAGTCAGCATTTGCATTAGCTATTCTCTCTTCTAAACTGTACAACACTTTTGAGTAACTTTTTCTTCCACCCAACAACCAGTTCTCCAATTCTCGGACACCAATTGGGTTTCCTACAATTTGATTCAATTCTGACACTACCCAGAGTTATCACAGACCCCACAGGTTAAGGTCTCAGTTCCATATGACTGCTCCCATTTCAGATGCTAGTAGCAAGTCCTAGGTTGCCATCTGTACTACTGACCAGCCATCTGTGTATTGGGGGTTCCCACGACTCCCTCCTCAGGTGGGATAATTTGCTAGCATGTCTCACAGAACTCAGGAAGACACTTGCTATCACTGGTTTATTATAAAGGATACAATTCAGGAACAGCCAAATGGAAGACATGCACAGGGCAAAATATGGGGGAGGGGCACATGGGGCTTCCATGCCCTCTATGGGCATGTCACCCTCCCAGCACCTTGATGCATTCACCAACCCTGAAGCTCTCTGAACCCCATCATTAGGAGTTTTTATGGAGGTTTCATTGACTGAGCAAATCATTGACCATTGGTGATTATCTCAATTTCCAGTGCCTCCCACCTCCCCAGAGGTTAAGGGGTGGGCTGAAAATTCCAACCCTCTAATCATGCCTTGGTCTTTCTGGTGACCAGCACCCATCCTGAAGCTATGTAAGGGCCCACCAAGAGTGGCCTCATTAGGACAAAAGATGCTTCTATTACCCAGGAAATTCCAAAAGACATAGGAGCTCTTTGTCAGGAAGCAAGGATAAAGACCAAATATTAGAACAAACGATGTTCCTATCACCCCTGTCATTCAGGAAATTACAAAGGTTTTAAGAGCTATGTTTAAAGAACTGTGAGCAAAGACCAAATATATGTAGTTTTAAAAAAAAATCACACTCTCCCTTTATAATTTTTTTTATTATATAAGTTTTGGGTGCAGTGTTATAGTTCAACATCTGTATATTCTAATTTTTTTTAACTTTTGTGGTTTTTTTTTTGAGTTAGTAATGTAGTTCATTTTTTCATCTTTTAAATTAAATTAAATTTTTTATTTTTTTAAATCTATTTTTGGCTGTATTGGGTCTTCGTTGCTGTTGCGGTGAGTGGGGGCTACCCTTCGTTGTGGTGCACGGGCTTCTCATTGCTGCGGCTTCTCTTGTTGTGGAGAGCGGGCTGTAGGCACATGGGCTTCTGTAGTTGTGACATGCAGGCACAGTAGTTGTGGCTTGCAGGTTCTAGAGCGCAGGCTCAGTAGTTGTGGCTCGTGGGCTCTAGAGTGCAGGCTCAGTAGTTGTGTTGCACAGGCTTAGTTGCTCTGCGGCATGTGGGATCTTCCTGGACCAGGGATCAAACCTGTGTCTCCTGCGTTGGCAGGCGGATTCTTAACCACTGCACCACCAGAGAAGTCCTGTATACTCTAATTTTTAATCATAGGGAAAATATTGTCTTCCTTCCTCCCTCACATGTCACACGTGTCAGTTATATTTAACTAAGTATCTGGTATGTATTCTCTCAGAGCTTCTTCACCAGGAAATATGTTCATGAAAATTCCAATAAGAGGAATAGAAAAGAGACACTTCCTCATATTTTATAGGTTATATTGTCCTTTTTTCCCATGTAATCTTAGCACATAACGTATAGGAAGGGTATGATAATGTTCACAGAAGTCTTGTGATTTGAGATAATTATCATAAACTACAAACACGTTTCCTTTGCTAAACAATGAATGTGGCAAATGGGGAATAATAATCTATCTTCTCAGAATGCTCTTTTGTGTACTTTTCTACCTGGTCTTAAAATGTTGGTATTTCTTGTTCTGAGTTTACCCCTCATCTGTCCTCTATAGTGCATGGGTCACTTGATTGAAATAAGTCATACATGGTTTTAAAGAATACCTGTACACTAGTGATTCCCAGATCTATACTTGTAATCTAGGTCTGCCTCCTAAATATCTGATACATATAGGAAGAAATCTTACAGTTTTCCCATAGACATTTTAAGGATTCATTTATTCATTAACTCAGTGCATTTTTATTGAGGGCCTACTTTGTGCTAGGCACTTAAAATGTCCAAAATTTGTCATTTATATATTTTTTCATAGGTAAATACTCACCTCCACATAACAAACATAGCAACCTGGGGACTAATTTTCCATTCATTCCTTTGATGATGATGAAAATAAATGATCTAACACTATGATAGGCATTTAACATATTTCAGTAGCTCACTGAATTTTCACAACAACTCTGTGAGTTAGGAATTATTGTTATTTTTATTTTAAAGTCAAGGAGAAATTTGAATTGAGAATTATGTAAATTATTTAAGGTCATACAGCTAGTAGATGAGAGAGCTGGGTCTGAACTAAGGCTATATACAGTAACAGAGACCAGCTGATTCTCCTTTGTTAACATCACTGACATAAATCTACCTCTTTTCCATTCTCACTGCTTCAAAGTGTAGTTCAGCCCATCATCACTTGGGCTGGACTACTTTAGTTGATTTCTCTTATCTTGGCTCATATGTCTCCATTTCATCTTCAGTACTGCTACCAGATAAGTCTTTCTAAGATCTGGTCATGTTACTTGTAAATTAAAAAGCCTTCAATGGTTTCTCATTAACTATATGACATGCTACAAATTTGTCAATGTGGTGCTCCATGAGCTCATCCTGCCTGCCTCTTGTATCATCTCCTACCAGAGTCTTCCTTGCATTCTATGCTTTATTCATATGGGATTACTTGAAGATCTTGTATTTTGCTATATCGTGCTTCTTTGCTTTTTAGTTAGTCTTTTTACTCTGCTTGGAATGCTATTTTTCCCTGGCCCAGTTGTCATACTCTCCATTTAAGACTCATTTAATTCATACTCTCCATTTAAGACTCATTTCACTTACGAAGCTGTTTCTTGATCTCTGGGTATACTCGATCCTTTATATACTTCTGTTATTTCAACTATAAAAGTTTATTCACTTAATTGTTTACATGTTGGTCTCCTCTAGAGTCTGAATTCCTCGTGGCAGGAAACCATTTTTACTTAATTGTATCTAGGACAGTGTCTGGCATACCACAAATGATGGCTGAATGATCCCTTATATACAGCCCAGATAAACTGCAGAATTTGCAGTAGTTTGCTAAGAGTCGCCAATTATTTTATAATTATGGATTGTTTTATTATTTATAATTTCAGGATTAAGGATCTGTAAGAAGTTCATGACTGGCCTAGAATTAATCTTGGTTGACTGGGTAATGGTATTTGAATAGCAAATCCCCACCCCTCACTTCATTTTTATATTTCGTTCCCACTTATCTCTAACCATACATCTTCTTTACCTCCATTCATATGTATTATTTCATCTATGATTTCCCAGTAGGAATACTTTTTCCTCCTCTTGTTTTTTACTTTTTATTGTTCAAATGTGTTGATGGGAATATCAGGATTCTGTGACGTTGTGGGTTTTAAAAAATGCAAAAATGGATATAATTATTTTGTTTTAGGAGCAACCTAAAACATACCAACTGCTGAAAAAACAAAGCAAAACAAAAACACCAAAAGACAGAGTTTGATTTGTTTTGATGTGTCTCTGAACATTCCATCAGTTCTAATGGCAGTTATTTAAGGGGCCAATTTCACTCTTGATATTATTTTAGGAATGCACATTAATTATAAATTAATAGATTTTCTTTAATGAGCTATTATTTAATAATATAAAGTCACTGCTTTCTGCATGGCAGTAGAGAAATTTCAGAGAAATTTCAAAAATTTTAAACATGGGTACCAGTTCCTCCCTGTTGTGTGAATGGAACAGTACTGTTCTGTAAGATATGCATATTCACAGATTATAAACTATATGTATTAACATGCTCCCATTTTTGGTAAACATTTAAAAAGTATATATCTGCATGGAAAAAAATAAATGAAATGCTTATATGGCTCATGACTGGAGGTAGTGTTACAGTGTGTTTCAGTGGACTTTATTTCCTATATGTTGTTCTCCTATATGTTAAATATATATATCTTAGTATATTATTATTTGTGTGATATAAAGAATAAAGGGAAAAGTAAGATATACTTTAAAAAGATCCTCTAACATGTAAATATAATTTTATTGTGGTAGTATCCTTCTGAGAAGACTGCTTTAAAGCAGGAGTCAGCACTGCAAGCCTTCCCCAAGATATGTTAAATTCTCCAATGCATTAATGAAAAATGTAAATTTGTTTACATACCATATGCAAAACTTAATACATATCCCCTTGTTAATTTTCCAAAGTTCTTTTTCTGGTGTAACCCATATCACATTTCTTCTCTACCCTCCCACTTCTTCCTAACAGCTTCTCAGCTGTACTGAGCCTTAGCTTCTTATCTCTCTTAGATTTTTCTCTTCACTTCAATCTTTTTTGTAAGGATTGTAATTATAGTTCTTTTGGATTCTCTGTTTTTTTACTTTCTCACTCAACAGTCTAATCAGCTGACAAAGGACTCTCCTCTTCTTAGAAGTCTTAGAAGTCAGGAGCATTGTGAATAATAAAGACATTTTCCCCTTTCATATACAGTTGTATTCACCACATATTTTCACTTGAATTCTATATGCCTCTAACTGAAGTGATTCCTTTAATTAAATTTGCTTTGCTAGTAGTAGAGCATGCAAAAACAATTAGATTTAAATTAGATATACACAATATAGTGACAATATTTGTCCTGGTTATCTAGTCAAGCTTTCTTTTATGTTTTAATTTACTCAAATCTTGCCAGGTCAAAAAACTAAAATTAAAAAAAAAACAAACAAACTGGGAAAGATGAAACAAATGGTAGAATGTTGATAACTGTTGAAGCTGGATGATGAGTACATGGGAATTCATTACACTGTTCTTTTCACTTGGTATATGTTTGAAATTTTCCATAAAAAAGAAAAATAATTGTGAACACCAAAAAGCTCAGGTAAGATGCTGCAGATACTGTCAGTTTTACCCAATATTCACCTCACTCTGCTCACTCTCCCTTCTTCCCACATTTTCTGCTAACAGAACACAGATTTTGTTTGTAGTAGCAGTGTGCCCACTCCAGTGACTCGTCGCAACTGGTCTGAGTCAGTGCTTCTTAGTGGAGACATTTTGGTGTTTTGGGCAGGGCAAATCTCCATTGTAGGGGATTGTTCCTTACATTTCACTGTTTTTGGCATCTCTTAGCTCTAGGCACTAGGTGCCAATCAGTAATTGGCCTGCTTCTCATCACTGTGATAATCAAAATGCCCTGACACATATTAAAACATTCTTCAAGGGTTGGAGGAGAACTGTTTGAGAACTGCTGGTCGGAGCTAATCGTGGCATTCCTGCCCTCTACTTCCCAGACTCCCGCATAACTAACTGTAGCCCTGTGATCCCCTTAGGGACACTAAGACTTAAGCTGCAGGGGCTTCAGGGAAAGCTTTTTGTTTTCTTAATTGAAAGGATAAATGTAGCTGTTGAGCACTCCTCTCTTTTTCCTGCCCTGAATGAAGGACTGGTGCAAAGCTGTAGAAGTAATTTTGCAACAAGCCAATGTGCCAAGTGTAGTGGAGTAGGATAGAAGGAGCCTGGATCTTAGAAGAGGTGTACCAGCACTGGCCTCTTTATCTCTTTTTTTGTGATAAAAATAAACCCCTTTTTGTTCTAGCTACTGTTAGTCACGTTTTCTATTACTTGCAGCTAAAAACACTCCTAACTAAAAATGTGAAAGTTCTGGGTTCTTTGATCAATGTTAATATGAGACAAGAATTATTTAAACAATTCTAGCCAAACTTCTTTTTGCAAAGTCCTTTATTATGCTTGGTGAAAAATAACACTCTTATGTAGAAATGAGAATGCTATTTGGAAATATTTAACAAAGTGACAACTGGAAATAATATTGTCACATATATTCAGACCTCCCTCCCCAAATATCTAAATCCATTGGGGAAATAGCCATACTAGTCTGGGTTTTTTCCCCCAGGATCTAGGTACTTTTTAAACCTAATTCAAGTGATTTTAAATAGATTTTGACAGGAGGAATTGGTTTGTTTTACTCTGAATTACAAACTTAAGCTTGGTATCTAATACAATATATGTAAATTTAGAACAAATTAAAACATTGGATGTAATTGTTGCTTGAATGTGGCATTTGAGCCCCTGTAGACTCATTTTTCTGGCTCATTGTGTCCTTTTCTCTTTCACTTGTCATGTCATCCTAGGCGGCTGCAATGTTCATGTCTATAGATAGTTCAGCATCTCATCCTTTTATTTACTTGGCTCCAGACAACTTCACTTTCTTTCTACTTCTTTATCTTTTTTCATGGTTACACGTTGGACTTTGTCATAGCCTAACATTTCTTCCTCAGAAGTAATAAACCATCTTATTGATACAACTTCTTATTCTTCATTACTTCCTCATGTGCACCTCTAGTCCTTGTTTTTCTGTTGGTCACTTCCTGTCTTTACTTTCTACCATATCCTGTTTAATTTCTCTGGTTCATCATCTCAACCACTCTTAAGTAGTTCCCTAAACTTCCTTACATTTTACATGGCTTGGCAATCTTTTTATTTCTTTCATTCTACACAGAAGTTCTTTAAAAGCTTTTCCATTCTCCTTGTACTCCAGCCACTTTTGCTCTCCTCCAACCACTCCTCTCTTATAAACATGTATTATACCACAAAGAAAATCTATACTATACCTGTCTTTTACTCATGTTCTCCTGTCATAATGAAGTATCCTTTCTTAAGTATTATTTCTCTACCTGAGCTCTGGATCTCATCCCCTACCATCTTCTCAGGAACCTTCTTCTCAGGGACCTTCTTCAATGAATTACTCTCTTTCTCCTTCTGACATACTCTTTTAGAATTTAAATGTGGTATATGTTTTTCCCATTTTATAAACAAACCGAACTTAGATCTCTCATCGCTTTCTGGATTCTCTTGATCTCTTTTCACTCCCTTGCAGCCAAACATCTTGAAAGAATTGCTTATACTTTTGCTTCCCCTCTTGCCTATTCCTTCCTTAACTCACTGAGATCTGGCATATACCTTCACTACTCCACTAGTTCCTGGGCTTGGCTGAAGCTGTTCTCTCCAAAGTCACTAGTGACCTTGATAAAGCCAAGAGACATGCCTCAATCCTTATGTTATTTGACCACTTTCTAGTATTTGACACTTCTGACGTTGACACACTTCCTTGACCCCCATGGTATCCTAGGTAAAAAATTTCTTTTTAACTTTTTGGGTGTTCTTTCTTATGCCTCTTTGTAGGACTCTTTGCCTAAGGAGCTTCTCCTATAGCCTTTTTCTCTTTTCATTCTATAGTTCTTTTACTAGATCATCTATTCCCATAGCTTAAAATACCAATCATTTACTAATGATTACCAAGCAGTTGATTCCTTCTCAACAATCACCTTTGAACTCTAAACCAATATATCTTATTGCCTGTTAGGTGTTTTCACTTGGCTATTTTATAAGTATTTCAAAACAATACATCATATCTTCCTTTCCCACAAGCTTACTTATCCTCTATTGTTTCCAATAAATGGCATCATCCAGTTATTCAAAGGAGAAACTTGAACATCATCTTTGTCTTGTCCTTCTCCCTTATGTTCCATAGTTAAAGATAACTGGATTATATTTGTTCTCCCTTCTAAAAGTTTCTCTATCTGCCAACCTTTTTCTATCCCTGTTGCTGTTTTCCTAGTTCAAGTTGATATCTAGCTGTCATCTGGATTAATGTAAGAGCCTTCTATTTCATCTGCATGCTTTATTCTTTCCCTCTTTCAGTCTATTCAAATGCACATATTATTCACTTGTTTAAAATCCCTCAGTGACTTCTAGTTGTTCTTACAGCCTAAACTTTTAAACATGGCTTATAAGACCCTGTCTACTTCTTTACACTCACCATTCATCATTTAACCTTTTTTATTCCAAGCACTAGACATACTAAAATTCTTTCCATTCATTTTGCAGTGTTATATTCTCTTTCATGATTTCACACATGCTCTTTTCTTTCCACTCCTACTTGTCTAACTCTTACTCATTTTCTAGATTTCATCTTAGATATCTCTTCCTTTAGGAAGCCTTCTTTCTGTTCTTCACCCCTACCTTAAGTCTGTGTAGGTCCTAGGGCACCCTGTATCTATGTCAGCATGGCATTTGTAACAGTGTATTATATTTACCTGTTTGTTTGTTTGTATCTTGGATTAGACTGTGAGTTGTGTAAGGGCAGTGATTAGGCCAGCATGGCACCCTAGTGTCTAACAAACTACATGATACTAAATAGATACTTAACACATGGCTGAATGAGTAAGTGAATGACTGGTGTGATTTTTTAATTGATTAAATGTATAAAGTGAGTGAAATTTTGGGATTAAAAAAGGTAATACATGGGTTTGAGGTCCTAATTGGCTGATGTTGCCAATCACTGGTGAAAGGAATCCATAAAGCAATTTGGGAATGAGATATCTAAAACATCCATGTGGAGATATCTGGTAACCAGCTAAATATATAGGAGAGGGAAATGAGCTGGAAACATTGATTGGGAGTCATCAGCTTATGAGTATGAGAGAGCCCAGGGAGAAGCTGTATTGTTGGAGGGGAAGAGAGGAACACTGGTATTTATGAGATGAACAGAACAACAAGGAACCCACAAAGGCATCTGAGGGAAAGCTGACAGGCAGGTAACTGGGGAAAGCATCCAACATTGGTGTCGTATAAGCAAATGGAGGAGAGTTTCAAGGAGGGATGATTGACAGTATCAGGTTAATTATTTTCTTTTGTCACTCAACAAATGGAGTTTCTACAGAGGATGTAGTGTCAGATGTCATTTGTCTACCTTGCTTCACTGCAGGTTTCTTGAATGCAGGGATATTGTCTTATTTGTACTTTTAATCCCAGAATTTATCACAATATATGGCACACAGTGGAATTCAGTAAACAGAGGTTAAATGAACATAATGCTTTTGCTCTGGGTAAGTGATGGTCTCAACATGGTAGCATGGGCATAAATAGATAATTTTATTCCATAAGAACTTTCTTCTATATTATGCTTGGATTTCAAAGACATCTGGAAAGTGGAATATGGTTAGGTACTTCTCATTGTATGATTTTCAAATGGGCCAACTCTAGTAAATATTTTCAGTTTTAGCATCCTTGACTTTCTGTTTTATGCCACCAGTTCTCCTTTGTTTTGTTTGTCTTGCATACATTGCCAATTCTGTCTGTCTGTCTCTCTGTTTATTTATTTATGTATTTATTTATTTAGTGTTGGGTCTTTGTTGCTGCGCGTGGGCTTTCTGTAGTTGCGGCAAGCGGGCGCTACTCTTTGTTGCGGTGTGCGGGCTTCTCATTGGCGGTGGCTTCTCTTGCTGCGGAGCCTGGGCTCTAGGTGTGTGGGCTTCAGTAGTTGTGGCTCATGGGCTCTAGAGCACAGGCTCAGTAGTTGTGGCGCATGTGCTTAGTTGCTCCGCAGCATGTGGGATCTTCCTGGACCAGTGCTTGAACCCGTGTCCCCTGCATTGGCAGGCAGATTCTTAACCACTGTGCCACCAGGGAAGCCCAATTCTGTCTCTCTTATTCGGAGGAGTAAAAAATATATCTGATAAAAATAGGTGATTTATATTAAAGAGTATTAACTTAAAATGTTAAAAACTCCCCGGGATGCTTTCATCCAAAAATAAGACTTAGTAGAGAACTTACTTATCAAGTAGTGTAGAAGTGGTGGTAGTGGAGATGGTAGGAATTTTGAGGGAGATGGGGAGGACGGCCTTTTTTTGTGTTCCTAATTATGCAGGAATACTGACACTGCTTTCCATCCTCTCATATAGAGTTTGCCCTAAAAGGCATGTGTGGAGAGAGCGCTGGTTCTCAAAAAAGAATACCTGGTTTGAATCCTTACTTCTCACCTACTATCTGGGCACCTTTGAATATATCCCAACCTTATGAGTTTTAATTGCCTCATCTGTGAAAGGATCATAATAACTTTACTACTTACCTCTTGGGTTATCCAGCAGATCAAATGAGATTGCATATGTACAGCTAGTTTGCAAATGAAAGACTGTTATTCTTTGCAGGCACTATGTGGAAGTGTCTTATGTTGTTGCATTGTGTTTTCAGTCTTATGTTTCTGTTTGGTTTCCTGTTGGAATACTCGAGAGCTGAAAAAAAAGTTTATGATATTATAACATAATTGTAATATTACATAACATAATGTAATGTAATTATTTAGAGGTAGTACAGATATGCAAATGTCTTAAGCCTCCTTCCCACTTAAAAAGAATATAAAACAATAGCCTCGGACACAAAAACAGTCTTCCCATTTTGTTCTTCCTGGGGACACCCAAACTCTTCATAGAGCTGACTGGTGTTCATACTTCCCACACAGCTTCGGTTGAACCTGTGCAGCTACCTCCAGAGAATTGTCTTGGCTTCCAGTCTGTTGGGTAACTGCCTATTTGGACAACCTAGCCTTGGATAATTTCCCCTTGTCCAACCGTGGGACTCATAAATCCATGTACAGGGGGATAGAGTTCAGATAATGATATTTGGCCATAGGTAGTTGCAATTTCAAGACCCTTTCAAAGGGTGATGATGACAGATTTTTACTGGACAGTGTAAGTTTTCAAACTTTGAAGATATATCCTGGGATCCAGATCATTTATGCATCAATATAGAATATGTGTTGCTTATCCATCAACCTGTTGTAAAATGTTAAGGTCATGAGTAAGAATGTTCCACAGCCCATAAAATACTCCTCCTGGAGTATAGCTTAACTGCGAGGGAATATTGTTAAATATGTAGGAGTTCCACTTTGTTATTAACTGATATATAAAATGAGAAAGAAAAGGACCCATTTCCTTCACAGTACGTTTTCCTTATAATAAATGTTTAGAAAGGAATATGCCAACAAAGATTTGTTGTTGTTTGTTTTTTCTATCTCTTCTTCATCTCTGAATTTTATTTCATTTTTTGTTTTAATCGTGGAAATCTGGCTGAATGACCTGAGTGGTTATCTCGTCTGTAAAATATGTGAGATATAGTTATGGTTTCCCAGACAATTACTATGTGCTAAATGTAGGTCAGGAGCATTTACAAAGGAGGACACAGCTGTATACTATTCCAAGGAAAAAGGAAACAATGTCAAGAGTCATCAGAGAGACTTAGAGATGCTTTCTGCAGGATTTCCAGATTTCAACAAAACTGTTTTACCCTGAATAATGGTAGGATTAGTCTTAGCCAAAATGCAACTGGGCAATCTGTTACTTCCCATAAGGAAAGCAACTGTTCAAGTAAATTATATAATTGTACATTACAACTTAGCTTCTGTCATACATTATAAATTCAGTTCTATCCCAAACTGAGGCCATTAAATGAGTGAGCCAAGTTTAATGTTGCTCAACCAGCCTTTCTTGTTGTAGTTATATCCAGCAAAAAAATGAGTTCTCTTGTATATTTTTCTTATCTGGCTTATTGGAAATAGAAATTTGGTTTGGACCTGTTAGTGGATGTCACTTTTATCCTGACTTGGAGAATCAATCAGGAAGACTTTCTAGAGTAGCCTATTGTGTAATCAGGAACCTAATAGGAAAAGGTAATTGATTGTTCCTTTGGATTAATTTTTATTTTCTTCTAAATGAGATTCTTAGTATTAAAATTCATGGAGAATCTGTAAAAAAAAGTTGTTACATGGACCTTTTTGTTTTATCACAATGGTATTGTACCATGAGAGAGCTGAGCTTATGGTCTCACTGGGCTGGTGCTCTTGAGGCAGTGTAGAATGTTCCCTGTTTTGTCTTGTTGGCAAAGGAAATTACACCAGTGCCATGATTGTCAGAATGATGCAGAACCTCTGAGGAAAGGGATTACTGCCTTATTAAAGATAGGTTGGGGTGAGCTATGCCAAATGTTGAGTGAGATTTATTGAATACTCTACAAACACCATGCAACAATTCTGTGCATTACGGTTACGAGAAAACAAGTGTTGATGAGAAAATAACAAAACTGCAAATGGGAAAATAATAATTATTTCCAGGGTCCATTCATGAAGCAAAGGGATGAAGTCTAAAAGGAATGGAAAACTCCTAAAAAACCCCCACAGAATTTACTGTCAGGGAAATGTTAATTTAAATGAGGCAGGTAAGTAATACTATTCATGCTTCATAGTAAATAGAATATCTGAGACATGATACTTACGATCTGTCTGGCTCTTTACCAGTGATTTGTTTCCTTTTACTTGGTTTGTGAGGATGTGTTATGAATGTACAGTTATATTTATTCCCTCTAAAATTCCAATGTTTAAAACATTGACTTCTCAGATTAAAATACCATTTAAATATGGGCCATGATGTTAAAATATAAACCTTAAAACTTTATTTTTCGTTGTATGAGTGATATCTAAAGTAGTTGTCTCCTTTTATATATGTAAAAGAAGACATGGTATATAATGACCTTTGGAATTGTCAGGTCATCTTCCTTGTAGCAGATTCACAAAGTAAGCTCATTAATACAGTGTGCGGACCTTTACATGAGCCACTGCTCATGTAAAAGAAGGAAAATCTTACAGTTTCTTTATTGAACAACATATTATCTTTCTACAAATGTCAGCATTGGGCTACGCAAAGAGCTTAATAAGTACTTGGGGAACCCTGAAAATGATTACTTTTTGCTATTATTAATCAATAATTGTCTTCCTATATCTTGTGTCATTTGTGTTTAGGATTATAGAGTCTTGGATAGAGAATTAAAGGGAAGCAACAAAGGATCAATTTAAAAGCATAAGTTGCAGCAATGAATAAGGGTAACTTTGTACTGCTTAAAAATTTAATAATAAATTATGAAAGTTACAAAGTAAAGCTGCTGTAGAGTTTTCAGTTAGGCAAGTTTATACATCTTTTAATTTTGTTGCCACTACTGATCATAATTCATTAAGATATCATTATAAATAAACCTCCATTGAATAATTGATATATAAACTATCATTTGGTAAATAATGGCTTATAGGTTGTCAGTTTAATGCATTGATTTAGTGGATTGTCAAGTTACTACAGTGTGATAGAGAATTGCTTGATGACTTTTGGACTATTAATCCCTCAAGAAGTAGATAGGTAGGTATGCATTAAAAGTCATTTAAGCATACTTAAGGACATTTTGACATCATGTTTTACAGTGAGAAGCTAGAACTAGGTTTGTTAAATGCTAATCAGTGTGGAAAACTAGATGTATTCTTGAATGCTTCTTTCTTGTTTCACCAAAAACCAACATTCTGAAAACTGACAATATGTCCCTTAGCTAAACTGTATCTTTAGTCTGAACTTGTGGGCTTCCTTCTTTATCTGTTATTTCTTTGAACTGTCTCTTCCAATTGTCTGTATGTTAAGACACAAACAAGAAAATAGTCTTGGTATCTTTGAAAATTGTTACTTTCATTTCTCCAATCTTGACAGTTCATAGAAATATATTTCCATATTGATTGCTTTGAAGGAGAAGGTAGGCAAATGTGAATTATATATCTTTCTAACACAAAAAAGTCAGTAATAAATAAGTTAGTAAAGTCTACTCTTCTTATTAGGAAGACCAAGAAACTTGTGCTCAAAGGAAGTTAAACTTTAATTTTTTTTCTAACCAATAAGCAAAGAGGAAAATTTTTTCCAGGAGTTTCTTTTATCTCCATCAGTGTTACATGGTAGTTTTATATTTGGAAGTAGGTGCTTTCTCCTAGGTTATGATGTATCAACAAAAGTGTGCAAAAATGTTCTACTAGTGATAATGGTACTTTTGAGGAATAGTTTTTTTTTTTTTTTTTTTTCCCTAGTGGATAGCATGAGGTAAAATGACCTCAAATAATGGTGTTACTCAAGGGGGACACATTCTCTTCAAACTGAAGGGATTTTTCTTAGTTTTGAAAGATGAAAAGAGTAAACACTAAAAAAAGGAATTAATACATTTCATTATTTTATGAATTAAACTTTAGTTGAAAGCATTTTCCCTCTTAAACAATGTAGAGAACAAATCACACATGATTAGTATAAACATAAGACTATTAAGGCCATAAATTAATATTTCCAAAAGCTCTGACTGATTACTGAATGCAGGATTTATTTTGAAGACCTTTTGGTAACCTCGGCTGTAATGTTTGCTTCCACAGAAGGCTCGGTGAGTTGGGGAAGGAGTCCACATGTTCCCTTTAGGTCACAGTGGGCATTTAAAACTGATTTCCAACTTGGGCTTACACTTCTGTTCCAAACCTGAACCTTTTGGCATCAGAGCTCATGTTCTTATGGCCAATTTGGATTTTTAAGCAAAGAAGCTAATTTAAAAAGTCTCTTGGACAACAATTGGCTTTTAAAAAATAACATTTTAATGATTTAAATGGAAACAAACCAGAAAAAGTTGGATTAAATTTCTCTTAAAGTATATGTGTTTAGCGATTAAGAGGAAAAAGTGGCTGAAAAAAATGCTGTCTGTTATTTTCCTTCAAAACCCCAAATAGTTGAACAGTTGAGTAGCTCAAAAGATTTGAATTGGGATATCTTTGTGGAAAATATTTCTGGCAGTGAAAGTACTTTAATAAAAGAATGAGAGATAATAAACTCTTTAACAATGAATTTTTAATCTCTATGTTTTCTAAAGATTAGTTTTAGTGATAAAATTATTTTATTGAAGATACTTTAGAAGAAGGTTGATCTGATTTAAGAATTTGGGGGATAGAGAAAAAAAATAAGTAAATATTTTGGGAAAAAAATCATTGTGAATTAGGGTTTTCCTGGGTAGCACTTGCTGTTTGTGTTTCCCAAAGCTTTTTAATACCAAACTATTTCTAAGTGTCTGTATTTTCTTAGCCACCATAGACTTTGCATATGAGTGGGAGAGGTTGAGAAGACTAGGCTTTTCAAAAATGTGGGCTTGATTTAGATGTTTTGTTAAAGAAAAATGGGGAAAGAAATCTAGATTAGTAGAAAATTTAAGTTAGTAGACAGGCAGACTTGTGGGCTTGAGCAGGTTCAGTAAATAATATCCCTCTTTTAATGTTTTGAGTGAACTGAGAAATGAAATAGAGAAGATGGGAGATCAGAATGCCATCTTTATGTTTCATAACACTAATGTTGGAGATTGTGGTTTAGCTATAGGAACAATGGGCTTCCTCAAAACAGCTAGACAGCCTTCCCCAACCAGTCCCAAACAGCACAGGACTAGGCAGACACTACCTGGCAGGGTCAGAGCTGTCCCATACAACCTTCAGTGTTGGGGAGGTAGCACTGAATTGTTTGCTTTCTGCAGTCATCTTATTTCTAAGAGAAAGGGAAGGGGAAATGAGTTGAATACGCCAGTTTATTTTTCTTAACATTTTCAATCAGTAAGTCTATGTGCCTTTCTTGGGGAAGGGGGAGTAAAGTTTTGGCAAGAGCCCAAGAATGTTACTTTAATGGGGCTTCCTTCACATTGGAAGGAAACATCAAGAGCAGGAAAGAAGTGTTTTTTGAGATTTTTGTTCTTTTAACCCAGAGGTTCTAAAAAAGGATTGTTATCTAGCCCTAAGGAAATTTTTATTGTAACAGTGATCACAAAATACTGATGGTGTTTAGTGGGTGGGGTGGGGGGGTCAAGGATGCAAGATATCCTGCAATGCACAGAACATCCCATACAATGAAGAATTGTCACAATAAAGGTCCCTAGAGACACCCTGAGCTGATCCTATTGGGTTGTTTGCTCTGTGGGGTGAGGACGAGAACAGCACTCTGTCAAGAGCATTCCTGCTACACCTTCCTGAGACTGCCCCCGCAGTGCAACTCACTGCTTCTTTGTGGTTCCTCTTTGAGCTATTCATGGCAATATAGATTTTTCTCCTAGCAGTCTCTGAAACGGGTCAGAACGACACATTATTTAAATGGACTTCAAAGCCCCTCTGTACGCAAGGCAGAAATGTCACACCCTAGTCTAGTTCCCATAAAAATGATCTGTAATATTGTCCAACACAGTTTAGAAATTGTAAAATGAAATCATATTGTAAAATAAAACGAAGTGAGACCTTCAATATGGTGGAAGAGTAAGACATGGAAATCACCTTCCTCCCCACAGATGCATCAGAAATACATCTACATGTGGAACAACTCCTACAGAACACCTACTGAATGCTGGCAGAAGACCTCAGACTTCCCAAAAGGCAAGAAACTCCCCACGTACCTGGTAGGGCAAAAGAAAAAAGAAAAAAACAGAGACAAAAGAATAGGGACGGGACCTGCACCTCTGGGATGGAGCTGTTAAGGAGGAAAAGTTTCCACACACTGGGAAGCCCCTTCACTTGTGGAGATGGGGTGTGGCGGCGGGGAAGCTTCGGAGCCACAGAGGAGAGCGCAGCAACGGGTGCAGAGGGCAAAGTGGAGAGATTCCCACACAGAGGATCGGTGCTGACCAGCACTCACCAGCCTGAGAGGCTTCTCTACTCACCTGCCAGGGTGGGCGGGGGCTGGGAGCTGAGGCTCCAGCTTTGGAAGTCAGACCCCAAGTAGAGGACTGGGGGTGGCTGCGTGAACACAGCCTGAAGGTGACTAGTGCGCCACGGCTAGCCAGGAGAGAGTCCGGGAAAAAGTCTGGACCTGCCGAAGAGGCAAGAGACTGTTGTTTCGGGGTGTGCAAGGAGGGGGGATTCAGAGCACTGCCTAAACAAGCTCCAGAGATGGGCGTGGGCCGCGGCTATCAGCACGGACACCACAGACGGGCATGAGATGCTAAGGCTGCTGCTACTGCCACCAAGAAGCCTGTGTGCAAGCACAGGTCACTATCCACACCACCCCTCCCGGGAGCCTGTGCAGCCCGCCACTGCCAGGGTCCTGTGATCCAGGGACAGCCTCCCTGGGAGAACACACAGCACGCCTCAGGCTGCTGCAACGTCATGACGACCTCTGGCGCCGTAGGCTCGCCCCACATTCCGTACCCCTCCCTCCCTCTGGCCTGAGTGAGCCAGAGCCCCCTAATCAGCTGCTCCTTTAACCCCATCTTGTCTGGGTGGGAACAGATGCCCTCAGGTGACCTACATGCAGAGATGGGGCCAAATCCAAAGCTGAGCCCCAGGACCTGTGTGAACAAAGAACAGGAAGGGAAATCTCTCCCAGCAGCCTCAGGAGCAGTGGATCACATCTTCACAATCAACTTGATATACCCTGCATCTCTGGAATACCTGAAAAGACAATGAATCATCCCAAGATTGAGGTGGTGGACTTTGGGAGGAACTGTAGACGTGGGTTTGCTTTCTGCATCTAATTTGTTTCTGGTTTTATGTTTATCTTAGTTTAGTATTTAGAGTTTATTATCATTGGTAGATTTGTTTATTGATTTAGTTGCTCTCTTCCTCCTTTTTCATTTTTTCATATATAGATACATATATATTTTCCTTTTTCTCTTTTTCTGAGTGTGTATGTGTATGCTGCTTTGTGTGATTTTTTCTGTATAGCTTTGCTTTTACCATTTGTCCTAGGGTTCTGTCTGTCCTTTTTTAAATATTTTTTTTAAGTATAGTTTTTAGTGCTTGCTATCATTGGTGGATTTGTTTTTTGGTTTGGTTACTCTCTTTCTTTTCTTCATTAAAAATTTTTTTTATTTTTAATATTTTATTTTAATAACTTTTTAATTTAATTTTTTTTTTTATTTCTTCCTTTTTTCTCATTTTTCTTCTGAGCTGTGTGGCTGAAAGGGTCTTGGTGCTCTGGCTGGGTGTCAGGCCTGTGCCTCTGAGGTGGGAGAGCCGAGTTCAGGACATTGGTCCACCAGAGTCCTTCTGGCTCCAGGTAATATCAAACAGTGAAAGCTCTCACAGAGATCTCCATCTCAATGACCAGCAAGCTACAATGCTGGACAACCTATGGCAAACAACTAGCAAGACAGGAACACAACCCCACCCATTAGCAGAGAGGCTGCCTAAGATCGTAATAACGTCACAGACACCCCAAAACACACCACCATATGTGGTCGTGCCCACCAGTAAGATAAGATCCAGCCTCATCCAGCAGAACACAGGCACCAGTCCCCTCCACCAGGAAGCCTACACAACCCACTGAATCAACCTTAGTCACTGGGGGCAGACACCAAAAACAATGGGAACTATGAACCTGCAGGCTGCAAAAAGGAGACCCCAAACACAGTAAGTTAAGCAAAATGAGAAGACAGAGAAACACATAGCAGATGAAGGAGCAAGGTAAAAACCCACGAGACCAAACAAATGAAGAGGAAATAGGCAGTCTACTTGAAAAAGAATTCAGAGTAATGTTAGTAAAGATGATCCAAAGTCTTGGAAATTGAATGGAGAGAATATAAGAAATGTTTAACAAGGACCTAGAAGACCTAAGGAGCACACAATGATGAACAACACAATAAATGAAATTAAAAATTCTCTAGAAGGAATCAGTATATGAATAACTGAGGCAGAAGAACGGGTAAGTAACCTGGAAGACAAAATAGTGGAAATAACTACTGCAGAGCAGAATAAAGAAAAAAGAAAAGAATTGAGGACAGTCCCAGAGACCTCTGGGACAACATTAAACGCACCAACAGTCCAATTATAGGGGTCCCAGAAGAAGAAGAGAAAAAGAAAGGGACTGAGAAAATATTTGAAGAGATTATAGTTGAAAACTTCGCTAATATGGCAAAGGAAATAGTTAATCAAGTCCAAGAAGCACAGAGAGTGCCATACAGGATAAATCCAAGGAGAAACATGCCAAGACACATATTAATCAGACTATCAAAAATTAAATACAGGGCTTCCCTGGTGGTGCAGTGGTTGAGAGTCTGCCTGCCGATGCATGGGACAGGGGTTTGAGCTCTGGGCTGGGAGGATCCCACAAGCCACAGAGCATCTGGGCCCGTGAGCCACAATTACTGAGCCTGCGTGTCTGGAGTCTGTGCTCCACAACAAGAGAGGCTGTGATGGTGAGAGGCCCGCGCACCGCGATGAGGGGTGGTCCCCACTTGCTGCAACTAGAGAAAGCCCTCGCAGAGAAACAAAGACCCAGCACAGCCATAAATAAATAAATAAATAAGTTAAAAAAAATTAAATACAAAGAAAAAGTATTAAAAGCATCAGGGGAAAACAACAAATAACATACAAGGGAATCCCCATAAGCTTAACAGCTGATCTTTCAGCAGAAACTCTGCAAGCCAGAAGGGAGTGGCAGGACATATTTAAAGTGATGAAAGGGAAAAACCTACAACCAAGATTACTCTACCCAGCAAGGATCTCATTCACATTTCACGGAGAAATTAAAACCTTTACAGACAAGCAAAAGCTAAGAGAATTCAGCACACCAAACCAGCTTTACAATAAATGCTAAAGGAACTTCTCTAGGCAGGAAACACAAGAATAGGAAAAAAAACCATACAATAACAAACCCAAAACAATTAAAATGGTAAGAGGAACATACATATCAATAATTACCATAAATGTAAATGGATTAAATGCTCCAACCAAAAAACAGAGACTGGCTGAATGGATACAAAACAAGACCCATATATATGGTGTCTACAAGAGACCCACTTCAGACCTAGGGACACATACAGACTGAAAGTGAGGGCATGGAAAAAGATATTCCATGCAAATGGAAATCAAAAGAAAGCTGGAGTAGCAATTCTCATATCAGACAAAATAGACTTTAAAATAAAGACTATTACAAGAGACAAAGAAGGACACTACATAATGATCGAGGGATCAATCCAAGAAGAAGATATAACAGTTGTAAATATGCACCCAACATAGGAGTACCTCAACACATAAGGCAAATGCTAACAGCCGTAAAAGGGGAAATCAACATTAACACAATCATAGTAGGGGACTTTAACACCCCACTTTCACCAATGGAAGGATCATCCAAAATGAAAATAAATAAGGAAACAAGCTTTCAATGACACATTAAACAAGATTGACTTAATTGATTTTTATAGGACGTTCCATGCAAAAACAACAGAATACACTTTCTTCTCAAGGGCTCATGGAACATTCTCCAGGATAGATCATATGTTGGGTCACAAATCAAATCTTGGTAAATTTAAGAAAACTGAAATCAAGTATCTTTTCCAACCACAGCACTATGAGACTAGATATCAGTTACAGGAAAAAGTCTGTAAAAAATACAAGCACATGGAGGCTAAACAATACAGTACTTAATAACCAAGAGATCACTGACGAAATCAAAGAGCAAATCAAAAAATACCTAGAAACAAATGATAATGAAATCTCGACGACCGAAAACCTATGGGATGCAGCAAAAGCAGTTCTAAGAGGGAAGTTTATAGCAGTGCAATCCTACCTCAAGAAACAAGAAACATTTCAAATAAACAACTTAACCTTACACCTAAAGCTATTACAGAAACAACAAAAAACCCCCAAAGTTAGCAGAAGGAAAGAAATCATAAAGATCAGATCAGAAATAAATGAAAAAGAAATGAAGGAAACAGTAGCAAAGATCAATAAAACTAAAAGCTGGTCCTTTGAGAAGATAAACAAAATTAATAAACCATTAGCCAGACTCATCAAGAAAAAAAGGGAGAAGACTCAGATCTATAGAATTAGAAATGAAAAAGGAGAAGTTACAACTGACACTGCAGAAATACAAACGATCATGAGAGATTAGTACAAGCAACTCTATGCCAATAAAATGGACAACCTGGAAGAAATGGACAAATTCTTAGAAATGCACAACCTGCCGAGACTGAAGCAGGAAGAAATAGAAAATATGAACAGACCAATCACAAGCACTGAAATTGAGACTGTGATTAAAAATCTTCCAACAAACAAAAGCCCAGGACCAGATGGCTTCACAGGTGAATTCTATCAAGCATTTAGAGAAGAGCTAACACCTATCCTTCTCAAACTTTTTTGCAAAATATAGCAGAGGGAGGAACACTCCCAAACTCATTCTACAAGGCCACCATCACCCTGATACCAAAACCAGACAAAGATGTCACAAAGAAAGCAACAGACCAATATCACTGAGGAACATAGATGCAAAAATCCTTAATGCAATACTATCCAACAGAATCCAACAGTACATTAAAAGGATCATATACCATGATCAAGTGGGGTTTATCCCTGGAATGCAAGGATTCTTCAATATACACCAATTAATCAATGTGATACACCATATTAACAAATTGAAGGATAAAAACATTTGATCATCTCAATGGATGCAGAAAAAGCTTTCGACAAAATTCAATACCTATTTATGATAAAAACTCTCCAGAAAGTAGGCATAGAGGGAAGATACCTCAACATAATAAAGGCCATATATGACAAATCTACAGCCAACATCGTTGTCAATGGTGAAAAACAAACCATTTCCACGAAGATCAGGAACAAGACAAGGTTCCCCATTCTCACCACTATTATTCAACATAGTTTTGGACGTTTTAGCCACAGCAATCAGAGAAGAGAAAGAAAAGGAATCCAAATTGGAAAAGAAGAAGTAAAGCTGTCACTGTTTGCAGATGACATGGTACTATACATAGAGAATCCTAAAGACTCTACTGGAAAACTGCTAGAGCTATTCAATGAATTTGGTAAAGTAGCAGGATACAAAATTAATGCACAGAAATCTCTTGCATTTCTATACAGTAATGATGAAAAATCTGAAAGCAAAATTAAGGAAACACTCCCATTTACCACTGCAACAAAGAGAATAAAATACCTAGGACTAAATCTACCTAAGGAGACAAAAGACCTGTATGCAGAAAACTATAAGACACCGATGAAAGAAATGAAAGATGATACAAACGGAGAGATATACCATGTTGTTGGATTTGAAGAATCAGCATTGTGAAAATGAGTATACTACCCAAAGCAATCTACAGATTCAGTGCAATCTCTAAAACACTACCAATGGCATTTTCCACAGAACTAGAACAAAAAATCGCACAATTTGTATGGAAATACTAAAGACCCCGAATAGGCAAAGCAATCTTGAGAAAGAGAAATGGAGCTGGAGGAATCAGGCTCCAGACTTCAGACTATGCTACAAAGCTACAGTAATCAAGATAGTATGGTACTGGCACAAAAACAGAAATATAGATCAATGGAACAGGATAAACCCATGCACATATGGTCACATTTTATTTTTAAAGATTTATTGATAGATTGATTGATTGCTATGCTGGGTCTTCGTTTCTGTGCTAGGGCTTTCTCTAGTTGCGGCAAGTGGGGGCCACTCTTCATCGCGGTGCGCAGGCCTCTCACTGTCGCAGCCTCTCTTGTTGCGGAGCAGAGGCTCCAGACGTGCAGGCTCAGTAATTGTGGCTCACGGGCCCAGTTGATCCGCGGCATGTGGGATCCTCCCAGACCAGGGCTCGAACCCGTGTTCCCTGCATTAGCAGGCAGATTCTCAACCACTGCACCACCAGGGAAGCCCGGTCACCTTATTTTTGATAAAGGAGACAAGAATATACGTTGGAGAAAAGATAGCCTCTTCAATAAGTGGTGCTGGGAAAACTGGACAACTACATGTAAAAGGATGAAATTAGAACACTCACTAACACCATACACAAAAATAAACTCAAAATGGATTAAAGACCTAAATGTAAGGCCAGACACTATAAAACTCTTAGAGGAAAGCATAGAACACTCTATGACATAAAGCACAGCAAGATCCTTTTTGACCCACCTCCTAGAGAAATGGAAATAAAAACAAAAATAAACAAATTTTATTTCAAACTGAATGAAACTTAAAAGCTTTTGCACAGCAAAGGAAACCATAAACAAGACCAAAAGACAACCCTCAGAATGGGAGAAAATATTTGCAAATGAAGCAACTGACAAAGGATTAATCTCCAAAATTTACAAACAGCTCATGCAGCTCAATATCAAAAAAACAAACAACCCAATCCAAAAATGGGCAGAAGACCTAAACAGACATCTCTCCAAGAAGATATACAGATTGCCAACAAACACATGAAAGAATGCTCAACATCATTAATCATTAGAGAAATGCAAATCAAAACTACAATGAGATATCATCTCACACCGGTCAGAATGGCCATCATCAAAAAATCTACAAACAATAAATGCTGGAGATGGTGTGGAGAAAAGGGAACCCTCTTGCACTGTTGGTGGGAATGTAAATTGATACAGCACTATGGTGAACCGTAGGGAGGTTCCTTAAAAAATAAAAATAGAAGTACCATATGACCCAGCAATCGCACTACTGGGCATTTGCCCTGAGAAAACCATAATTCAAAAAGAGTCATGTACCACAATGCTCATTGCAGCTCTATTTACAGTAGCCAGGACATGGTAACAACCTAAGTGTCCATCGACAGATGAATGGATAAAGATGTGGCACATACATACAATGGACTATTACTGAGCCATAAAAAGAAATGAAATTGAATTATTTGTAGTGAGGTGGATGGACGTAGAGTCTGTGATACATCGTGAAGTAAGTCAGAAAGAGAAAAACAAATACCGTATGCCAACATATATATGGAATCTAATAAAAAAAATTGGTTCTGAATAACCTAGGGGTGGGACAGGAATAAAGACTCAGACATAGAGAATGGACTTGAGGACACGGGGAGGGGGAAAGGTAAGCTGGGACGAAATGAGAGAGTGGCATTGATTTATATATACTATCAAATGTAAAATAGATAGCTAGTGGGAAGCAGCCGCATAGCACAGGGAGATCAGCTCAGTGCTTTGTGACCACCTAGAGTGTTGGGAGGGAGATGCAAGAGGGAGGAGATATGAGGATATATGTATATGTATAGCTGATTCACTCTGTTATACAGCAGAATCTAACACACCATTGTAAAGCAATTATACTCCAATAAAGATGTTAAACAAAGAAGAAGCTACATTAAGATGTTCCTGAAACCAAATGTCAAAAACTATGCTGTAAATGTGAAGATAAGCACCCTCCCATTATAAATTTCTTGGGGAAAAAAATGGATGTTCAAAGACCCATCCCCTTTATAGTTGAGTGTTTTGGACTTGTGAATTATATTAAAAGAAATTGAAGTTTCATATTTACCTCAAATTCTTATGGTCAGTCTCCGCCAGAAGGTTCTTAATGTAGAATTTTGTTTTTCCCCCTGCAGTTGTAGCCTATACTTTTTCTCACTGGAATTAGTGAAGTTTCTTCAAGGTCTTAGAGGTTTTATTGATTCTGAATCAAGTCTCTGATAAACCTTAATTTTAAAAAAGATTCTAAAGGACCAGTAGGCCATCTAACATTGTCACAGCACTGGTTCCTCTCTCAGGTAGAACCTAAGTACTGAGAACAGCTATCCCAGGCAAAATCATGTTCCTTAAAACCTGGTACTTAGTGTTTCTGAAGGTCCATGCCAGAAACCCAGTGGTATCTTTATCAGCCACCGGCCCTGTAGGAAATAGCACACTTCTAGCTGGGATAGTTTGAGGGGAATTTAATAAGGTTGTACGTGGTAAGAATCTTCAGCGGATAGTGTACACCTCTGTGGCTGGTTATTAGGATGCTGTTGCCACTCTTAGAGCTGAAAGGGGAAGGGAGAGAGTAGTTGGAACCCTGAAAGGGAAAGGGTTCTGGTAGAGGACATCCTGACCATGGCAGGGAGAGAGCCTGGGGAGTATTTTTTCCAACCTCACTGTCTTTCCTTCCTGCAGTCTCCTGCTGTTGCTTCCAAATGACTGAACTAGTCAGAAGCCAGAGGGCACAGGAGCCCATTAATGGAGGCACAAAGTGAAGATATCTGGCATAGTAACTGAAGAATGAAAGGAAAAAAGAGAAAATCTTGTTTCACTTTTACCCAGATGCCAGCGGAACCAGACATCCAATATCCTTGACCAATGAGCTTGAACTTGATTGGGAGGAACCCCTTATTAACAGGTTAATTTTGGCAACATGGATTTACTATATCTGGAGAAAAAAATACCAATGAACACTTTCTCACCTTCAGAAAGTAGGTGTAGAGACCTTTTTGTTTTCTTGCTAAGTTTAAAAATTGCAGTGCTGGCAGCCCTAATCACCAAGTCCTACCGGAGGTATTTTTTTTTCTAACTCAGCAAAACCTATTAATGCACTGTCGAAACCTCTGAATTTCTATGTCCTCTTTGAACTCCATGTTCTGACATCTTCCGTAGGCTCTGTCTAGTGACAGAGCTTCCAATGTACCTGAAAGGGGGCATTTTCAGTCTTGTGCCAGTCTTGAGTTTAGGGCTGTGAAACCTGCCTTTTAGGGAGCATCTACTGGTCAGGGCCATGTTGGTATTGGTTGGTTATCTAGTTTAGATGTTGGTTTTTTAAATAATTTTCTCACAGTGTAAAGCTAGACCGTCACTAGTGTTCTGAAATGGAACTCTTGCAGGTAAAAGCAGCAAATATTGTTTCACATCTTAGTTTGTAAGAAGTTTTTACCCCACTCCAACATATTCAAGCTATACCTGTGTAGTTCAGGATCAAGCTGCAACACCTATTCTCTGAGTCCCCACCATTGATGTATATCCTGTTTGATCAACGTCACTTGACCATATGGTACCGGCTTGATGAGCAGCCAGCCACTCAGTATGGACAAGATTCCATGGACTGCAGTGGGAATCCATACAGTTCCCACGGCCTCAACTGATCTGCTTCTGTCACAACAGTCACAGTAGTTAAAAACCAACTTTGTAACTGACAAAAACAAAGAAGCTCAAGTTGGTAGCCAAATTTATGCTGCTATATGCTACCAAATTTTAAATGCTCTGCCACTTACTAAAAAGCCCTGGTCTTACCAAAAGTCTATCCAGTTTTTATTTATTTTTATTTCTTTTAATTAATAGACTTTATTTAGAGCAGTTTTAGGTTTACAGAAAAACTGAGCAGAAAGTACACAGAGTCCCTATATACCCTCACACCTTCCCCTCCCCCACTCAATTTCCCCTATTGTGAACATCTTGCAATAGTGTGGTAGATTTGTAACAATTGATGAACCAGTATTGGTACATTATTAGTACCTAAACTCCCATAGTTTACATTAGGGTTCACTCTTTTTTTTTTTTTTTTTAACATCTTTATTGGAGTATAATTGCTTTACACTGGTGTGTTAGTTTCTCCTTTATAACAAAGTGAATCAGTTATACATATACATATGTTCCCATCTCTCTTCCCTCTTGCGTCTCCCTCCCTCCCACCCTCCCTATCCCACCCCTCTAGGTGGTCACAAACCACCGAACTGATCTCCCTGTGCTATGCGGCTGCTTCCCACTAGCTATCTGTTTTACATTTGGTAGTGTATATATGTCCATGCCACTCTCTCACCCTGTCACATCTTACCCCTCCCCCTCCCCATATCCTCAAGTCCATTCTCTAGTAGGTCTGTGTCTTTATTCCCGTCTTGCCACTAGGTTCTTCATGACCTTTTTTTTTTCCCCTTAGATTCCATATATATGTGTTAGCATACTGTATTTGTTTTTCTGTTTCTGACTTACTTCACTCTGTATGACAGACTCTAACTCCATCCACCTCACTACAAATACCTCCATTTCGTTTCTTTTTATGGCTGAGTAATATTCCATTGTATATATGTGCCACATCTTCTTTATCCATTCATCTGTTGATGGACACTTAGGTTGCTTCCATGTCCTGGCTATTGTAAATAGAGCTGCAATGCACATTTTGGTACATGACTCTTTTTGAATTATGGTTTTCTCAGGGTATATGCCCAGTAGTGGGATTGCTGGGTCGTATGTTAGTTCTATTTTTAGTTTTTTAAGGAACCTCCATACTGTTCTCCATAGTGGCTGTATCAATTTACATTCCCACCAACAGGGCAAGAGTGTTCCCTTTTCTCCACACCCTCTCCAGCATTTATTGTTTGTAGATTTTTTGATCATGGCCATTCTGACCGGTGTGAGATGATATCTCATTGTAGTTTTGATTTGCATTTCTCTAATGATTAATGATGTTGAGCATTCTTTCATGTGTCTGTTGGCAATCTGTATATCTTCTTTGGAGAAATGTCTATTTAGGTCTTCTGCCCATTTTTGGATTGGGTTGTTTGTTTTTTTGTTATTGAGCTGCATGAGCTGCTTGTAAATCTTGGAGATTAATCCTTTGTCAGTTGCTTCATTTGCAAATATTTTCTCCCATTCTGAGGGTTGTCTTTTGGTCTTGTTTATGGTTTCCTTTGCTGTGCAAAAGCTTTGAAGTTTCATTAGGTCCCATTTCTTTATTTTTGTTTTTATTTCCATTTCTCTAGGAGGTGGGTCAAAAAGGATCTTGCTGTGATTTATGTCGTAGAGTGTTCTGCCTATGTTTTCCACTGAGAGTTTGATAGTGTCTGGCCTTACATTTAGGTCTTTAATCCATTTTGAGTTTATTTTTGTGTATGGTGTTAGTGAGTGTTCTAATTTCATACTTTTACATGTACCTGTCCAGTTTTCCCAGCACCACTTATTGAAGAGGCTGTCTTTTCTCCACTGTATACTCTTGCCTCCTTTATCAAAGACAAGGTGACCATATGTGCATGGGTATATCTCTGGGATTTCTGTCCTGTTCCATTGATCTATATTTCTGTTTTTGTGCCAGTACCATACTGTCTTGATTACTGTAGCTTTGTAGTATAGTCTGAAGTCAGGGAGCCTCATTCCTCCAGCTCCATTTTTCGTTCTCAAGATTGCTTTGGCTATTCGGGGTGTTTTGTGTTTCCATTCCATACAAATTGTGAAATTTTTTGTTCTAGTTCTGTGAAAAATACCAGTGGTAGTTTGATAGGGATTGCATTGAATCTGTAGATTGCTTTGGGTAGTAGAATCATTTTCACAATATTATTTCTTCCAATCCAAGAACATGGTATGTCTCTCCATCTATTTGTATCATCTTTAATTTCTTTCATCAGTGTCTTATAGTTTTCTGCATACAGGTCTTTTGTTTCCTTAGGTAGGTTTATTCCTAGATATTTTATTCTTTTTGTTGCAGTGGTAAATGGGAGTGTTTCCTTAATTTCACTTTCAGATTTTTCGTCATTAGTGTATAGGAATGCCAGAGATTTCTGTGCATTAATTTTGTATCCTGCTACTTTTCCAAATTCATTGATTAGCTCTAGCAGTTTTCTGGTAGCATCTTTAGGATTCTCTATGTATAGTATCATGTCATCTGCAAACAGTGACAGCTTTACTTCTTCTTTTCCGATTTGGATTCCTTTTATTTCTTTTTCTTCTCTGATGGCTGTGGCTAAAACTTCCAAAACTATGTTGAATAATAGTGGTGAGCGTGGGCAACCTTGTCTTGTTCCTGATCTTAGTGGAAATGGTTTCAGTTTTTCACCATTGAGGACGATGTTTGCTGTGGGTTTGTCATATATGGCCTTTATTATGTTGAGGAAAGTTCCCCCTCTGCCTACTTTCTGGAGGGTTTTTATCATAAATGGGTGTTGAATTTTGTCAAAAGCTTTCTCTGCATCTATTGAGATGATCATATGGTTTTTCTCCTTCAGTCTGTTAATATGGTGTATCACGTTGATTGATTTGCGTATATTGAAGAATCCTTGCATTCCTGGAATAAACCCCAGTTGATCATGGTGTATGATGCTTTTAATGTGTTGTTGGATTCTGTTTGCTAGTATTTTGTTGAGGATTTTTGCATCTGTGTTCATCAGTGATACTGGCCTGTAGTTTTCTTTCTTTGTGACATCTTTGTCTGGTTTTTGGTATCAGGGTGATGGTAGCCTCGTAGAATGAGTTTGGGAGCATTCCTCCCTCTGCGATATTTTGGAAGAGTTTGAGAAGGATAGGTGTTAGCTCTTCTCTAAATGTTTGATAGAATTCGCCTGTGAAGCCATCTGGTTCTCGGCTTTTGTTTGTTGGAAGGTTTTTAATCACAGTTTCAATTTCAGTGCTTGTGATTGGTCTGTTCATATTTTCTATTTCTTCCTGGTTCAGTCTCGGCAGTTTGTGCATTTCTAAGAATCTGTCCATTTCTTCCAGGTTGTCCATTTTATTGGCATAGAGTTGCTTGTAGTAATCTCTCATGATCGTTTGTATTTCTGCAGTGTCAGTTGTTACTTCTCCTTTTTCGTTTCTAATTCTATTGATTTGAGTCCTCTCCCTTTTTTTCTTGATGAGTCTGGCTAATGGTTCATCAATTTTGTTTATCTTCTCAAAGAATTAGCCTTTAGTTTTATTGATCTTTGCTATCATTTCTTTCATTTCTTTTTCATTTATTTCTGATCTGATCTTTATGATTTCTTTCCTTCTGCTAACTTTGTGGATTTTTTGTTCTTCTTTCTCTAATTGCTTTAGGTGCAAGGTTAGGTTGTTTATCTGAAATGTTTCCTGTTTCTTAAGGTAGGATTGCACTGCTATAAACTTCCCTCTTAGAACTGCTTTTGCTGCATTCCATAGGTTTTGGGTCGTCGTGTTTTCATTGTCCATTTGTTTCTAGGTAGTTTTTGATTTCCTCTTTGATTTCTTCAGTGACCTCTTGGGTATTAAGTAGTGTATTGTTTAGCCTCCAAGTGTTCGTATATTTTACAGATCTTTTCCTGTAACTGATATCTAGTCTCATAGCGTTGTGGTTGGAAAAGATACTTGATACGATTTCAATTTTCTTAAATTTACCAAGGCTTGATTTGTGACCCAAGATATGATCTATCCTAGAGAATGTTCCATGAGCACTTGAGAAAAATGTGTATTCTGTTGTTTTTGGATGGAATATCCTATAAATATCAATTAAGGCCATCTTGTTTAATGTATCATTTAAAGCTTGTGTTTTCTTATTCATTTTCATTTTGGATGATCTGTCAATTGTTGAAAGTGGGGTGTTAAAGTCCCCTACTATGATTGTGTTACTGTCGATTTCCCCTTTTATGGCTGTTAGTATTTGCCTTATGTATTGAGGTGCTCCTATGTTGGGTGCATAAGTATTTACAATTGTTATATCTTCTTCTTGGATCAATCCGTTAATCATTATGTAGTGTCCTTCTTTGTCTCTTGTAATAGTCTTTGTTTTCCAGTCTATTTTGTCTGATATGAGAATTGCTACTCCAGCTTTCTTTTGATTTCCATTCTCATGGAATATTTTTTTCCATCCCCTCGCTTTCAGTCTGTATGTGTCCCTAGGTCTGAAGTGGGTCCCTTGTAGACAGCATATATACGGGTCTTGTTTTTGTATCCATTCAACAATTCTGTGTCTTTTGGTGGGAGCATTTAATCCATTAACATTTAAGGTAATTATCGATATGTATGTTCCTATTACCATTTTCTTAATTGTTTTGTGTTTGTTATTGTAGGTCTTTCCCTTCTCTTGTGTTTCCTGCCTAGAGAAGTTCCTTTATCATTTGTTGTAAAGCTGGTTTGGTGGTGCTGAACTCTCTCAGCTTTTGCTTGTCTAAAGGTTTTAATTTCTCCGTCGAATCTGAATGAGATCCTTGCTGGGTAGAGTAATCTTGGTTGTAGGTTTTTCTCCTTCATCACTTTAAATATGTCCTGCCCCTCCCTTCTGGCTTGCAGAGTTTCTGCTGAAAGATCAGCTGTTAACCTTATGGGGATTCCCTTGCGTGTTATTTGTTGTTTTTGCCTTGCTGCTTTTAATATCTTTTCTTTGTATTTAATTTTTGTTAGTTTGATTAATATGTGTCTTGGCGTGTTTCTCCTTGGATTTATCCTGTTTGGGACTCTCTGTGCTTCCTGGACTTGATTAACTATTTCCTTTCCCATATTAGCGAAGTTTTCAACTATAATCTCTTCAAATATTTTCTCAGTCCCTTTCTTTTTCTCTTCTTCTTCTGGGACCCCTATAATTCGAATGTTGGTGTGTTTAATGTTGTCCCAGAGGTCTGTAAGACTGTCCTCAGTTCTTTTCATTCTTTTTTCTTTATTCTGCTGTGCAGTAGTTATTTCCACTATTTTATCTTCCAGGTCACTTATCCTTTCTTCTGCCTCAGTTATTCTGCTATTGATCCCTTCTAGAGTATTTTTAATTTCATTTATTGTGTTGTTTATCATTGCTTTTTTCCTCTTAGTTCTTCTAGTTCCTTGTTAAATGTTTCTTGCATTTTCTCTGTTCTATTTCCAAGATTTTGGATCATCTTTACTATCATTATTCTGAATTTTTTTTCAGGTAGACTGTCTATTTCCTCCTCATTTGTTAGGTCTGGTGTGTGTTTACCTTGCTCCTTCATGTTCTGTGTGTTTTTCTGTGTTCTCATTTTGCTTATATTACTGTGTTTGGGGTCTCTTTTTCGCAGGCTGTAGGTTCATAGTTCCCGTTGTTTTTGGTGTATGTCCCCAGTGGCTAAGGTTGGTTCAGTGGGTTGTGTAGGCTTCCTGGTGGTGGGGATTAGTGCATGTGTTCTGGTGGATGAGGCTGGGTCTTGTCTTTCTGGTAGGCAGGTTCACGTCTGGTGGTGTGTTTTGGCGTGTCTGTGGCCTTATTATGATTTTAGGCAGCCTCTCTGCTAATGGATGGGGCTGCGTTCCTGTCTTGCTAGTTGTTTGGCATAGGGTGTCCAGGACTGTAGCTTGCTGGTCGTTGAGTGAAGCTGGGTCTTGGTGTTGAGATGGAGATCTCTGGGAGATTTTCGTCATTTGATATTACGTGGAGCTGGGACGTCTCTTGTGGAGCAGTATCCTGAAGTTGGCTCTCCCACCTCAGAGGAACAGCCCTGATGTCTGGCTGGAGCACCAAGAGCCTTTCATCCACACAGCTCAGAGTAAAAGGGAGAAAAAATAGAAAGAGAAAAAAGATAGTGAATAAAATAAAATAAAATCAAATAAAGTAAGATAAAATAAAGTTATTAAAATAAAAAAATTAGTATGAAAAAAATTTTAAAAAGAAAAAAGAACGGGCAGACAGTATCCTATGACAAATGGTGAAAGCAAAGCTATACAGACAAAATCTCACACAGAAGCATACACATACATACTCAGAAAAAGAGGAAAAGGGAGAAAAATAATATATCTTGCTTCCAAAGTCCACCTCCTCAATTTGGGATGATTTGTTGTCTATTCAGGTATTCCACAGCTGCAGGGTGCATGAAGTTGCTTGTGGAGCTTTAATACGCTGCTTCTGAGGCTGCTGGGAGAGATTTCTCTTTCTTTTCTTTGTTTGCACAGCTCCCAGGGTTCAGCTTTGGATTTGGCCCCGCCTCTGCATGTAGGTCACCTAAGGGCGTCTGTTCTTTGCTCAGACAGGACGGGGTTAAAGGAGCTGCTGATTCAGGTGCTCTGGCTTGCTCAGGCCGGGGGGAGGGAGGGGTACGGATGCGGGGCTAGCCTGCGGCGGCAGAGTCCGGCATGACGTTGCACCAGCCTGATGCGCGCTGTGCATTCTCCTGGGGAAGTTGTCCCTGGATCACGTGACCCTGGCAGTTGCGGGCTACACAGGCTCCCAGGAGGGGAGGTGTGGATAGTGACCTGTGCTCGCACACAGGCTTCTTGGTGGCAGCAGCAGCAGCCTTAGCGTCTCATGCCCTTCTCTGGGGTCCGCGCTGATAGCCGTGGCTCGCGCCTGTCTCTGGAGCTCCTTTAAGCAGTGCTCTTAATCCCCTCTCCTCGTACACCAGGAAACAAAGAGGGAAGAAAAAGTCTCTTGCCTCTTTGGCAGGTCCAGACTTTTTCCCGGACTTCCTCCTGGCTAGCCGTGGCACACTAGCCCCCTTCAGGCTGTGTTTAAGCCACCAACCCCAGTCCTCTCCCTGTGTTCTGACCGAAGCCCGATCCTCAGCTCCCAGCCCCCGCTCGCCTTGGCGGGTGAGCAGACAAGCCTCTCGGGCTGGTGAGTGCTGGTTGGCACCGATCCTCTGTGCAGGAATCTCTCTGCTTTGCCCTCTGCACCCCTGTTGCTGTGCTCTCCTCTGTGGCTCTGAAGCCCCCCATTCTGCCACCCATAGTCTCCACCCGCGAAGGGGCTTCCTAGTGTGTGGAAACCTTTCCTTCTTCACAGCTCCCTCCCACTGGTGCAGGTCTCGTCCCTATTCTTTTGTCTCTGTTTTTTCTTTTTTCTTTTGCCCTACCCAGGTACGTGGGGAGTTTCTTGCCTTTTGGGAGGTCTGAGGTCTTCTGCCAGCGTTCAGTAGGTGTTCTATAGGAGCAGCTCCAGGTGTAGATGTATTTCTGATGTATCTGTGGGGAGGAAGGTGATCTCCGCGTCTTACTCTTCTGCCATCTTCTCCTGGTCCCAGGGTTCACTCTTTGTGTTATACATTGTATGGGTTTTGAAAAATGTATAATGACATGGATCCACCATTTTAATATTTTACAGAATAGTTTCACTGCCCTAATAATCCTCTGTGCTCCAATCGTTCATCCCTTCCTTCCTCTCCCTGAACCTTTGGCATCCACTGATCTTTCTACTGTTTCCATAGTTTTGTCTTTTTCAGAGTGTCATATAGTTGGAATCATATAGTATGCAGCCTTTTCATACTGGCTTTTTCAACTGTTATTTTAGTCTGTAAATTTCACCTCCTGGTTGTTTCTCAAGTATACTCCACTTAACGCAACAAAGAAGATATCCTAGTTTGGTAGTATAACATTAATTTTACATTTTAAGTATGATTTGGGAATGAATCTACCTCTTTATTGTTAGAAAAATGAAATATTTAATCTCCTTCCTCCCTTGCTACAGAACAGGGTTTTTTGGTTCATGTTAGTATTAGAATATCATTGTATATAAATCTAGTGTTGTGATAGCAGTAGAAGTCTTCACTATCTTTCTATAAAAGTAATGTGTTTATTATGTAGTGACTTTTAAAGTTTGGACAGTAGTAATGGCACCCACTCTTCTCCAAGAACCTGAACACTATTAAAATGAACTAAATATCAGATCTTTCATAGATTAGTTGCTCATCTTGTTGGAGGCTATATTAGGATTTCCAGAGAAACAGAACCAATATGATATATATAGTTGACCTTGAACAACATGGGCTTGAACTGCGAGGGTCCACTTATACTCAGATATTTTTCAATAGTTATGTATTACAGTACAACATGATCTACAGTTGGTTGAATCCTTGGTTGTGGAACCTTAGATATGGAGAGCCAATGGTAAAGTTATGTGTTGATTTTTGACTGTGTGGCGGTGGGGAGGGGGAGTGGTGCCCCTAATGCTCACACTATTCAAGGTTCAGCTGTGTGTGTGTGTGTGTGTGTGTGTGTGTGTATAAAAGAATTGACTGACATAACTATGGTGGCTGACAAATTCCAAGATCTGTAGTTGGCAAGCTGGAGACCCAGGAGAGCCAATGTGTACTTCCTTTCCAGTCCAAGACTGAAGACCTAAGTATCAGGAGAGTCAATGTGTTCTCGTCCGAGAGCCAGCGGGCTCAAGACCCAGGAGGAGCTGATGTTTTGAGTCTGAAGGCAGGAAAAAAACCCATCTTCCAGGTCAAGCAGTCAGGCTGGAGGAAATTCTGTTTTACTCAAACTTTTTGTTCTGTTTAGGCCTTCAATGGATTGGATGTGGTCTACTGACATTTGGGAGGACAGTCTGCTTTACTGAGTTCAGATGTTAATTTCATCCAGAACACCCTCACAGACACACCTATAATAGTGTTTGACCAAATGTTTGGGCACCTCATGTCTCAGTCAAGTTGACACATAAAATTAACCATCAGAGTCTAAAAAGAGCTAAGTACTGTCAGAGATAGTGAGTGAGACAGAGACCAGTGGGCTCTTTTTTCCTTTCCCCATGGACACAAATACTATCTAACATATTCACTGAGCTGTGAGTTGGATGAGAATGGGGTCATCTTAATCATCTTTCCATTCTCTTGCCACCAAGAGGGTCTGCTGTAGATCATGTCCCTGGTTAATCTTGGATAAATAAACAAACGGATAAGTAAATAAAAGCTCCTGCATTGCAACATGAAAAGGTAATAGGGGCTTTTTGGGGAGAGTTTACTTGATGGTCCTGAATTTGACTTTTTTATTTTGTATTGGTGGCTTGGTTTTGGGACTCCATAGTCTTAAGAGACTTAAAAAACCCATAAATTCTTTATTTCCAATGCACTGAGAAATCTTAAAAATGAACCAAAGTGACACTGTGTTTTTATTGTTGGTGCATAAAATTAGGGGATTGTGTGTTGGACATGCTAGAATGGCAATGATGGCACAATGGGTTAAAGTCATAATGATTGAAAGACCTCAAAGCATTCCAGATTCAAAGAGTATGTGATCTGAAGCCAGACTGAGCATGCCCATTGAATTGTTTCCAAATTTATGTATCAGAAAAGTCTTCGCTCCTTCTCTGAAACTGTTTTCTCATCTGTAAAATGGGGTGATAGTGCCTTCTGAATAGGATTGTTGTAAGAATTAAATTAGATAATTTATTTTTATTGCCTGAGTGTGTAATATATGGAAACCAGAGGAGCATGGATTTCAAGCATAGTCTTAACTGGGCTCTAGATGTGCCTGGTGAACTGTCAGAAGTATTAACAGAAATTTATTTACAGAGACACCTAGAAGCCTCCTGGTAAACATATCTTTGATCATTTCAGTAAAATGGAAATCCTAATTTTTGAATGGTATCTTCCACTTGGATTTTTTTTCTGGCCCAGTATTTCATATCTGCATATAATGGAGAGTGAGGGTGTAGAGGGATGATGCAGATATAAAAAGAGAAAGAGTAGTTTCACAGAAAACTCTGTGAAACATTATGGATATCAGCAGGACAATCCCTTTTCCTTATAAATAAGAGAAGAGAAATATTTTCTCCCACTTTACCACAGGCCATTATGCAGCACTGACATCTTAAAGCTGTGCTTCCCAATATTTTTTATATCATGACAAACATGGAAACTAATATTTTATTGAAGCTTGAGGGTATTGGAATAGATTCAGAGTCATTGCTGTGGTGATACATGAAAAAGTTAAGATGAGGTCAAGGATAAGGTTAGTACATGAAGCTTTGGCTGGGAGTTCCGACACTTTCACTAGGGATGGAACCAAATTTTGGCTCCAGGCTGTGTATAGCCAGTCCGAAAGTAGAAGGGAGTATCAGTTGCATGATTCACGGTATTCATGACATAAAAGTAGTTCAGGAGAGTTTTGTTTTGTTTGTTTTTGGTAGTGAGATCAGAGTAAAACATCTCTCATGAGACTTCATAGGGAGGACACTTACGAGATATGGTAAAAACAAATGTCTTTAGCATCATATTTATGATAAATGCAGTGAAAAATACATAGGGATTTAAACAAAATCATCAGTATAATCTGACATTAATTCAAATGACTATTCAAGGAAATATATTCTGGGTGGAGTCAAGATGGGAGAGTAGGAGGACACGGAGTTTGTGTCTCTTCACAACTAGGGCAGCTACCAGCCACTGGTGGGGGACCACAGACACCTAAGGGGACGGGAGGAAACCCCTGAGCGACTGGGTAGGATGTGTGGGGGGGAGGGAGGGCAGGAGAAGTGGAGGCAGGATGGGACCAGCATCCCTGAGGAGTGGCTGATGGAGCGGAGGGGTTCCTATGCCTGGAGGGGCCCACCACAGTGAGGGGATCAGCAGGGAGGGGGAGAGTATCTCGGAGGATTGGAGGATTGGAAGGAAGCATGGCCAGCAGGGAGCCTGCTGAGGTCCCGGGCCTGATCCTCCACCCTCCGAGGCACCCTCCAGCCATGCAAAGGCTAAGCCCCGCCTCCGCACACCCACCTAGGGCCTTACCTCCGCACTCAGCACTCTGAGGGCCCCTCCGGCCATGCTGCCTTTTCCGGCTGCACAGGTCCTGAGCCTAGGCCTCGCCCACTGCCATAAACCTGGCCCCTGCCTAAGCCCCGCCCCCCACAATCAAGGCCTTTTCTCGCTCTTTTTTTTCTTTCTTTTTTTTTTTTGAGGTTGTGGTTCTGTTTTACCTTGTTTCGTTTATATTTTTCTCTAATAGAATTTTTTTATTTTTCCAATATTATTTCTTTATTCTTTGTAATTGTTCTGCTCCTTTTGGTTTGTTCCCCCACCCACCCTTTTGTGTTTTTTTGCTGTTGTGGTTCTCTTTTACCTTGTTGTTGTTTCACTTATATTTTTTCTATTATTTTTTTATTTTCCTAATTTTATTTTTTATTCTTTGTTATTGCAATGCTCCTTTTTATTTTTTTGCTGTGCCACCCAGCTTGCGGGATCTTGGTTCCCAGGCTGGGTGTTGAGCATGAGCTCCTGTGGTGGGAGTACGAGGTCCAAATCACTGGACTAACAGAATCTCAGACCCCAGGTAATATTAATCGGAGTGAGGTCTCCTGGAGGTCCTCATCTCGGCACCAAGAACTGGCTCTACCCAAATGCCTGCAAACTCCAGTGCTGGATGCCTCAGACCAAACAACCAGTAAGAGAGAAACACAGCCACACTCATGAAAAAAAAATGAGACGACAAAAAAATATGTTACATATTGGGTCACATCTTGGGATGAAGGAACAAGGTAAAAACCTACAAGACCAAATAAATGAAGAGGAAATAGGCAACCTACCTGAAAAAGAATTCAGAGTAATGATAGTAAAGATGATGCAGAATCTCGGAAATAGAATAGAGGCTTGGATTGAGAAAACACAAGAAACATTTAACAAAGACCTAGAAGAACTAAAGAACAAACAAACAGTGATGAACAACACAATAATTGAAATGAAAAATTTACTAGAAGGAATCAATAGCAGAATAACTGAGGCAGAAGAATGAATAAGTGAGCTGGAAGATAGAATGGTGGAAATAACTGCTGAGGAGCAGAATAAAGAAAAAAGAATGAAAAGAATTGAGGACAGTCTCAGAGATCTCTGGGACAACATTAAACGCACCAACATTCAAATTATAGGGGTCCTGGAAGAAGAAGAGCAAGAGAAAGGGTCTGAGAAAAAATTTGAAGAGATCATAGTTGAAAATTTCCCAAAGATGGAAAGGAAATAGCCACTCAAGTCTAGGTAGTGCGGAGAGTCCCATACAGGATAAACCCTAGGAGAAACACACCAAGACACATATTAATCAAACTAACAAAAATTAAATTCAAAGAAAAAATATTAAAAGCAGCAAGGGAAAAACAACAAATAACATACAAGGGAATCCCCATAAGGTTAACAGCTGATCTTTCAGCAGAAACTCTGCAAGCCAGAAGGGAGTGGCAGGACATATTTAAAGTGATGAAAGGGAAGAACCTACAACCACGATTACTCTACCCAGCAAGGATCTCATTCAGATTCTACAGAGAAATTAAAACCTTTGCAGACAAGCAAAAGCTAAGAGAATTCAGCACCATCAAAACAGCTTTACAACAAATGCTAAAGGAACTTCTCTAGGCAGGAAACACAGAAGGAGAAGACCTACAAAAACCCAAAACAATTAAGAAAATGGTAATAGGAACATGCATATCGATAATTACCTTAAATGTAAATAGATTAAATGCTCCAACCAAAAGACATAGACTGGCTGAATGGATACAAAAACAAGACCCATATATATACTGCCTATAAGAGACCTACTTCAGACCCAGAGACACATACAGACTGAAAATGAGGGTGTGGAAAAAGATATTCCATGCAAATTGAAATCAAAAGAAAGCTGCAGTAGCAATTCTCATATCAGATAAACTAGACTTTAAAATAAAGACTGTTACAAGAGACAAGGAAGGACACTACATAATGATCAAGGGATCAATCCAAGAAGAAGACATAACAATTATAAATATTTATGCACTCAACATAGGAGCACCTCAATCCATAAGGCAAATGCTAACAGCCATAAAAGGGGAAATCAACAGGAACACAATAATAGTAGGGGACTTTAACACCCCACTTTAACCAATGGACAGATCATCCAAAATGAAAATAAATAAGGAAACAGAAGCTTTAAATGACACAATAGACAAGATAGATTTAATTGATATTTATAGGACATTTCACAGAAAGTGGAAGAATACACTTTCTTCTCAAGTGCACATGGAACATTCTCTAGGATAGGTCACATCTTGGATCATAAATCAAGCCTCCGAAAATTTAAGAAAATTTAAATTGTATCAGGCATCTTTTCTGATAATAATGCTATGCGATTAGAAATCAAAACAGGAAAAATAAGCTGTAAAAAACACAAGTACATGGAGGCTAAACAGTGAGCTACTAAATAACGAAGAGATCACAGAAGAAATCAAAGAGGAAATTAAAAAATACCTAGCAACAAATGACAAGGAAAACACAATGACCCAAAACCTATGGGATGCAGCAAAAGCAGTTCTCAGAAGGAAGTATATAGCAATTCAGTCTCACCTCAAGAAACAAGAAAAATCTCAAATAAACAATCTACACTTACACCTAAAGCAACTAGAGAAAGAAGAACAAAGAAAAGCCAAAGTCAGTAAAAGGAAAGAAATCATAAAGATCAAAACAAAAATAAATGAAATAGAAACGAAGGAAACAATAGCAAAGATCAATAAAACTAAAAGTTGGTTCTTTGAGAAGAAACACAAAATTGATGAAACTTTAGCCAGACTCATCAAGAAAAATACTGAGAGGACTCAACTCACTAAAATTAGAAATGAAAAAGGAGAAATTACAAGTGGTACTGCAGAAATACAAAGGATCATATGAGACTACTACAAGCAACTGTACACCAATAAAATGGACAATCTGGAAGAAATGGACAAATTCTTGGAAAGGTACAACTTTCCAAGACTAAATGAGGAAGAATTAGAAAATATAAACAGACCAATCCCAGGTAATGAAGTTGAAACTGAAATTAAAGATCTTCCAACAAACAAAAGTTCAGGACCAGATGGCTTCACACCTGAATTCTATCAAACATTTAGAGAAGAGCTAACACCTATCCTTCTCAAACTCTTGCAAAATATAGCAGAGGGAGGAACACTCCCAAACTCATTCTATGAGGCCACCATCACCCTGATAACAAAACCAGGCAAAGATGTCACAAAGAAAGAAAACCACAGGCCAATATCACTGATGAACATAGATGCAAAAATCCTCAACAAAATACTAGCAAAGAGAATCCAACAGCACAATAAAAGGATCATGCACCGTGAGCAAGTGGGTTTTTTCCCAGGATGCAAGGATTCTTCAATATCCACAAATCAATCAGTGTGATAAACCATATTAACTGATTGAAGGAGAAAAACCATATGATCATATCAGTAGATGCAGAAAAATCTTTTGACAAAATTCAACACCCCTTTATGATAAAAACCCTCCAGAAAGTAAGCATAGAGGGAAATTACCTCAACATAATAAAGGCCATATATGACAAACCCACAGCAAACATTGTTCTCAATGGTGAAAAACTGAAACCATTTCCACTAAGATAAGGAACAAGACAAGGTTGCCCACTCTCACCACTATTATTCAACATAGTTCTGGAAATTTTAGCCACAGCCATCAAAGAAGAAAAAGAAATAAAAGGAATCCAAATTAGAAGAGAAGAAGGAAAGCTATCACTGTTTGCAGATGAGATGATACTATACATAGAGAATCCTAAAGCTGCTACCAGAAAACTACTAGAGCTAATCAATGAATTTGGTAAAGTAGCAGGATACAAAATTAATGCACAGAAATCTCTTGCATTCCTATACACTAACGATGAAAAATCTGAAAATGAAATTAAGAAAACACTCCCATTTACCACTGCAACAAAAAGAATAAAACACCCAGGAATAAACCTACCTAAGGAGGCAAAAGACCTGCAATCAGAAAACTATAAGACACTGAAGAAAGAAATTAAAGATGACACAAACAGATGGAGAGATATACCATGTTCTTGGATTGGAAGAATCAACATTGTGAATATGACTATACTACCCAAAGCAATCTACAGATTCAATGCAATCCCTATCAAACTACGACTGGCATTTTTCACAGAACTAGAACAAAAAAATTTCACAATTTGTATGGAAACACAAAAGACCCCGAATAGCCAAAGCAATCTTGAGAAAGAAAAACGGACCTGGAGGAATCAGGCTCCTGGACTTCAGACTATACTACAAAGCTACAGTAATCAAGACAGTATGGTACTGGCACAAAAACAGAAATATAGATCAATGGAACAGGATAGAAATCCCAGAGATAAACCCATGCACATATGGTCACCTTATTATTATTATTTTTTTAATAAATTTATTTATTTTATTTTTTAATTTTTGGCTGTGTTGGGTCTTTGCTGCTGCACATGGGCTTTCTCTAGTTGCGGCGTGTGGGGGCTACTCTTCGTTGCAGTGTGCGGGCTTCTCATTGTGGAGCATGCACGGGCTCTAGGCACGCGGGCTTCAGTAGTTGTGGCATGTGGGCTCAGTAGTTGTGGCTCACAGGCTCTAGAGCACAGGCTCAGTAGTTGTGGTGCACGGGCTCTAGAGCACAGGCTCGGTAGTTGTGGCGCACGGACTTAGTTGCTCCGTGGCATGTGGGATCTTCCCGGACCAGGGCTTGAACCCGTGTCCCCTGCATTGGCAGGTGGATTCTCAACCACTGTGCCACCAGGGAAGCCTGGTCACCTTATTTTTGATAAAGGAGTCAAGATTATACAATGGAGAAAAGACAGCCTCTTCAATAGGTGGTGCTGGGAAAACTGGACAGCTACATGTAAAAGGATGAAATTAGAACACACCGTAACACCAATGGATTAAAGACCTAAATGTAAGGCCAGGCACTATAAAACTCTTACAGGAAAACATAGGCAGAACACTCTTTGACATAAATCACAGCAAGATCCTTTTTGATGTACCTCCTAGAGAAATGGAAATAAAAACAAAAATAAATGGGACCTAGTGAAACTTAAAAGCTTTTGCACAACAAAGGAAACCATAAATAAGATGAAAAGACAATCCTCAGAATGGGAGAAAATATTTGCAAATGACAAAGGATTAATCTCTAAAATATACAAGCAGCTCATGCAGCTCAATATCAAAAAAACAAACAACCCAATCCAATTTAGGGCAGAAGATCTAAATAGCTATTTCTCCAAAGATGATATACAGATTGCCAACAAACACATGAATGGATGCTCAACATCACTAATTAGAGAAATGCAAATCAAAACTACAATGAGGTATTACCTCACAGCAGTCAGAATGGGCATCATCAAAAAGTCTACAAACAATAAATGCTGGGGAGGGTGTGGAGAAAAGGGAACCCTCTTGCACTGTTGGTGGGAATGTAAACTGATACAGCCACTATGGAGAACAGTATGGAGGTTCCTTAGAAAACTAAAAATAGAACTACCATATGACCCAGCAATCCCACTACTGGGCATATACCCTGAGAAAACCATAATTCAAAAAGAGTCATGTACCACAATGTTCGTTGCAGCTCTGTTTACAATAGGCAAGACATGGAAGCAACCTTAGTGTCCATCAACAGATGAATGGATAAAGTAGATGTGGCACATTTATACAATGGAATATTACTCAGCCATAATAAGAAACGAAATTGAGTTATTTGTAGTGAGGTGGATGGACCTAGAATCTGTCACACAGAGTGAAATAAGTCAGGAAGAGAAAAACAAATACCGTATGCTAACACATATATATGGAATCTAAAAAACAAACAAAAAAAGGTTCTGAAGAACCTAGGGGCAGGACAGGAAGAAAGATGCAGACGTTGGCAATGGACTTGAGATTATGGGGAGTGGGAAGGGTAAGGTGGGATGAAGTGATAGAGTGGCATGGACATATTTACACTACCGAATGTCAAATAGATAGCTAGTGAGAAGCAGCTGCATAGCTCAGGGAGATCAGCTCGGTGCTTTGTGACCACCTAGAGGGGTGGGGTAGGGAGGGTGGGAGGAAGACATAAGAGGGAGGGGATATGCTGATATATTTATATGTATAGCTGATGCACTTTGTTATACAGCAGAGTCTAACACACCATTGTAAAGCAATTATATTCCAATAAAGATGTTAAAAAGAAAAAACAAACAGAAATATAGGTAAATGGTACAGGTTAGAAAGCCCAGAGATAAACCCAGGCACGTATGGTCACCTAATTTATGACAAAGGAGGCAAGAATATACATTGGAGAAAAGAAAGTCTCTTCAATAAGTGGTGCTGGGAAAACTGGACAGCTGCATGTTAATGAATGAAATTAGAGCACTACCTAACACCATACACTGAAATAAACTCAAAATGGATTAAAGACCTAAATGTAAGACCAGACAGTATAAAACTCTTAGAGGAAAACCTAGGAAAAACACCCTTTGATATAAATCACAGCAAGATCTTGTTTTCACCCATCTGCTAGAGTGATGAAAATAACAAAAATATACAAATGGGACCTAATTAAACTTAAAAGCTATTGCACACGAAGGAAAACATTTTCAAGACAAACGGAAAACCCTCAGAATGAGAGAAAATATTTTCCAGTGAAGCAACGGACAAAGATTAATCTCCAAAGTGTACAAACAGCTTATGCAACTCAGTATCAGAAAACAATCAAGCCAATCAAAAAATGGGTGGAAGACCTAAATAGACATTTCTCCAAAGAAGGCATACAGATTGCCAGGAGCACATGAAAAGATGCTCAACATCACTAATTATTAGAGAAATGCAAATCAAAACTACAATGAGTTATCACCTCACACCAGTCAGAATGGCCATCATGAGAAAAATCTACAAACAGTAAATGCTGGAGAGGGTGTGGAGAAAAGGGAATCCTCTTGCCCTGTGGGTGGGAATGTAAATTGATTACAGCCACTGTGGAGAACAGTTTGGAGGTTCCTTAAAAAACTAAAAATAGAACTACCATATGTCCCAGCAATCCCACTACTGGGCATATACCCTGAGAATACCATAATTCAAAAAGTCACATGTACCCCAGTGTTCATTGCAGCACAGGACAATAGCCAGGACATTGAAACAACCTAAATGTCCCTTGACAGAAAAATGGATAAAGAAGATGTGGTACATATATATAATGGAATATTACTCAGCCATTAAAAGGAATGCAGTTGGGTCATTTGTAGAGATGTGGATGGACTTAGAGTCTGTCGTATAGAGTGAAATTAGAAAGAGAAAAACAAATATTGTATATTAATGCATATATGTGGAATCTAGCAAAATGGTATAGATGTACCTATTTGCAGGGCAGGAATAGAGACGCAGATGTAGAGAACAGACGTGTGGACGTGGCGTGGGGGAAGGGGAGGTTGTGATGAATTGGGACATTACGTTTGACATCAATACACTACCATGTGTAAAATAGATTGCTAGTGGGAACCTGCTGTATAACACGGAGTTCAGCTTGGTGCTCTGTGATGGCCTAGGTGGGTGGGATGGGGGGAAGAGAGGTCCAAGAGGGAGGGGATATATGTATACATATAGGTGATTCACTTCATTGTACAGCAGAAACTAACAATATTGTAAAGCAATTATAGTCCAATTAAAAAAAAAGAAAAAATATATTCTATGGTATGTCTGTGGTAGAGTCTAATATAATGCATTTGGATCCTCAGTTTTGTGATGGTCTGGTTCAATCCAAGGGTGACTTTTATAATGGAGTATTTCTAAAACCTGACTACAAATTAGAATCACTTTTCGTGCTTTTGTAAAACACAGTTAACTGGGCTCCCCTCCCCACCCCTGCAAATTCTGATTCCTTCTGTCTTGTGTAGTGTCTAGGCATAGGCAAGAATAATGAATGTGTGGCATTTTTTTCAGATTGTCCTTTATAGATGTTATTTCTCTCTGTTGAGTTTATTATGGGTATAATACAACCATAAATTTCAGAATATGTTTCCTGAAAAATGCTTGATTCCTATCTATTTTGCAATTTAAATCAAATACAGAGTTTTAACAATCAGCTGATCTGCAGATGGGAGTGGCAATGTAATGTCTTCATCAACACTGTTATTGTTTGTCTTTTTGATTTCAGTCATCCTAGTGGCTGCGAAGTGGTATCTCAAAACCACTCAAAAAACCATGGTTTTAATTTACATTTCACAGATTGCTAATCATGGCTAAAGATGGCCAATTTTACATCTTCTTTGGAGAAATGTTTATAAAGATCCTTTTCACATTTCTAGATTGTGCTATCTTTTTATTTTCGAGTCCTAAGAGTTCATTATAATCCTGGATACAAGTCCCTTACCAGATATGTGATTTGCAAATGTTTTCTTCCAATCTGGATTGTCCATTCACTTTCTGGATGGGATCTTTTGTAGCACAGGAGTTTTAAATTTTGATAAAGTCTAAGTTATCTATTTTTTTTTGTTTTATTATTTGTGCTTTTGGTGTCATATAAAAAAGAAACCATTGCCAAATCCAAGGTCTTGAAGATTTACTCTTATATTTTCTTCTAAGAGTTTTATAGTTTTATGATCCATTTTGAGTTAATTTTTGTGTATTATGTGAAGGTATTCAATTTCATTTTTTTTGCATATGTATATATATTCAGTGGTCCTATTACCATTTGTTGAAAAGACTATTCTTTCCTTATAGAATTGCCTTGGCACACTTATAAAAAATCAATTGACTGTAAACATAAGAGTTTATTTCTGGACTTTCAGTTCTTTTCCTTTGATCTATGTGTCTGTCCTCATGCCAGTACCACACTGTGTGTCTTTTTTATTTTTATTGAAGTATAGTCGACTTACAGTGTTGTGCCAATCTCTGCTGTACAGCAGAGTGACTCAGTTGTACACATATTTCCATAGTGGAAAACATTCTTTTTTTTTAATATTCTCTTTTTTAATATTCTTTTCCATTATGGTTTATTCTAGGAGATTGGATATAGTTCCCTGTGCTATACAGTAGGACCTTGTTGTTTATCCATTCTAAATGTAATAGCTTGCATTTACCAACCCCAAATTCCCAGCCCATCCCTCTCCTTCCCCCCTCCCCCTTGGCAACCACGAGCATGATCTCTATGTCTGTGAGTCTGTTTCTGTTTTGTAGATAGGGTCATTTGTGCCATACTTTAGATTCCACATATAAGTGATATCATATGGTATTTGTCTTTCTCTTTCTGACTTACTTCACTTAGTGTGATAACCTCTAGGTCCATCCATGTTGCTGCAAATGGCATTATTTTGTTCTTTTTTTTATGGCTGAGTAGTGTTCTATTGTATATATGTAGCACATCTTCTTTGTCCATTCATCTGTCGATAGACATTTAGGTTGTTTCCATGTTTTGGCTATTGTGAGTAGTGCTGCTATGAACATATGGGTGCACGTGTCTTTTTGAATTATAGTTTTGTCCAGGTATATGCCCAAGAGTGGGATTGCTGTATCACTCTGTTTTTAGTTTTTTAAGGAACCTCCATAGTGGCTGCACCAACTTACATTCTCAGCAACAGTGTAGGAGGGTTTCCTTTTCTCCATACCCTCTCCAGCATTTATTATTTGTAGACTTTTTAATGATGGCCATTCCGACCTGTGTAAGGTGGTGCCTCACTGTAGTTTTGATTTGCATTTCTCTGATAATTAGTGATGTTGAGCATCTTTTTATGTGCCTACTGGCCATCTGTATGTCTTCTTCGGAGAGATGTCTGTTAAGGTCTTCTGCCCATTTTTCGATTGGGTTGTTTGTTTTTTTTGTTGTTGAGTTGTATGAGCTATTTGTATATTTTGGAGATTAAGCCCTTGTTGGTTGTATCATTTCCAAATATTTTCTCCCATTCTGTAGGTTGTCTTCTCGGTTTTTTTTTTTTTTTTAATAGTTTCCTTTGCTGAGTACGACACTGATCTTGATTACTGTAGCTTTGTAGTAAGTTTTGAACTTGGGAGTACTCCTACTTTGTTCTTCGTTTTCAAGATTGCTTTGGATATTCAGAGTCCCTTAAAATTCCATATGAACTTTAGGATCAACTTGTCAATTTCTGCCAAAAAGTCAGTTGGGATTTTGATAAGAATTATGTTGAATTTGTAGGTCTTGCGATCTTAAAAATATTAAGTCTACTAAACTTTTTCTTGAGTCTTTCTGTTTATTTATTCATTTATTTTTTATTTAATTTTTTTATTGGAGTATAGTTGATTTACAGTGTTGTGTTAGTTTCTGGTGTACAGCAAAGTGTATCAGCCATACATATACATATCCAGTCTCTTCTAGACTCCATTTCCATGTAGGTCATTACAGAGCACCAAATAGAGTTCCTTGTGCTATATGCTAGGTTTTTATCAGTTATCTTTTATATATAGTAGTGTGTATAAGCTAATCCAGTCTTCCAATTTATCCCCCCCTTTTCCCCCTTGGTAACCCTTAAGTTTGTTTTCTACATCTGTGACTCAATTTCTGCTTTGTAAATAAGTTCATTTGTACCATTGTTTTAGATTCCACATATAAGCGATATCATGTGATGTTTGTCTTTCTCTGTCTGACTTACTTCACTCACTATGACAATCTCTAGGTCCATTCATGTTGCTGCAAATGGCATTATTTTGTTCTTTTTTATAGCTGAGTAATATTCCATGGTATATATGTACCACATCTTGTTTATCCATTCCTCCATCGATGGACATTTAGGTTGCTTCCCTGTCCTGGCTGTTGTAAATAGTGCTGCAATGAACATTGAGGTGCATGTATCCTTTTGAATTATGGTTTTCTCTGGATATATGCCCAAGAGTGGGATTGCTGGATCATATGGTAGATCTATTTTTAGTTTTTAAGGAATCTCCATACTGTTCTCCATAGTGGTTGTACCAATTTACATTCTCACCAGCAGTGTAGGAGGGTTCCTTTTTCTCCACACCCTCTCCAGCATTTATTGTTTGTACATTTTTTGATGATGCCCATTCTGACTGGTGTGAGGTGATAACTCATTGTAGTTTTGATTTGCATTTCTCTAATAATTAGTGATGTTGAACACCTTTTCATGTGCCTCTTGGCCATCTGTATGTCTTCTTTGGACAAATGTCTAGATCTTCTCCAGTTTTTGATTGGGTTGTTTGTTTTTTTGATATTGAGCTGTATGAGCTGTTTGTATATTTTAGAGATTAATCCCTTGTCAGTCACTTCGTTTGGAAATATTTTCTCCCATTCTGTGGGGTTGTTTTTCGTTTTGTTGCTAGTTTCCTTTGCTGTACAAAAGCTTTTAAGTTTAATTAGGTCACATTTGTTTATTTGTGTTTTTATTTTTCTACTCCCAGAGGAGGATCAAAAAAGATCTTGCTGTGATTTATGTTAAAGAGTGTTCTTCCTGTGTTTTCCTCCAAGGGTTTTATGGTATCCAGTGTTACATTTATGTCTTTAATCCATTTTGAGTTTATTTTTGTGTGTGGTGTTAGAGAATCTTCTAATTTCGTTCTTTTATATGTATCTGTCCAGTTTTTCCAGCATCACTTATTGAAGAAACTGTCTTTTCTCCATTGTATGTTCTTGCCTACTTTGTCATAAATTAGGTGACCATAGATGTGGGATCTTTCTGTTTATTTACACCTTCATAAATTTCTTTCAACTGCATTTAATAGTTTTCAGAGTATAAACTTTGTACTTTTTTTGTTAAATTTGTTCTTAAGTATTCTTTTCATTTTGATGTTATGTAAATTGTATTTTCTTTACTTCGTTTTTAGATTGTTCATTGTTAGTGTATAGAAATACAGTTGATTTTTGTATATTTATCTTGTACCCTGTAATATTGCTGAACTTGTTTATTAGTTTTAATAGGTTTTTAGTGGATTCTTTAGAATTTTGTATATCTGCAACAAAATATCTGCAAATAGAAATAGGTATACTTTCTTTCTGGAAGGCTTTTAGTTCATTTTCTTGCCTAATTGCTCCAGATAGACCCTCCAATATAATTTTTAATGGAAGTGGTGAGAGCAGATATCCTTGTCTTATTCCTGATTTTAAGAGAAAAGCATTGAGCTTTCACCATTATGTATGAAACTAGCTGTGGGGTTAGCCAAATGGCCTTTATCAGGTTGAGGAACTTCTCCTTAATTCCTAGTTTATTGAGTATTTGTATCATGAAGGGGTGTTGAATTTTGTGAAGTACCTTTTCCGCATTTATTGAGACATTTATGTGGGTTTTATCCTTTATTCTATTGAAATAGTCTATTACTATAACTGGTCATTGTATATAATCCTTTTTATATGTTAATGGATTTGGTTTGCTAGTATTTTATTGAGGATTTTTACATCTATACTTATAAGAGATATTGATCTTTAGTTTTCTTTTCTTGTGGTGTCTTTCTGATATTGGTATCACAGAAATTTTGGCCTCATACGTTGAATTGGGAGCTGTTCCCTCCTTTTCTATTTTTTGGAAGTGTGTAAAGTGTTAATTTTTTTTAAGTATTGATGTTAATAATTAATATTATGTTAATTTTTTATTGAAGTAGATTGACATACAATATTATGTTAGGTTCAGGTGTACAGCATAATTGGTCAGCATTTATATACATCAGTAATACAGTCACCAAAATAAGTCTAGTAACCATCTGTCACCATACAAAATTATTACACTATTGTTGACTATATTCCCTATGGTGTACATTATGTCCCCATGACTTACTTATTATATGACTGGAAGTTTGCACCTCTTAATCCTGTTCACCTATTTTGTCCATTCTCCTACCCCACTCCCCTCTGGGAACTACCCATTTGTTCTCTGTATCTGTGAGTTTATTTCTGTTTTGTTCTGTTTTTTGGATTCCACATATAAGTGAAATCATGTGGTGTTTGTCTTTCTGTGTCTGACTTATTTCACTTAGCATAATACCTCTAGATCCATCAGTGTTATTGCAAATGGCAAGATTTCATTCTTTTCTATGGCTGAGTAATATTCCATTATATACATATACATATATATACACATACGTATATATTTGTCTATGTATACACACACGTGTATATATGTATGTATGTATACACACACAGACACAGACGCACACCACATCTTCTTTATACATTTATCTGTTGATGGCCACTTAGGTTTCTTCCATATATTGGCTATTGTAAATACTGTTGCAGTGAACTTAGGGGTGCATATATCTTTTTTGAATTAGTTTTTTGTTTTTTATCACAAAAATACCCAGAAGTGGAATTACTGGATCATAAGGTAGTTTTATTTCTAATTTTTTTGAAGACCTGCATGCTGTTTTCCATAGTGGCTGCACTAATTTTCATTCCCATCAACAGGGAAAGTGTACAAAGGTTTCTTTTTCTCCACAACCCACCAACACTTGTTATTTGATGTCTTTTTGATAATAGCCATTCTGAGAGGTGTGAAGTCATATTTCATTGTGGTTTTGATTTTCTTTTCCCTGGTAATTAGTGATGTTGAGCCTCGTTTCATTTATCTGTTGGCCATCTGTATGTCTTCCTTAGAAAAATATCTCTTCAGGTTCTCTGCACATTTTTTAATTGGATTGCTTGTTTTTTGATATTGAGTTGTATGAGTTCTTTGCATATTTTGGATATTAACCGCTACTGGATACATCATTTGCAAATATCTTCTCTCATTCAGTAGGTTGTGTTTTCATTTCATTGATGGTTTCCTTTGCTGTGCAAAAACTTTTTAGTTCGATGTAGTTCCATTTGTTTATTTTTGCTTTTGTTTCCCTTGCCTGAGAAGACAGAACCAAAATGATATTTCTAAGACCGATGTTAGAGTGTACTGCCTGTATTTTCTTCTAGGAGTTATGTGGTTTCAGGTCTTACATTTAAGTCTTTAATTTATTTTGAGTTTATTTTTGGATATGGTGTAAGAGTGTTGGTTCAGTTTCATTCTTTGTGTGTATCTGTCCAGTTTTCCTAAAGTCATTTATTGAAGAGTCTGTCTTTCCTTCATTTTATATTGCTGCCCACTTGTCATAGATTAATTGACTGTGTAGAGATGAATTTATTTCTGGGTTCTCTATTCTTTTACATTGATCTATGTGGTTTTTTGGTGTATTTGTCAGTACCATACTGTATTGATTACTAAAGCTTTGTAGTATAGTTTGAAACCAGGGAGCATGATACCTTCAGCTTTGTTGGTCTTTCTCAAGGTTGCTTTAAGTATTCAGGATCTTTCGTGGTTCCATACAAATTTTAGGATTTATTCTAATTCTGTGAAAAATGCTGTTGGTATTTTGATAGAGATTGCACTGAATCTGGGGATTTCTTTGGGTAGTATGGACATTTCGAACAATATTAATTTTTTTAATCCATGAGCATGGTATATATTTCCACTTATTTGTGTTGTTTTCAATTTCTTTTATTAGTGTTTTATAGTCTTGAGAGTACAGGTCTTTCACCTCCTTGGTTAAATTTTTTCCTATGTATTTAATTTTTTTGTCTGATGTAATTGTAAATGGGGGTGTTTTCTTGATTTCCCTTTCTTATAGTTTGTTACTAGCAAGTACAAAAGCAACACGTTTCTGTATATTAATTTTGTATCCTGTAACTGTACTGAATTCATGATTAATATTTTTTTTGGTGTAGTCTTAAGGGTTTTCTATAATAATTATCATGTCATTTGCAAATAGTGGCAGTTTTACTTCTTCTTTTCCAATTTGGATGCCTTTGTCTTTTTCTTGTCTGATTGATGTGGTTAGGACTTCCAATACTATGTTGAATAAAAGTGGTATGAGTATATGTCCTTGTTTTGCTCCTGATCTTAGAGGAAAAGCTTTCTGGTTTTTACCGTTCAGTATCATGTTAGTTGTGAGTTTGTTATATATGGCTTTCGTTATGTTGAAGTATGTTCTTTCTGTACCCACTTTGTTGAGAATTTTCTTCATAAATGGATATTGGATTTTGTCAAGTGCTTTTTTTACATCTAATGGGATGATTATATAATTTTTATTTTTACTCGTATTAATGTGGTATAACTCATTGATTGATTGTGGATATTGAATCATCCCTGCATCTGTGTGGTAAATCTTACTTGGTCATGGTGTATGATCCTTTTAATGTATTGTTGAATTCACTTTGCTGGTATTTTGTTGAGGATTCTTGCATCTCTATTCATCAGAGATATTGGCCTATAATTTTCTTGTTTTGTAGTGTCGTTGTATGATTTTGGTATTAGAGTAATGCTGGTAGAAAGAATTTGGGGGTGATCCTTCCTCTTTACTTTTTTGGAATACCTTCAGAAGGATAGGTATTAACTCTTCTTCAACTGTTTTTCAGAATTCACCTGTGAAGCCATCTGGTCTGGATTCTTCTTTTTTTTTTTAGAGTTCAAGGAAGAAGCCTCTACTCATTTTTTAAAAAAAATTAATTAATTAATTTTTATTTTTGGCTGTGTTGGGTCTTCGTTTCTGTGTGAGGGCTTTCTCTAGTTGTGGCAAGCGGGGGCCACTCTTCATCACAGTGCGTGGGCCTTTCACTGTCGCGGCCTCTCCCGTTGCAGAGCACAGGCTCCAGACGTGCAGGCTCAGTAATTGTGGCTCACGGGCCCAGTTGCTCCGTGGCATGTGGGATCTTCCCAGACCAGGGCTCGAACCCGTGTCCCCTACATTGGCAGGCAGATTCTCAACCACTGCGCCACCAGGGAAGCCCCTGGATTCTTTTTTGTTGGGAAGTTTTTGATTACTGATTCAATTTCACTATTAGTGAGTGGTCTGTTCAGATTTTCTATTTCTTCCTGATTCAGTCTTGGAAGATTGTATATTTGTAGGATTTTGTCCAATTTTTTAGGTTGTCCAGTTTGTTGAAGTATATTGTTTGTAGTAGTCTCTTAGGATTCGTTGTATGTCTGTGGTATCAGTTGTAACTTCTCCTTTTACATTTCTGATTTTATTTATTTGGGGGTCTCTCTTTTTCTTTAGGAGTCTAGCAGAAGATTTATCAATTTTGTTTATCTTTTGTAAAGAACCAGCTCTTAGTTTCATGGATCTTTTCTATTGCTTTTTTTTGGTCTCTATTTCATTTGTTTATGCTCTGATTTTTATTATTTCCCTCTTTCTCCCAACTTTGGTCCTGTTCTTCTTTCTCTAGATCCTTTAAGTGTAATGTTAGATTGTTTACCTGAGATATTTCTTCTTTCTTGAGGGAGGCCTATATCACTACAGACTTTCCTCTTAGAATTGCTTTTGTGGTGTGTTTCCATTTTCATTTGTCTCAGGTATTTTTTGATTTCTTCTTTGATTTCTTTTTTAACCCATTGCTTGTATAGTAACATGTTGTTTATCTTCCATATGTCTGTGTTTTTCTATTTTTCTTCTTGTAATTATTTCTAGTTTCATACCATTGTGGTTAGAAAAGATGCTTGATATAATTTCAGTCTTCTTAAATTTATTGATACTTGTTTTGTGGCCTAGCATGTAATCTGTCTTGGAGAATGTTCCATGTGCATTCGAAAAAAGTGTGTGTTCTGCCACTTTTGGATGGAATATTCTGTCTATACCTGTTAGTCCATTTGGTCTAATGTGTTGTTTAGTGCCAATGTTTCCTTATTGATAGTCTGTCTGGATGATCTAACAGTTGATTTAAATTGGATGTTAAAGTCCCCCACCATTATTGTATTACTGTTTCTCCCTATATGTCTGTTGACATTTGCTTTATGTATTTAGGTGCTTCTATGTTGTGTGCATAGATATTTACGAGTGTTATATTCTCTTGTTAGATTAGTCTCTTTATTATTATTTAATGCCCTTCTTTGTCATCGCGGTGCGCGGGCCTTTCTCTATCGCGGCCCCTCCCGTCGCGGGGCACAGGCTCCAGACGCGCAGGCTCAGCAATTGTGGCTCACAGGCCCAGCTGCTCCGCGGCATGTGGGATCTTCCCAGACCAGGGCTCGAACCCGTGTCCCCTGCATTAGCAGGCAGATTCTCAACCACTGCGCCACCAGGGAAGCCCTGGATTCCTTTCTTTTTATTGTTTATTTATTTTTTGGTATCTATTATAAGGTTTTTGGTTTGTGGTTACTATGAGGTTCGTATATAAAAATCTTTGTCTATAGCTGTGTATTTTAACTTGATGATCTCTTAAAGTTGAATGCATTCTAAAAGCCCTACATTTTTTCTGTTTTCTGTTTAGTTTCAGTGATTTCCACTACCCTGTCTTCCAGATTGCCTATCCATTTTTCTGTATCATCTAATCTACCATTAATTTTCTCTAGTGTATTTTTTATTTTAGTTATTGTATTTTTCAAGCCTGATTGGTTCATTTTTATATTTTCTAACTCTTTGTTGAAGTTCTCACTGTGGTCATTCATTTTTCTCTCAAGGTCAGTGGGTATCTTTATGATCATTATGTTGAATTCTTTGTCAGGTAGATTGCTTATTTGTTCCATTTAGTTATTTTTCTAAGGTTTTGTCTTTTCCTTTTGTTTGGACAATATTCCTTTGTTGCCTCATTTTGCCTAATTATCTGTGTTTATTTCTATGTATTAGGTAAGTTTGTTATGTCTCCTGATCTTGGAGAAGTGGCTTTTTGTAGGGAGATGTGGTGCCTATTAGCATACTCCCCTCTGGCTACCAGAGCCAGTTTCTCCAGGACTGTACCCTCTGTGGGCTGTGTGCATCTCTCTTTTTTGGTAGGGCCAAGTGCTGCAAGCACACTGGTAGTCAAGACTGGTCCCCAGCTTGGCTGTCTGTGAGGCCCTGCTTTGTGTGGTTGCTCTGGGTGTGCTCTTGGGTGGGGCAGGCCCCTGGCATGACGGGTCGTGAGGCCTACCAGCGTGTGACTGTTTAGGATGCTGGTAGGTGGGGCAGGCTCCCAGCATGGCTGGATACGAGGCTTGGTGGTGTGTGACTGGTGTGGACATCCTGGTGGGCAGGACAGGCTCCTGGTGTGACTGACTGTGTGGCTGGACAGTGTGTGACTGCTGCAGATGCACTCGTTTGCTGTGATTGTGACCAGTGCTAATAGGCTAGAGGAAGGGTGCCTGCCAGTGTCCATGTCAGCGTGGTAGAATGAGATCACACAATTGGATGCCATCAGCATCTCAGTCTCTGGCTGGGTGGGGGGAGTTCCACCTGCCTCTGGCCTGAGAGACTTTCCAAGATTAGCAACCGGGTTTGACCTAGGTGCCTTTCAAATGCTACATCTGCTGGGACTTGGAGTGAGTATTTGTGCATGTCTTTTAAGGGTGGAGTCTCAGTTTCCTGTAGCCCTCTGACTCTCTTGAATGTAAGCCCAGCTGGTTTTCAAAGTCAGATATTTTGGGAGCTTGTCTTCCTAGTGTAGTACCCATGGACTGGGAAGCCTGATGTGGGGCTCAGACGCCTTACTCCTAGGGGAGGACCTGTGTGTTTCTGATATCTCTCCAGCTTGTGGGTTGCCATGCCAAGAGTATGGGTCCTTACTGGACCGTGTCTCTGCTCCTCTTACTCATCTTCTTGTGTCTCCTTCTTTATATCTTTTGTTGTGGAAAATCTTTTCTTCTAGCCTTCAGGTCATTGTCAGAGACAGTTGCTCTGTAAGTAGTTGTGTCTTTTGTGTGACTTTGGAAGGAAATGATCTCAGGTCTTCCTACTTTGCCATCTTGATCTCAACTGTTTATTAATTCTTCTTAAGTTTTTGGTAGAACTCACCCGTGTAGGCAACTGGCCATGGTCTTTTATTTGTGGGAATTTTTAAAATTAATAATTCAGTCTCTAATTTTTATAGGTTTACTCTGGCTTTCTATTTTTTCTTGATTCAGTTTTAGTAGTTTTTGTCTTTCTAGGAATTTGTCCATTTCATATAAGTGAGTAATTTGTTGGTATACAGTTTGCTTATAGTATTCCATTATAATTCTTTTTTATTTCTGTAAGGTCAGTAGTAATTTCTCCTGGGAAGGCTTGATTTAAAAGAGGGAGACAGCCAATAAAAATGTAAATAACAAGAGGTCAAGTAGTGATCAGTGTTACAATGATACTAAAGCAGGGTAAAGTGAAGGAAGTGGGCAGGTGGCTATTTTAGATTGAGTGATAGGTAAAGGCCTGGCTGAGAAGTAACATTTTAATTGAGACCTGCATGACAATGATGAGCTGGCCACACAACTATTCATAGCATTTTAGGCAGAGAGAAATCACTAGTCCAATCGTGTAAGAAGTAAAACGCTGGTGTATTTGAGGAATATAAAGAAACCCAGAATGGCTGAAGTGTACTGTGTGAGAGATTAGGAGATTAGGCCAGAGATACAGACAGGTCCCGAACATATGGAACCTGGCAGGCAGCTATGGTAAAGAATTTGGATTTTATTCCAAGTGAAACCATTGGAAGAGTTTAAGCAAGGGACTGACATGGTCTGTTTTATATTTTAAGAGATTACTCTGGCTCCTGCGTAGAAAACAGATTGTAAGGAGTCAAGAGGGGAAGACCATTTATGGGAGACGAATGATGTTTCATAGTAGCAATCCAGGTGAGAGAAGCTAGTTCTGGACCAGGCTGATAGTGGAGATAGAGTGAAAAGGATGCATTCAGAATATGTCTGGTAATAGAGTCACTTTGCCAATGGCCTAGATGTCAATGGGGAAAAGAGAGGAATTATAAGAGGAATCTGAGGTTTTAGACTTGAGCAGCTTGGTAGATGGCATGATAGTAGATGATATTGTTGTGGGTCAGAGCAGGTTGCCTCAAGGTATGCCATGGTGGCATATCATGGTTGCCCCAAGATATGCCATAGTGGCAAATTATTTTGAATTACAGTTACTTGACAAATACCTGGTGTGGGAAAATCATATAGAAAACACTTTCCCTCTGAAAGCAGGAAATAAATCTCCCATGTGAAGGTACCCTCTCTATACCAGGAGCATAGAAAGCATTCTTATCACCAGAGTTAGGTAATTCAAGGCTAAGAAAGCTGTATAAGCAAACTTTGTTACTTCTTCATCAGTCTGTTACCCCAAGTACAAGCCCCTTTGTTTTGTTAAATCTTCACAAATAATTGTTTCTTTGTCTAAAAATGATGTATAAACAGTCTGCTTTAGTTACTCTGGGTGTCCTATTTCTATGAGACCTCTTTACATACAGATTAAAATTTTTTTTTCCTCCAATTAATCTGTCTTGCATCAATTTAATTATTAGACCAGTCAAAAGAACTCAAGATGGGGAGGGGGGAAATTTCCCCCTCCCTGACATTATACATAATTTTTTCTTTGCATGAGTGTCTCCAGTACCAGACTAGGAACTTGGCATGGCAAGTATCTTATTCATTGTTGTATCTCAAGCACCTAGCAAATGCTGGGTCAGTTTGGATTGGAAAAATTATATACCATGATAATAATAAAATATTATTATTATCTTTGTCCTAATTCAACTTAGGGCAATCAGAAAATGCTCCTAAGAAAGAATTTTTGAACTAACTCATGAAGGAAAGCAGGGGTTGTTGGGAAAAGGGAAAATTTGTAATTTAGCACAAAATACTCTGTTGTAGTGTCTAAGCTAGTGCTATAAGCAGAAATGAGCTTCTTTCCCTCACAAAATTAAGTCCCTCCTTAATGGTCACTCTCATTTCTTGAATGAAAAAGCGATACTGGTTAAACTTTCTATATCCTGTGAGCTAGCTGAAGTGGTAGAATGTATATGGAGTCATAAAGTTTGGAATGAGCTTTGCCAAATTTGGGCAGCTTTATTTGTGTGTGGTTAGAAAAGTGGTGATGATTAGGACATATGCTTACTTTATAGTTTAAATTTGTACAGCTATTCTATTTTCAATTTAAATGTTCTTTATGTTTATCAACACTGTTGGCCTTAGATTATATGTTTTTTTAACATCTTTATTGGGATATAACTGCTTTACAATGGTGTGTTAGTTTCTGCTGTATAACAAAGTGAATCAACTATACATATACATATATCCCCATATCTCCTCCTTCTTGTGTCTCCCTCCCACCCTCCCCCTATCCCACCCCTCTAGGGGGGTCACAAAGCACCGAGCTGATATCCCTGTGCTATGCAGCTGCTTCCCACTAGCTAACTATTTTACATTTGTCCATGCCACTCTCTCACTTCGTCCCAGCTTACCCTTCCACCAGTGTCCTCAAGTCCATTCTCTACGTCTGTGTCTTTATTCCTGTCCTGCCCCTAGGTTCTTAAAAGCCACAGACTATATTAGTTTTTTGTGAGAACACTTAGTACAGTATGCCATGTGTACTCAGATGATAGATACATTTGACTTTTCTGGTGATAGTTTCCTATCTAGTTCTGCTTTGTGTTTCTCTAGAGATTCTATTTCCCAACAATGTTGGATTGAGATATCTTGCCTTCCTTTCCAGATTTACATTTATCAAAATTAAAAACCTACAGAAAAATTGAAATAATACAGAAATAATAGTGCAGTGAATGCTCATATACACTACATTTAGATTTACCAATTAAAAAAAATTTTGCTACACTTGCTTTATACACACACACACACACACACACTACATACATATGAAAGTAAGTTGCATTTTACCCCCAAATACTTCAGCATGAATCTTTAAGGAACAAGGACATTCTCCTTCCTAAATGTAAAACATTATTAAGCCCAAGAAATTTAACTTCAAATTAATAATATTTAGTATAGATTCTGTATTCAATTTTCTTTAATTATAACAAAAAAAGTTTTTTATAGCCTTTAACTTATTTATGGTTTTGAATCCAGGAGCCACCCAGTGATCACACATTGCATCTGATTGAGAGGTATCTTTTAATGTGACATGCATTGTGTGTTAAATCTACTGTATATTTTGTCTGCTCTTATAGCGTCATTTGCAGTCTTTAAGGGTAACATATTTTGCCTCTTTCAAGAGTAGTGCATGACATTTACTAACTATATAATAGAATAAGCTGCTTTTCCAGCTGCTGCTTAGCCTTGAAGGTTAACTATGAAAATGACTTTTCCAGTAACTGAGTGAGCTGAACTGTTGCTTTTAAAACTCTTTTTAGTGCTTCTTTTCCAGCCTTTGAACTTTTCACTAAGCATTAGTCATTTTTAATAAAAATACATTTTGTTTGTAGGTCTTAATAGCATTTTGTCCTCATAAAAATGTGGAAAACCTCACCAGACTCAATCCATTGTAGCTCTTAAAAAAAGGTAAGTTTTGAAATGAAACGCAAAAGTTTCCTCCCTCACCCCCAAGTTAATAAATTACATAATTACTAAATTCTCTCTGACCAACTTTGGAATTTCCTAATTTTAAAAACTGATGTCAGAGAAGAAATGTTGAAATACTATTAAAAACATTAGATTTGCTGAAAAGTATCCCCTGCCTAGTTATGCTACTCTAAATACTGTGGCACCGTTAACCACATTTTCTCTACCAATGTGGGGAATTTGGAGCTCTTTATTCTTTTGAGTGGCTCATTCTCATTCATTGCTGCATTTTTTGTGGATGAAGCAGTATTATCCAATGTTACTTCCCAAAGGAGTACTTTTAATTTGATTATTTCATGTCCTCCAAATGTGTAGTTTGTTTATAGTTGCAGTATAAATGAGATAAGGGAGGATTAGGTCACTAGTGGCTACAAAGTATTTATATCTTGATGGTATTTATTATTTTAATAAAAATTCTTGACATTATTATTAGAGCCAAATTGGATATGGTTATTAGCTCTGTCTTGTCTTCCTCAGCTCCATTTTTTCCCCTCTGAGTTTTCCAATGTTCTTTGAAGCTGTACCTTTTTTTTTTTCTTTTAACATTTTCTTTTTTTTCCCTAAAATATGTTTTTTTGGGAGTCATATACTTAGCTTTTACAGTTCTTAATTTTTCTTTCAGCTCATCTCCAGGCCATTTTATTGTTTGTATTCATGGGAATTTTCTCCCCTCAGGTCTCTTAAGGCATGTCAACCTTCTTTAAAGCGTTCCTTCTTCAGTGAATTTATCTGTGGAGATATTATTAAAATTTATTCCAGGGTCCCTCACGTTGTTTTAAATTACTCCTATGTTGAAAATTTTTGGCTAATGAAAATGATGTTTTTCCACTCCTCCAACTTAATGGTCCTGGCTGTCCTTGAGGCCTCGAACTTCTGTCTCCACCCTACCTCAGCATGATCTAGTGTAATATATTCTAGACTTTATCATTCATCACAGTAAACTTCTACCTCTGAGGTCTCTAAAATTTGTGGAGTTGACATCTTGCTTATTGCCCATTCCACCAAACCTGCATTGTTATTCTCAGTGAAACATTCAATTACTCAAGGCTTTTATATCCTCTCTATTCAATTTCTGTGTGCTTAGTATCCAAAACTAACTCTGTGGAGAGTCTTGCCTGCACTTTTTTTGAAAACCATGCTTCTATCTATCTACAAGCTTATCCATTAGGGTTATCCTAGCAGTAACTCAAACTCATTGTGTTCAAAATAGACTCAGCATTAATTACCCCAGATATGAATGAGAACTGTTTATTTTGTTTACTGCTGTGTTCTCCACATCTGGTATGTACCGTACACAAAGTGCGTTTTTGTTGGATGAATGAACAAATTAGTTATATTTCCCTCAACTAAACTGATTCCTCTTCCTAACTTCTCTATCTCATTCCTAACATTATTCCTTATCAACTGGCAAAGAGGATGTCAGGGTGTTTTGTGTTTCAGGATTTTAGGTCCAGTGAAGAGGATGAAGCCTGGAATTAGACTTCCAAAGGGGAAAAAAAAATGGAAGCCAGGCTTGAGTTGAGATAGGTAGAAGGGTTTTAATCCTGGAAGAATATGAGTTATTTTGGGGGATTTTATCAAGGTTGAGGAAGGCAACAATATTTTGGGAAGTGTTTTTTTTTCATGTGGCGGATACATGTGTCCATTCCCATGCTGAGCCGTAAAGAGGTAACAGTACCTCTGATGGTGTGGTAGAGGGGTATGAGTGTGTGTGTGTGTGTGTGTGTGTGATTGACCATTAGGAGTCTTGGTCTTTAGCTTTTTCCTCTCCATGATCTTGGAGCTGCATCAGTCAAGTACCACAAATACGGCATAGAAACATATTTTTGTTAATGGAATATATGCAATTTTATATTATGATTTCATTAGATAGCAATGATTTCCATGTTGTCCCACAGTTTTTATGATGAAAATTCATGATACTGATTGAGGGTATGTTCTATAACTGAGCAATTCCTGTATTAATGTGCATTTAGGTTATTTCCATTTTTTCTCATTTTAAAATAAAACTGATGAATGTCTTAATATATACAGTTTTAACTATGGCTTATTTTCAATGCTTATATAACCATATTCCCCTAAAGTTTTAAGTCTGAATCATTCTCTCTTTCCCTGAGGATTTTCTGTTTGTGTCATGGTATCAAGGCACAGGAAGCTTAATGTTCCTGGGCCTTGAATTGCTTTTTATCAGCCAATGACTGTGAATTCAATAATTTTAATTTCTTAGATGTTTATTTGAATCCACCCATTACTGAGGATTTACTGATATTGAATAAAGAGTCAGCTGTTTAAACCAAGTATAACATACCATCATGAGCTTTATTTTTGCTGTGGATAGCTATTTAATTGTTTTTTCTCTGGAGAGCCTAGTATTTCTTGTCAATGTAAGATTTAAACAAATAATTTTCATAGTTAGCCTTTTAACTTTTAACTAAGTAGGAAATTCCCATGTATGATGAGGTAGATGGCAAACCCTACCACCTTATGTTTGCTATATGGATTCTTAATATCTTTACTGTTTAAATATGTTTATATTTAATATATATGTTTTATTTTTTGAAAAATCAATACTTATATATGATGAAAAATTCAAACACTACAAAAAATATACAGTAAAAAATCCTCTAGCTTTCTTCCCTAGAGGCAACCATTATTATCAGTTTCTGTGTATCCTTTCAGAGTTATTCTATGCATATTCTAGCTTTTCTCTATCACATTTACTTTAGCTAAAACTGTAGTGTTCCTGAAAAGGGGGAACATATTGTTGGGTTTTTTTTAAGCATTTATTTTTATTTTATTTATTTATTTACTTATTTTTGGCTGCGTTGGGTCTTCGTTGCTGCACGCAGGCCTTCTCTAGCTGCAGCGAGCGGGGGCTACTCTTCCTTATGGTGCGCGGGCTTCTCATTGTGGTGACTTCTCTTGTTGCGGAGCAGGGGCTCTAGGCACGTGGGCTTCAGTAGTTGTGGCTCGTTGGCTCTAGAGTGCAGGCTCAGTAGTTGTGGCGCAAGGACTTAGTTGCTCCGCGGCATGTGGGATCTTCCTGGACCAGGGCTCGAACCCGTGTGCCCTGCATTGGCAGGCGGATTCTTAACCCGTGTGCCACCAGGGAAGCCCCATATTGTTGTTGTTTTTTTTTGACCAGGGCTCGAACCCGTGTCCTCTGCATTGGCAGGCAGATTCTTTATTTATTTTTAAAATTAATTAATTAATTAATTAATTTTTGGCTGTGTTGGGTCTTCGTTTCTGTGCGAGGGCTTTCTCTAGTTGCGGCAAGCGGGGACCACTCTTCATCGCGGTGCACGGGCCTCTCACTGTCGCGGCCTCTCTTGTTGCGGAGCACAGGCTCCAGACGCGCAGGCTCAGTAGTTGTGGCTCACGGGCCCAGTTGCTCCACGGCATGTGGGATCTTCCCAGACCAGGGCTTGAACCCGTGTCCCCTACATTGGCAGGCAGATTCTCAACCACTGCGCCACCAGGGAAGCCCCCCATATTGTTTTAATTACTACATTTTTTTGTCATTTTAACAATACATTTATTTAAATTATTATTTACATGGGCTCAATGTAGTTTTGCTTAGTTATATTTGGCTTTTCTTTTATCTGTAAATAAAAATCTGAGTAAGGTTGATTCAGATAGTCATGAACTTTTTTTTGAGAATTAAAATTAGGAAATTGTTGAAAAGGTAGAGAAACTGAATAAGACTGGGTTGGAAGTAGGGGAAAGTAGGAGTCAGGACTATCACCTATAATATTTGAGGAGCATTCTCTATCTGTAAATACTTTTCTTCTCTTCTTTAGCACATATATGTGCTTCTATTATCCATACTGTTGTTTGATAAATTATTAACTTCTGTATAACTGGTTTCTAAGCTATGCTCTGGGAATGTTAGTATTTTGCAAGATATTAATAGGTATGTGATGAAACAATTCTGTGGTGAAAAGTGTTTGGGAAAAGTGCTGTGGCATTGATAGTAAACTTTTTTAGTGAAATTCATAAATTTCTTTCAAGGTATAAGGTGCTGAATGCATCCATCTGAGCTGCTAGGATATTTTACAACATATTTAGAATGAAAAAATTTATTACAGAGCTCATCATTTTCTTAACTCTTTCACTAATAGATACCATCTTTGTATTTGGCAGAAGTATTCTTCTTCTTTTTTAGTGTTTGCAGAATGCAGTTTTGGCAATTCCTGGGGGGAATAGAATTTGCTGAGGTAGTTTGTATTCTTCAAATGCAATAACTTAGTATGTCAGAAGCTATTTAGAAATGCCAGAAGAAAATGTTTCCTCTTTCTTTGCCTTTCTGCTGTCATAATTGCCATAAACAATGCAAGTTGTATACATAAACTGTACAATTATTTACTTTTAGTGTTTGATGGAATAGCTTTTAAAAAGTCAGACATACTGCCAAATAGTAAAATATGTATTTATTTATTTTTCTTTGAATCAAGGGAATGTGGGAGGGCAGCACCAGCCTGGTGGGAAAGACCCTGGTCTGGGGAAGGGCAGGAAAATCAGCAGCCGTATTAACACTACTTCCACTGCTCCCACCACCTTTCACTAGTGGAGTCTTTGATAGTTTAGAAAGGAATTCTACCTAGATCCTTCTTTGAAATTAGTTGAGTGGGAAGTAGATAAATAAAAAATAAATGAATAAGAACTTACATTTATATTTTCCTCCATATTCACAAATTCTTTATGAATTAGATATGCACATATACATTTTTTTGAAACTGACAAACAACCCTTTTCCAGTGATTGAGACTGTTATTTCATTATAGTTATCTGTGTATTTGGGAATAAATATTACCATTGTCTTAGCTTTATTTAATTTTTTTTCTGTCCAGTTTTAGTTGTGACTTTGGTTTGGTTATATCGGCCTATGAAATCCATAAAAATATAGTTATATTTGTCAGTATTTAGGAGTGAAACTTCTATTTATAATCCCCCTATCATCCTCTTGAAAATGAAAGAGTTCGTTTTAAACAGTGAGGACACCTCAAGGTCATAGAACTCTTGAGATTTTTATTTGACCTGATAGCAGAGCCAGACTTCATTAGATATGGTGATTCTGTTGTTGTCACCCCTTCCCCATTCATAACATAAACAAACACAAAAAATAAAATAAAGAGTGGAAGAAATTTCACTGTGGACTTGAATGACTCTCACAAGGTTTTGTTTAGGGTGAAGGTGTATATATTTATATTTTAGGAAACATTCACATTTATATATAAAATAAATTCTATATATAAATATGTTATTTGAAATATTTATGTTACTATATATTTATATTAATATATTTTATGTAAAATATCTATATACATAAAAATACATATTTTATATATGTAACTATTATATAATGTTTATATATTCATAAGTAAATAAATACAAATACTATATAAAATTCAAAATATAAACAATACATAGCTATATATAAATACATATTTCTAAATATTTGTGGTTATATTTCTATATACAGCTCTCTGTATAATATAAATATACATATATATTTATGTTTTGGGGATGTTTCATATGATAGTCTAGCAATTCCTTAAAAAAAACCAACCTAAAAAAAAAAAAAAAACCAACCTAAAGTAAATACATTCTTGGCTGGTATAGTGTTGTATGTAAGTGTGCATGAAGGCTTAAGGAGGTAATAATGCTTTATTAACTTTCTTCAGAAGTGTTTAAACCAGTTATTGAGAGGATAAGTGGTTTAGTGAACAGATTTTCCCAGTAAGATATCATACCCCTTTTCTCTGCTGGCTCAAGTCTTGATCCATTAGTATTCTCTACACATCAGTGTGTTGGGGGTGGTGGGTACTTGGTGGTGGGCTTAATTGTGTTGGTGACAAAAGGTGTTACAAAGCTGGGGGGAGATCCCTTGGCATAGGAGAGGGAAAGAGAGTAGAAAGAATAAGCCAGTGATTCGAGCTGTTCATTAACCTTGCCTTTCTGTGGAAGAGATCCTTTACCCTGTCATTGGGCATGGAACTGGAAGCTGGAGTGTTGTCTCTGACCCCTGAAAACCAGGCGAATGAGGCTGTTGAAGGATGGGGTCAGCTGTGCTCCAGCTGCCACATGCCGTGAATAAAAGTCACAAAGAGACTCGTACGTGCCACTGAGCAGGACTGCAGTGAGGAGCTGGGACCTTTTAACTGCTGGTTTGTTCACCGTTTCCAAAGGACTTACATTAAGAAGCACTAAGGGCCATAATGATGGAAATGATTACTGATTAAAGATTATAAAGAAGACAGCTTGAAAAGGTGTTGGGTAGGAGTTTCCTTTTAGAGTTATGCCCATTAGCCATAGGCTAAGGTTGAAACCCACTGCTGTCAAAGGTTTGCTTTCTCCTGATAGCTCTGTAGCTGTGGGCTTATTGGGCGTTAGCTCTGTCACCAGGGCACCATGGCAAGGCTTGAAGTTCTGTAATACAGTTGTAGTGCCTGGTGTGGGAGGAACACAAAATGGCAACTCAGCATATTTGGCTGGATGTTCCCCAGTGGTGCCAGTGTAAGAGCTGGGTGAGTGGTTGCTGAGACTTGTCCAGGCATTGCTGCACCTCCTTTCCATTTGGATCAGACCTTTGGACAGAGGGTAAAGAATTGTGTCAAAATTTACTTAGTGGTAGTGAAACAACCCAATTTAGTTGTCTTCTAAAACTTTAGCTGACATGGATGTCTAGGGTCATAAGAAAAGGAAATGCTTTGGAACATGAAAGTGATAGAAGGAAGCACCCTATTTATCTTTCCCACTTCATCTTAAGACATAAGCTCTTTGGAAGTTAAATGTTTGGATGCTTAACATTGTGACAGACAACTCTGATCTTCCTCTGACCCTTCTACTCCATTTTGTCAAAGGTCCAATTCCTTGAAGAGTTTCTCATCATCATCTTCAAACACCTACTGACTGTTTCTCCGTGATGAAGCTTCTTCTGGGCTGTCTGAAGCATCTGGTAGTTCACCGTCCTTTTAGAAAATTCTGGGATGATTTAATATTTACATAGTAACTCTTTTATGGGAACTTTATATCACTTTTGAGGCCTTCCTTGTCTGCCAATTCAAGTAAGCAATATTAACTAAGCACTATCGTGTGCCCTGCATGAGGACTAGATCTCAAGGGACTTAGGGGGTCACATGGATTTCACATATACTAAGCAATTAGAGAACATTGCAAGAATATACAAATTAAGGGCATATTTGTGTGGTACAAGCTCTTAAGTGCAGGATGGATCAGCATAACTGAGAGTGAACCCTGGCTCTACCACTCGGGATAAATCACAGTCTCTCTAATCCTCATGTATCTAATAGGGCACTATTAACTATCTGTAGAATTATTTAAAGAATTAAGTAACACCATGAAATACTACTCAATCATAAAAAAGAAGGAATATTTGCCATTTGCAGCAACATGGATGGACTTGGATGGTGTGACGTTAAGTGAAATAAGTCAGACAAAGACAAATACTGTATGATATCACTTATATGTGGAATCTAACAAATACAACAAATTAATGAATATAACAAAAGAGAATATAGAGAACAAACTAATGGTTACCAATGGGGAGAGGGAAGGAAGGAGGGGCAGTATAGGGGTAGAGGATCAAGAGGTACAAACTTTTATGTATAAAATAAGGATATATTGTACAACACGGGGAATATAGCCAATATTTTATAATAACTATAAATGGGGTATAACCTTTAAAAATTTTGAATCACTATATTGTACACCTGTAACTTGTATAATATTGTGCATCAACTATACTTCAATTAAAAAAAGAAAAAGAAAAAAAAAGAAATAATATACAAAAAGTGCCAAGCCCATTGTAGGTACTCTGCACATGCCAGTTAGATCCACATAGGATGGGAAGACTTAAAAGGAGATAGGGGAATGTAACCTAGAAGATGAAGAATGGGGAAGGCATGATCAGCAGAGAGGAGTGATGAGTATATTTGTAAGGAGGTGGGAAGGGTAGATGAGTTAAGATAGGCAGCTGGGAATGATTTAGGTGTGAACCTGGGCCCGACTGGGATGGAGGGTTGTACAGAGAAATAATGAGATAAAAAAGAGTGACTTGCAGAGCCAGCTAAGAAGTTTGATTAGCTTCAATGAGCAGTTTAATACTGTATGAATACAAGTGGTGTTTTGGAGAGATTTTTTCAGTATGTAAAACTAATGCAGCAACTTTATGAGGAAAGTATTATTATTATCCCCATTTTCCAGGTGGAAAATAGTGTTTGGAAGAGGTTTAAGAAAACTTTACAAATGTATTTACTATGTGAGTAACATTAGTGGCAGTCAAAATGGAAGAAAAAAATTAGTTCATGATCCAGCCATCCAAACAAATCAGACTGTTTTCATTTTCTCATATTCCCAATTGGTTTTAGTTTTTCGGCTAAAGTATGGAAATATTGTTATGAATATTATTTGAATTAATTTCTGTCAGTGCTTTAAATAGTGCCTGGCACGTAGTAAGCACTCACTATATGTTAGCTATTATTTTTACCTTAATACAGATCAAGAATTTATAGAGTAGATGAGACAGTCTGTGTTAACAGACTGCTTAAGTAAAAGGCATTTTGGCAGGTAAGTTTTGTGACCTTCACTATTTTCACTCACAATTTCATAACGGTTTCATGTGTAAGCTAAATACAAAGGAAAGTCCTAATCTTTTCCAGAACAGAATGAGGTATGACTGATAGGCAAGTTATCTGGTTTTTAAAGCTAAATTCTTTGGAGGCGTGTCAGAAGTTTGCTCTCATTAACCTGCAAGGGGGAAAAGGAACAGAAAATCCATTTATTACAAAAATTTATGTTGTATTCGATGGGTAATCTGTGGTTGGGATTTGTTGGCTTAAAATATATGTTCAATTATTATACCTTTCCTAGAAAAGAGATGAATTTATTTTTTGATTATTACTTTCTTGACAGTTTTATTTTGTAGGATGAATACTCAAGGTTTTAGTGTGTTCTAAGAGTGAGTCAGGCAGTATATGTCCAAACATCCTCATTTTCTTAAATTTTCCTGGTGAGTTACGTGAGAGTTAGCAAATAGTTACTCGATTTGCAGTAATTTATTTCTGGACTAGTAAAATTGCGAACTCTAACTGCTAACCCTGAGTTATTTTTCTAAAGACTTTCTGTTCATGTTTCTTTTTTTTTTTTTTTTTAAATTAATTTATTTATTTATGGCTGTGTTGGATCTTCGTTTCTGTGCGAGGGCTTTCTCTAGTTGTGGCAAGCGGGGGCCACTCTTCATCGCGGTGCGCGGGCCTCTCACTATCGCGGCCTCTCTTGTTGCGGAGCACAGGCTCCAGATGCGCAGGCTCAGTAATTGTGGCTCACGGGCCTAGTCGCTCCGTGGCATGTGGGGTCTTCCCAGACCAGGGCTCGAACCCGTGTCCCCTGCATTGGCAGGCAGATTCTCAACCACTGCGCCACCAGGGAAGCCCATCTGTTCATGTTTCTAAAATCTTAGCCGTTGTTACCACTTAGATAGGGTCATTATTTTTCAAGTGCTGAAATCTAAGTTGTTGAATGAGTAAGTCTAACCTTTGACATGAAAGAAAATTTAGAGGAAAAAGGGATTTCATTTGCTGTTCATTTTCAAGGCCGTGTCTTTTAATATGAATTTATCAAGAACATGAGTCACATTTTTCACACCTCTGTGTCCTTTGGGACATAAACATTTAGGGAGATCCACAGGCATAAAGACTGCTCTGTGCTGGGAAAAATGATAAAAAAATTAAGAAACTGGAATTAAAAATGAAACTCCTTTGTACATTCTTTGTATAAGTCAATAAGCTTTCTGGGCTTTTGGGTCTTCTCAAATCTCCTCGAAGGCATTTGTGGAACAATTATAATGACTGAAGTTGCCATTACATTCTTTCTAGGGAGCCTGGGAGGAAAGAAGGCTCATTTACAGTGTAGTCTGGTAAATGGGTTACACCTCTGCTGAGAGGACTGTATCTTTTCCAGCTATAAGCAATAGCTCAGAACATCAGTTGGTAAATGGACCTAGGTTTTAGAATTTACCTGTTAGTGCATGCAGATATGGAGACATTAACAAAAATCATTAATCAGTACATGTTCAAGGGCTTTAGTTTGCTTTATGCTCCTTTACCCTCTCTCTCTCTTTCTTCCTTCTTTTTCTTTATTTCATTCATTCATTTTTAACATCAGCATTTTATAAAATTTAATAGGTAATTTTATACTTGCTGCAATAGAGAGTTTGCAAGTTCTTCTGGAGAAGAGACTCAAACCAGGAGGATAGGTAAAGATAAGAAAACTTCAGAAAAACACTTTTTTGGTTGCTCTGAATTCACTGGGGATGTACTAAAGAGAGATTTTTGAAGCATTATTTATTTGAACAATCTGGCACTATCGTCAGCTTTCATTTCACTCAAAACTTGTTGAGGAAATGATTTTACCATAGAGTTACTATTGTACAACGCCAGTCATTTTTGTTGCTCTTTCCTTGTTCCTTTTCTTTCTTTCCCTCTATCCCTCCCTCTCTCCTTCCCTCTATTCCTCCTTCCCTCCCTCCTTCCCTTCCTTCCTTCCTTCTTCCTTCCAAGTGTTTTCCTCTTTTTAAAAATCACTTCAATATCTACTACTCAGTCAAAATAGTGAACAGAGTACAAACTTTTGTGACAGTTCATTTGGAATATTGTGATTTGTTACCCGAGAGCAGTTATTACTGTCTCGCCTCACACTGTTTTGCTATGTACTATTGTTGGAAAGATTGATTTTACAGGACTGGCTAGCAAAGCAGCAGTCACTCTCATTATACTTAGAAGGGCAAGAAAAATATGGCGTCTTTATTTTTCTCTATTGCTGACAGTCTTACTTGGGTAGTTAAGAAAAAAATAAACTTTATGCTTTGCAATTTATAATTCTTTACTCTTTTCTGGTTTAGTCTCTTTTTGATGGCTTAGTGTCTTTTATATTAAACTCATGGCCCTTCTGATTTCTATCCCCTTCCTATGCTTCTCTTCAATATGGAGTCTGAGAGTGATTTCATGGTGGCAGGGGAAATTGGAAACCTCTCTCCATATCGTGTCCTCTGCATCCTTGCTGTGGTTTGGAGTTATAAAGTCCATGATAAAGTTATGATGCTCATTATAAAAGCCTCTAATTGATAAGCATGAGGTTTGTTCTTTCTTCTTGCCTTGGTAACCATACACTCAAGGGCTTAGCCAGAGAAGACTACATAGGTCTTTTAAGTTACTTAGTTACTAAGAAAAGTCATTTCTTAGGGTAGCCCAAAGATTATTGTGAAATGGCTGTGAAGAAGATTGTCAAGTCACTCTGAAAGCAAGTATTCCTATTCTATTTAACTTGAGAAAGCTATGTTTTCCCATCTGCATTCTACACTTTTGTGGCCCAGTTCTTAGTACCTCAAATACAGAAATTCATTCAACTTGGTCCAAATTACGTCATGTGGAAAATTTTGACATTAACAACTGTTTTCATTTTTAGTAATTCTTTCTTTCCTTCTTTCTTTCTTTCTTTCTTTTTTTTAAATTTTCAAATGACCTTTATCTCCATTTCAGGCAGCCTGCGCTCACTATTTCAGAGAAGGAAAACCTGACTGAACAATTGAAAAAAAACCTAGTTGATCCCAACTTCTGAGTTTAAAACTTCTGATGGAAACAGTAGTTTAAAGAAAGGATTGGAAGGTTAGCGAGAACTCATCATAACTAATATAAGAGAGTGTTGTCCTTTTCCTAGACTTGATAAAGATTCCATGGACTGAGGATCAGGTGCCTTTCCCTGATGCCGTGACACTAAGCCAACTAGAACTTAAACGAATGGGGGAGAGAACCCTAAATTGAGTTAACTGATTTGATTGAGAAAGTACCAAATTAACTGGGTTTAACTTCAATCAGTGAGTTTAAGTTTTTTGCTACCAAGTGGAGTAGGGAGTAAGTTGAATTTCAGAAAAAAAGTACACTTCTTATACTGGACCCATTGCATAGAGTTCCTAGCAAGTATTAACAATCAAGGTTAAAAACAAAAGCAAAGAACAGGTGCATATTAAGCATTTTTCCAAATATGATCCAATCTATCTTAGATGATGTCTGTTAAATTGGAGCAGAACTGCTCCAGAAAAGCATTAAGATATTGCCCTATTAGGTATTCAGCAGGAGTGATTCTCACTGTAGGGCACAGAAATCCAGTAAGTTCTCTTCCACCAGTATGATCTAGAATCTTTTAAAGAGTTTCTACCACTTCTTCAGTTAGATCATTTGTAAGGGTGATGAGATTTGTTGGTGGAAGCTTAGGGAATCAACTTCATGTAAAGGAGAACACACAGACTTGGAGTCAAACACATGTAATTCTAAATTCCATATCTGCTCCATAGAAGCTGTGTGCCCTCAGTTTTCTTTTCCATAAAAAGGAGTTAATAATAGCTGTGGTAGTTCTTATACTCCAGAACTTGACAGTCCAGCTGGGGTTGTGGAAAGTATGTCAGCTATTGCTCTACTGTGTGGTAAGCACCAGAGTAAGGTTAAGAACTGGATGCCATGGGAGCAAATGCCTCACCTTTGGGCAATAAGACAAGTTTCCTGGAAGGTTTCTGTGAGGATTAAATGAGACAATGTAGGTACAGTTCTTGTTACACTATATGCCCTCAGTAAACACTCGTTTCTTTTCCTTTCCTCTTTGACAGGGTCACCCCTTATTTCATTTTTAAAAATAAACGTTATTTTTAGAACGGTTTTAGACTTATGGAAAAAATGTGAAGATAGTACAGAGATTCCCAATATACTCTATAACCACTTACCCTATTATTAATATATTAGTATGGTATGTTTGTTGCAATTAATGAACCAGTATTGATACATTATTATTAACTATATTAAAATTAACTATATTAAGCTTATTCAGTTTTTCTTATTTTTCACCTAATGTCTTTTTTTCTGTTCCAGGATCCCATTTGGGATACCACATTACATTTAGTCATCTCAATTATTCTTGGCTGTGACAGTTTTTCAGACTTTCCTTGTTTTTGATGATCTTGACAGTTTTGAGGAGTACTGGTCAGGGATTTTGTAGAATGTCCCTCCCTTGGGATTTGTCTGGTATTTTTCTCATGATGAGACTGAGTTTATGAGTTTTGGGGAGGAAAATCAAGTGCCATTTTCCATAACTTCAAGAGTATATAGTATTAACATGTCTTACCATCTTGATGTTAATTTTTTAAACCTGGCCAAAGTAGTGTTTGTTAGATATCTCCACTGTAAAGTTACTCTTTTTATTTTTCCCTTTCCATACTGTGCTCCTTACCTTATTTAATTTTCAAATCATCAGAGGCCCACCTTACTAACCCCCATAAACAGTGGTGGTGACATGAACAGAGATAAGCAGGTTGGATAAATCATAGGTTTGTTATGAAGATCAAATAAGTAGTGCTTCTAATGTGCTTTGAAATCTGTTAAACATAGCTAATATTTTTACTGATAGTTCAAAGAAATAAATCTTCAAGAAATTTGATGCCTTGGTTCAAGATAGGGGGAGAGGAACTCTGGACAAGAGTCTTCTGATCCATCTTAATACTTGCATCTTTTAAAGTGACCACCTCCTCTCTTTAAGTCCACACCCAAAATGATATGCCCTCCTGGTGCATGTATGTCAACTATGATTTCTGATGCAGAAATTTTTAGCAAGAGCAGGAGAGTCATACTCTTATTTTCTTAGGTATTTAGGGCAGCAACAGAGGCAAAAAATGGTCTACTTTTACTCCCATTGTCTTCTCATTCTCTTTAACTGAGACTGGAAATATGAGAGAGGAAAAATATGAGGAAAAAAAAAGGGAGAGGTAGGGAGCTGACCAGAAGATTTAGCCTGGGAGTGGCAGCTCTTGAGTGATTTATTATGGACCAGGGAAAGCTTAGCATTTCTTCCATATTTTTCAGGAAGGATATGATGAGTTGCAACAACAATCTGGTGACTATTGCAGACTTGTTTGAATAAATCCTTTTTTATGCCTGCTTCCTTTTAAACTTGGGTTGCGTACCTACCTCAGGTTAAATGGCTAATCAGTTTTCTTTTGCCTCCAAGAAGAAATGTCTCTGAGGAGCTTTACAGTTTTACTGGTTCAAGAACATCAACATTTATCCAGGTTCAGCTTAACCAAAGGCAAAGCAATACCAGTAGTTGCTCTTTGTGAAAATAACTTCTCTCTTCGGGCTTTAAATAATGTGTTTTTCCTTTCCGCCACTGGTTTTCTCCTTTGTAATGGAGTGTTTTCTGATTATTTTCCCACTACCCCCCCAGGGATTCCTACATCTATGAGAATTAAAAGCAATCAAAATGATTCTAAATTTTCTTTCCTCGTATGGGAGAGAAGTGTATATCCCAAACACTTACTCTCTGTGTTTATTAACAAGAAATATTTGGTGAAATCTGAGGTATCAAATTTGATTTTATGTTGTTGCTTTCATATCCAGAGGTCCTGCTCTGAGGGTGCTGTTGTGAAGAGGGGGATTTTAGGAGTAGGGTAGGCAGTGGGACATTATGTTTAAGGCCATGAGCTTTGGAGCCAGGTCACCTAGGTTCCAATCTGAGCTTTACCACTTACTAGCTATGTGACCTTGGGCAAGTTATTCAACCTCCCTGTACCTCAGTTTCTTCATCTGTAAATGGGGGTAATAATAGTCTTAACTCATAAGGTCATTGTGAGGATTAAATGATTTAATATATGTAAGACACTTAGAACAATGTTTCACATAGTTAACCTTTTGTGTTTAATGCTTATTAATATTTATAATAATAATAAAAATTCATCAACATACATGCTAATATTCTGTATTTGTCTTCCCTCCCACTTTACTCCTTGTCCTGACTGTAATCAGCATTATCTGGGCTCCCTTTCCAGCTGACTTCATTTGGGTTCAGCTAGAGGAGGCCCTGGGAGGACATGGATGTGTAGAAGGAAAGAGAGGCGTGGGTATCTTTTCTTTTCTTCCCCCCTGCTTCCATGTAGCTGTTTCTCCTGCAACAGATGTGCTCCTCCATGATTCAGCTCCTGTTGGACAGCCCCTCCTGCGGCCTCAGCCCTTACTGGGCTCCTTTAACACCGTTTCTTCCTCCAATTCCTTCAGCTCTAGAGGTGGTAATGCCCTCCCACGGCTGGGGCTCTGGATGCCTCATCATGCCTTGTATGCTAGCTCAGTTCTTCTCACACCTTTGTTGTTAGTCCCTTCATTAGCATCTCTTCATTTGAACCATCTTGGGAGAATTCTGTTTACTGATGGGACCTTGACTTACATAAAATTCTATAACTTTATATTTGGATTTGACAGTTTTGTAGCATCCCAGCTATGAATCCTTTCCTCTCAATATGCTAGGGAAGTTTCACTAAAAATTTTGATTATTACTTGTAAACATTTAGCCTCTTCATTACATTTCTTGAGACAAGAGTTACTGTTTTGGGTGCATGCATGTGTTTGTATATGTGCTTCTAACACAGTGCCAGATATATAGCAGGTGGTAAAAAATAACTCCATAGTGTTGAAGGACATTTTTGTTCAGAACAGTGAGCATGATGGTTTACTCCAGTGACACATTAAAAGCTTTGCAACTGTAGCAGCTTTAGTTTCAACCTCTCTACAATTACTTGTTAGGCTTTAAAGGATTTATTACTTGTGAAAGGTGACAAAATAATAGCACTGAGGAAGAAAATCCCATAGTCTCACAACAGACTGTGACTGTCCAAGCTTCCTCTGCCTCCTGCCAAAGAGCCCAATGGAGCTGATTGAAAGATTAGCTCATTTTCAACTGAAGTTTTGATGTTCTGGGAGACTGGGCAGTTTACCTTCCCCTCAGGAAACTCTATGAAAGAACTAGATTAAGTATTTTCTCTTCCTGAGGAGTCTCTCTTATAGCCCTCCTGCTGCATCCTTGAATAGACTCAGCCTTTTTAAGAGGAAGCAGTTAATTAATTTTGTTTCTATATACTTTTTTCTGCAAAGGAAAATGCTTGTAAAGCGAGTACCTGGTCAACTGCTGAAATATTGATAGTATGGTGACCTGGCTAATTGTAAATGAGAACCTAGATATAATTTGTTAGCACCTAGCATACAGAGTTCTTAAATGCAACTATAGATGTAAATATTTAATCTTCGTGAAGGCAGAAATGGAAGGTCTCTGTGTGAGTTACTTATGCAAGTAGCTTTTGGAGCCTCATTTTCTTATTAGTAAAGCAAATGGTAACACCACCAATCTTGTAGGTTTATTGTGAGAATTAGAGATGCTTACAAAGCACCTACAATGCAATAAGTGTTCAACAGATGATAACAAGGAGAACTGATAAAAGCTACATTGGAATTTTTTTTTTAAACTGAAAATGAATAGAAATAATTACTATGTTTACTTAATCAGTAGTGTTTTTGTGTTATATCCTGCATATTTGCCAGTAGAGCAAGGTTGGCCGTTGCCATAGGAGGGAGTATTTTTAGGAAAGAAGTTCTTGGGAAAAGGCCACTTACCCAACCATAAATGGGAATTTTCTTGATAGGGTTAGATAGGCAAGCTCCACTAGGTGGTAGCATTGCCACGTGGCCCAGCAAGGGATGCTGCAAGAAACTGGCTGAATATTATGTGAATATTAAAGACAGAAGTTTGGATATGAATATCAAACCTGCTGAGGGCCAAGTAATATGACTTTTGACTTGTCCTAATTGAGAGCCAGCTGAGGGCTTGTCTGGAGGACTGTCACATCTATCACACGTGTGCTTTAAGATATATTTATAAACAGACACACACACACACACACACACACACACACACACACACACACACACACACACATATATATAAAATAGACCTAGGGAATTATGCCATCTGGGATCTAAACTGGAAGAGCAAATTTCCCTCAAGGAGGTAAAAAATATATGATAATTACATAGTGCACGTGTTTTGAACTTTACGGAAATAAACCTTTCAGGCTCAGGTTTTGGTGCCAAATAATAATAACAGCCAGAAGAGAACTATGTCTTGTGGTTTTCTTATAATCCCTTTCAGTTCCTCACATGCACCAAATTATGATCAGGCAAGTGGGACAACACATACTTTTCGGAGGAAGTTCAGTAAATTGAACTCTAGATCTAAACACTAGCAAAACAACATTGAAAAAGCACAATATTTAACTTCCCTTTCAGAGTACATACAGACGTTAGGAAAGAATGAAAATACCTTCACTTAAAAATTATTTTAAAAGTTCCATGTTTGAATAACAATTAGAGCTTGGTTTTCTCAGACTCTGGATTTTACTTTCAGACAAGGCTTTTTTCGGGGTTGTTCGGTGCTGTAGTGTCTTCTTTATTATTTACATATCAAAGAAATTTTTTTTTTTCTCATCATTTCTTTCCCCATAATGATGTTTATTTTCCCCTTTTTACTAGAAATAAGAGGTGGAAAGAGATAAAACTTTCTTATGATTCCATTTTACCATATTTTTCCATGATAAGATAACAGTGGAATTCATTCAGCACATACCTCAAAATGGAATTAAAACATGCAATATATTTCCAAGTGACATTGTATGTTGACACCTAGAAATTGTATAAGTAGGTAGTGTTTACTGTTAGAATGAAAATAAGAACCTTTAATTTTCCTCTACCAGCCCTTTTCCTTGGCTTCTCTTGATGGAGTATGCCCCTGAGATGGTTGTTCCTTGGAATTTGCCCTAATATTCATGACTCTTCCTAAGCTTTGTGAGAAGTAGGTTTTTGACTTCCATGGGGCTTGGCTGACTCCTCTGACCCTGGGATATCCTCAGGTAAAAGGATGCCCTGGAATGCAGGTGGTGGCAGTACTGACTTCAGAATTTTAGACCTGCTTTGAGGAAAAAACTGGGGAAAATGAGCTGTCAAAAACATGGAGGTAACTTTGGAAGCAGCCAATAGCCTAAATATTGTCTTTTCTAGATTAAGGCTAGAACAGGCATAAATTGGCCAGCTATGCCTCCACACAGTCGGCTTTGGATGATAGGAATGGATTTTTTTCTAAGAGTGAGCGACAATGGCCCCTACTCTCAGTAAAATGTGTGTATATATGTGAGTGGGGAGACTTAATCAAGAAGCTGGGCTCCTTGTAATTTCCTTTGAGTCTTCATTTAAAATTGATTTTAAATGCTGTTAGCTTTTGAGGTGGAAGAAGGAGGAAAGGGAGTAAAAGATTAATTGCTGGGGGAAGACACATAAAAAGGTGGCTCTGCCACAGGACACTTGAGAGTCAAATTTAAATCCAGATGAGATTTGAGATATCTTCTTGGCCATTTTCCTTCTTGCATTGAGAACCTTTGTAAGTTATAGTCTGGATCTTGCTTTTATAGAAGTTTGAAAAAATTCCAAATGCTGATTAGCCTACCAAAGGGTTTGAAGCCTACCTGAGATATCATAAAATTTTCTGTGCCAACTACTCTAAACTTATGGAACAAAAACCAAATATAAATAAATAACCAACCAACCAAATAAATAAATAAATAAAGGTATAAAATATTTCTGGTCATATTTAACTGATTTTTTGGGTAAGGAAAAATTTTTTAAAGACTAGCAAAGTGTTTTACTCTGCCATAGGTTAAGAGGAGTACCATTTACCATCTACTCCTTTGTCTATGGATTTTTACATTTTTAAGAGAATGAGAGTGCCGTAATATTTTGTGCAATCATGGTGGTCTCTTTTTCTTTAAATTCTGAAGGACACCATAGCTGCCAGTGGATAAAATTTCTTCTGGGAGTAGAGATAGGCTTCCACATAGGATTACTGTGCAGTAAAGTCAGAAATCTGAAGCACATGAATTAAATGGTTAAACAGTGCTTGCAAGCTGTGATATCAGAGGAAATATCTGCTATTAAGTGAAAGCTGAATAGCAGGGGGGAAAATTTCCTCATTTTCATCAGCTAATAATCAAAACAGTTTGACACTAGCCAGAGAGAGCCAGAAAATATGGAAACAATTATTGAGTTAAATGAAATATCACAAAATTATATGTTATTTTGCATTTTGGATTTTTAAGGTAAAAGCATTTTATGAAGATTCTATTATGTATTGACCAAATAAAAGAAAAAGGTTGGGAGTGGGTTTAAAGGCAAAAGTAAGAAATGTGATATCTTAAGATACCAGTGGAAAAGTGTATGGATCATTCTTACTTCCATAGGCACAGTTCTATTTTAAATCCCACTGCTGACTGCCTTTATTATTAGGTTGGAATAATCAGTTCTATGATGGAGTAAAACTGGTTTCACTGACAAGAAAAAGATTCCTTACAAATCTGGTTAGGGGTTTGATCAAATGCATATAGTTACTTTGTCTTAAACAAAAAAGTGATGGTGATTGTCATTAAATCTCGAACTCTGTTTTTACTTTTATGAGACTATTACACACCCTAACTGCATTACCACTACAATAACAAAATCACGTTTCCTGCTATTTCAAGAAATCTGAAGTGGTGATGAAAGACATTTCCTACCAGTGATGTCAATGGTTATTTAATTGCCATTAAGATGGTAATGAAACTCTTTCTTTTCACTTACCCATGATGAAGTGTTCTTGATCAGATTGTTAAACAAAATGGCTGCCATCGTATTAGATGTTCTTTCTAAAAACTAGGTTTTCATTACTCTAATAATGTTAGCAGAGCAAGCCGAATTATGTTTGGCATTAACTTTTGAATTGTTGCTTCTAAATAGTATTTTTGTTTAAAAAATTGGATTACCTTTTCCATATTAAGGATAACATATTTTTGTAATATTAAGAAAAAAACACACTTTTCATTATTTGAAGTAAAAATAATTTGCCCACCCTAGATCTCAAATTTGTTCTATTTTGGCAATTTCAACTTCTAGTATCATTATCATTATTATTTTTTTTCTGAACACCAGACCTGTACTTAGGTCACATCGATGGGACCTAAAGCAAATTAGAAATTTCAAGATGCTTTTTCTTTTGGTTTGAGATATAAATAAAGGGATATATAATGGTCCTGTCTTTGCTTACATTAATCTTGGTATTTCCCATTACCTGGTTAGCTGCTCACTTTATTCCCTAGAAGGCTTCTATATTCTGGGGAAGGTTGGGAGAGAAAGAAAAGAAATGAAGACCACAAAACAAAAAGAAAGATTACATCATCAATTCAGAAGTGGAGAAGCAACATTAACATTGGAATAAGAAAAATTTCCCCGTGTTTCAAACCCTAAACAAGGTTATTGATACTTAAAGTTGAAGATACTGTGGTTAGTTGAAAAAAGAAGTCTCAAATATACCAAAGATGGAGTCTACTTTCTCTACCCTTGAATCTAGGTTTGATAATGTGCCTTGCCTTGGTTAACAGAACACTGGGAAATTTGATTCAAGCAGAGGTTTGAGGAACGCTTACATGTTCAACCTTACCCTGTCTTGCTGTTCTCTGCAATCCCGAGACTGCTGTGTTTCAGAATGAAACACCACATGGAATAGAGACAAGCTGTCCTAGCTCTGGTGTCCCTAGACCAACAAGCCTGCCAACACTCAGTTATGTGAGTGAACTATCATAGATTATTCAGTGCCAGCCAAGCTGGTGTAGACCAGAAGATCTGCTTAGCCAACCCATGGAATCGTAAGAAATAAAAATGTTATTTCAAGCCATTCAGTTTTGGGGTAATTTCGTATGCAAGCAAAAGCTAGTTGGCACAAATTTAAAAATGGAACATTTGTCTTTAGATGAAAAATATCCTAAAATTTTTTGTTGTTGTTGCTTTTAAATTTCTTTTTGAAAAAGGTGCTTCAATGGAAAACTTAGTTTTAGGTTTCATGAACTCACTGTAGCTTGGGTAGACCACTCTATATAAAGATTCAATGACTTGAGTAATTCTAGTTGGATACTATACATTTCTCTTGAATTCCTCGGTGCTTTAGTTAGCTTTGTAAGAATTGGTTGCAATAATCAGTCAAGATATTATCACATTTTCTATTAGTTTTTTCATTTCAATTTTGCTATTTTTATACCATTTAAAAAATGTACAATTGAGAACTTTTGGAAACCAAACACATTAGCTACTGCTAATTTAATGTGACACATCATAGATGTAAGTAACATTAGCACTAACATATTTTTTACCTTTCCATTGGAATTTGTACCAAACCCTCAGAACTATCCAAGAAAGACTTTTGCTGTATATACTGTCAATAAGAATTATATCTCAGGTGTATGTATAGAGCACATTCTCTTTTCATCTACTGGGGAATATCCAGATGATTAAAATTCATTTATATTTGAATATATGCTCCCTATTTTTTTATAGTTGATTAACATAGGTTGTTGACTGAATGTGAGACTGTAGGAAAATTCAAGAAATTGCAGTGCTTAGAAATTGTATTTATCTTATTCTAGGGCTTTCTTGCCTATTGTTGCAAAATTGTCTGGGCATTTTGATCAAGTACACAAACTAGGTCCTTTTGAATAGGTTGATTTGAAAGCTCAAATTTTGGGGATGGCCAGAATGACTTCTTTTTTGGTCTCAGATGTTCAGAGTTGCAATCTGGTCCTTTGGACATCAGTTTTACCAGATGATCCAGATCTTTGTAAACAATTTGCTCTATAATTCTCTTTGTTAGATAATAAGTTTTGAAATTGCCATCTAAAATCTGGAATAGTTACCCATCCAGATTAGTAACAACTTTGCATTTTCAAAGACTAAGTATAATTCATGCTAAAAGTCATTATTTGGGGGAAAATTATATGGAATGAATAAAGTAGAGAAATTCTTCCTTAGAAATGAGAAATAAGGAAACATTAAATTTCATGTGTTTAAAATATGGCTCCAGGTTTTATTGATAGTGATTTCAAGTTAAATCTGTTAGTTGTACATCAATGCAACAAAAGCCATATTTGTGAGTCCATAATGGACTTAAATATAGCAACTCAGGATGGAAGGAAGCATGGTAAAGACTTTATTCTGCTGTGACATGTTCTTGTCAGTTTTGTAGGAAGCAAGGTTATATTTGCTCAACAGTAGGTTTAGAATAATTCTGTTTCCTTTTTGCTGAAAAGAAGGAACTTTTAAATTTGTTTTTGGTGGAGGAGGTGAGATTCTGTGTGGTCATTCTTTTAATAAGAATGGATAAGAACAAATCATTGACTAGGGAGCACATCATACAATTCTAGTGCTGATACAACAAATCCCAGATAATTGTACTTTGAAAAAAGGTGGAATTTAGATCTAGGTAATTTGGACCTAATCTGCTGATTTGTTGGGTAGCCTTCAACAGATCACTTAACTTCATTCATAACATGCTTTGAAATTCTTAGATAAAAGTCCTGGTGTCTAAAACAGAGTATCAGACTAGATTCTCATTTTATACAATACCCAGGGGAAATTTTGAAAGCATTACATAGAGTGAGAATTTGGCACAATAGTATTATTGTGGATTTGGGAACTAAGTGCGCATGTTCAGGGTTTATGGTTCTCAACATTGCAACAGCTCTGTATGATGGAAAAACATTCAGTTTTGTACAGGTTTCTTTTGAGTGCTGGAGAGACTAGGTACCATAGAGAGAAATGAACGAGGCTCTTTAGTCTGGCAATTAAAATAAAAAAGAATCACTTATGTGGTGATTTATCAGCTTGGATCCCCAGTGAGGGATTCAGAGGTAGTTAAATGAGTGAAACTGTCATTTGAAATGTTTCCTTTCATGGACATCAGGCTTTGGGCGTGTCTGATTCTTGGAGAAGTGCCAGAGGAGGACACTGAGGTGGCACTGGGTTTCACAGTGTTAGACACATCTGGCCTGGATGCCTGGAGTCAGATGCAGAGGTGCCTGAGGGTTTCGTGTAGCCCTCTGGAATGAGGGTTATTTTTAGAGGTGTAAAAATCTGTTTTTTGCCTATTGCAAATCATATATCTCTTAGTTTCTCAAGCTAAGGTGTGATGATAGGGTGATATTAGGTTGATGTTAGACTGGACATTCAGATAGGGCTGTGCGCAGAACATATAAATGATAATCCTGGGGCCTGACACTGTACTGCTCATGGGATGAGCCTGGTGGTTGTTCTGGAAGCCTGGATGCAATATCATTCCAGTCACATGGAGGAGGCTCAGTGAAGGAAACTGAAAACATTTCCAGCTTCTTTGAGTCATTCAGATCTTTCCTGTGCACCTACTCTGCTGCAGGCACTATGCCTGATTTAGGATATGGTGTTCAGTAGACAGATGCTTAATGATACTGCTGCTATGTGAGCAGCTGCTCTTCTGAATAACTGTTGTTTTTAATAAATGCATTTCATGTGAAATGAAAACATTCTGTATATTGTGCTTCATTTTAGAATGATATGCTTCTACAAATACTGCATTCTGAAGTGGGCCTAAAAAACCTTCTGGGATCAACTTAGTTCATTCGTTCAATAAGTGTTCATTCAATTAACCTTTATTTTGAGCCCATTTTTAAGTGCTAGGCACTTTCCCACTGAGTTAAAATTGAGTTTGTCCTCAGATTAGCATCTGTAACTGCTCTCTGAAAAAGGTTATTGCTGTAGTGAGACTGTTCCTGAAACTTGTGACTAGCCTGAAGTATTTGGTTTTACTTGTTCCTGCTGGTTCATCAACATGTATGTCTTCCCTGGCATTCAGTTGCTGACTTGGTACTATGTATTGTTCATTATTTTTCCATACTCTGTCCAACAGAGTCATCTTGTTGTAGACAACAAATACATTAATCAAGCATTTATTGTGCACCTGAAGTGCTTTGCTCTGGGGAAACGCAGTACCTTCCTTCAAGGTGCCTGCAGTCTAGAGAGGGGGCAGATAAATAAACATTTACAATAGAGGATGATAAATGACACAGTAGATACAAACATGGGGTATTGGAGAAACACAGAGATGGATCACTTAGACTAGGTTTGTCAGGATGGAAAGGATAAAAGTCACTTGTATTAGTTATTATTACTGTGTAACAAATTGCCATAAAATAAATGGCTTAAGACAATAATAAGCATTTTTTCCCCCAATCTCACAGTTTCTGTGGGACAGGAATTTGGGAGCCTTTAGCAGGGCAGTTCTGGCTGGGGTGTCTCAAATGAGGAAGTATTGAGATACTAGCTCAGGCTACTGTCATTTAAAGGCTGGACTGGAGCTGAAGGATCTGCTTTCAAGGTGGTTCATTCACACGGCTTTTAAGTCTGAGTTGTTTGTTGGTGGGAGACCTCAGTTCCTTTCTCTGGAGGCCTTACCACAGGACTGCTTGAGTGTTTTCATGACATGGATACTGGCTTCCTTTAGAGCGAGTGATCCAAGAGAGACCAAGGCAGAAACCCTACTGTCTTTTATGATCTAGTCTTGGAAACATCCACCTGCACTTCTCTAGTGTTCTATGGGTATCACAGGCTGGCCTGGTAAAGTGAGGGAGGGGGCTACACACGGTGTGAATACTGGGAGGTGAGAATCATTGGGGCCATTTTGGAGCTGGCCACCACACCAATCTTCAGGGATGCTTAGAGTCTGTGATTTGATGCTGGTTCCTGGAGCATTAACTCATTTGGGCCTTGGCAACCACACTGGTACTGTGAGTCTGATTTTTCATATGTTATACAGGTTTCTGATACGACTACTCTTATTTGAATCATATGGAGTAACAAGCTGTTAGCAAAACAGTGGATACAAATGCTTCTTAACTCAGTGCTACTGATGTATTAATCCTAGTGGTGACACTGACAGTTAATAGGTTTCAGACAACATCACAGAAGAAAACATATTAGCTGTTAAACATGAGAATTACAAAATAATTGTTCTTTCTGATAGTGTCACTGAGATATCATCATGTGGCTCCAAGTGGGAGTCTCTTTCCCTGGAGGTTTGACAATTAGTCATTTGCACATACTGGCTCATATTGTGTGTAGCTCCACTGTGAGTTTCAAGCATATCATGCAATGGACCATTTAATACTCATAATGTAAGCATCCTCCAGATCCTATCTCAGAAAAGCGATGAAGCCAGTTAGTATTTGGGACTTGAGGCCTGAAACCTTTCTTTTGTTGAGTAGGGAAAGTGGATGTTGATGATTAAAAGTTGATGCCCATTATAGTTATTAGATAATAGTATTTTGCTAATACCATTTCCAGTTCTATGGTTGTATCAAAAGGTGGTTTAGAAAGGGGCTTCAACTCTTCTTAATTCCAACTAGTCCAAAAAGCCACCCTACTTATAAACTTATCATCTAAGTACAATGTGCTTCTAATATAAACTTTACTTCAAGATTCTGGATTCAGTCTTTTAAGTCCCTTATATATAAAAATTAGGGCTGCTACTGTTCCACACAATCACTTGCCTGCCTGTATTAACATAGTTCCACATTAACATAGCTCAGACTTTGCAGCTTGTTAAATTTTGGCATCTGCATTTATCCATGTAGGATCTGGCCTCTTTCTCCCAATTTGTCATTATGGGTGAGCTCTGAATTGATTGTGCTTATAGAGCATTTTCTGCCTGTGTCTTGCTAGTAGCACAAATTGGTTATTAGCCTTTCCATTTAAAGCAGACTTGCTGCTTTACAACCACTCTGACATGCTGAGAGGGCCCACAATTTCAGTACTAAGGCTTGTTAGAGTCTAATGCACTTATTATAGTATTTTCCATAGCTTGTCATCTGATGAAAGCAGAGCTGCATTCACGAGCAAAGATCCAAGATGCAGAGATTGCTGAGTATATATATTTTATCTTCTTCGTATAACTCATCTTCCCTTAGTCTCTGTAGGAACCCATCACTTACAGCCTCTTTGTGTATAGCCCCAGTGATTTGTTGTCTATCCTGTTTTTAACGTAGGCGCTGGGACACATGTTCCTCAACTTAAATTGGTTGTATAATTTGGACACACGTTCAGTTTCATCTCCTCATAGTCCTCCCAATATCTTTTTTGCCATTTTTACCTATAAAAGACCATGCTCCCTCTTCCTGGGGATACCCTTTTTTCTCTATTTCATTTCTCTTGACTGCTGTCATATCTGTTAGACTTCTGTCTTAGGCAATTTTGAGAAAAGAAGTTGGACATGCAGGGGAAACTGAGGGTACCCTTTCACTATTGGGGATCTGAAGACCCTGGGGAGCTGGGAACTCTGAATGAGTAGGAATAGAATATTAAGTCAAAAAGCTTTTAGGAAAATTTGGAGACTTTGATGTAGAGTTACACCCATAAAATTCTTTAGCTCTTTCACACCCTTATGGTTTGTATTCTCTCTTTTCCAGTTCCTCTGAATTGCCAGCACCTCTCCTCCTTTTACCCCTTACTCAGTTGTACTTCCCCATGTACACTGGGAGATCCCTCAACCTTAAAGCAATCTGACCCTGTATGTATTTCCCTCAGTCTGTACCAGCCTCACAATGTAAGTCAGGCCAAACTCTAATAGATCAGTTACTTAGCTCCCCTGGCCACATCCAGGTTCCTTCCTCTGATGGTAAAAGAGAGGGGAATCACTGGGAGTATCTCACACAAATTAAACTCTGTTTCTCACTGGGCTATTCACTTTCAGGTAGCTCTGGGGGCTCTTTCAGATGCCCCTGAATAACCTAGCCAAGTCCCTGATTTACCTATTGAATGTTGGTCAAGTAATGTTTCATGATGGGGTCTCTAGCCCTTTCTTTGCCCACAGCAGTCTCCCTTTAAGCATTATCTCTCTGTTTTGATAGCCAACTTATTTACAGATATTATTGAGATTTCTGGTACATAACATTTTACCTTTTTCGTTCCTACATCTTATTTTCTTAATGCAAGGGGAAAGCATATTGAAATGATAAGGTTTGAATCTCTGCAAGTTGTTCTGTTTCTCTCCCTAGCTACATTTTGAACTGCCCTGCTTCTGGTCTGAACTCAGAAAACTAGAGGCACTATCCCAGGTTTCACCTCTCCCCATATGATGTCCTCTGCATCCCCTGAAGGTCCCATTCCATCAACACTCCAACTCCTGTCAGTAATTTTGTCAGAGAAATTGTGATGATCCGAGGTTCACACCCCATATTTACCACTTCCATGTACACCTGTCTAGATGCTTTTTCCCCTGTTTTAGAGGAAGGGGCAGTGCAGTGTGGACCATGTGTTTCGGCACCATGCAGATAAAATTTGAAACATGGCCCTGCAACTTCCTAGCTAAGGAACAGTGGTCGAATTATTTATCATCTAAAAAGTGTCCTTATGTGCAAATTGAGGATAATAACCATTGGAGGGGTTTGATTAAATAAGATAATAAATTTATTTGCCTAAGCAAGTGCTTGGAATCCAGCAGACTATTAACAGTTGTCAGCTTCAGTCCTTGCTCCTTACCTCTTCCCAGCTGAGTCTGCTATGTCTTCTGGGGTCTTATTCCATCAGTCCTAAATTTTAGGATTCAACCCTTCAACTATGTACTCACTCTTTCATATTAGAAATTTCTGTTTTTTTCCATTTAGCTATTGCTTCAATTCCCCCTTCTTTATAGCCTAGCTTTCTGAGAAGTTTATCTGAACTATCATGTCCCATTTATTACTGCACGGATCAATGATTGTTTGGCTTTCACCTTCATCTGACTGTTGAAATCGCTCACACCAAGGTTTCTAATACCTGCTGAATTGCCAAATATAATGGATACTTTTCAGTCCTTACCTTCCTTGATCTATTTATAGCATTTTACAACACTTATCCATTCTTTAGAATTGTTTCCTATTTTAGATTCTTCTCTACCTCTCTGAGTGCTGCCATATTCTCTTTATAAACTTTATTCTGCTGTCTACCACTTTAATGTTAGTATGCCAGTCTCCTCTCCTCTTCTTTCTTCTGTTTTCTCTCTGCCCTTCACTCTTGCTCTCTCCCCTTTCTCTTTAATTCACTTCTCTCTGGGTGTTTTCTTTCTACCCAACAAATGCAGAATACCAAATACATGTAGAATATCCACTGAGACAGAAGGATACAACAGACCATGATTACATAAAATTGTATGGATGAATCTCAAAAACATTGTTTTGAAGAGAAGAAACCAAACATACAAAAGACTAAATACTGTATGCTTGCATTTACATGAAGTTCATGAAAGGTCGGAATTAACATATATTATTAGAAATCAGAACAGTGGTTGCCTGTGGGGGAATGGGGATTGACTAGAATGGTTCCTTGCAAACTTTCTGGGGTTGAGGGACATGTTCTATATTTTGATTGGAGTGTTGGTTACATGGGTCTGTATATTTTTCAAAATTTATTGAATTGTGTACTTGAGATCTGGGCATATCATCGTATGTAATATTTACTTCAAAAGAGAAGGAAAAGGTCATTGAGGGAGGTAGAGATGGTGGTAGAAAGTAAATGTTACCCTCGCTCCTCCATATTCCCCTCCACCTCCCATAAGAGTTTCAAAGTGTTCTGTATTAAGCAGGATGGGTCTACTTCATTAGAGGGTGCTTTTGACTAGGACATAGATTTTGTAGTTTAGAGGGTTGACCGTCAGGGTATGTCCTAGAACTGAAGAAGTATGAAGGAAAGACATCTCCATATGCTAGTCCTAAGTTGAGACTGACATTCAAAATGTCAAATATTTAGTTGCATGAAGGGAATAATATTTACCAGCTTTATATACAGTACAAACACTGAATTAATGGAACTGTGTGCTTGAAGTACTTGGTTTTTATGTTTCGGATCTGTTCAGCACGCTAGGGGTAGAAAGAGGGTTGGAAAGGGAAATATGCCAACTTGCCCAATTCCATGTACACAATTATTTGAGGAAATTCTGGTAAGAATGCACTAAAATATAAGTATATTTACTGACATTTATAGTTATGATGCCAATAACTCTGATCTAAACAAGGAAAAGTAAATACCCGTGGGAAGAATTCATTTGCCTATTTAAGTAATCAAAACATAATTTCTAAAACTCAAGATATCTTAATATATATGCATTGATTTAGTGTACTTAGTTGAAGATTGAGGTAATGGGGCAAAGCATCTTGACTGGCTCTGATTGATTCTCTCTCCTATAAGAATGCATTGACTCACAGATCTCCAAGTGGCCTGCCATACTGTCTAGATCTACTGTATTTTTTTCTGGAGAGAGGAGCCTTTGGTTGATAACATCTTCGTTTACACTCGAAAGTGGCAAGTGGTTACGTATAATGACTTGTATCTTTTTAAAGAGGTAACACTATATATTTTGATTGTGAAAGTTCAGCATGTTTGTGTTTCCTGATAAAAGATGCTTCATTTTCTTTGTATTTCATAGAGTAGTTTGGCTTTCACTCTTGGTTATTTCATTAGTTAGCAGAAATTGGAACCAGTTTTTTTTCTGTCAAGGTACCATGAAGATAATTCTGGAAAAACAAGAAGAATAAGAAACAGTTTTCTGGTTCAGTCCTTTTTTTCCTATTTATTCTAATTGTCTTAGTGAAAGATTTGTATACAGGTTGAACTTTCTTCCTTGTTATGCTGTTTTTGTCTCATCATAATATTTCCTCACTTTAATTAAGGCAACGTGTTCTACTGCCATGGAAATGAATTCAAAGCCACAGGTTTGGCATACTGGTTCCATTTCTTTACCAGGAAAGGTGTATGTGCTGAGAAGCCAAGCCTCTCTTTAAGCATAAACCCACATGGTAGTCTCTAAAAAAAACTAGGAAGGCTAATATGATAGAGTCATCAAGTAGATGCTTTATTTTTATTTTTTTAAACTTTTTATTTTATATTGGAGTATAGGTGATTAACAATGCTGTTTTAGTTTCAGGTGTACAGCAAAGTGATTCAGTTATACGTATACATGTATCTATTCTTTTTCAAATTCTTTTCCCATTTTAGGTTGTTACGTAGTATTGAGCAGAGCTCCCTGTGCTGTACAGTAGGTCCTTGTTGGTTATACCTTTTGAATATAGCAGTGTGTACCTGTCAATCCCAAACTCCCTAAACTATCCCTCCCCGCCATGCTTCCCCCCCACCCCCAGTAACCATAAGTTCATTCTCTAAGTATGAGTCTGTTTCTGTCTTGTAAACAAGTTCATTTGTATCATTTTCTTTTTAGATTCCACATATGATATTTGTCTTTCTCTGTCTGACTTACTTCGCTCAGTATGACAATCTCTAGGTCCACTGTTTACAATAGCTGAGACGTGGAAGCAACCTAAAGTCCATCGACAGATGAATGGATAAAGAAGATGTGATACATATATACAATAGAATGTTACTCAGCCATTAAAAAGAATGAAATAATGCCATTTGCAGCAACATGGATGGACCTAGAGTAGGCATTTTAAATAGCTAGTTTACTCCATGGTAAACCTTTGTAGCATATAAGGTTTCTCTTATAATGACTAATATCATATAAATCAATTAAACAATATTAGGACTTTTACTTGTTAGGAGTTAGATTTATAAAGTCCTTTTTATGCCACATAACACATCGACTAGTATACTTAGTGGTGACCTCCAAATACAGGCCATATGACGCTCACTCTCCGTAATTTGCCGTGACCTTAGACGTGTGTACATGAAAATCAATGTTTCATATGCAGTTGTGGAGATGGGTATCTTTTGTGTATTTTTCTCTAGGTCTCTCCCCCTCCCTCTCCACACACACAAACATGTATATTTTTTGTGTATATATGTATGTTTCAACGTGACCTGAAAAAATAGATGGATTACATAGCATCCTCAGTATTTTATTGCCTCCTCTCCTCCTCCCTTCCTCCCTTCTCCCTCTCCCTCTCTCTCTCCTCTCTCTCTCGCTCTCTCTCTTCTCCCCACCCTTACCCCCCTTCCATGCATTCTTCTGGAAGAAATTTAGTGAGTAGACATGAGGAATTGATGTGGTCATCACCACCTTTAGGTTCAGTGAGCTTTTGGCTTTGTCCTTCCACACTGCTGTTCTGCACTTTTACAGAGCTGGTGCTGTGCATACAGATAGACACTTGGCTAGCAGAAATATACTATTTGTGCTTTATTTCACATATCTGTGTATACACATTGCACATAGAGACGTGGTTCACATTTCCCTGTCACAGGAAATGTCATCCAACATATTAATCATAAACATCCTAAAAATTGGATCTGATCTCTTTAATATCCTATTTGCTGTTGCAATGGAAATATTTCCTAATAAAAGTATTCAAGTCTGCCAAACCAATGTAGTGATCTCCAGTGTAACATACTGCTTTCCAAGTACTCTACAATTTTATGATACTAATGTCATGTCGCCAAACTTGGCCACCAAGCTTGCTCCAAAATGTTGAACTCTTAGGAAAAATGCTTTTATAATAACTCCCATTCCCTTGTCCAGACCAACTCTCAAATCTATGAAAGCATCCAAATTCATTATTAATTTTCTTGCTTCTCATTGAGTACTCTAATATAAAACTGTCCATTTGAAAGCTCCTCATCTTTTTAGTCATTTTGTTTTGATTCGTTTTCTTTTATTTGTTCTATGCAAATTATTTTGAGAAAAAGGAAAAGGACACAAAGATTTATATTTAAAGTCTTCTTTCTTACCACTGTTTGTATTTTCTTAGGGTAGTGAGTCAGTGTTTATGGGAATGGCATATATTTGTTTTCTTCAGTGGATTTTTTGGTCATGTATGTGTAAGACATTGATTTGCAATACTGATGCCCATTAGTCCTTCTTTGTTTTTAATGCTCTGAATCCTAATTTAAATATAATTTTCTCCAGCTTATGAATACAGTTGTCAGTTAAAGCAACCAAAAACTCACAGGATCCCTGGAAGCAGAATGGTGGTGTTTGTAAGAAAGAGATGTGTGAATTTCTAAGTGTCTTGGGGACTGATGTGAGAGAAAATTAAAGAATGGAGGGAAGGTGAAAGAGAGTTAAACTATTTTTCTTTTTGTTAGAATTAAAGTTTTATCACTTTGCTTCACTATTGAGGTTTGTTGTAGATATGGACGTAAGTATATGTAAAAATGTGCTGTTTACCCACTCAAAAAATAGAAGTGCTGTTTCACTTATACCATAGAACTGAAAATTCTGGCCATTAGCATTACTCCATCTAATCTTAGAAAGACTATACTCTTGGGAAAGACTAAGGACAATTATTTTGGTCTCAGACCACTTTGGAATAGATAATTCTTTATGAGAATGGATATTTGCTACATTTAATTTGAATTATTCACTGTCTCCATGAGAATGGGTATTTGCTGCATTTACTTGGACTTATTCACTGGAATAGTTCAAGGACAAGAGATCTGATGAACAAAGGAGAGACACAGAGGGTTGGCTCATGAAAATGGGATGTCTGTAGCTGGGGACTGGCCAAAGCACTCACACTATTGGAGTCACCAAAGGTGAGGGACATAGGTAGAGAACAATGACAAACTGCCTCACTCATGATTTTGTCTCAGGTCATTTATTCATTAATTTTTTCTCTGTTATATATCTCAGATAGGGTTGGTCCATTAGTCTATGGCAGACAGTGTAGCACTTAGTTTTTCTGACATTATTTTTTAAAGGGTAGAGATATGTTGCAAACATCACTAATTGATTTAAACTTTTCTTGAAGTTAACTATATTTTTGGTCTTTATCAACTCCTTTAATGTTTACTACTTACCAAGTGAAATTTTCTCTTATTTATTCCCAAATTACTTATTTCTGTGCCAAAGGAACACTTGTTAGTTCTAGTGTTCAACATAATGAATCTACATTCAACCTTGCTATGCTTGTTTGTAATATTTGCAAGTTGGTAAAGTATTATACTTATTGATAGGTGGGCAACAAAGAGAACATGGAATCGAGACTACTGTTACATTTAAATAGACAACACCTAGGAATAAAATGCTAGCAAGGCATTGTATACTGAGAACAAATGAGTGGTACTGAGAATTACTGTATTAAATTCATGAAGGGAGAAATCATGGTGGATTAGGTATAAAAGTAAGGAGTCATGGGAAAGTCAGTCCTGGATTTGCCCAAAATATGCTCCTGACAGTGTCAGAAATGAATGCTTTCATCTCAGCACAGTATAGTAACTCTTCTCTCAAGATGCAGTTGAGATACACGCCTTCCTCTTGCCCAGGTAACTTCCTTCATTCTGAGAACACGTTTAACTCAAATCTCTCTTCATACTTTATCTTTTTGGACTGGAATTCAATTTATAAAACTTTTAGAAATGTAGAGTATTTTATCAGCCTCTTAGTCTCTTCAGTCATTTCAGTTACCTTTAGTTGGACTTTCTCCCCATTGCTATTTCTTGAAGTGTGGTGTCAGCAGAGGGGCAGAGTATTCATGGGTTTCTGTACAGGATAGCATGATGTGTTCTATTTTGTTTCAAATGCTCCTCCTTGATTATATCTGGAACTTTGATGCCCATTTTTATAAAGAGAAATATTGTGTTTGCTCTCAGGATTTTTCCTGGGACTAAAACTTTTATCTTAGAGTGTGGCATCTTTTAGATATAGTTTAGATTTGGCTTCTTACATTTCTAAGTTTCAAAATAGCTCAATGTAATCTACAATCTTAGACATTCCTTTGTGCACACTCTTTTGAGATTATTTATAAAATAAGACCAATTTTAGGATTTATTTCTGCAGACCCTATTGTTTATGCTTTTTTCTATCCAAAGAAATAGCATGTCTTCAGTGAAAGCAAGAAAGGTAACCCTTTATCTTCTTGTTAACTTGTCTCTAAGCTAGTTCCCTATCCATGACACATCAGTCCTCCCTACCACGCTTCACTCAAAATTAATTAAAAAGTATCTTTTAGGGACTTCCCCGGTGGCGCAGTGGTTAAGACTCCACACTCCCAATGCAGGGGGCACAGGTTCGATCCCTGGTCAGGGAACTAGATCCCACATGCATGCCACAACTAAGGGGCCTGCCCGCCACAACTAAAACGTGGTGCAACCAAATAAATAAAATTAAAAAAAAAAACAACAAAATAACAAAATAAAAGTATCTTTTGGTGTGGAACTTTGTCAAAGACATCTTTGAAAATCAGCATCTGATGTAGTACATTGTATATAATAGTAAAGTTATGATAAATATGAATAGTACTTAAGCCTGTCTAGAGAGAGATCTTTCAGAAGTTTTCAGGCTGAGGGGTCCTTTTCATTGGGATAACAGCTTGGATAAAGCCAAATAAATCAGCATTCTATCCTGATAATCTATAAAAGTTGACTCATCAAGGCAACTGTACTCCATACTTGCATTTGGGAAAGAAAATAGAAGAAAGGAATGCTGAAAAGGAAAAAAATAAGCTAAGAAAAGTGGAAAGCTCTCAGAAACAGATGGAGAAGGGATAGTTGAGTATTACATTTTAATACCTAAGTATAGGACTGAAGATATAGTAAAAGAGAAGTATAATTTATAAATATGCAGTATTTAATCTGCTATCTCAAAAATAATATATATTTTTTATCTCTGTTGATTATTTAACCTATTAACTTTGAGGCTTGTAACTATGGGTCAGATTTTTAGAGGGATTAGAATGATAGTTGAAAATTCAAGTCATAATGTGAACATATTCTGAATGAACCCATTTGGCATCCCCCTGTGCAAAAAGGCCATAAGAAAATGAAGATTAAATAGGAGGACTGCACAATGGAGAGTGAGGTACTGCCAAACTTGTTGAGAAAACCTTTCTGTAATGGTTATTTCTACATACTTACCCCATATTCATTCTGCAGAATTGGTGGCTTTGTCTTCACCACTTCTTTAAAAGTGCTCTTGTTATGGTTAATAATGAATTCTTCATTTCTGAACCTAAAGTGTCTCTTCTCATTCTCATCTTACTTGCCCTCTCTATATATAACCTGTGTTGATCCAGTCCAGCTTGGCCTGAGAACATATAGATGTGGGGGTTAGAATAATGTCAAAGTGACAGTCACAAATTAGTATTTCTACCCACTCTTATGGAACCCAAGAACATCTAAAATTCCATCAGTGTCATTCTGGGAGCAGTGCTTCCTATGTGCTCTGCTGAACAATTCTTTACTACCTGTGGTATCTGCCATTTTTCTCCTTTTGTGCTACAGCTCAGAAACAGGCAGTTATGTCACAGGTCCTAGAGGAAGATATAACCACCCTTGCTGCCTGTTAAAGAGGACACTGTATCAACCTGCTATTTCCCAAGGTCCAGTGTCATTGGCACTGTGGTGACTTGATGCTGGTAACTGTTGTTGCCAGAGCAGCTTATTGTTTATTATGGTCCCTATGTAAGTTGTGACATCAGTGTTAATTAATTATTTAGACTTTCAGATATTTATGAAACTTATCATGAAACTGTGCATGAATCCTTGAAGACTGAATCTGGGAACAATCCTGAGTCATTACTCATTAAAAAATAATAGCTTTATTGAGATATAATCCACATACCACACACTTCATCTGTTTAAAATAGACTGTTCAGTGGTTTTTAGTATATTCACAGAGTTGTATAACTATCACCATAAGTGACTTTAGATCATTTCAGCATCCCCAAATGAAATCCTGTACCTATTAACCATCACTGCCGATTTCTCCTCAACTCCCAACCTTAGGCAAGATTTGCTTGTTTTGGACATTTCATATAAATGGAGTCATACAATATGTGTTCTTTTGTGACTGGCTTTTTTTCACTTAGGATAATGTTTTCAAGGTTCATCTGTGTTGTAGCATGTGTCAGTATTTCATTCTTTTATATTGCTGAATAATATTCTATTGTATGGATGTACCACACTTCATTTATCCATTCATAAATTGATGGACACTTTGGTTGCTTTCGTTTTTTGGTTATTATGAATAATGTTACTATAAACATTTGTGTATAAGTTTTTGTGTGGACATATGTTTGAAATCCCCTTGGTAATATACCTAAGAATGGAATTGCTGAGTCATATGGTAGCTCTATGTTTAACATTTTGAGGAATTGCCAGATGGTTTTAAAAAGTGGCTGCTTGATTTTACATTCCCACTAGCAACATATAAAGTTTTCACTTTCTTCACGTCCTCATCAATACTTGTTATATTCTGTCTTTTTTATAGCCATCTGAGTGGATGTGAAGTGGTATCTCATTGTGGTTTTGATTTGTCTTTCACTGATGGTTAATGAGGTTGAGCATCTTTTCATGTGTCTGTTGGACATTTTTATATCTTTCTTTTGAAAATACCTATTCAGAACCTTTGTCCAATTCTTAGTTGGGTTTATTTGTCTTTTAATTATTGAGTTGTACAAGTTCTTTATAAATTCTAAATACAAGTCTCTTACCAGATACATGGTTTGCAAAGATTTCCTCCTTTCTGTGGGTCGCATTTCCACTTTCTTGATGGTAGCCCCTTTGAAGTACAAAAGCTTTTAATTTTTTATGAAGTCCAAGTTACATATATTTTTCTTTTATTGCTTGTGCTTTTGGTGTCATATTACAGAAGGCTTTGCCTAACCCAAGGTCACAGAGATTTTCTATATTTTCTTCTAAGAGTTTTATAGTTTTAGTTCTTAAATTTAGGACTATAATACCTTGAGTTAATTTTTGTGTATGGTGTGAGGAAGGAGTTCATCTTCTTTTTTTTGGCATTTAAATCCAGTTGTTCCAGCATCATTTATTGAAAAGACTGTTCTTTCCCTATTGGAATGTCTTGTTGAAAATTAATCAATCCATTGTTTTTAAACCAAACTTCTGTGCCTCTAGTCTCTTTCTTAAGGATGAGGGTATTTCACCCACTCCCTGCCCCACAAGGAGGCCTCTGAGCTCCTCCTCTAAATAGAGTTCTAATTAGTCTACCCTGTGAGTTCTCCACATACTCATATTTCCAAATTACTTTGCAGCAGACAGTTCCAGACACTTCCTGATTAAAAACATTGTTCTTCCTTGCCCCCAGAACACTGATCATTCTTTTCTCCTGGTTTTCTAGTCTTCTCAGTTTACCTTGGCTTATTTCTCACTGTGCACATAATTTCACTTCCTGTTTCTGTGCTGGCTTCCAAATCTGTAATTTCAGTCCCGACATTTATACTGAGCTCCAGACCCATATTTCCTGGATGCCCAAGATTGAAATCAAATCCAACACAAATAAAATTGATTTTTTTTTGTTATCTCTTCTCCCCTTGACATGCTCCATTTCTTCAATTCTCTATTTTAATTAATGTCACCACTATTCATGTAATCCTGAAGTTGGAATTCCTAGAGTTATTGTAGACTCCTCTCTGCCTCACCCCCCCGCCCCCAATCGCCATGGTCTGTTGATTCTACCTTGGGACTCTAATATCTGGTCCTTACTGTCCATCTTCTGCCTTAGTTATATCCTGATCATTTTCATCTTCATTTTGCATTGGCCTACCTAATCTTTGTGCTGCTAGTTTTACTCTTTCCAACCTATTCTTCATGCTGAGTCTAGAATTATTTTTCTTAACATAAATTTTGTGATGTTATTCCTCCCTACAGACACTCCAGACCTTCATGGGTTCTTATTGCCCAGAAGATCAAGTTCTTTGCAAAGTGTGTCAGGCCTCCTCTTCTTACTTTTGTAGCCTGTTTCCTGCCACTCCCCTCCCTAATCCACTGTTCCTAGCCATGTTAAGCTATTACTATTTGTTGAACAGGCTCTTCTCTTTTGTGCTTCCTTTTATTTTTTAATTTTTTTTGGCACATGCTATTCTTGCTATCTAAACTGCTTTGAATCCTTCAAGATGAAAGTATAATCTCCTCTAATGTTTCTTCCAACTTTCCCAGGTAGTTAACTTTCTTCTTGTGCATTTGCCCTGAGTACTTACTAATGTTATAGCATTTACCCCACTGAATAATAATTGTTTGAGCATTCCTAAATAATAGAACATAAATCAGTTTTCAATCAGTATCTGTTGCTTAAAGTATATGCTCAATAATGATTTATTTAATTATTGAATGAATAATAAATTCTTTGTCAGATTTTTCTGCTGTTTAGTTTATGAGAGAACCATTATTTTTATCTTACATATTTTATAGAAACTTACTGAAAATACAAATTTAATAGAATATTAATAGATTTCTACCCCAAAAACAGTGTTCTAGTGGGATTTTCTTTCCCTTAACAATGTGGGGTTTGGACTTTTTCTTTTTTTCAGTGTGATGAAATCTACAGAGCTTAAAACAGGATACAAGCTGATGAAAGAAAATTCTTTTAAATCTATATAAAAATTTACTTAAGTTTTCAGAAGCCCACCATGAACTGAAACTATACCTCAGACATTATATATGGGTGGTTTCATGACTTTTTCCTTTATGCTGTTTAAAAGTGTCATATAAAGTGGTTCTTTACTTTTGTTTCTTGATTTAGCACTGACCGTGATTTCTGAATGAGTCCCCTATGGTCTGATATGTCTGAAACTCAGTGGGGTTTGCAGTTGCATGGAAATCATGACTCATCACATTTGACATTGAAATGGAAGTAGATTGTAAAGATGGGGCATGGTACTGACAGTAATAATTGTAACTTAACTCTTCATGGCAAGATACAATGAAAAGTAATTGAATTACATGAAATGTGCCTAGAAATTACTCTAAGATGTTAATTTCTATGCTTTGTTTAACTGTAGTTTATACTTTTTCTGTTGTTTGGGTTCAGGGCATTTTATGCCTGTGGAGAGATAATGATTGCTTGTTTCATGGAATTTTTGGTAAATGATAGGCTTTAATGAGTAATATATAAATTTCCTTCGAAGAAGGAGACAATTATTTAGCATCCTGAGTGTTTTGAGGGTAGTTTTATTTTATTAGTTTTCTTTTACATGTTGTATAAAATTTGGCTATCAGCTGTGAGCGTGGAAGAAAATAAGACAAACTTGATCCTTAATTTGACATGTACTAATTATAAATTTTCTATGTCTCTTATATGTCAGGCATTGCAGTAGAGGTAAGAAAGAGAACATGATCTTAAAGAATTCATATACCAGAGAGTTAGAAGAGAGTATTAAGCAAATGAGTTATAGCTTAAAGTGGCAAATACTGTAAAAGTGTTGTAAAAATGAACTTCTAGATAGGTGGATATGACCTGGGGTTAAGGAAGCCTTTACATAGAAGGTACCTTTGCGCTGGATCTTGGAGGATGAATGGGAGTTATCAGGGCAAAAAAGAGGAAGATTATTTCATACAGAGGGAACAGCATGTTCATAAGTTTGGATTTATCAAGGGATGATGTTTTCATGAAATAAAGAGATTGTGATGGAAGAGACTGCAGAATTTTAAGTTGCTACAGTGACTCCTTGTTGGTTGGAGCAAATCTAAATACTTCAACAAGGCGTGCAAGGATATTCTATTTAATAGCTCCAGTAAATGTATATCCATTATTGATTCTGCCTACTTCCTCCTGTAGTCCCTTTGCTTTAATGGCTTGGCCTCATTAATGTATTGCACATGTGCCTGAAGACCTTCTTGACAAATCTAACATTATTGTAACTCTTCCCTTACTTTGGACACCCCCTCTCCACCTGCTGCCATCGTAGTTCTCTAATTGTTTAAAATACGTGTATTTATAGTATGAACATTTGTGGAGCAGAGACTATGTACCTTCTACTCCTGTTATTTACAGTGCTCAGCAAAGAGCAACTAACCATAGGAAATTTATAAATTACTGAGAATTGCTAGTGTACTCTCTATAGCCTCTGTATTAATTTTTATTTAGTTTGATTTTTCAAGGGCATCTGTGTTTTGTGAAAACACATGTAGGGAAGTGTGTTTGAGACCTGTCTCTGCTGCTCATTTATTATATGAATATAAAATTAAATGTCATGGCATGGACTAAGTGATATGTAGAATCCCTTATAGTTCAAAATATTCTTCTGGAATTGGGTAAGGAGAACTCTGGATGATTTTGATATGAGTATGTGTTTATATTCTCTGTCCCCTAACTCCCATACTGCCAGGTATGATGATTCCCATATTTACTTTTGTGATTGATTTTCCCATATCTGTAATGATCTCAAAGATTGATTGCTATAAAATTCTCAAATAAAATTATAATTAACTCATTTAGATCTTTTGAAAAACATGTCCTGCAGTACACTCTATATATGTAATATCCAGGAAAAGGGATCCAATAGACAAAGTTACAAGAAGAGTTGGGACATAGCATTCTAGGTATTAGAGAGCAATAGATGCTCTCTAAGTAAGTAAGATGCATATGACTAGTGCCAGTTTTTGTTTTGATTCTGGTTATCTATTGTTGTGGAACTCACCCCCAAACTTAAGAACTTAAAAAACAACTTATATTTATTTAGCTTTCAAATTTTCAGGTGTCAGTGGGGAAGGGTCATGTTTGCTCCACAAAGTATCAGCTGGGTTGGCCTGACTGGGGGGCTGGAGGATCGTTTCCAAAATGACTCACTTACATGGCTTTGACTCAAGTTGGCAGGGAGCTCAGTTGGGGCTGAAGGCCAGGCACCTTGGTTCCTTTCTACATGGGCCTCTCTGTTGCGTACTTGAACTTCTTCACAGAATGGTGGCTGAGTTCCCAGAGAGAGTGTCCCAAGATTCAGGAAGTGGAAGCTGCCAGTTTTTTTAAAGCCTGGTGTGGAAACTGGCACTGCATTACTTCTGATGTATTCTATTGGTCTATCGGTTGCAGAGCCCAGATTTGAGGAGAGGAGATGTTTACCCCACCTCTAGATGGGACTGTATCAAGTAATTTGAAGGAATGTTTTTAAACTGCCACTTGTTTCTTCAGTGAAAATAGTATCATTGTTTTTATTATGGTAGTTATTTTCATTGTAAAAAAAGTCAAACGATACAGAAAATTTCCAGGGCTCATTTGATACGAAATTTGGAAATATTCCAAGTCTGCTTTAGTAACACTCTTCTGTATCTAGTCATCTGTCTAGTGATGTCTACCATAATGCTGCCCTAAGTTAGCTAATCACACATTTGTGTTTTATAAACAAGATATTTACATTTGAGATTTAGTATGTTAATTCTCTGCTTCCATTCAAGGCTTTTGTTAATTCCAGTTTAGGCTTAGAAGTGAATTTGTGTGTGTGTGTGTGTGTGTGTGTGTGCATGTGCACACGCATGCATGCATGCTGTTCTTTATGGAACACTTTCACTCCGTCATTTTTCAAATCTCTATGACCTTTCACCAGCTTTAAGTCCTCTTTTCTACCAGGCTTACAATAGATACTCCAGAGGAACAGTGGGAATTCCCTTTGAAGGAAGATGGTGAAAGCACTGAGAGTATAGCATTTCTATTTTAGAATTTAGAATCTTAATATAGGAAAAGTGCTTTGAAACTCACATAGTTCAGGTATTCATCAACCAATTGCTTGAATTGCTTCTATAACATTTCTGCCAAGTAATTATCCAGCCTATGCCAGAATAGTTTCAGTGGTAGAAGGTCTGCTAGTCTTGTGTGGTGGCCAGTTTCATCTTCAAATATTTCTGCATTTTATTCCTCTTATTGAGCTGAACTTCTGTCTCTGTAACTTCTTAAAATACACGAAATTCTAAACGCTCTTGCCCATGAAAAGCCTTCAGAATTGAAGATATTTATCATGGCTATTTATTGTTCTGTTAATTTTTCTTACTCCAAACTAAACAGTCTTTTTTCCTTCAATTGTTCCTCTTGACATAGGTTCAGGTGATTTTCCACCTAACCACTTACCTTTGAGTATATTCTGGTTTGCTGATGTTCTCGAATATTATTTAGTATTTAAGAAGAAAATAACACTATTGTTAAGTACTAAACAGTATCTAAGAACCAAATACAGCACTCCAGAAGCAGTCCGACAGGGAACCCTCCCATGATGTTCTTAGCTGTTTATTTTCAATATAGAAGAAGTTGCAAGGTGCCTGCTTGGAGTTCCAAGACCGGCTCAATCTCTTCTTCACATTTTGTCTCCTTCAAGACTGTTTTGTGACTGGACTATGGATTTTAAATCTGGAAGAGGAGAAGAAGTCTGTGTCATTTATTTCTAATGCGGTAGACACCTAGTTCCTTTTCCTTCTAGTCTATTCAGAATTTAGCAATGCTGAAATGTACTGAAGCATTTAGTAGGCAAAATGGCTATCCAACTTTGTCGTTCTTTTCTTTTTTTTAAACTTCATTTCATTTCATTTATTTATTTATTTTTTAACATCTTTATTGGAGTATAATTGCTTTACAATGGTGTGTTAGTTTCTGCTTTATAACAAAGTGAATCAGCTATACATATACATATATCCCCATATCTCTTCCCTCTTGCGTCTCCCTCCCTCCCACCCTCCCTACCCCACCCCTCTAGGTGGTCACAAAGCACTGAGCTGATCTCCCTGTGCTATGCAGCTGCTTCCCACTAGCTATCTATTTTACATTTGGTAAAGTATATATGTCCATGCGACTCTCTCACTTTATCCAAGCTTACCCTTCCCCCTCTTCATGTCCTCAAGTCCATTCTCTAGTAGGTCTGCATCTTTATTCCCGTCTTACTCCTAGGTACTTCATGACCATTTTTTAGATTCCATATATATGTGTTAGCATATGGTATTTGTTTTTCACTTTCTGACTTCACTCTGTATGACAGACTCTATGTCCATCCACCTCACTACAAATAACTCAATTTCGTTTCCTTTTATGGCTGAGTAATATTCCATTGTATATATGTGCCACACCTTCTTTATCCATTCATCTGTCGATGGACACTTAGGTTGCTTCCATTTCCCGGCTATTGTAAATAGAGCTGCAATGAACATTGTGGTACATGACTCTTTTTGAATTATGGTTTATCAGGGTATATGCCGAGTAGTGGGATTGCTGGGTCGGATGGTAGTTCTACTTTTAGTTTTTTAAGGAACCTCCCTACTGTTCTCCATAGTGGCGGTATCAATTTACATTTCCACCAACAGTGCAAGAGGGTTCCCTTTTCTCCACACCCTCTCCACCATTTATTGTTTGTAGATTTTTTAACGATGGCCATTCTGACCGGTGTGAGATGATAACCCATTGTAGTTTTGATTTGCATTTCTCTAATGATTAGTGATGTTGAGCATTCTTTCATGTGTTTGTTGGCAATCTGTATATCTTCTGTGAAGAAATGTCTATTTAGGTCTTCTGCCCATTTTTGGATTGGGTTGTTTTTTTTCTGATATTGAGCTGCATGAACTGCTTGTAAGTTTTGGAGATTAATCCTCTGTCAGTTGCTTCATTTGCAAATATTTTCTCCCATTCTGAGGGTTGTTTTTTCATCTTGTTTATGGTTTCCTTTGCTGTGCCAAAGCTTTTAAGTTTCATTAGGTCCCATTTGTTTATTTTTGTTTTTATTTCCATTTCTCTAGGAGGTGGGTCAAAAAGGATCTTGCTGTGATTTATGTCATAGAGTTTTCTGCCTGTGTTTGCCTCTAATAGTTTGATAGTGTCTGGCCTTACATATAGGTTTTTAATCCATTTTGAGTTTATTTTAGTGTATGGTGTTAGGGAGTGTTCTGATTTCATTCTTTTACATGTAGCTGTCCAATTTTCCCAGCACCACTTATTGAAGAGGCTGTCTTTTCTCCATTGTATATTCTTGCCTACTTTATCAAACATAAGGTGACCATATGTGCATGGGTTTATCTCTGGGCTTTCTATCCTGTTCCATTGATCTATATTTCTGTTTTTGTGCCAGTACCATACTGTCTTGATTACTGTAGCTTTGTAGTATAGTCTGAAGTCTGGGAGCCTGATTCCTCCAGCTCTGTTTTTCTTTCTCAAGATTGCTTTGGCTATTCGGGGTCTTTTATGTTTCCATACAAATTGAGAAATTTTTTGTTCTAGTTCTGTGAAAAATGCCAGTGGTAGATTGATAGGGATTGCATTGAATCTGTAGATTGCTTTGGGTAGTATAGTCATTTTCACAATGTTGATTCTTCCAATCCAAGAACATGGTATATCTCTCCATCTATTTGTATCATCTTTAATTTCTTTCATCAGTGTCTTATACTTTTCTGCATGTAGGTCTTTTGTCTCCTTAGGTAGGTTAATTCCTAGGTATTTTATTCTTTTTGTTGCAATGGTAAATGGGAGTGTTTTCTTAATTTCACTTTCAGATTTTTCATCATTAGTGTATAGGAATGCAAGAGATTTCTGTGCATCAATTTTGTATCCTGCTACTTTACCAAATTCATTGATTAGCTCTAGTAGTTTTCTGGTAGCATCTTTAGGATTCTCTATGTATAGTATCATGTCATCTGCAAACAGTGACAGCTTCCGATTTGGATTCCTTTTATATCTTTTTCTTCTCTGATTGCTGTGGCTAAAAATTCCAAAACTATGTTGAATAATAGTGGTGAGAGTGGGCAACCTTGTCTTGTTCCTGATCTTAGTGGAAATGGTTTCAGTTTTTCACCATTGAGGACAATGTTGGCTGTGGGTTTGTCATATATAGCCTTTATTAGGTTGAGGTACGTTCCCTCTATGCCTACTTTCTGGAGGGTTTTTATCATAAATGGGTGTTGAATTTTGTCAAAAGCTTTCTCTGCATCTATTGAAATTATTATATGGTTTTTCTCCTTCAATTTGTTAATATGGTGTATCACATTGATTGATTTGCATATATTGAAGTATCCTTGCATTTCTGGGATAAACCCCGCTTGATCATGGTGTATGATCCTTTTAATGTGCTGTTGGATTCTGTTGGTTAGTATTAGGTTGAGGATCTTTGCATCTATGTTCATCAGTGGTATTGGCCTGTAGTTTTCTTTCTTTGTGACATCTTTGTCTGGTGTTGGTATCAGTGTTATGGTGGCCTTGTAGAATGAGTTTGGGAGTGTTCCTTCCTCTGCTATATTTTGGAAGAGTTTGAGAAGGATAGGTGTTAACTCTTCTCTAAATGTTTGATAGAATTAGCCTGTGAAGCCATCTGGTCCTGGGCTTTTGTTTATTGGAAGATTTTTAATCACAGTTTGAATTTCATTACTTGTGATTGGTCTGTTCATATTTTTTATTTCTTCCTGGTTCAGTCTTGGAAGGTTATACCTTTCTAAGAATTTGTCCATTTCTTCCAGGTTGTCCATTTTATTGGCATATAGTTGCTTGTAGTAATCTCTCATGATCCTTTGTATTTCTGCAGTGTCAGTTGTTACTTCTCCTTTTTCATTTCTAATTCTACAAATTTGAGTCTTCCTTTTTTTCTTGCTGAGTCTGGCTAATGGTTTATCAATTTTGTTTATCTTCTCAAAGAACCAGCTTTTAGTTTTATTGATCTTTCCTATAATTTCCTTCATTTCTTTTTCATTTACTTCTGATCTGATCTTTATGATTTCTTTCCTTCTGCTAACTTTCGGGGTTTTTTTGTTCTTCTTTCTCTAATTGCTTTAGGTGTAATGTTTGGTTGTTTATTTGAGATGTTTCTATTTTTTTAATGGTTTTTTTTTTTTTCTTAACCATATTTGCTTATTTATTTATTTATTTTTATTTTATGGCTGTGTTGGGTCTTTGTTTCTGTTCGAGGGCTTTCTCTAGTTGCGGCAAGTGGGAGCCACTGTTCATCGCGGTGTGTGGGCCTCTCACTGTCACAGCCTCTCTTGTTGTGGAGCACAGGCTCCAGATGCGCAGGCTCAGCAATTGTGGCTCACGGGCCCAGCCGCTCTGCAGCATGTGGGATCTTCCCAGACCAGGGCTCGAACCCGTGTCCCCTGCATTGGCAGGCAGATTCTCAACCACTGCACCACCAGGGAAGCCCTTGAGATGTTTCTTGTTTCTTAAGGTAGGATTGTATTGCTATAAACTTCCCTCTTAGAACTGCTTTTGCTGCATCCCATAGGTTTTGGGTCATCGTGTTTTTATTGTCATTTGTTTCTAGGTATTTTTTGAATTCCTCTTTGATTTCTTCAGTGATCCCTTGGTTGTTAAGTAGTGTATTGTTTAGTCTCCATGTGTTTCTTTTTTTTTACAGATTTTTCCTGTAATTGATATCTAGTCTCCTGGCGTTGTGGTCGGAAAAGACAGTAGATACGATTTCAATTTTCTTAAATTTACCAAGGCTTGATTTGTGACCCAAGATACGATCTATCCTGGAGAATGTTCCATGAGCACTTGAAAAGAAAGTGTATTCTGTTGTTTTTGGATGGAATGTCCTATAAATATCAATTAAGTCCATCTTGTTTAATGTATCATTTAAAGCTTGTGTTTCCTTATTTATTTTCATCTTGGATGATCTGTCCATTGGTGAAAGTGGGGTGTTAAAGTCCCCTACTATGATTGTGTTACTGTCGATTTCCTCTTTTATGGCTGTTAGTATTTGCCTTATATATTGAGGTGCTCCTATGTTGGGTGCATAAATATTGACAATTGTTATATCTTCTTGGATTGATCCCTTTATCATTATGTAGTGTCCCTCTTTGTCTCTTATAATAGTCTTTGTTTTAAAGTCTACTTTGTCTGATATGAGAATTGCTACTCCAGCTTTCTTTTGATTTCCATTTGCATGGAATATCTTTTTCCATCCCCTCACTTTCAGTCTGTATGTGTCCCTAGGTCTGAAGTGGGTCTCTTGTAGACAGCATATATATGGGTCTTGTTTTTGTATCCATTCAGCCAGTCTGTGTCTATTAGTTGGAGCATTTAATCCATTAACATTTAAGGTAATTATCGATATGTATGTTCCTATTACCATTTTCTTAATTGTTTTGGGTTTGTTATTGTAGGTCTTTTCCTTCTCTTGTGTTTCCTGCCTGGAGAAGTTCCTTTAGCATTTGTTGTAAAGCTGGTTTGGTGGTGCTGAATTCTCTTAGCTTTTGTTTGTTTGTGAAGGTTTTAATTTCTCCGTCAAATGTGAATGAGATCCTTGCTGGGTAGAGGAATCTTGGTTGTAGGTTTTCCCCTTTCATCACTTTAAATATGTCCCGCCCCTCCCTTCTGGCTTGCAGAGTTTCTGCTGAAAGATCAGCTGTTAAACTTATGGGGATTCCCTTGTATGTTATTTGTTGTTTTTCCCTTGCTGCTTTTAATATATTTTCTTTGTATTTAATTTTTTATAGTTTGATTAATATGTGTCTTGGCGTGTTTCTCCTTGGATTTATCCTGTATGGGACTCTCTGTGCTTCCTGGACTTGATTAACTATTTCCTTTCCCATATTAGGGAAGTTTTCAACTATAATCTCTTTAAATATTTTCTCAGTCCCTTTATTTTTGTCTTCTTCTTCTGGGACCCCTATAATTCGAATGTTGGTGTGTTTAATGTTGTCCCAGAAGTCTCTGAGACTGTCCTCAATTGTTTTCATTCTTTTTTCTTTATTCTGCTGTGCAGTAGTTATTTCCACTATTTTATCTTCCAGGTCACTTATCCGTTCTTCTACCTCAGTTTTTCTGCTATTGATCCATTCTAGAGAATTTTTAATTTCATTTATTGTGTTGTTTGTCATTGTTTGTTTGCTCTTTAGTTCTTCTAGGTCCTTGTTAGAAGTTTCTTGTATTTTCTCTATTCTATTTCTAAGATTTTTGATCATCTTTACTATCATTATTCTGAATTGTTTTCCAAGTAGACTGCCTATTTCCTCTTCATTTGTTACGTCTGGTGGGTTTTTACCTTGCTCCTTCATGTTCTGTGTGTTTCTCTGTCTTCTCATTTTGCTTAACTTACTGTGTTTGGGGTCTCCTTTTCACAGGCTGCAGGTTCGTAGTTCCCATTGTTTTTGATGTCTGCCCTAAGTGGCTAAGGTTGTTTCAGTGGGTTGTGTAGGCTTCCTGGTGGAGGGGACTAGCGACTGTGTTCTGGTGGATGAGGCTGGATCTTGTCTTTCTGGTGGCAGGTCAACGTCTGGTGGTGTGTTTTGGGGTGTCTGTGACCTTATTATGATTTTAGGCAGCATCTCTGCTAATGGGTGGGGTTGTGTTCCTGTCTTGCTAGTTGTTTGGCATAGGGTGTCCAGCACTGTAGCTTGCTGGTCGTTGAGTGGAGCTGCGTCTTGGTGTGGATATGGAAATCTCTGGGAGATTTTTGCCGTTTGATGTTATGTGGAGCTGTGAGGTCTCTGATGAACCAATGTACTGAGCTTGGCTCTCCCACCTCAGAGGCACAGCCCTGATGCCTGGCCGGAGCACCAAGAGCCTGTTTTCCACCCGGCTCAGAATAAAAGGGAGAAAAAAGAAAGAAAAAAAGAAAAAGATAAAATAAAATAAAATGAAATGAAATAAAGTAAAATAAAGTTATTAAAGTAAAAAATAATAAATAATTATTTTAAAAAAATTTTTAAGTAATAAAAAAAAAAGCAAGAAGAGAGTAACCAAACCAAAAAAGAAATCCTCCAATGATAACAAGTGCTTAAAACTATACTAAAAAAAAGGAAAAATGAAAACAAAACAAAAAAAACGGATGGACAGAACTCTAGGACAAATGGTAAAAGCAAAGGTATACAGACAAAATCACACACAGAAGCATATACATACACACTCACAAAAAGAGAAAAAGGGGAAAAAAAGTATATGTCATTGGTCCCAAAATCTGTCTTCTCTATTTGGGATGATTCGTTGTCTATTCATGTATTCCACAGATGCAGGGTACATCAGGTTGATTGTGGAGTTTTAATCCGCAGCTCCTGAGGCTGCTGGGAGAGGTTTCTCTTTCTCTTCTTTGTTCACACAGCTCCTGGGATTCAGCTTTGGATTTGGCCTTGCCTCTGCGTGTAGGTCGCCTGAGGGCGTCTGTTCTTCTCTCAGACAGGAGGTGGTTAAAGTAGCAGCTGATTAGTGGGCTCTGGCTCACTCAGGCCGGGGGGAGGGAGGGGTACAGAATGCGGGGCGAGCCTGCGGTGGCAGAGGCCAGCATGACGTTGCACCAGCCTGAGGCGTGCTGTGTGTTCTCCCGGGGAAGTTGTCCCTGGATTACAGGACCCTGGCAGTGGCGGGCTGCACAGCCTCCCGGGAGGGAAGGTGTGGGTAGTGACCTGTGCTTGCACACAGGCTTCTTGGTGGTGGCAGCAGCAGCCTTAGCATCCCATGCCCGTCTCTGGGGTCTGCGCTAATAGCCGCGGCTCGTGCCCGTCTCTGGAGCTCCTTTCAGCGGCGCTCTTAATCCCCTCTCCTCACGCACCATGAAACAAAGAGGCAAGAAAAAGTCTCTTGCCTCTTTGGCAGGTGCAGACTCTTTCCCAGACTCCCTCCCGGTTAGCTGTTGCGCACTAGCCCCCTTCAGGCTGTGTTCACGCAGCCAACCCCAGTCCTCTCCCTGGGATCTGACCTCCGATTCCCGAGCCACAGCTCCCAGCCCCCGCCCGCCCCAGCAGGTGAGCAGACAAGCCTCTCAGGCTGGTGAGTGCTGGTTGGCACCGATCCTCTGTGCGGGAATCTCCCCACTTTGCCCTCCGCACCCCTGTGTCTGTGCTCTCCTCCATGGCTCCGAAGCTTCCCCCCTCCACCACTCACAGTCTCCACCTGCGAAGGGGCCTTCCTAGTGTGTGGGAACCTTTCCTCCTTCACAGCTCCCTCCTACTGGTGCAGGTCCCGTCCCTATTCTTTTGTCTCTGTTTTTTGTTTTTTCTTTTGCCCTACCCAGGTACGTGGGGAGTTTCTTGCCTTTGGGGAGGTCTGAGGTCTTCTGCCAGCGTTCAGTAGGTGTTCTGTAGGAGTTGTTCAACTTGTAGGTGTATTTCTGATGTATTTGTGGGGAGTAAGGTGATCTCCACATCTTACTCTTCTGCCATCTTGAAGCCTGTCGTTCTTTTCTTTGTCAAGTTCTTTGAAAATAATTGTTTTAAGATATGTAGACAACATAACAACAGACATTTAAAAAAAACTTAAATGAGTGAAGGATTTCTTAGTAAACATACATTTTATATAGTTTCAAGTTACCAGATAACAAAAATACTACAATAAAGACAAAGGAGAGGAATGATATCTGTATGTTGGTTTCTTTGTTTAATTATATAAATAATAGTTAAATGGCTTGTTGGTCCATGCTGGTATATTGAATATTAAATCTGAAATTCCTTGATGTAAGACAGGATGCATAACATTCATGCATTCAGACTACCGTCAGCTCCCTGGGTGAATTAATTTCTAATTGTTAAAGCTAATGAGTTAAATTCCCTAAGTCAATTGTGTATATGACCCTTTTTGGAGACAACATGGAGGCAAATTTTTATTTCATATTTGTAATGAGTTTATTTTAATCTATTCTTTTGTAAAGTTTGGTAATCTCTGTATATGATAAGAGATACATTTTATATATGTGTAGGTACAATGCTAAAGTTTCTTTCTTAATGGTTAGTCAATTTTGAGGGATATTTTTAGTTATGAAAATGTTAAATTTGGTAAGAAGAGGCAAGGAAAAAGAATGGTTAGTTTAGGACTAACATGTTAAGTGTGGCTGCTTGTAGTTGCCAATCCATGTCTCCTTTGTTATAATAATGTGTTTTATAGAGATAGCATTGGTTCTATACATAAATTACATCAAGAGGCCTTTTGTGATATGGATAGAGAAATATTGCAACACTGTAACAAGTTAAACTTTTGTTATAAAACAATTTTTTTACTCTGCCTGTACTATCCATGGAATGCAGAGACTTATTATTTCATCAGCCACTGATCTGGAAGCTTCTTCTTAGAAAACTTGTGTAAAGCATGTGCCTGCCACCCTTCTTAAATACTATAAATGCATAACTAAAATTTTCCATAATGGAAATGATAGATGAAAAATTTTATTCAGGTTAATATGAAAACTTAAACCAATAAACTGTTCTTGTTTCTCTGAGATGAGGCCATCTTGGGTTTCCCAACCCTCAGTATAAGTACATCTGCTACTGGTTTGTCCTAAGTGGCTTTTTTCTCTGAAAATGGTGACTTATTTTGTAAATGATACATGAAAAAATTATTTTTATTTATCATATGAGGTATGAATCCAAGGAGTACAGTTATAAGAAGGAAATCAAAAAGGCAAACTGTACAGTTTGTGGGTAAATTTCAGGAGTTCCTTTGTTTCTTTTTATACATAATTACCCTCTGCATGAAAAATATTTCAGTTGTAGTAGATATTAGGTAGCACTATTCCGTAAATATGAAGTAGAGTAATTGAAATTTTAGTTTGAAGTACATAGAAATATAGAATCTGAGGGAAAAAAAAGAAATAAAGAATCTGAGGGTTGAATTATCTAGCTTTCCATACAAATGCTGTTTATGCCTCTTCTTAAATATTTCCAGAGGTGGGAAACTTTCTGTCTAATCCTGTGGCTAGTTCCCTTTTTGGGAAAGTGTGGTTGAAAGGCAGTTCTCACATCGAATTAAATATTCACCCCATAGCATTTACCTTTTACTCTGAGTTTTGACCTTTCTATGTGATAGTTATTTACCTATTTGAAGATAACCATTAAGCATTCTTAAATTTTCTTTTGCTTAAAACAAACAAATTTCCTTCAGCCTTTTTCTTACGACAGTTTTGATTTCTGTTTTACCTCCTTTGGTCACTATTCCTCTTAGAGTATTTTATTAATATTGCTGTTACACATTTGGGATATTATCATAAAGAGTAAGTAATTTTCCTAACTAATTCTCATTTCAATTAAAATGAAAAAGAATCTGATTAATTTCATGTAGCTCAGTGTCTATCTTGCTAAGGTCAGAGGCTGGAAATAAATGAACACCAAGGAGAATTCAGGCCATGTGTAAGGGAGAATTTTAACTGGAAATGAAATACAGGATTCATGCTTGTTCTTTTTCCAGAATTTGAAGTAGAGGCAGCCTGCTGTAAAGATGGCACAGGCCGTTGCTCACATAGAGTGATTTTAGACAATCAGTAAGGACAATTTTCCATCCATATTTTCTACTTCTTTAAGTTTAACTTCTTCAGTTGCAATAGAAAGAGTCTGTGGCAAACAGTAAAAAATGAAATTTATTGGACAACTATGGATTCAGAATTGAAGGACAGGAACCACGAAAGCACAGGAACCAGAGAAACCTTGGCAATCTAGGGCAAGAAAGGAAGCACATCCATTTCAGGGTGCTTCTCTCACTGTTGGGATGGAAACCAAAAATTGTCAGTCTTTGAGACACTGTTCTAGACTTCAGATCTAGGGGAGCCAGAGTGATTGTGTTAGTCCTGCCGTAACTTTGTTCATGGGTGAAGGTAGCATCCCATGGCAGAGTCTGAGTATCGTGCAGGGAAAAGCAACATATGACCACTGTACTTCCCTAACTTACTTCTGGATACTTTTAGTATGTCTAATAGGAACAAAGCTTTTAACTTTACACATTTGTATTGTATATGAAAAAAAAATTCACATAATAAAGGTAATAGTGACACATTTAGTCTAAGTTTTAAATGAGAGTCAAGAGATCCTCTCCTATGAATTTTGTTAGTAAGATGGAAGGAGAAATGTAAATGCAATGATTGCTTTGCCCGAGGCGCGGTGGGCTTTCTGGAAAGGTTCCACAGAGGAGGGTTGGGTGCTCGAGAAAAAAACCCCAGCTGTTCTAAAATTTTGCCTTGGCCAGTCCCTCCCAAAGCAAGCTTTTACTGTGATATTTGTATTAATTTAAAGAGTAGACATTTAAAAAAATTATTTTTAAATTAAAGACATTTAAAAAAATTTATTTTTAAAAGTTTTTATTGGAGTATAGTGGATTTACAATGTTGTGTTAGTTTCAGGTGTACAGCAAAGTGAATCAGTTATACATATATCCAGTCTTTTTTAGATTCTTTCCCCATATAGGTCATTACAGAGTATTGAGTAGAGTTCCCTGTGCTATACAGTGGGTCCTTATTAATTATCTATTTTATATATGGTAGTGTGTATACGTCAATCCCTATCTCCCAATCTCTCCCCCATTTCCCTCTGGTATCCATAAGATTGTTTTATCTGCATCTGTTTAAAGGGTAGACATTTAAAGCTACCTTTGAGAAATTTATCATTGCTACTATCTTGATAGCAGTTCTAGATTCTACTGCCTGCCAGTTTCAATTTGTCTTCCTCAGGAGTCTGGGTTCACTTTACCCTGCAATGAGAATTGTGGTTGATTTGGAACAGAGTGGAGATTATGGGCCAAATGATGGGCCTTGGGCTTCTTGCTGGGGAGTAGCCTTAGGAAGTCCATCAAAGAGACTGTGAGGATGGTCTGGGAGACTATTTCCTGATTAAAATAATTATCAGATATTGTTGATCATAATATACAGAAGCTGGCAGTCAGAAAGATTTCAATTTATTATAGTTTGGAAAGGGCTACTCTCTTTTAAAAAATTGAAGTACAGTTCATTTATAATATTATATTAGTTTCAGGTGTACAGCAAAGTGATTCAGTTATATATATTTTTTCAGATTATATTCCATTTTAGGTTATTATAATATAATAGGTTATTGAATATAATTCCCTGTGCTGTACAGTAAATCCTTGTTGCCTATCTATTTTTGTACAGTAGTTTGCATCTGTTAATCCCATCCTCCTAATTTGTCCCTCCTCCCCTCCCTCTCTCCTTTGGTAACCCTAAGTTTGTTATGTCTCTAAGTCTGTCTGTGTTCTGTATATAGATTCATTTGTATTATTTTTAGATTCCATATGTAAGTGATATCATATAGTATTTGTCTTTCTCTGTCTGATGTATTTCACATAGTATTTGCTAGGTCCATCCATGTTTCTGCAAATGGCAATATTTGATTCATTCTTATGGCTGAGTAAAATTCCATTGTGTATATATATATATATATATATATATATATATATATATATATATATACACATATATATATATATGTATATATATATATATATACATACATACATACCATTTCTTCTTAAGCCAGTTGTCTGTTGTTGGGCACTTGGGTTGTTTCTTTGTCTTGGCTGTTGTAAATAGTGCTTCTGTGAACGTTGGAGTGCATCTTTTTCGAATTAGAGTTTTCATCTTTTTGAGATACATACCCAGCAGTGGGATCACTGGAGCATATGGTAGCTCTATTCTTAGTTTTTTAAAGAACCTCCGTACTATTTTCCATAGTAGCTGCACCAGTTTACATTCCCACTAACAGTGTATGAGGGTTCCCTTTTTTCCACACCCTCTCCAGTATTTGTTATTTGTAGGCTTTTTGATAGCTATTTTGACCTATATGAGGTGATACCTCATTGTGGTTTTGATTTGCATTTCTCTAATAAGTAGCGATGTTGAGCATCTTTTCATTTGCCTGTTGGCCATCTGTATGTCTTCTTTGGAAAAAATGTTTATTTTGGTCTTCTGCCCAATTTTTGATTGGATTGTTTGTTTTTTTGATATTGAGTTGTATGAGCTGTTTGTATATTTTGGTTATTAACCCCTTGTAGGTTGTATCATTTGTAAACATTTTCTCCCATTTCGTAGGTTATCTTTTCATTTTGTTGATGGTTTCCTTTGCTGTGCAAAAGCTTTTAAGTTTGATTAGGTCCCATTTGTTTGTTTTTTGCTTTTATTTCTTTTGCCTTGGGAGTCTTATCTAAGAAAATATTGCTACAACTTATGTCAGAGAATGTTTTGCCTGTGTTCTTTTCTAGGAGTTTTATGGTGTCATATCTTATATTTAGGTCTTTAAGCCATTTTGAGTTTATTTTTGTGTATGGTGTGATGGAGTGTTCTAATTTCATTGATTTACATGTAGCTGTCCAGCTTTCCCAACACCATTTGCTGAAGAGACTCTCTTTTCTCCATTGTATTGCCTCCTTTGTCATAAATTAATTGACCATAGGTGCATGGGTTTACTTCTGGGCTCTCTATTCTGTTCCATTGATCTGTGTCTGTTTTTGTGCTGTTTTGATTACTGTATCTTTGTAGTATCGTCTGAAATCTGGAAGGATTATGCCTCCAGCTTTGTTCTTTTTCCTCAGGATTGCTTTGGCAATTTTGGGTTTTTTGTGGTTCCATATAAGTTTTAGGATTATTTGTTCTAGTTCTGTGAGAAATGTCATGGGTAGTTTGATAGGGATCACGTTATATCTGTAGATTGCTTTGGGTACTATGGCCATTTTAACAAAATCAGTTCTTCCAATTCAGGAGCATGAGATATCTTTTCATTTCTTTGAACCCTATCTTCAATTTCCCTTATCAATGTTTTATAGTTTTCAGTGTGTAGGTCCATAACCTCCTTGGTTATATTTATTCTTAGGTATTTTGTTATTTTTTGAAGTGATTTTAAACTGGATTTTTTTATAATAGTGTATTATATAAGTGTAAAGAAATGCATTATATAAGTGTAAAGAAATGCAACAGATTTCACTGTATTAATCTTGTATCCTGCTACCTTGCTGAATTCATTTATTAGTTCTAATAGTTTTGGTGTGGAGATTTTAGGGTTCTCTATATACAGTATCATGTCATCTGCAGATAGTGACAGTGTCACCTCTTCCCTTCCAAGTTGGATCCCTTTTTTTTCTTTTTCTTGTTTGATTGTTGTGACTAGGAATTCCAACACTATATTGAATAGAAACGGTGAGAGTGGGCATCCTTGTCTGTTTCTGAATTTAGCAATGAGGCTTTCAGTTTTTCACCAAGGAGTATTATGTTGGCTGTGGGTTTGTCATAAATAGCTTTTATTATGTTGAGATATATTCCCTGTATAGCCACTTTGGTGAGAGTTTTTATCATGAATGGATGTTGAATTTTGTTGAATGCTTTTTCTGTGTCTATTAAGATGACCATGTGAATTTTGTCTTTTATTGATGTGGGGTATCACATTGATTTGTGTATGTTGAACCATTCTTGTGACCCTGGAATTAATCCACCTTGAGCATGGTGTATGACCCTTTTTATATATTCTTGGATTTGGTTTGCTAATATTTTGATGAGGGTTTTTGCATCTATATTCATCAAAGATATTGGCCTGTCATTTTCTTTTTTTTGTAGTGTCTTTTTCTGGTTTTGGAATCAGGGTGATGGTGGCTTCATAGAATGAATTTGGGAGTGTTCCCTTCTCTTCAGTTTTTTTGAATAGTCTGAGTAAGATAGGTATAAGTCCTTCTTTGTATGTTTGGTAGAATTGGCCAGTGGAACCATCCGGTCATGGACTTTGTTTGCAGGGAGTTTATACAGATTGTGTTTCATTTCTAGTGATCAGCCTGTTCAAGTTATTTATTTCTTCTTGACTCAGTTTTGTCAGGCTGTATGTTTCTAGAAACTTGTCCATTTCTTCTAGTTGTCCAATTTGTTGGCATATAACTTCAAATAATTCTCTTATGATTTTTTGTAATTCTATAGTATCAATTGTTATTTCTTATCTTTCATTTCTTATTTTGTTTATTTGGATCCTTTCCCTTTTCTTAGTGAGCCTGACTAGAAGTTTGCCAGTTTTGTTTATCTTTTCAAAAAACCAGCTCTTGGTTTTATTGAGCTTTTCTGTTGTTTTTTTGATCTCCATTTTTAAATTTCCTCTCTGATCTTTATTATTTCCTTCCATCTGCTGGCTTTGGGTTTTGTTTGTTCTTCTTTTTCTAGTTCTTTAAGGTGGTAGTTTAGGTTGTTTATTTGAGATTTTTCTTGTTTCTTGAGGAAGGCCTGTATCTCTGTGTAGTTTCTGTTAGAACTGCTTCTGCTGCATCCTATAGATTTTGTAAGGTTGTGTTTTCATTATTGTTTGTCTTGAGGTATTTTCTGATTTCCTCTTTGATTTCATTGTTGACTCATTGGTTTTTTAGTTGCATGTTTAGTCTGCATGTGTTCATTCTTTCCCTGTTTTTCTTTCTGTGGTTGATATCTAGTTTCATACTGTTGTGTTCAGAGAAGATACTTGAAATAATTTCTGTCTTCTTAAATTTGTTGAGGCTTGTTTTGTGTCCTAGTACATGGTCTACCCTAGAGAATGTTCTCTGCACCCTTGAAAGGAATGTATTCTGGGTTTTTTGGATGCAGTGTACTGTGCATGTCAATTAAGTCCAACTGTTCTATTGTGTCATTTAGGACCTCTGTTGCCTTGTTGATTTTCTGTCCATTGATGTGAGTGGGGTGTTAAAGTTTCCTACTATTGTTGTATTATTGTCAGTTTCTCCCTTTATATCTGTTAATGTTTGCTTTATATATTTAGGTGTTTCTGTATTGGTTACATATATGTTAATGAGTGTAATATTGTCTTCTTGTATTGATCCCTTTTTCATTATGTAATGCCCTTCTTTGTCATTTGTTATAGCCTTTGTTTTAAAAGTCTGTTTTGTCTGATATGAGTATTGCTTTGCCTGTTATCTTGTTTCCATTTGTAGGAAATATCTTTTTTTTCATCACCTTACTCTGTGTGTGTGTGTGTGTGTGTGTGTGTGTGTGTGTGTGTGTGTATGTCTTTCACCCTGAAATGAGTTGATTGTAGGCAGCATATTGTAGGTTCTTGGTTTTTTTTAATCCTATCTGCCACTCTATGTGTTTTGATTGGAGCATTTAGTCCATTGACTTTAAAGTAATTATTGATATTGCCATTTTATTCCTTGTTTTCTAGTTGTTTTTGTAGTTTTTCTTTGTTCATTTCTTCTTTTTGTTTTTCCTTTTGTGGTTTGTAGTATTCATGAGTTACTTTCTTTTGGTTTTTGTGACTCTGTTGTAAGGTTTTGCTCAGTGATTGCTCCGGATTTCAAGTATGTTGACCCATAATTGTATCTACTTGCTTTAAACTGATAGTCATACAAGTTAAATACATTCTAAAAGATCTACAGTTTTGTACTCCCCTCCCTTACATTTTGTGATTTTGATGTCCTATTTTACATCTTAATGCTTATCCTTTTGCTGTTTGTTGTGGTTATAATCACTTTTAAAATATTTTAATTATTTTTTAATCTATGTACTGGCTTATTTAAGTGCTTCAATCCTTTTCTATATTTGCCTCCTTATTGTGATTTTCCCTTTCCTATAGATTCTTGCTTCTTTTCTATTTAGAGAAAACCCTTCAATATTTCTTTTTAGGATAGGTTTAATATTGCTGAATTCTTTTAGTGTTTGCTTGTCTGAGAAATTTGTTATCTCTCCTTTTAGTCTAAATGATAATCTTTTGGGGTAGAGTATCCTAGTTTGCAGGTTTTTCCCTTTCAGGACTTTGAACATATCTGACCTGCAAAGTTTCTGCAGCGAAATCAGCTGATAGCCTTATGGAGGGTTTTTCCCTTGTAACTGGCTCTTTGTTTTTCTCTCGCTGCCTTTAGAATCCTCTGTCTTTTGGCATTTTATATGGTATGTCTTGGTGTGGGTTTGTTTGGGTTCATCTTGTTTGAGATCCTCTGTGCTTCCTCTACCTGGTTATCTGTTTCCTTCTTTAGGTTTGGAAAGTTTTCAGCCATAAGTTCGTCAAATACATTTAGATCCCCTTCTCTCACTCTTCTCCTTCTGGAGCCCCTATTATGCATAGGTTGCCATGCTTTATATTATACCGTAGATTTTTAAAGTTGCTTTCATTTTTTTCATCTGTCTTTCTGTCTGCTGCTCTGATTGGGTGATTTCCATTATTCTATATTCCAGGTTACTTATTTGTTCTTCTCTGTCATATAGTCTGCTCTTCATTGCTTTTAGATTGGTTTTTATCTTGGCAATTGGATTGTCTAATTTTGATTAGTTCATCTTTATAGTTTCTAGTTCCTTGTTACAGTGATCTGCATTTCTATCAATAACCTTTCTTAATTTCTTTAGCATTTTTATTACCTCCTTTTTAAACTCAGGGTCTAGTAGACTGCTGAGGTCTGTTTTATCATTTGTTCTTTCAGGGGATTTCTCTTGTTCTCTTAATTGGGACTAGTTCCTCTACATTTTCATTTTACTTATCTTTCTCTATCTCTATGAATTTAGGGGAAACAGTTATATATTGTGGTCTTGAAGGGGTGTGTTTACATGGGAGCATCCCTACGTAGACTGTGTCCAGTATTTTTAGTGCAAGAGCTGGTTTGGTATGGATGCAAACCACATCTTTAGTCAGAGTGTGCTGGCTGTTATCCCCTTGATAGGGGGTGTGGTTGGTGTTGCAGTGTCTAGAGTCTGTGCTGGACGTGAGGTGGGGCTTTCTCTTTGCTCCCTGGTTGTTACTGCCCTGTTGGAGGTGGAGTCTGCTCCCCAGTCGTTGGAGTGGAAGCCCTGAGGCTTGGGTTTGATCAGGCTCTGTTTGATCAGATCTACATGCTGCCTGTGTAGTGAATCCTCTGTGATGACAGCAGATCTATTTGCCACCTGTGTAGGCATCCATGATTCTGCTCAGGCGCAGCCCACGGTCACATCTCATTCTCTGTTGTGTTCATCCCACATCTAGTGCAAGACTATGGTGTGGAGTAGGCTGGGGCTCGGGGCATTGTGGCTGCAGGAATTGAGGTGACTGTGCTTCTGCCTGAGATCTGTGATGCCTCTGTGACAGACTTTTCCCAGGACCTGTCTGCCTCAGAGCTAGCGCTAAGCTGTGGTGTAGAATGGGCAGAGCTGGGGTGTTCTCCTTGGGAAACAAACTGCTGCGTGCTCCTGCCCAGTGCTTGACCATTGTGCATTCTTGTGGTGCCACCCTGTGCATGCTGTCTGCCATGGCTGGACCTGCTGCCACAGTGCATGCACTGATAGTAGGCTCCATGGTTCCTCCCAGATCACATCCGATGCTCTAACGGCTGTACCTGAATAGCTGCGTGGAGTCCACTGCCAGGGATTCAGTGCTCAGCCTCTGTTTTCTTGTGGCACTGCCCTGTGCATGAGCCGACAATGTCTGCCTCAACTTGACCCACCGCCCCTGTGCCCAAGCTGACAGTGGTCTCCATGGCTTTGCCCTGATCAAACCCTAGGTGCCCTAGTCTGTCTCTTTGTAGCTAGACCAAATCCATGCCTTGGTCTTGCACCAGGCTGTGGTAGGGAGTGAGCGGGGATGGGGCATTTGCCCCTTTGGATTGGAAAGTGTGGCAGGGAAGTGTGAGCTGCCAATGCGAGGTTCTCTCCACCCAGGTTGTTAGCAAGCCAGCATGTGGGCACTCCTTACAAGCAGAGTCTAGACTTCTCCAGCCCTTCTGTCTGTCTCAGTGGATTTCCCAGCAGGCAGGGGGCTTGTCTCCTCTGCGCGGGACCCCAGGACTGGGATGTCCAGATTGTGGGCTGACCTACTCAGGCCCTAGGGTGAGAATCCAGCGTGGACCTTCTCTTCCTTACGGATACTTCTCAGGGGCATCGGTCTCTACCTGACGCCTTTTTCCCCCATCCTACCTGGTTACGTAGAGATCTTTCTTGCAGCTTTGGTTGTGTAGGATTTCTTCTGCCAATTTCCAGGAAGTTTTCTGTGACAGTTGTTCCACGTGTAAGTGTATTTTGGGTGTGTTTGTGAGGAGAGGTGAGCTCCATGTTCTCCTACTCTGCCATCTTGATCCCCTCTCAAAAAGGGCTACTCTTTTTAAGATAGAAAGGAAAACTGTGGACAGAGGATAATGCAGTATTTCAAGTAGATTGAAGGTAAAAAGTAATTAGGCCAAGTGTAATAATGAAAAAAATGGTGATGAATGAATCATAGAAAGTAATCATTATATATGTTCTGAATCCAGGGTAAAATTTTATAGGAGAACATGAAGTTCTGCTTCAAGTGAGTTCAAGGAATTGTAGAGTAGCCACACAGCAAGCTTAGACCTAGACTTGGTAAAGACACAAAAGATAAATGCTGTTTTGGTAGTGATAGGAAACTGGAAAGGTGTACTTTTGTACTTGCCTAGTAGCAAATAGTTGGCATGGGAACAAATGGGTTATGTTCTGTGTCTATCAGTGCATTTCTTCTACTGCATTGGACCCTAGTGGGCCATTATACTTGAGATATTCTTTGTTCCTGGGGAAGGAATCAACTTCATTTTGAGGGAATGTATGCATATTGTCTCTCCCTGTGTTCTCTTGAAATAAAAAAGAAACAACTTATTCAAGAAAAGTTCTGACATCAGCATTTAATCACTGTAAGTCACTGTTAACTGTCATTCATATGCTTTGCCAAGACCTTGATAGATGATGTTTATTGTTTATAGATGTTCATAGATGGTAATCAGAGTTAGTATAATATCCCAAAATGTCTTCATAATAATGAAGAATGATTGAATTGTGTGCATCACAGTATTAGAGTTAAGTCTAAATAAGTAGCTATTATGTTCTGATTCCTTTATTGTTATGTCATGTGAAAGATAGATGCTAAATGTCTATTAAATGGGGCAACTAATAAAAATTTCATATTCCTTGTTTATTTTTAATAACAGAGCTTGCTGGAAGTACAAGAAACCTAACTGAGCAAGCATCTCAAGTTCTGGGAGCTGGACTTGTCTGAGACTGTATATAAATTGTATCTGATATAGATCTACATGTACTCTCTCCCATGATATTTAGCTCCCACATTATAATATAGGGTCTCCATCTTGGGGAAAGCATGATGTTTTACTTATCCTTTATAAGGAAAGATACAGTTTCAGTTTAGTGACTTCTTCAAAGCAATGGCCACTTGCCATCATCTAAAAATCTTGAGTCAAGATGATTAGTGAAATAAACTATATAGTCCTTGCTACTGAAGCTATTGTCAAGGACATAACTGACAGTCATAATTTCTCTCCTCTACTATCCAGTTTAAATTCCCCTTACCTTTGTTGGAACTTTAGCTAGTCTGGGTTTTTTTCCTGGTCAGGTGACCTAAGTGGTCTAATCCCTTAGTTACTTTGCCTTTCTTGAGTTACTGTTACTGCAACAGTCATTGAATACAGATGATTAAGAGATGCATACAAAATAAATGCACCTGATAAAATTGTATATTATTCACCAATTAATCAAAATAGGCAGTAGAAAAGTAATTTGGCTACACAATTATGTAGCACAATGCAATATAGTAGCAATTTAAATATTTATTTGAATTACTCTTGTCTATCTTAATTTCAGATTTATTTTGTATAGTTTTTTAGAACAATGGTCATTCCAAAATTCAAATTGTCTTAGCTGGGAGGAAGGATACTGCTTTCAGAAACATGCTGTGGAGGAAAGAATAAGTTAAGGAACATTGTGGTGGTCTCATTATTCATGCCACCATGCCCTAGCCATGCAGGTTAGTGGAACTGACCCCAGCTTTGAGTTTGTTTCTTATTGTCCTAAGCCAGTCAGTGTAATCCCATCTGCTTTGCTCCACTGATAAACTCAGACTTAATCCAGTCTTCCTCAAGGCATTTCCTGTTAATTGTTTCAGTGATGGTTTAGCCAGAGTTTAGGATTTTTTGGATTTTTTATGATGCTGTAAAAGTGACTCATTTCTAACTCCCAGTATGTAAATGATGAAGCATGCTCCTGGCAGCTCTCTTTCAGTTGAGGGAAGGCAGCACAGCTTGAGGATGAAGCTTAAACATGGAAAAGGGCAGAATAGAGAAAATCAAAACAACTGGATCTTTGCCATGTGCCCAAAGCTTGATTACTTCTAGAATTTTCAGTTATGTAAGCCAATGAATTTCTTTTATTGTATAAACCAGCTTGAGTTGAGTTTACTTTTACTTGTAACTGACAGCATTCTTCCTGGTACAATGGGTGAAGGTACAGAGATATTTTGAGCTGTAGAGGAGCCAAGAGTATAAATGGTGACCATCCTCTATCTTATCTGTAAAATGGAAGGAAAGGTTAATCTACAGAGATTTAGGGGACTATATATAGGATTGAAGATTGAGAAAAGTAAAAAGGAATTCTAAGAGTCACTAAAGGAAATGTGTTAGGGAAACAATTTACATGGATCTCTGCTTCATAACATTTATCATTACTTGATATTATATTATATGCTTTTAATTTGTCTTTCTCATAAATTGTAAGCCTCATGATGGTGGGGATTTTGTCTGATTCATTTATTCATTGTATTTCCAGTGCCTAGAATTAGGCTTGGCATATGGTAGAGGCTGAACAGGTATTTATACATAGGGATAAAGGAGTGAAGTTCTGAATAAATTTAAGAGCCCAGCTCAGATTGGGTAGTATGAATATATGGTAGAAAAAAATTGACCTAGTATCTTAACTCTTCCAGAAAATACTCTTTAGCTTGGGTACATCAGAGGAGAAAAGAGATTATGGAATTTGCCCATGATTGTGGAGAGGGACCTTGCCCAGTGCCTGGAACTCAGTGAATGGTAAATATAACTTCAGTGCTGCACAATGTGACACAGTGGTTACAGCAGAAGATAGGTGGTGAGGAAATCTAGTATGGCAACCAGGGTAGTGCTGTTGACATGATTAAACACTTGGTACAAGCTGGATAGGGAAACAGTTGATTAAAGTAATTTGAAAGTAAAAAGTAAAACTACATCAAACTAATGTGATGCTGAAGTCTTGGTTTTGGAGTTCATAGTATAGTTGTGTAATTTTACTGGAGAAAACATAAGTACCACTAGATGAACTACTTAAATCTAGCCTTTTTTAGGTAAAGGTAGTAATAGCAGGGCAAAATAAAGTCATAAAGAGATCATCAGAAAAAAAAAAGTCCATAAACCCTTAGAAACATAGCTGGACATGTGTAGGCATTGTGAGTCTTGGTGATGCAGGGGTCTGAGAGAATCTGTTATTAGGACTTATTTGAAAGGTGGAGAAAAGGAACAGAGAAAGTTCCAATTTCAACCTACATTAAAAAAACAAAATAGTGGAAAGAATTTATGAAACTGGCTGTCATGTTTAAATTTAGTTAAGTAGGCTAAAGAGGGTTCAAAACAATGGGCTACACTGTTGTAGCTGCTTATTTTTACTGGGTCTATTGGCAAAAATCTCTCATTTTTCACACTTACTTTTCAAAGACCCTGGAGTTCCAGGTTTCATTTAGCAGAGTAATAGCTTTCAAATAATAATCTGGTGTCTGTCTCAGCCTCTGTTTTTCCTTTTCCCTTTGTACCCTTTCCCTCTTATTGTTTTTCTTAATTCCTTCCCCCACCTACTCCCCGTTCTCCCCACACCATTTTTTTTTCTTTTCTCCTGTTCAGTTTTCGCTACAGATTACAAAAGATGTCAGTTAGCTATAAAAGTCATCTCATGCATATGAAATGTGTTTGATGACCAAGTCTGAAAGTGTCACAGGGAATTATGTTCCAGGGTGGTCATCATGACCCTGCTATAGCAAATTGCTTTTGAGGGTTAAGATCAACTTGAAGGGATTGAATGTAATTAGTCTCTTGGAACCTCTCGAAATTAGAAGCTACTCTGTCATTCTGGATGGTGTTATAATAGAAAAAAGACTTTGTGATTAGACAAGCCTTGTTCAAATTCTAGGTTCTTTTTTTTTTTTTTTTTTTTAAGGTTCATTTTTTAAATTAGCTGTGTGATGTTGGATAAATAGCTTCAACTCTATGGGTCTCAGTTTCCTTATCTGTAAAATGAGAATAATAATGAACACCTTGAAGTATTTTGTGAAGAGTAAATGAGTAAAGCCTGGAAAGTGGTTAATACAGTACCTGTCATGTGGTAAACATTCAGTAAGTGGTAGCTACTCTTACTGTTCTCTTGTTCTCTTGAGTTGATGCTAGCTTCACCCATTCTCCTACCAATGTCCAGCTTAGACCACAGAATTGACACTGCTCTTCTGGGATCTGAACCAGGACTGAAGTACTCAAGTTGTGTGCTGCTGGGGCTTCTGGGCAGAGAGATGTACTTTTCTGGTAGAGAGGATTTTGGTGTCTGAATAAGTACCCTTCAGGTAAGCTGCAGGGTAGGCTTGCTATTTAGGTTGTTCCCTTTCACATTTTACTTCATTTCTTCTGAGAGCCTGACCTGTTCGTTTTTGCATGAATTGATTTTCTCAGTACAAATTTATTGAGCACTTACTTGGTGTCAGGGTTGGGTTTACAGTGGTAAGACCTAGTTCCTACTCTCCTGAGCTATAAAACACCCACTTTGGGTAATATGGAGCTTATATATGGCTTCATGGAGTGAATTGCATTGTAGATGCACCTGCACTGCAACATGCTGACCTTTTTGGCCAGTGCCTGTGTTAATCACTTTCTTAAGCGTTATTCCGGAATCTTCACCAGCATCTTAGTTTCTTTTCCATGCCTCTTGATCACTGTCAATTTTTCATTATCAGCTTAAAATCTCTATGAATTCAGAGAGTTTAACTCCTAATCTTGAACAGTTTACACTTGCAAGTAGTGTAAGTGTAACACTTCTTCTTGTAGAGCCAAATACCCTGTTGCAGAATATAAAGCATATATTTACAATATCACATGCAAAGAACCATACTGTTATTTAAATATGGGAAAATTTAAGACCTATGAGCTTCTTTATGCTCTTTTAATGCTCAGATATAATGGCATAGAATTGAAAGGTCATTTAGTAGGTTTAGATGCATTTTCTCAGTTCTAGGTTACCCAAGAAATCAGGGTGCAAACTGGAAGTTGCAAGCATGTGGGGCATAAGTGCATTTTGAATTAATGTCAGCAAGACACTGAGTATTTTTCTTTCTTCCATGTTTTCCTTGGTGTACATTTTAAGATAAAACAGGGGTAATATTATTGATGAGGTGTGCTGTTTTAGTCTTGCTGATAGCAGAACCAGTCTTTTTTTCCCTCTTTTTCTGTAGGAAAGTTATTGTGATGTCTGCAGTCATATCTGGAGTATTTATGAGGCTCAGTTTACCTCCCCAGGTCCTTTATTTTGGATGTCAGTATTGCTAGGGGTGGGGCACAAAGCAAAGTCTTGTTACTTTTATAGATGTAAGTGCTGTGTTGGTTATTATTAAATTGCAGGAGCACTGCAGAATCTTGAAATGATTGGCAGTTTATTTGTTTTTAATACTAAAGTTTATTTTTGAAATGGAGTTTGACCTTTGAATAAAGTTTTTTGGTTTTAGGAATTCATGGTAAATGAGAAGTGTAAAGTTTGCCTGACTTCCAAAACTCACGTTTTTCTAAATCTGCTACTACAATACCCCCCTTCAATTTTAGGCTTACCACTAGTTTACATTCTAGATATATTATTCAGTCATTATGAGTGTGTGTCCACATGTTTGGGCATGAATGTATATGTATGTACATTTTACAAAATTGAGATTATACCACATATACTATTTAATAACTTGCCCTTTACTTAGTGAAAATATCATGGATATATTCTCCTTCAGTAGTCTTCTATTATATATTTTCAGTCATTTCAGGAATTGCACTGTATGGATGTTTCATTATTTAATATGCCATCTTGTTGGCTTGTTTAGACTGTATACATTTTTTTCCTTTGTAAGTTATTCTGCAATCTGTGCTGTTATTTCCTAAGATAAACTAATATAAATAGAATTTCTAGGTGGAAATGTATGAGCATTTTAAAAGTTTGATCCATAACATGATATTGACTTCCCAAAGTGATTATACTAATGAATGCTCTCATTTACAGTATATGAGAGCATCCATCCTCTGTACCCTCATCCACAATATGTATACTTCTTTTTTCATTACTGTATTAGACGGGGAGGAATGGAATACAATTATTGCTTACATGTTCAATTATTTGATTACTACTAAGGTCAAATATATTATAGAATTTGTCAAGCAGTGCAGTCACACAGAACTATACCATGTGTTTCTTTGCTCCCTTGCCAGGGCTCATCCACTGCCGGGACTTTTCTCCTATGCTTGCCTCTTTGCTTCTCTGTAGTCTTTCAGGTGACTTGTGATCTGATTCTATACCAGTTTTTGTTTTACTTACTTTGTTTCATAGGCCTTTTTCATACTTAGCTTTTTCTTCTTTTCAGCTTCACTAGTCGACTTTATTACCTAAAACTTAAAAGATCATCTCAAAGATAATGTGAGAAAAATGAATTTTGTCCTCAGACTAAGGTTACATCAAGGACACTCATTTAAGGTTCTGAGTAAGTGGATAGACTGAGGATAAATGGGCTTTACTGGAAAGCAAGAGGCAGAGATATTGATCAAGGACCCCTGGGACCTGAGTCTGCTTATTCCCTAGATGTGGATGTGGTCTTGCTGATGCTATTTAATGCAAGAATCAATCTTATTTGTTTTTTTTGGAGGGGGCGGTTGCAGGGAGAAACAAATAGGGGTAAAGGGATGGTTAGTGTAAGTTCTTTGGGGGTAGTAAAATGGTGATGGTTTAGCAAGCACTCAGTTTCTTAGAATCAGTGCACATACTGTAGCTTTTGCTGCTGTTCCTCAGCCCACCCCAAGGGAAGCTGAACTTTGAATTCTGCTGTGCTGCATTGGGTCCTGCTCTCTGTGACCATCTTGCTTCCAATAAGATCTTATATCCCTGGTTTATTAGTCATGAATGTAATCTAACCTCATGTGGTGATTGCATGTTGCCTTTTCCTACCCACCCATAGCTTATAAGGGTTAAACATTGCATAGCAGAAATTTCATTTTAATAAAGATATGAGTAACTGATAAAATGGGAATATTTGTGTAAAGTTTAATGTATGATGTGCTTACTACGTACTTTATTTTCCATTTTATAGACGGGTTCATGTTTGTTTCATTAAAAAATTGGGCTGTACTTTCTTTTACATTTTAATTTCAGTTCATAATTTACTTACCCATATTGTTTATATCTTTCTCCCTATATGAGTCAGATAAATTAGTTATGCTGAATTAACAAAAAACTCCTAAATCACATGGCTTAACACAATACAAATTTATTTCTTACTTACTATACCTGTTCAAAGTAATTATCTTTTTAGAGAAATAAAATATTATAGATACAGGTAAAGGCACATTTTTCTACCCTTTTCTCCTCCATCAATCTCTGGAGGTGACCACATGTAACTAAAGTTGGTAAAATTTATGATAAACTTTGAATTTCTACGAAAAAATTGGGATTTTGATTGGAATTCCATTGATTCATAGGTTAACTAGGAAATGATTGCTATCTTTACAGGGTTGATTCTTTCCTGAATATATCTTTCTGTGTATTTAAGTCCCCTTTTATGTCTTTGAATAAGTTATAATTATTTTCTCTATTAAGTTCTTCCACATCTTTTATTAAATTTTGTTCATAGGTACCTTATGTATTTTGATGGGGTTTTAAGAAGAGTCTGTGCAGATTCTGTGTATTGGCTAATCTAGTAGCAATTTTTAACTTCCTCTGCAGCTTGAGGTGGCTGTATGACCTAGTTCTGGTCAGTGACACTTAGGAAGTCTTTTGAAGGATGATTATTAGGAACTTTTTTTTTCTGGCAAAAGACAGGTGTGTTACTGATGATATCTTTTCCCTGTCCTCCCTGCTTGTGATGCAGGTGTGAAGACATGGTGCTTAGAGCTACTATTCTGTGAATAAGAAATGACAAAACCATAAGTATAAAAAACATGGCAATCAGATGGAAAAAGCCCTCAGGCACTCACTGACTTGTAGAGCAACTGAATCAAGTGACTGCTTATCTCCAGGTTTCTTGCCATGTGAGAAAAATAAACCTTTCTTTGTTTATGTAACTATAATTTTTTTCTGTTACTTTCAAACAAAACCACTTCTGACATAGTAGCTATTTTGGTACTAAATATTTTAATTGTTTGTTGCTGTTTAGAGTAAAATTAATTACTGTTTTCTGATCTTGTATCTAGCAATCTTCTTAAACTTTATTATTATTTCTAATAGGTTTCTGTCAATTCTCTTGAATTTTTAATGTACCCAACCATGTATTATGAAGTATGATGGTGTTTATAGGGACAGGCGGGACAGGAAAGCAGGAAGTAGGAACTAAAAATGGTTTTTCATTTCTTATTGGCCATATTAAAGCTGTCTGACTTCTGTCGAACTATAATCAATTTCATGCAAGATATAAAAATTTTTGACTTTGTTATTATTCCCATATAAACACGCAACAGATTCTAGTGGTGAAACAGTTCTGTAATTTTGAAAGTTTGTTACATCTATTAATAGTTTATCACTAGAAGTATCTGACTTTAAATAAACAATCAAGACACTATTAACTCAATTATTGTCCAAAGTTTTAAAAGGAACTTTCCTCAAACTCTTGAACAAATGATGTGGGTCATACTTTCCAGATTCTTAAAATCCAGATATACTGGGAGTATGGGTTTGCCCATAAAAGTAAAGGGCAGATGGTTGAAGAAAACTGTATGAGGTGTGGAATTGTGGATACTAGTTACCAAAGAACTCACTTTACTTTCTATTGTTCAATATGCTGGATTTAATAGACCATAGAGAGGACTGAACAGAGTTATAGAGTTAGATTTATTTGAAATACATTTACAAATGGTTAAAGGACAAATGTGAATTTTACTTTTACTTTTTACTTTTTACTTTTTACTTTTAATTTTAATTTTAATTTTAATTAATTTTAATTTAATTTTACTTTTAATTTTACTTTTTACTTTTACTTTTTGGATACCCTATTTTGATCTTAAAGTTTAGAGACTATCTATAGTTCTGTTTTAATTGTAACTTTACTTTTATGTCTCTAAACTTTGTGTAAACCCACCTAAGTCAGAGTCGGAAGGTCTGTTTATTATAAACAGTGATGATGTTTTAAGGGAAGACTCGTTTTGTGGAGGTATGAGTGTTAAAGCGTATCTTTTATGGCACTTCACTGTAACACCTTTTCCTAACTTAGGTTTTTACTGGTAGTTAAAGGTCTGCATACTTGAAGCTCTCTGTGTCTGGTTAGCAATTGTTGTTCTTTCACACTTGATTGTCAAGTATGGTGGAGCCCTTCAGAGACCTTTAATTTCTCCCAGCCTGACACTGTTGCTACTGCTTCCCTTCTACTAAGGATGATTAAGCATTTCTACTGTTACTTTGACTCTCTCCACCTTGAATATCATGAATATATCATTTTCTCAGTTCTTATTTTTTCTTTAGATTTCTGCAGAAGTTTATAATATTGAAACTCCAGGTCCTGTCGTTTAATCACTCTCCTACTTGCTTTTATGACTTTAAGCTATGCTATCTTCCCTTTTATCTCTTGAACTATTCCTTTATTTCTGTTGCTTTTTATACTTTCTTCTCTCCTACTCTACCTATGATTATAGTCCTTTGGCCTACTTTGCTTTTCTCATTATATAATTTCTTGCATAGATAATTATTGATCTTTTTTGGTTCAATTATTCTACTCTTGACTGAATCTATATATCTTTAAGGTTGACTTTTCACATGAGCATCACTTACTTATGCCCAGTTTCTTCCAGGATGCTTACACTTGTATAGTTTCCTATAACTAGTCTAAAATTTATTTCATTGCTCACCTCACCTAAGCTATATGTATGTCTCCTACATGTTACCATCATTTTTCTGGTCACTAAGGCTTGAAACAATTTCATCTTGATATATCCCTCTTCTTGGTATTTTTATATACTCTACTAAATTTTATAAATTGTCCTTTGAAATATCTACTTCACACTTCTCTTTATTTCAGTTCTCCGTGCCACAGGCCCATCTAGCCTTTGATCTCTTTGTATCTGGATTTCTGTATTGATCTCTTGGATCTTTCTTGGGCCATTCTTTCATAAAAAATGCTGTACATTCTGGTTATGTTAATCACTTATAGAAATGCTTTTTCTGTTACTCTCCTACTCAATAATTTCTTTACAAAATACATTCAATTATCTGACCTTGGGAATAAAGATCAGTGAGTTTGAATATGTAACAATAGAAATGACCCAAAAGGAAGATTAGAGAAATACAATATGCAGAGCTTCAGTGAGCTGTGGATAATACCAAACAGTTTTACATATGTATAACTGGAGTCCCAAGAAGAGAGGAGAGACAGGAATCACAAAGGACATTTTGAGAAAAATGACCTAAAATTTCATGGCCATATTAATTTAGACTCAGAGCACGGAATATTACTAGGGATAATGTAGATTTTCATTTCATAATGACAAAAGGATCAACTCTTCAAGTAGACTATACAGTTCAAAGTAAATATCTGTATACCTAATAAAAGTGCTTGAAAATACATAAAGAAAGAAATGATAATTGATTAAAAGAGAAAATAGACAAATCCACAGTTACAGGCAAATATGTTGATTATTCTCTCTTACTAATGTATAGAACAAGTAGACAGAAAATCAGTAAGGGTATAGAAAACTTGAAACATATTAATAACCAACTTGATGTAATTGACATTATAAAGCATCCTGCCTAATGACAACAGAATATGTATTTTTTTCAATATACACAGAACATTTATGAAGATAGATCATATTCTGGGCTATACAGGATGTCTCAAATTTTAAATATGTTCTCTCATCATAATAGAATTAAACTAGAAAGGAATACCAGGAAGATATCTATTATATCTCCAAATATTGATATTTATCAGTCAAATAGTACAGAGCTAAATAACTCATGAGCCCAGAAAGAAAGGACATGTATTAGAAAATATTTTGAAATGAATTGAAATTACAACCTACCAGAATTTGTTGGAAGAAGTTATAACATTGCTTAAAAGGAAATGTATGCCTTTAAATATTTGTTTTGGAAAAAAGAGGTCCTGAAATCAATGATTTAAACTTCCACCTTAAAAAGAAAACTGGAAATACAAGACAAATTAAACACAAAGTAAGGGGCAAAATAATTATGAAAAGAGCAAAACTCAATGAAATATAAAACAAACTGTAGAGAATGTTAATAAACCAAATGTTGTTAATAAAATGTTAATGTAATAAAATGGATAATTCTCTAGTCAGACTGATCAGTTAAAAAAAAAAAAGAGAGACACAAATTACCAATATCAGGAATGTAAGAGGAGGCATCCCAATACTAGAGGCATTAAATGATAAGAAAGTGATGTTATCCATCCAACTTTATGCAATGCATTCTACAACTTAGAGATGAAACAGGCAAATTTCTTGAAAGAACAATATGGAAAAGAAGATCAAAGTTGGAGGACTTACGCAACCTGTTTTAAAGACTTAACTATAAAGCTGTAGTAATTAAAACAGTGTTAGTTATTAGTGTAAGGACAGACCTGTGGATAAATGGAACAGAATGGACAGTCCACAAATAAACCCACATTTATATGGCTAATTAGTTTTCAACAAATATGCCAAGGTAATTTAATGAGGGAAAGAATATTATACCTAAAAATGGTGCTAAAATAGTTTGATATGCATTTGCAAAACTCAAACCTTTATGTGACCTTTACTTCAAAATTAAAAAAATAATTTTTATTCAAACTGGATCAGAGACCTAAATATAGATGAAATAAAACTGTAAACTTTCTAGAAGAAACCATAGGAGAAAGTCTTTGTGACAATATTAGGAAAAGATTTTTCTTGAGAGCTCACAAAATGAGACTTTGGTAAATTAGATTTCTTTAAAATAAATAAAAAACTTTGCTTATTCAAAAGACACTGCTAAGACAAGCCTCTTAGATAGCCTCATCCACCAGAAGGCAGACAGCAGAAGCAAGAAGAACTACAGTCCCACAGCCTGTGGAACAAAAACCACATTCACAGAAAGACAGACAAGATGAAAAGGCAGAGGGCTATGTACCAGATGAAGGAACAAGATAAAACCGCAGAAAAACAGCTAAATGAAGTGGAGATAGGCAACCTTCCAGAAAAAGAATTCAGAATAATGATAGTGAAGATGATCCAGGACCTCGGAAAAAGAATGGAGGCAAAGATTGAGAAGATGCAAGAAATGTTTAACAAAGACCTAGAAGAATTAAAGAACAAAAAAACAGAGGTGAACAATACAATAACTGAAATGAAAACTACACTAGAAGGAATCAATAGCAGAATAACTGAGGCAGAAGAACGGATAAGTGACCTGGAAGACAGAATGGTGGAATTCACTGCTGTGGAACAGAATAAAGAAAAAAGAATGAAAAGAAATGAAGAGACCTAAGAGACCTCTGGGACAACATTAAATGCAACAACATTCACATTGTATGGATACCAGAAGGAGAAGAGAGAGAGAAAGGACCAGAGAAAATATTTGAGGAGATTATAGTTGAAAACTTCCCTAACCTGGGAAAGGAAATAGCCACCCAAGTCCAGGAAGCGCAGCGAGTCCCATACAGGATAAACTCAAGGAGAAACATGCCGAGACACATAGTAATCAAACTGGCAAAAATTAAAGACAAAGAAAAATTATTGAAAGCAGCAAGGGAAAAATGACAAATAACATACAAGGGAACTCCCATAAGGTTAACAGCTGATTTCTCAGCAGAAACTCTACAAGCCAGAAGGGAGTGGCATAATATACTTAAAGTGATGAAAGGGAAGAACGTGCAACCAAGATTACTCTACCCAGCAAGGATCTCATTCAGATTCGATGGAGAAATCAAAAGCTTTACAGACAAGCAAAAGCTAAGAGAATTCGGCACCACCAAACCAGCTCTACAACAAATGCTAAAGGAACTTCTCTAAGTGGGAAACACAAGAGAAGAAAAGGACCTACAAAAACAAACCCAAAACAATTAAAAAAATGGTCAGAGGAACATACATATCAATAATTACCTTAAACGTGAATGGATTAAATGCTCCAACCAAAAGACATGGGCTTGATGAATGGATAGAAAAACAAGACCCATCTATATGCTGTCTACAAGAGACCCACTTCAGACCTAGGGACACATACAGACTGAAAGTGAGGGGATGGAAAAAGATATTCCATGCAAATGGAAATCAAAAGAAAGCTGGAGTAGCAATACTCATATCAGATAAAATAGACTTTAAAATAAAGAATGTTAAGAGACAAGGCAGGGCACTACATAATGATCAATCCAGGAAGAAGATATTGCAATTATAAATATATATGCACCCAACATAGGAGCATCTCAATACATAAGGTAACTGCTAACAGCTATAAAAGAGGAAATCAACAGTAACACAGTAATAGTGGGGGACTTTAACACCTCACTTACACCAATGGACAGATCATGCAAAATGAAAATTAATAAGGAAACAGAAGCTTTAAATGACAAAATAGAGCAGATAGATTTAATTGATATTTATAGTACATTCCATCCAGAAACAGCAGATTACACTTTCTTCTCAAGTGCATATGGAACATTCTCCAGGATAGATCACATTTGGGTCGAAAATCAAGCCTCAGTAAATTTAAGAAAATTGAAGTCATATCAAGCATCTTTTCTGACCACAACGCTATGAGATTAGAAATCAATTACAGGGAAAAATCATAAAAAACACAAACACATGGAGGCTAAACAATATGTTACTAAATAACCAAGATATCACTGAAGAAATCAAAGAGGAAATCAAAAAATACTTAGAGACAAATGACAATGAAAACACGACGATCCAAAACCTATGGGATGCAGCAAAAGCAGTTGTAAGAGGGAAGTTTATAGCTATACAAGCCTACCTCAAGACACAAGAAAAATTTCAAATAAACAATCTAACCTTACACCTAAAGGAACTAGAGAAAGAAGAACAAACAAAACCCAAAGTTAGCAGAAGGAAAGAAATCATAAAGATCAGAGCAGAAATAAATGAAATAGAAACAAAACAGTAGCAGAGATCAATAAAACTAAAAGCTAGTTCTTTGAGAAGATAAAAAAAATTGATAAACCATTAGCCAGACTCATCAAGAAAAAGAGAGAGAGGACTCAAATCAACAAAATTAGAAATGAAAAAGGAGAAGTTACAACAGACACCACAGAAATACAAACCAGTCTAAGAGACTACTACAAGCAACTCTATGCCAATAAGATGGACAGCCTGGAAGAAATGGACAAATTTTTAGAAAGGTATAACCTTCCAAGACTGGACCAGGAAGAAATAGAAAATATGAACAGACCAATCACAAGTAATGAAATTGAAACTGTGATTAAAAATCTTCCAACAAACAAAAGTCCAGGACCAGATGGCTTCACAGGTGAATTCTATCAAACATTTAGAGAAGAGCTAACACCCATCTTTCTCAAACTCTTCCAAAAAATTGCAGAGGAAGGAAAACTCCCAAACTCATTCTATGAGGCCACCATCACCCTGATGCCAAAACCAGACAAAGATAACTACAAAAAAAGAAAATTACAGACCAATATCATTGATGAATATAGATGCAAGACTCCTCAACAAAATACTAGCAAACAGAATCCAACAACACATTAAAAGGATCCTACACCATGATCAAGTGGGATTTATCCCAGGGATGCAAGGATTCTTCAATATATGCAAATCAATCAATGTGATACACCATATTAACAAATGGAAGAAGAAAAACCATATGATCATCTCAATAGATGCAGAAAAAGCTTTTGACAAAATTCAACACCGATTTATGATAAAAACTCTCCAGAAAGTGGGCATAGAGGGAACCTACCTCAACATAATAAAGGCCATATGTGACAAACCCACAGCAAACATCATTCTCAATGGTGAAAAACTGAAAGCATTTCCTCTAAGATCAGGAACAAGACAAGGATGACCACTGTCACCACTATTATTCAACATAGTTTTGGAAGTCCTAGCCATGGCAATCAGAGAAGAAAAAGAAATAAAAGGAATACAAATTAGAAAAGAAGAAGTAAAGCTGTCACTGTTTGCAGATGACATGATACTGTACATAGAGAATTCTCAAGATGCCACCAGAAAACTACTAGAGCTAATCAATGAATTTGCTAAAGTAGCAGGATACAAAATGCACAGAAATCTCTTGCATTACTATACAGTAATGAGGGAAAATCTGAAAGAGAAACTAAGGAAACACTCCCATTTACCACTGCAACAAAAATAATAAAATACCTAGGAATAAACCTACCTAGGGAGACAAAAGACCTGTATGCAGAAAACTATAAGACACTGATGAAAGTAATTAAAGATGATACCAACAGATGGAGAGATATATCATGTTCTTGGATTGGAAGAATCAATATTGTGAAAATGACTATACTACCCAAAGCAATCTACAGATTCAATGCAATCCCTATCAAGTTACCAATGGCATTTTTTATGGAACTAGAACAAATCATCTTAAAATTTGTATGGAGACACAAAAGACCCCGAATAGCCAAAGCAGTCTTGAGGGAATAAAACGGAGCTGGAGGAATCAGACTCCCTGACTTAAGAATATACAACAAAGCTACAGTAATCAAGACAATATGGTACTGGCACAAAAACAGAAACATACATCAATGGAACAAGATAGAAAGCCCAGAGATAAACCCACACACCTATGTTCAACTAATCTATGACAAAGGAGGCAAGTATATACAATGGAGAAAAGACAGTCTCTTCAGTAAGTGGTGCTGGGAAAACTGGACAGCTACATGTAAAAGAATGAAATTAGAACACTTCCTAAAACCATACACAAAAATAAACTCAAAATGGATTTGAGACCTAAATGTAAGACCAGACACTATAAAACTCTTATAGGAAACGTAGGAAGAACACTCTTTGACATAAATCACAGCAAGATCTTTTTTGATCCACCTCCTAGAATAATGGAAATAAAAACAAAAATAAACAAATGGGACCTAATGAAACTTCAAAGCTTTTGCACAGCAAAGGAAACCATAAACAATACGAAAAGAGAACCCTCAGAATGGGAGAAAATATTTGCAAATGAAGCAACTGACAAAAGATTAATCTCCAAAATTTACAAGCAGCTCATGCAGCTCAATATCAAAAAACAAACACCCCAATCCAAAATTGGGCAGAAGACCTAAATAGACATTTCTCCAAAGAAGACATACAGATACCCAAGAAGCACATGAAAAGCTTCTCAACATCACTAATTATTAGAGAAATGCAAATGAAAACCACAATGAGGTATCATCTCACACCAGTTAGAATGGGCATCATCAGAAAATCTACAAACAACAAATGCCGGAGAGGGTGTGGAGAAAAGGGAACCCTTTTGCACTGTTGGTGGGAATGTAAATTGATACAGCCACTATGGAGAACAGTATGGAGGCTCCTTAAAAAACTAAAAATAGAATTACCATATGATCCAGCAATCCCACTACTTGGCATATACCCCGAGAAAACCATAATTCAAAAAGACACATTCACCCCAGTGTTCATTGCAACACTATTTACAATAGCCAGGTCATGGAAGCAACCTAAATGCCCATCGACAGAAGAATAGAAAAAGAAGATGTGGTACATATATACAATGGAATATTACTCAGCCCTAAAAAGGAATGAAATTGGCTCATTTGTTGAGACGTGGATGGATCTAGAGACTGTCATACAGAGTGAAGTAAGTCAGAAAGAGAAAAACAAATATCGTATATTAATGCATATATGTGGAACCTAGAAAAATGGTACAGATGAACCGGTTTGGAGGGCAGAAATTGCGACACAGATGTAGAGAACAAAAGTATGGGCACCAAGGGGGGAAAGCGGCTGGGGGGTGGGGGTGGTGGTGTGATGAATTGGGCGATTGGGATTGACATGTACACACTGATGTGTATAAAATTGGTGACTAATAAGAACCTGCTGTATAAAAAAAAGAAAAACAAGAAACAAAAAAACAAAAGACACTGTTAAGAAAATGAAAATGTAAGCCATATACTTGGGAGAAAATTGTCACAATACATATATCTCAGAATGGACTTGAAACATAATATGTTAAAACTTTTTCAATTCAAGAAGACAAAAAACTTTTATATATAAATGGGCAAATATTTGGACAGACACTTTACCAAAAAGCTATCTCAGTGGCAATTATGCAATAGAAATATGCTCAGTATAATTAGTTATAAGAGAAATATGAGACTGCAATTAAATGTCATTATCTACTCCCTAGAATGACTAAAATTAGAATGGCTATAGTTATATGATCTAATATCTTTCCTAGATATTTACCTCAGAGAAATCAAAATATATGTCAGTACAAAAGCTCTTCTTTGAACTTCTGTAGCTACTTTATTTATAATATCCCCAAACTGGAAATAATTCAAATATCAGTCAGCTGGTGAATGGATATACAAATTGTGATATAACTACACAATGGAATACTACTCAACAATTCAACAATTAAATGAAAAAAATCAGTGATACACACAACAACAAAATTTCAAAAATATTCTGCTGTGTGATAGAAGACAGGTGCAAAAGACTAGGCAACGTGTGACTTTATATGACATTTTATAAAGGAAAAACTATAGTGACATTGAAAAGATTGGGGTAGCCAGGTGAAGAGCCAGTGGGAAGGGGATCTAACTGCAAAGAGGCATGAGGAAATGTTTTTGAGGTGATGGAAAAGTCCTGTATCTTGATTTTGGTGGCTATTATATGACCATAAACATTTGTCAAAACACTGAATTATGCCCTTAAACTTAGTGAATTTTATTGTATAGAAATTATAATTCAATAAAATTCATTAAAAATACTGAGTAGAGGGTGTTTCCATAGTATGTTTCTTTGAGACAGTATTTTTGAAAACATGTCAAAGAGTATTAAAATGCTTGTCCATGTAAAGTTTGACATCTTACTATACTGATCCAATAGTATTTGATTGTCTTATGGCAGTGATATAGTTTCTATAGAGACTATATGACTATATAACACTCTAATCAACTAGATTCTTTTATTTAGGCAGCACAAAGTCCCAGACCAGAGAAAGCTTAAAGAGGATAGTGACGAAAATGAAGACATTTTACGAATCAGCTCAAATGAGAGGCCATAGGTCACTATTTAGATATGACAACTAGAAAAAAAATTCTTGTGTCAATAATCAGAAACACGTTCGTTTTTTGAAATATCTGTGCCAAACCCCTAAGAAATATTAGGAGAGACAAGCATAATGAAGGTCATGGAGCCTCTGCAAGATATGAAATCCCAATATGAGTTGGTCATCTAGTCTTGACAGGAAACTCTTGAGATGGATTGACAAGGAAATCTGACGTGAAGCTTTAGTTTAAAAATCTTGGTGAGGAAGCTGGAGAGAAAGCTATCATGAGAAAGAGAACTGTCATCTTTCTTTATTCCATACTACCAGCTATATCCAAGTTTCCAGCCACAGTGTCTTAGGCTAAAACAATTGCTGGCAACCCCATTTTTCTTTGCTGATGTCACTTGCAAAGAAAGTCACTTGCAGTTTATTTGTGTGGGTATATTTTTCCCTTTCCCTTGGCATTTTTGAGTTTTACATTATTAGATTCTACCCCTCATTGTGAACTGCTTAGTGGTTTATTAGGGACAAGTGTGGCCACTGCCTCTGGAAGATGCCAGAGTGGTATATATAAACCATAATGAGGTTTTAGCCGACAGTGGATGGTATGTTGGCTTTGGCCTTGAGTTCTTGAGGGATCATGATTTAAAAAGTTGTTCAGGGAGACATATTGCTCTTTTTAGGTTGCCAACTTTGTGGCTTTCCTGTAGAGTTGGACTAGTTTTCATCAACAGCTGTGGTTAATTTTCAGGAGCTAGGAGTAGCCATTTTAGAGGCGAATCTTCCCCTGTCTTTGAATGGTGAATGAAGTTTTTGACTCTTTGGTCGCTGTGGTGTGTGCTTTTTTAATTTCCTTAACTGAGGACTGATTAAAAGTGATTGGCTTGGATTTTGTGTAAGCTAAGCAGAGACCTAGGGGACGTTCAGTGACACTTCATGTAACCAAAGAGGATGCTCACATTAATGGTTGGGAAGAGGCAATTCGGGTGAGATGCAGAGACAAGAAAGGAAAATAATAGGTTGATGTTTAGCTGTTATTTACCATAGCTGTGGATGTGGGTTTTAAAGTGTACATGACACAATTCCTTATATATGAGGAGTAAAGTGGCTGATTTGATTTTTCATTTATTTTAGGTACAATTTACATGCAATAAATTATGTCTGTAAATTTTACTGAGTGCACAGTTTGTGAGTTTTGACAAACACAGTCATATAAGCACCACTGTAATCAAGATACAGAACTGTTCCAGTACCTCCCCAAATTTTCCTGTTCCCCATTGTAGTTAACTCTTCCTCTGATTTTAATATTTGCCTTTTCCAGAAAGTCATATAAATTCAGTCACATAGTATATAGATTTTTGAGTTGGCTTCTTTCACTTAGCATAATGCGTTTGAGATTCATTCATGTTGTTGCATATGTCAATAATTAATTCATTTATATTGGTGAATGATATCCCACTGTATAGATGTGTCACAGTTTCTTCACCAGTTGAAGGATATTTGGGTTATTTCTAGATTTTAGAGACTATGAATAAAGCTGCTGTAAACACCAATGTGGTGGTTACTTTTAGGTGTCAATTTGGCTGGGCAACAAAGTGTCTAGATATTTGGTCAAACATTATTCTGGATATTTCTGTGAGGGTGATTTTGGATGAGATTAACATTGAAAATCATTGGGCTTTGAGTAAAACATCACTCTCCATAATATAGGTGGGCCTCATCTAAACACTTGAAGGTCCAAATAGAACAAAAAGGCTGGCCTACAACCTTACCCCTCCTCCCGCCCCCCCCAAGAGAGAATTCTCCGGTATACTGCCTTTGGACCTTATTTGCAACATTGGCTCTTCCCTGGTTCTAAATCAGATGACCTTTGGACTCAAACTGGAATATCGTCTCTAACCCGCTGGCCTACACTGCAGATTTTGGACTTGCTAACTTCTATAATTACATGACCAATCCCTTATAATAAATCTCTTTGTGTATATATATATGTGTGTGTGTGTGTGTGTGTATACACACACACACACACACACACACACACATTCTGTTGCTTCTGTTTCTCTGGAGAACCCTAACACAACCCACATACAAGTTTCATGTGAACACAAATTTTCATTTCACTTGGAGTAGCATTGCTGAATCGCATGGTAAAGGCATGTTTAACTTTATAAGAAACTGGCAGACTGCTTTCATAAGTGGCTATACTATTTTGCATTCCTACCAGCAATACATGAGAGTTACCATTGCTCTGTATCCTTTCAAACACTTGGTATTTTCAACATTTTATTTAAAAACCTTTAGTCATTCTAAATTGGGGTGTAGTAATATCTTATTGTTTTATATTTTTGAGTAATGGTATGTTGAACTTGGAGCTGGTCTGGGAGAGCCCTGTCATTATTTTCTTGTTGTCTCGATATCTCATACTGACGCCTTGGTCAAGGTAAGGATGAAATCACTAAATAATAGTATATAAGTTGCTGTTCTAAACCTAATACTCCCCTGGAGTGGTTTTAAAGTATGTTCATGGGTTATTTAATATGCCTTCTTTCAGGAGATAAAGCTTAATTCTCCCCTCCCCCCCCCCCCCCCACAAAAAGAGTAGGTTGTCCTTATTGGTTCACTTTTAACGAACAGCATATATAACTTTCAAAACTAATAAAAGGCTCCCTCCTTGCTTCCCTTTCTCTGGGATTACTCCCTCTGGGGAAAGCCAGTCAGCTGCCACATTATGAAGACACTCAAGAAACCTTATATGGTGGCCCTTGTAGGGAGGAACTGAGGACTAGCAAGGAACTTGTTCTGAGAACTAGTAAGGAACTGTGTTAGTCTTAACCTCTTGCTAAGACTCATGCAAATGAGCCATCTTGGAAGTGGATCCTTCAGCCCCAGTCAAGGCTTCAGATTACTGCATCCTCAGCCAACATCTGGAGTGCAACCTCGTGAGAGACCCTGGGCCGGATCCACCCAGCTAAGCTGCTCCTGAATAACTGATCCATAGAGACTATGAGATGATAAATGTTTGCTGTTTAAGCTACTAAGTAATGGGGTAATTTGTTACACAGCAATAGATAGCTAATACAGATTAATACAGATTTTGGTACTGGGATTTGGGGTGCTATTATAACAAATACATAAAAATGTGGATATGGCTTTAGAATCATGCAGTGAGCAGAAGGTGGAGGGACTTTGTTATTAATTATTCTGAAAGAGTCTCAGGAACTCCCCCAAATTACTGCTCTTGTATTTTAGCTTTGGTATAAAAATAGGCTCTACCTGATTTTAGTTTCTTTTAAATAGATTTTACAATGACTGACTCAAATTATGTACAGAGGATCATTTGTTTTAGGACTTTAAAAATGTCATACAGTTAACAAGTAAAATCATAAATCATGAAACACTCTTATCCAATTTCTTAAATATCTCCCTTTTTAGTGATTACTGAACAGTAGGAAGTCCTTGTCTCAATTTTTGTTTTAAATTTTAATCTCAGTATGAGGTTTTAAAATAAAAAGTTTGGATGGAAATAACTGATTATCTGGTTCCAAAGGACATTTCCAAAAGAGATCTCTTGGGTATAATCCATGCACCTAAGTCTCACAGAGTAGGAGATTTACCACTTAAGGAGTTTAGTATCATTGGTGGACATTTTACATGTACATTCTTTAAGCCTCAAATTTAATTTCTTTGGCAATCCAAGCTATTCTTTGTACAGGAGAAGCCGGATTCTCTGCTCTACTAATATATCATACCTGCCTTCTGTCAATTCCACAGTGCTACATAAATTGCTGAGTTCTGCTTTTTTGGCTTTTTCCTGGCCAAGGTGTGAAGAGGCCCAGGAGAGAGGAGAGTAAATCAGAATGTGTATACTGTCTTTTCCTCTCAATAACTAGGTCTGACTTAATCCTTGGCAGAGCTGAAGCACCCTGTTTGCCATGGTCAAATCTTATTTCTTTCTGTTCTGGGGATTGTGATGCATATATTTAAACTTATATTGAGTCATTAATATCCAGAATTGACAAGGAAAGGGAGAAAAGTACTATTGAGCAGCTACCAGGTACCATTTATGTCACACAATAGCTTAAATGTATATTGGATTGGCTGGCACAGTTTGGCCAAACTTGTGTTGTTAAGTATTGATCAGGATCAGTCCAGCTATAACTATCAGCATGTCTCAACTCAACTTGGAAGAAACTGTTGAGGGTCATTCTCATGGAATATATGAAACTGATCCTTCGTATTTAGATAGAAAATCTGGCTTGTTTCCTATAAACTTTCTGCCAGGTCAGGGTACACGATATTCAGTACAGTTTGAATATTAGCCCTGGGCCCCTGGCAGTCCACTGAGGTAGGCATCCAAGGCATATTTGCTAGAACCGAACTCTGCTTTTGTGGGAAGTCAGGTACATTGTTCCTTTATTGTCATGAATTCACTGTCACTTAATGACTTTTTCCAGTGATGGGTTCATAAGTGGTGAGAATACCTGGCACAAATTAAGCCCGTATGTATATGTGTGAAATATTCTCTGTTAGTTGTGCCATTATATAGTGTACTGGCTTGGTTTTCCAGGAAGTATACTTCAAGATGGACTTAGGAGTGCAGAAGGTTTATTTGGGTTTAACACCTATGAAAGGAAAAGGAAGGAAGCAGGATTGGGCAGGGGTGAGTCATCAGACTGTAATACAGACCTGTTAAGTTTCTGCCAGCCCACTGGGGAGCTGTATCACAAAAATCATCATCTGGAGTAATTCTGCATTAGGCTGAAATGCCTAGGCCCTTGTACCACAGTCTTTATCAGTCATTAGGGGCCACCTTGAGAAGAATGTGACCTTGGTTCCCTTGGTTCTAAAGCTGAGGCAGACCCTGAAGAGCTAACTGCTGAAAGCTGTCAGCTGACAACATTTTTTCTTTTTGCTGCAGGACATGGAGTGCTTTCTCAAAGAGGGATCTGAGTAGCGCATCTCCATATCTGCTACATGTAGCTAAAGGCAGATCTTGTTTTGGCTGTTGACTGTGCCATCCTTACTTCAGTTAGGTCACAGAGGTATAGCTATAATCTGTGCATAGATTTAGAGATATAGTAAAGCCTTTCTTTTCTGAAAGTTTATTAATAAAAGTAAAAGTCAAAAGTGGAAAATGATAAAATGTTAAAAATAATGCATATCTAATTTAACTTAATGTTATTTTATCTTTTATGTAGAGACATGTCTTTTATGTAGGGACAAAAGCTTTTCTTTGAGTATGAGTCTTCTGATTAGAATTCCACTTTATCTTTCATGCATAGGGAATACCAATAAAACATGATACTGAATTTGCAGTTTTGTTTTCTTAAAGCAGAGCACAACCTTATACACTGTGAGACAATCTGAGTACAGGATTCCCTAGATTTTTATGATTTTTCCACCAGTATTTCGTAGTTATTTTTGTACCAGTTTAATTCAATAGTGTTTTTAAATGATTCACCTTAATTTAGACTTTTCAAGTCATCTGACCTAATTTTTATTTTAACTTCCTCTCCTTTTGCACTAAGTTTTACTCAGCTTAGATTATATTTAATGAAAATCATTGCATAAGAATAAATACATTTGACTTTGGTGTGTGTATGACTTAATAGATGAGAACAGAAGTATTCAGGCTTCCTAGAGAGGGGTATAGTAGCTCTAAGGCTTCAGTTAGTGGTGAACATTGGCCAGTGTCTTTTGTAAAGGGGAAAGAAAGTGTCATTTAATCAAGCAAATAAAATGAGAGCTTTTTATATTTATAGCTGTATCTCCAACTACTTCTGTAATTATAGCTTATATCTGTTAAAGGACATTCAAGAACAATAAATATTTTGTTACTAGAGAGGGATATGGGCCCAAATCACTACCTAATGTCTTACTTTGGTGAACTGGGCTGGGCTGTGAGGGAGTCTCAGCATGCCTTTTGACCTATTAGTGTAAAGCCTGGACTAGGGTAGCAGTAATATTCTTTTTCCCTCTAGGCCCTGTTCTGTTTCCATTGACCATCCAAGGGCCTCCCTCTAAGTCAGTGTCTTCCCTAGGATCCTTTCACAATACCAGCTGCCTGAGATAAAGGGAGCCAAGAGAGAACTTTGGTAAAGAGATAAGAGTTCAAAGAGAAGAAGGCCTTTGTCCCAAATCAGTTCTATTTATAATCACTTTACTCCTCTATCTAAAAGCTCCATCCTCAACTTCATGTCCTTGAAATAGTCTATTTTTCCCTGACTTTGGAATTGAAGAGAGGAAACCTTGAGAGCCCCTGAAGATTAGCACGTGCCATGAACATCATTTTTATATTCATTTTTAAAAGGTTAATAGAAACGGACCTTTCTTCCATTAATTTTTATGGATGGCTTGACTCTGGGCTCTTTGAATAATGTTTGCAAACATCTGGCTGGAACATCCCATCAACCTGGAATAACTATACCTAGCATCCTAGTTTTTGTACTTAGGAGAAAAAAACTATGGAAAGCAGGTAGCTAATCATATGATTCAAGATCTCTGGATGATGATTAGTTAAGCTGAAAACCCTGACAAGAGTCTATAAAGTCCTGCTTTAATTAAAGATGAAGCAGACATAAAAGCTGCTATGGCCTGATGCCCCGTATCTGTCCCAGAATTGATTTCATTGAAGAGATGTATTCTCAGTGCCAAGATATTTCAACAGCTTTCACTGTTTCTCCTTATTTTGTAGGCACTGAAATTTACATTTTCTCTTAATTTACAAATAGGTGATGAGACTGTTGGGGGACTTTTGGTATCAAATAGAATATTGTAGCAGGAAAGGGAGAGTAGTTGATGTTTTTAAAAAGGAAATTTTCCTAACATTTTCATTCCTAACCCTTAAACTGATATTTAAAAAAACATGGTGATAGTTATGATTAGGTGTAAAGACTTTACATTAATATTATTACATTGTTAGAATGATCATCTGTTGTACAAAGCTCCCGTACTTATGTTTCGCTGTGACAATTGAAGACATTTAAGTAAGAATGCAATTATGTAGTCAGAGCAATTCCTAGGGTCTACATGTGTGTGCCTGATGGACACAGGTGTTCTTTGGGTAGGGAAGAGAAGAATGGAGAGTTTTTTAAGGTTGCTGTTGTGTTAATCATGGTACTTGCTGTAGTTTCTTTTTTTTTTTTTTAATTTTATTTATTTATTTATTTATTTATTTATTTTATTTTTGGCTGTGTTGGGTCTTCGTTTCTGTGTGAGGGCTTTCTCTAGTTGTGGCAAGCGGGGGCCATTCTTCAATCACAGTGCGCGGGTCTCTCACTGTCGCGGCCTCTCTTGTTGCGGAGCACAGGCTCCAGAAGCGCAAGCTCAGTAGTTGTGGCTCACGGGTCAAGTTGCTCCGCGGCATGTGGGATCTTCCCAGACCAGGGCTCGAACCCGTGTTCCCTGCATTGGCAGGCAGATTCTCAACCACTGCACCACCAGGGAAGCCCCGTTGCTGTAGTTTCTTTTGAAAGAGGTTAAGGAAATTGATCAGCAGTTTAAACCAATCCATAGCTTGGGGCTTTTTGATAAGATTCACTCTTTAAAGAGGGGAAGATTTTTTTTCTATGAATTAAGAGATAAGTGTTACATAAACCACAGTTAATCCGGTACATGGTTTTTGTTTTGTCAGGGATAAAAGACTGTTGTTAACAAAGAAAGCAAAAGCTTATGTTTGGAGAAAAGGGCCAGGAGCCATGCATGGCCTGTTACCAGGGACTCATGTCTAAGTGGCAGCAAGACTCTACTCCTCACAAGAGCCACAGTCTTTTTGGATGTTCAACTCCATCAAATACCCTTGGAAGGTCTTTCATTTAGTCTTTACGTTGGTCTCAAGACAAGACAGCACCTTTGGTGGACCTCTTTCCTTTTCCTATATAATATTTTCATTTTCTGCATCATTTTATTATTAGTAGCTCCTTTTTACTTTGGGTTGCTGCATTAATTACTTACATGTACCTACTTAAGGGCAGGTAAACTTTAACAAAAATTTAAAGCTCAAGTGTAGTTGAAATGAAATAATCTTTATGCCTTATGAAAATACACAAGTGAGTCATTCTTTATTGGAACTAAAGGCTCAAGTTAAAAAAATTTTTCCCATAATCTTTTAAACATATGTTCAGCAGAGATTAAAAAAAATCTGTTTAGGCTGGAATCTTCTACTAAGTTAATAAAATGTTAATGTTTTCCCATGTTATAAATTTAGACATTTCTAGGATCCTAAATTCACAGTGGTTAAAACTTTGAGACAATACTAACAGTGGAGTGCAGAGTATGGAAAAAGGAGAGGTACTTAAAGATTCCTTTTTATCTCTGCTAGTCTCACTTTCTCACATTGTGTTGGACTAGACAGTTCCAGTTGCATAATTAAAGTCTCCTCTCCAGAATGTCTGCTTTACTCATTACACAGAAGTAGATTAAACATATTGGTGTGTGATATGTGGAAATGGTGTATGTGTGTGTGAATAAAAGGATCGTGCAGACTTTTGAGTGAGAGCATGTTGACTTTATATTTATTTTCTAAGAGTACATAAGAATACAACAGTGCCCCCAGAGATAAAATCCTGCAAGTTTTAGAAAAAGTAAAAATTTGGAATTTAAAGAAATGTCATTTCTTATGTTTTCTTTCTTTGGTGACTTTTTTTTTTTTTTTTTTTTTTTAATGCTTGTGGTGGAACTTTTTTCTCTCTTTGAGAGAGCTTTTGGTATTTATTGATAGTTGAGAACATTCATCTCTCATTCCAAATAGACGAGGTTGACACCTTTGAGGTCCCCGGCATACTTATATCCCCAAATCTGCACAAATAGCTTTTGGGGCCACTCTGTCATCGGGGCACCTACTTTCAAGAGAAACGGATGAGGTAATGTCTGTAGGAACTTTGAGAAGGCTAAGCACCAAAAATAGAATATTTTTAGAAGAAGTTATTACTTTGGACAGGCAAGACCTAAATGTGTAATGTAAAGCCAAGTGAGGAGAACACAGAATTGTGGTGCCAGTCAAAAGCAGCACTGTGATCGGGGATGGGTGCTGAGACCTGAGGAATAAAAAGCTTGCATGGAAGGCACAGAAAGAGAGCAAAGGAGAGTCAAGGACTGGATTAAATGACCCAATAGAGACCAAAAAGCCTGGGAAGGTAGAAGATCGCAGAGGATAACAAAGGAAGTGGGAGTTTGGCTTCTCATTACCTTGCTTTCTCTAATCAAGCTATTCTTTATTTTAAAACGTGTTTTCTCTCTTTTACTTTCCTATTTGTTTTCTAGTATTCTCCATTTCAATATATGGCTTTTATTGATATTTACATTCTTATTTATATCCTGAACAAAGCTAAGGAATAATCCTCAAACATTACTTTTCTTATCACTGGTGTACAGTGAAAGTCCTTGTCTATTATAGTAAATTTTTCAGCATTTTAAAAGATATCTTTCAAATGAAAGATTACTTAAATGAGCAATTGTAAAATAGTTGAAATTATAGTCATTGAAGTTGGAGTTGGAGGAAAGGGGCCTAGAATATTTCCTGCTCAGATTTTCCCCTCCTTGGGGTCTAGGAGACTCCCATAACTTCCTGATTGTTGGATAAAATCTAAACTCCACAGTTGGCATTCAGAATTTTTGGTACCATGGACTCATTTCTGTAATTCTTGGTCACTCATTCCTATAATACTCATTCCTCTTTCCTATAATACTTGATTAACCTCATTCCTCATTTGTTTTAAGTGTGTCTCTGCTTTTCCACTTGGGCCCTTGCCACATTGTTCTTACGGCTCTCTTTATATTTTACATGTTCCTCTTGCCTGTAATGTTCTTCAGTTGAACTATGTACAACTCCTTTGGACTTGGCTAAATCCAAAGAGGCTCAGCTGCTCTTGACCGATGCCACCCTACTCTGCTTTTCCTTTTATTCCACTCACACCTTTATTATTCCTCATCATCCACAACATCTTAAGACCTTCAGCTTAAAAGCCCAGCACTACTCAATGTCTGAAGCAATCTGGACCAGAATACAGAAACTTTATTATAAAAGCTATCATCTATGATAGGTAGAACCTAGAATTATTCCTGCTGCCCAAAGCCTAGAATTTTATCTAATAGGGTGAACTGTTGGGTACCATAGATACCTGGTCTGGATGATTGCTCTTTTGTCTCAGTGCCATACAGTTTAGGACAGACTCTAGTGTTTGAATCTACCTAACTTTGATGTTTCCCTCTCTTGGGGATTAGATCGTATTTCTATCAGTGTAGATTCTAGTTGAAAGCATGCTTTATCAGGGTCAATGGTGTCATCATTCCCTGGACAGTGAGTTTCTTTGAATCAGTACTAAGAGTGTTTTCTTTGTAGTTTCTTTGCATAAGCTGGTTTGGACTTCCTTACAGCATGGTAGCCTCAGAGCAGTGGGATTGCTTATATGGTGACTAAGCACCCTACTGTGACTGTTCTAGCAAGCAAGATGGAAGTTGCAATGCCTTTATTGACCTCACCTTAGAAGTCATGCTGCAGCACTTCCACCACATTTTATTGATTTCAAGGCAGTCATAAACCCTCCTAGATTGAAGGGTAGGGGAATTCGACGCCACATTGTGATGGGGCATGGCAAGAGTCTAGAAAAATGGTAAGACAGGAGATGCTGTTGCAGCCGTCTTTGGAAAATACAGTCTGCCACAGGCTACATGTATAGTTATAGTCAGCATTTATGAACGTAGCATAGATAAAAATAAACTTGGCTTCTTGCTTGAACAATAGTATAGCATGTTCACATATTGCCTGTTCTAATAATTTAGATATTTAAATGTTGATAGTGGTTATTACTACCTTGAAATAAGTGATATGTAGTTGAAGTTCATTGATACATATTAATTACACACTGGGTGTTGGAGGCTGTGGTAAGGACCAGTATTTATTCTAGTGCTTTAAAGATGACCTAGGAATAGATGACCAGGATCTGTCTTGCTTCTAAGTAGAGTTGCCCAGGAGAGCAGTTCAGAGGTATAATGGGGGAGGGGCCCTCATAATGGGCTGAGAGTAAGATGCTAGTGCAAGTCAGAGAGACAAAGGAGAAAGGGTTAGAATGCTGACTGTGCAATTTGTCAGGAAAGTCCTAGAGACTAATAAAGAAGTGAAGATGACATCAGAGAAATATCCAAGTAGGTAGGTATTGTGTTAATAGTCACACCAGGAACTAGTCCTGCAAACATGGCTCATGTATTAATTTGAAGGTAAGCTCTTAAAGCAGCAGAACAGCATTGGACACAAGCCTCACTCAAGTTGGCATAAAAATTAATCTCAATAAATTAATTTTTGTAAGAGAATTACACAAACTCATTCTGACTAATGAATTTTCTAAGAGCTGCCTTGTTTATAAACAATCCATGTGAGGTTTTTAATAAAATTTCATGTTGGTAACTGTGGCAAATTGTAGCCATACCTCGTTTTATTGTGTTTTGCTTTATTGCACTTTGCAGATATTGCATTTTTTACAAAATGAAGGTTTGTGGGAACCCTATGTTGAGCAAGTCTATCGACATCATTTTTCTAAGAGCATTATTTTTTAAATTAAAGTATATACTGTTTTTTAGATAATGGTATTGTATACTTAATAGACTGCATTATAGTGTAAAGATAACTTTTTATGCACTGTGAAACCGAAAAATTTGTGTGACTCACTTTGTTGCACTATTTGCTTTATTGTGGTCGTCTGGAACTGAACCTGAAATATCTCAGAGGTATGCCTGTATTTGGAGATCTCTATCTCTATGTGTATGTTTATCTATATACAATTCTATTTCTATATTTCTATCTATGTCTGTGTCCAGGTCTATGTCCATGTTCCATGTCCTTACCCATAACTGTATCTATATCTATATATCTATGTCTATACCTATGTATATATCTATATATGTATATCTATATCTATATCTACATCGATATCTCTCCAAGATGTCAGCTGGAGATTCACTGCATCTTAAGAACCAGATAAGATTGGCTTAAACCTCTATTTCCCTTCCATTTCCTTCTCAAGATTTTTACAATTCTTGTAAGAACAGAGAAAGGTTTATGATCTCATGATAACCTCTGACTTTGAGCTCCTGCTTCTACTACAAATAGGTTAATTTATGGATTGTCCCCAAACCCTGAAGGTTTTCAGCTTATTTTTCTAAACAAAGCTGATTCCCTCCTTTAACGGTTAGTTTTTGTTGCATAACGAATTGTCTTCAAAATGAGTGGCTTAAAACAAAAACCATTTTATTCAGTTCACTATTCTGTGGATCACCTAGGTTGTTCTAAGTGGGCTGGCTTGGCTGACCTCTGCTGGGCTCTCTCATGTATCTGTGGTCAGATGGAGGTTGGGTGGTGGCTAAATGATCTGGATGGCCTCAATCATATGTCAAGAGTGGGTAGACTGGTTGGTTTTGTGGAGTGAGTGGCACACAGCTGGAACTGCTTGAATATGCTCTGTTCAGTCTCTCATCCTATAGGTAGCTAGCCTGAGCTTCTTCACATGGTGGTCTCAGAATTCCAGAGAATCACGCAAGTGACTTTTCAAGCCTCTGCTTGTGTCACATTTGCTAATATCTCATTGGTGAAAATTATTCACGTGGCCAAGGCCAAAGGCATTGTGGGAAGGGATAACCCAAGTGCCTGGGGCAGTGAGGGAAATAATTGCCGTAATTTTTGCAAACACTTTACCACGTCTTTCTAAGAGAAGTTTAATGTCAGCTGTTAAATGCATATATTTTAAACTCTAATCCCTTACTTTCCCCTAAAGACTCGATTTTTCATTAGATCAGGGAAATATTTTCTACTTCTTTTGAAACAACAACAACAACTAAAAATGTGGTAGCACTGGGCTTTGGGAAATGTAGGGGACTTCTTAGTACAGTGACTGGGGGGCTCTAATGGCATTTAGTGGGCAGGGGTCAGGAATGCTGGGGGCGGTTTGGCACAGCACAGTTAAGGCTTGTCTTGCCCCTGTTGAGAAACACTGAGCTACATGTACCAACGAGATATTTTTCCTTTTGAATTAATTTCCTTCTTCTTCAAGGCTTAGGGAGGTAATTTTATGATAGAGGAGAAGGAACACTAGACTGAGTGAGAGGAAACTGAATTTCTAATCTTATCTGTGCCACACTCTGACTGCATGATCTGGAGCAAATCACTGAAGTATTCTGGAACTCAGTTTCCCACCTTAAAGTAACAGGGTTGGATGAGATGATATATACTTATTTATGCACTTATTTCCCTCATCAATCCACAAAGAATTTGAGATGGCATGAAAAATGCATAAAGTAAAATAAATACTTGAGGAAATCTATACAAAAGGAAAGCGAGAGAGGGGGAATAAAGCATAAGGAAAACTGGTTCACAGAAAACATACTTTGAGAATCTATATAGCTGCTAGAAACAGACTTCAAATTTGACTCTAAGTACAGATTGAAACATGATCATTATAGAAGTCACAGCCACGATAAAATGAGAATACAAGTTGTTCAGGTGAAAGAAACAGTTTTGTTACTGAGACTTGAGAGGAACCCCTTAGGATATCATAATGATGTGTGAAAGACCATACTCTTGAAAGCATACAACAGATATGTTAAACAATTTTCCCACAGTGATTTCTTATCATATCCCTTAGTGTAAATTGATGTCATAACAAAAAGGGACTAAAACAATGATCTCTAATATGCACCTCTGTTGATTTGACTTGTCTCAGTGGTAATATACAGACTATTTTCTAGAGTAATGTTCTTAATGGAAGTCCTTCAAGATGCCCTCAATGAATATTATTTTTCACTATTAGGTCTCAGTGGTTTTAAGATCCTTTCTATCTCTATGGTTATAACTTATGTTTTTGGAAGAAAAAAGACTTTTGCTTTGTGTTAGTCTGCTAGGGCTACCATCACAAAATACCACAGACTGAGTCGCGTAAACAGCAGAAGTTTATTTTCTCATAGTTCTGGAGGCTAGAAGTCCAAGATCAAGGGGCCATCAGGGTTGGTTTCTAGTGATGCCTCTCTTCCTGGCTTGTTGACAGTTGCCTTCTCACTGTGTTTTCATATGGCATTTCCTCTCTGTGCCTGTGGAAAGAGAAAGATCTCTGGTTTCTCTTCCTTTTCTAATAAGAGTACCTGTCCTATCAGATTAGGTCTACCCTCATGACCTCATTTAACCTTAATTACTGCCTTAAAGGCCCATCTCCAAATACAGTCACATTGATGGCTAGGGCTTCAACATACGAATTTTGGGAGATACAGTTCAGTCCATAACATGGTTCTTTAATAATCAACTGACATATTGAGGACAAGGATACATTTAATGTAGATTTCATTTTATTTCTTTGGTTTTCTTAGAATTTTCAGTTTGAAGCCAACAGAACCATTTCATTTGTTCCCCCAACGTGCTTTATTTTGTGTATACATGAAAGAACTCCAGAGATCTGACATCTGCATTTAAAATAATAAATGGAAATTATTGTAATCTGATGCATCTTACCTCTCAGATTGTCAGTTGAGGTAATTTCACCAGTTACAGATGAAAGTGGCTCTTTGGCATGTCTTCAGAGGGCTTCTTGGTGTTATATGACTTTTGGGATACATGGAAGAGATTCATATCTTGAGAAGCATATGTGTGTGCATATATATGTTTAGACACTAATGCTAAAAATACAATTAAAGTGAAATACTTTATTGTTCATTGAATGGTAATATACACTTTTTGCAATACTGTTTGGCAAAGGGCAGAATCTAGTCTGTGGTTTCATCTTTATTTAATAACCGAAAATATGTTATAGGGCAGCTAACATGCTTTCTGGTTTATCCCAGTGGCAATCTCATTCTCTAGTCCCTCAGCAACAGCTGTGTCAAATAAACCTAAGTAAAGAAGAAGAAAAAGAGGGGGAGAGTTGGAGAGGGTGGAGCTTGAGGTGGGAGTAGCAGTAAAAAAAAGAAAAAGAGAGAGAAAGAGTTGCAAAGAAAATTGACTTAGGGTGGTATTTTTTTGAATCTTTATTATATTTGTGTTAGGATATGTTTTATAGGCTCATAAAATTCAGTCACATGAGCAGACTCAAAAGTAAAGCAGCGAGCCTCAGTCTATTTGTTTTCATTATAATAGTGTGAAAACCATTTCCATTGCAGGTGTTTCAAAGACCCATAGAGGTTGCATGACTTAAACATTAACATATTATTATAATAATATGAAGCTGCGACCCTTTGACCCATAAGCTTTTGACTTTAATAATTTCCAGGTTATTCCTTAGCCAAAATATGTTTTCCCTTCAATTTTCACACTGGTGTACTTTCCTTAATATAAAATACTAATATAATAAATAAATTATATCCAGATGAAAGCCTGTCATCCAGTACCTCATCCCAGCACAGTGCCTGCAAATGCTATAGTAAGGATTTCTCAACGTGCTGCCTATATCAGGGATAGAGACCTGGGAATCTGGCCGAGGTGGTATTTGATAAGAGGAGGAACGAAATGAATGGATAAGGTCAAGAAAAGATCACCTTGGGCAAAAGTCTTAGAGGTCAGTACTTGCTTTTTTATTCTCTCATAAAGTGAAGGAGGGGATTGGGGTGAAGAGAAAAAAAGAGTTCATCACAGATTGAAAAACTTTGTGTCAAATGTGGGAAAAACCCCACCAAAGTGAAGTCTTTATCATGAAATGCACCAAACACAAAAGAATGAATGCATGGGTTTGAGGCATTTGGGAGTGATTGGTAGTCATATTATTTAGCTTGCTGCACACTAGATGGCTGTAGTCAGGTTTTCTGTTCTGTTAACCATGGAGCCAATGGTTTCTTAAAGCTGTTACTCATTCGGAGGGAGTTTGTGTGCTTTATTTCCATGTAGGATATCTGTCTGAAAAGTACACTGCATATCTAATAAACTGCTAATTACTCAGATTGAGTAATCTTTCAATCAGTGATTTCTAAGAAAGAATGGTAACATTTATTTGAATATTGCATACTCTGAATGGATACTGTATTCATATCCAATAGTTATTATATACTTTCCTCTTTTCTAGTGAGACAAACCAGATTTTTCTCTTTTCTCTGCTCTCCTCCCTCCCTCCTGGTGTCTCTTCCTCCCTCTTGTTTCCTTCTTTCCTTCCTTTCTTCCTCCCTTCGTTTCCCCTGCCTCTACTTTTTTTCTCCTTTTTTGTCAGATAGCCAACATAGGAGCTAAGGGAAGAAGAGGAGGGTCATCATGGTAAGTGAAGAGAGTTATAGAGAGAAATACAGATAGTCCTTTGGTGGTAATATCTTTTGAGGGGATTAGGCTTTCTACACACACACATACACACACATATACATTTGTAATACTGCTGTAGAAGAATACATTGTCAGGGAGGAAGAGGAAAAGTAAGGTTAGCATTTGTTGAACTTCTGTGTCCCAGGTTCTACTAGACTGCTTCATTTAATTCTTAAAATAACACAAGGAAGTTCTAATGAGAAAATAAAATATCTTTGATATCTGGTATTGGTATCTGTTTGTTACCAGCATTCGGATAGTACCCAAGCTGTTTAAAAAATACATGTTATTCACCATACAAAAACATGTGCAAACATAGTGATGCCAGCAATTCACTATTCAGTAATTCATTTATTAAGAAAATATTTATGGATTGCCTACACTGTCCAGGTCAAAGAAAACAGTCAAGGTTATTTCATTAAATGAGTATTTGTGTGTGTACTCCTGTGTGTACATTTATTTGGTTTACAAACACTGCTACTTTGACATTACAGTGTGCAATTATGTAATGATAATGATAACAACTGATATTAACCGGGCACTTTCTCTTTGTCAGGGGCTCTAGTCTGCTGAATGGTGACTGCATATTAGGTTCCTTAGAAGTGGGAATTCCTATGGAATTTTTTCATTTAAATTAATTAAATAACTAATCATATCCTACGTTATTCCAAAGGTGACTTAAAATAAAGATTCAAATAATATGGTAAAAGAAAATAATTAAAAATGAACAAGAAACATGAGGAAATGGAAAACCAAAGTGAAGAAAGTATATTGAGCTGGAAGTGAGGCTGTGAAACAAATTACAGGCCACATATCTCCATGTACTTTCACCAGGGACGGGGGAAGCATGGTAAGATACAGGGCCCATAAGGGAAAAATGAACTAGTTGTTGAGGATAAACATAATATCTGAGACTGAGATAAAGCTCTTTTGTAGGCCCTCATGTATGATGCCACATAAAGAACAGTATACTTATTGGAAACACAGTCCAGTCCATTTTTCATTATAGGCTAATGGCTTCAGTACATTTAATTCTAGAACAATTCAGTAAACAGTCTTAATGGGGTAGAGGGAGAGGTTGAGTGTTGGGGGCAGATGGAGTTGAAATGATGGGCCATATCATGTCCAGTTATGAAGTTTTCTGAATTTTCTTGCTTAATCCAAGGAAAGATGGTATCAGAGGAATGTGTAGTCTGCATAATCTGATGCGATCCTTCATAAAAATAATGTCTTTCAGCCAAGAGTTTAAAAGGCGTTGACCCACAGTAAATTCAAGATTAATTTCAGTGTCAAATATTTGGAATGCAGATATTCTGGATTAGTTCAGCCTTATGCTTTAATCATCAGTCAAACTGGGGATAGAGTTGACATCCTACAAAAGGGCATTATTTATGAATTCCAGAAGGTCCTATTATAGTGTAATTCCTGTGACAGTACTCTTGTCAAGTTACTTAGTACTTCACAACTGCATTTGTGTTTCATTGTGTGAGCCCCTCTCCCACCTTCTTAGGCTTTATTTTAATGTTTCCAGTCATGAATCTGAAATAAGACAGTATTCTTTCTTTTTAAAATCAAACATCAATATATATTTTTTCTGTTAATGAGTCAATGCATTACATTTAGAAGACAAGGGATAATTCACTCATTGTCATGCAGAGTTAGCATTTAGATAACCATCTTTCAATATTTTTCTAGGAATAAGTTTAAAAATAAGTCTTACATATTATTTTTTATCTTACATTTTTTACTTAGTTTATCCAGTTCTTTCCCCTGGTACAGCATGGTGTTTGCAACAGTCTTTTAAGGTTGTACAGTATTCTATTATGTTGTGTTCTGTACAGTTGATGTGTTATAGTTTACTTAAGAATATAGTTTAGTTAAGCACTTGTAGATGTTGTGGTGTTAAAGAGAGAAGAGACGGAAAAGAAAAGGAGTAGGAGAAGAGATAACGTGGGTTATTGCAGAGTTAGGTCAATAAATGCCCAGCCACTTCTCTGCCTTTTGAGAGATCAGAGCACAAAGAGCTTTGTATGATAATAAAGAAAGTTAAGTAGAAAATGTGAAAAAAGTTTCTTCCCTAGTCTCCTTCCTCTCTCTTGCCATCTACTTTACCAGGAGACATGATAGAAATATTTTAAATAAAAAATGGAAAGTGAGCATGAGAGAAGTAACAGGAAGTTGAGCCAGTTGAGTGATCTGATGTAATCTGCAGTAAGATCCTAAGCTCTGAATCTAATATAATCGAAATTAGTAAGGTCTGGATTTGTTTTTAGTGTAGCTGGAAATTTCCACAGAATTTCTAAGTATCTTTTTTAAAGACAATTAAATTTATTAGTATTTGCAAGGAGCCACAGTCTTGGATGATATGTGTTGGATATTATTCTCATCAGTAAATTTACAAGGCAGAAGAAATTGTACTGAAGTGTGAATCCATAGGCTTGGAGAGAGACTGCTGGGCCAGCCACATTTCTTTTGTGACTCTTCTAGTCTACTAGATTTATAGCAGAGCACAATAACTATTAAATCTGAAATGTTACGTAATTTCAGAACTCAGTTTCCTCTAAGCTGCAGTGGACGCTTGAAGGTCTGGGATGGAACAACATGTTCTAGACTCTGGGTGCAAAGGCTAAAGTGGAAACTGTAAAGGAAATCTCCTGGAAAGCAAAGCCTGGGTCTGCACCCATAACTCACCACCATGTGCTTCCTCTGAAGTGTCACCCCTTGAGCTTAGGGAGCTCTTTTATTGCCAGCAGCACATTTTATACATCTAAGCATCGTCTTCAGTAACTGGATTTATTTCTGTTATTAAAGAAAGACATTGCTTTGCATTTGGTTTCTTGGAGCATGGTATGGTGGGAGTGGAAAATTCTTTAATGTTTCTGAATGTGGCTACAATCAGATCCTCATCCAGGTTCTGCCTGTGAGGTTTATTTAAGAAAAGAGTTTGTTTTTCTTCATGTTGTCGAACACCATGTTTATTTTTTTCCAAGTGTTGCCATTTATAGTCTGAGATTTGTGTGGTGATCTGGTTTAGGTCTCTTTGAACAAATAAAACCTTTCTTGGGAATGTAATTATTTTTTCCTTAGGCACTGTGGTGGATATTTGGTGAAAGAGAAGTAGTGTTATTATTCTTCCCCTTTAGGGAGTGAAATTTACATGGACTTCTGTCCCACTGCATAACAAGGATTTTAAAGGTGGGAATGAGCGGCTGCTGCGGTATGATCTAGTAGAAAGAGCACTAGGCTAGGACTTAAGACCTGCCCTAATCTTGACTCTCATTAAATAATTGTGTGTTTCCACATCTCTGATTTACTCTGTTGGATTGCATCTGATTATGACTATTACCATTCATTACATTTAATAAAAACTTGATTATAGACATTTAAAAACATATATGAAAGAAGAGGGAATAATATAAAGTGAACATGTATACATCTCCCAATTTCAACAATCATCAGTACAGTCAGTTCTGTCTCATCTGTGCCTACACATACCAGCATCCCTGTCCTTCTACCCCAGAACTATGTTGAAGCAAATCCCAGATGTCATATCATTTATCTGTAAGTACTTCATTATACATCTCAAAAAGATACAGACTTTTTAATAAAAAACACCATCACAATTATTACACCTAAAAATTAACCCCCCAAAATCCTTAATACCATCAAACTCCCAGTCAGTATTCACATTTTCTCGGTTTTCATATATATATTTTTAACATCTTTATTGGAGTATAATTGCTTTACATTGTTGTGTTAGTTTCTGCTGTATAAGAAAGTGAATGAGCTATACGTATACTTATATCCCCATATCCCCTCCCTCTTGCATCTCCCTCCCACCCTCCCTATCCGACCCGTCTAGGTGGTCACAAAGCACAGAGCTGATCTCCCTGTGCTATGCGGCTGCTTCCACTAGCTATCTGTTTTACATTTGGTAGTGTATATATGTCCATGCCACTCTCTCACTTCGTCTCAGCTTACCCTTCCCCGTCCCCATGTCCTTAAGTCCATTATCTACGTCTGCATTTTATTCCTGTCCTGCCGCTAGGTTCTTCAGAACCATTTTTTTTTTTAGATTCCATATATATGTGTTAACATACAGTATTTGTTTTTCTCTTTATGACTTACTTCACTCTGTGTGACAGACTCTAGGTCCATCCACCTCACTACAAATAACTCAATTTCGTTTCTTTTTATGGCTGAGTAATATCCCATTGTATATATGTGCCACATCTTCTTTATCCATTCATCTGTCGATGGACACTTAGGTTGCTTCCATTTCCTGGCTATTGTAAATAGTGCTGCAGTGGACATTGTGGTAAATGACTCATTTTGAATTGTGGTTTTCTCAGGGTATATTCCCAGTAATGGGATTGCTGGGTCATATGGTAGTTTCTATTTCTAGTTTTTTAAGGAACCTCCATACTGTTCTCCATAGTGGCTGTATCAATTTACATTCCCACCAACAATGTAGGAGGGTTTCTTTTTCTCCACACCCACTCCAGCATTTATTGTTCGTAGATTTTTTGATGATGGCCACTCTGACCGGTGTGAGGTGATACCTCGTTGTAGTTTTGATTTGCATTTCTCTAATGATTAGTGATGTTGAGCATCCTTTCATGTGTTTGTTGTCAATCTGTATATCTTCTTTGGAGAACTTTCTATTTAGGTCTTCTGCCCTAAATTGGAATGGGTTGTTTGTTTTTTTTGATATTGAGCTGAATGAGCTGCTTGTATATTTTGGAGATTAATCCTTTGTCAGTTGCTTCATTTGCAAATATTTTCTCCCATTCTGAGGGTTGTCTTTTCATCTTATTTATGGTTTCCTTTGCTGTGCAAAAGCTTTTAAGTTTCATTAGGTCCCATTTGTTTATTTTTGTTTTTATTTCCGTTTCTCTAAGAGGTGGGTCAAAAAGGACCTTGCTGTGATTTATGTCATAGAGTGTTCTGCCTATGTTTCCTCTAAGAGTTTTATAGTGTCTGGCCTTACATTTAGGTCTTTAATCCACTTTGAGTTCATTTTTGTGTATGGTGTTAGGGAGTGTTCTAATTTCATTCTTTTACATGTAGCTGTCCAGTTTTCCCAGCATAACTTATTGAAGAGGCTGTCTTTTCTCCATTGTATATTCTTGCCTCCTTTATCAAAGATAAGGTGACCATATGTGCATGGGTTTACCTCTGGACTTTCTATCCTGTTCCATTGATCTATATTTCTGTTTTTGTGCCAGTACCATACTGGCTTGATTACTGTAGCTTTGTAGTATAGTCTGAAGTCCGGGAGACTGATTCCCCCAGCTCCGTTTTTCTTTCTCAAGATTGCTTTGGGTATTCAGGGTCTTTTGTGTTTCCAGAAATACTGTGAAATTTTTTGTCCTAGTTCTGTGAAAAATGCCATTGGTAGTTTGATAGAGATTGCACTGAATCTGTAGATTGCTTTGGGTAGTAGAGTCATTTTCACAATGTTTATTCTTCCAATCCAAGCACATGGTATATGTCTCCATTTCTTTGTATCACCTTTAATTTCTTTCATCAGTGTCTTATAGTTTTCTGCATATGAGTTTCCTTAGGTAGGTTTATTCCTAGGTATTTTATTCTTTTTGTTACAGTGGTAAATTTGAGTGTTTCCTTAATTTCTCTTTCAGATTTTTCATCATTAGTGTATAGGAATGCGAGAGATTTCTGTGCATTAACTTTGTACCCTGCTACTTTACCAGATTCATTGATTAGCTCTAGTAGTTTTCTGGTAGCATCTTTAGGCTTCTCTGTGTATAGTATCATGTCAACTGCAAACAGTGACAGTTCTACTTCTTTTTTTCCAGTTTGGATTCCTTTTATTTCTTTTTCTTCTCTGATTGCTGTGGCTAAAACTTCCAAGATTATGTTGAATAGTAGTGGTGAGAGCAGGCAACCTTGTCTTGTTCCTGATCTTAGAAGAAATGGTTTCAGTTTTTCACCATTGAGAACGATGTTGGCTGTGGGTTTGTCATATATGGCCTTTATTATGTTCAGGTAAGTTCCCACTGTGCCTACCTTCTGAAGGCTTTCTATTATAAATGGGTGTTGAATTTTGTTGAAAGCTTTTTCTGCATCTATTGAGATGATCATATAGATTTTTGCTTTCAATTTGTTAATATATCATATTGATTTGTGTATATTGAAGAATCCTTGCATTCCTCAGATAAACCCCACTTGATCATGGTGTATGATTGTTTTAATGTGCTGTTGGATTCTGTTTGCTACTATTTTGTTGAGAATTTTGCATCTATGTTCATCACTGATATTGGCCTATAGTTTTCTTTCTTTGTGACATCTTTGTCCGGTTTTGGTATCAGAGTGATGGTGGCCTCATAGACTGATTTTGGGAGTGTCCCTCCCTCTGCTATATTTTGGAAGCGTTTGAGAAAGATAGGTGTTAGTTCCTCTCTAAATGTTTGACAGAATTCGCCTGTGAAGGCATCTGGTCCTGGGCTTTTGTTTGCTGGAAGATTTTTAATCACAGTCTCAATTTCAGTGCTTGTGATTTGTATGTTTATATTTTCTATTTCTTCCTGGTTCAGTCTGGGAAGGTTGTGCTTTTCTAAGAATTTGTCCATTTCTTCCAGGTTGTCCATTTTATTGGCATATAGTTGCTTGTAGTAATCTGTCATGATCCTTTGTATTTCTGTAGCGTCAGTTGTTACTTCTCCTTTTTCATTTCTAATTCGATTGATTTGAGTCTTCTCCCTTTTTTTCTTGATGAGTCTGGCTAATGGTTCATCAATTTTGTTTATCTTCTCAAAGAATCAGCTTTTAGTTTTATTGGTCTTTGCTATCGTTTCCTTCATTTCTTTTTCATTTATTTCTGATCTGATCTTTATGATTTCTTTCCTTCTGCTAACTTTGGGTTTTTAAAATTCTTCTTTCACTAATTGCTTTAGGTGTAAGGTTAGGTTGTTATTTGAGATGTTTCTTGTTTCTTGAGGTAGGATTGTATTGCTATAAACTTCCCTCTTAGAACTGCTTTTGCTGCATCCCATAGGTTTTGGGTTGTCGTGTTTTCATTGTCATTTGTTTCTAGGTAGTTTTTGATTTCCTCTTTGGTTTCCTTAGTGATCTCTTGGTTATTTAGTGGCGTATTGTTTAGCCTCCATGTGTTTGTATTTTTTATAGTTTATTCTTGTAATTGATATCTAGTCTCATAGTGTTGTGGTCAGAAAAGATACTTGATACGATTTCAATGTTCTTAAATTTACCAAGGCTTGATTTGTGACCCAAGATATGATCTATCCTGGAGAATGTTCCCTGAGCAATTGAGAAGAAAGTGTATTCTGGTGTTTTTGGATGGAATGTCCTATAAATATCAATTAAGTCCATCTTGTGTAATGTATCATTTAAAGCTTGCGTTTCCTTATTTACTTTCATTTTGGTTGACGTGTCCATTGGTGAAAGTGGGGTGTTAAAGTCTCCTACTGTGACTGTGTTACTGTTGATTTCCCCTTTTATGGCTGTTAGCATTTGCCTTATGTATTGAGGTGCTCCTATGTTGGGTACAGAAATATTTACAATTGTGATATCTTCTTCTTCGATTGATCCCTTGATCATTATGTAGTGTCCTTCTTTGTCTCTTGTAATAGTCTTTATTTTAAAGTCTCTTTTGTCTGATATGAGAATTGCTACTCCAGCTTTCTTTTGATTTCCATTTGCATGGAATATCTTTTTCCATCCCCTCACTTTCAGTCTGTATGTGTCCCTAGGTCTGAAGTGGGTCTCTTGTAGACAGCATATGTACGGGTGTTGTTTTTCTATCCATTCAGGCAGTCTCTGTCTTTTGGTTGGAACATTTAATTGATTTACATTTAAGGTAATTATCGATATGTATGTTCCTATTACCATTTTCTTAATTGTTTTGTGTTTGTTATTGTAGGTCTTTTCCTTCTCTTGTGTTTCCTGCCTAGAGAAGTTCCTTTAGCATTTGTTGCAAAGCTGGTTTGGTGGTGCTGAATTCTCTTAGCTGTTGCTTGTCTGTAAAGGTTTTAATTTCTCCATCGAATCTGAATGAGATCCTTGCTGGGTAGAGTAGTCTTGGTTGTAGGTTTTTCCCTTTCATCACTTTAAGTATGTCCTGCCACTCCCTTCTGGCTTGCAGAGTTTCTGCTGAAAGATTAGCTCTTAACCTTATGGGGATTCCTTTGTATGTTATTTGTTGCTTTTCCCTTGCTGCTTCCAATATTTTTTCTTTGTTTTTAATTTTTGATAGTTTGATTAATATGTGTCTTGGTGTGTTTCTCCTTGGATTTATCCTGTTTGGGACTCTCTGTGTTTCCTGGACTTGATTGACTATTTCCTTTCACATATTAGGGAAGTTTTCAACTATAATCTCTTCAAATAATTTCTCAGTCCCTTTGTTTTTCTCTTCTTCTGGGACCCCTATAATTCAAATGTTGTTGCATTTAATGTTGTCCCAGAGGTCTCTGAGCCTGTCCTCAATTCTTTTCATTCTTTTTTCTTTATTCTGCTTTGTGGTAGTTATTTCCACTATTTTATCTTCCAGGTCACTTTTCCATTCTTCTGCCTCAGTTTTTCTGCTATTGATTCCTTCTAGAGAATTTTTAATTTCATTTATTGTGTTGTTCATCGTCGTTTGTTTGCTCTTTAGTTCTTCTAGGTCCTTGTTAAACGTTTCTTGTATTTTCTCTGTTCTATTTACAAGATTTTGGATCATCTTTACTATCATTACTCTGAATTCTTTTTCAGGTAGACTGCCTATTCCTTCTTCATTTGTTTGGTCTGGTAGGTTTTGACCTTGTGTCTTCATCTGCTGCGTATTTCTCTGCCTTCTCATTTTGCTTAATTTACTGTGTTTGGGTTCTCCATTTTGCAGGCTGCATGTTCATAGTTCTTGTTGTTTTTGGTTTCTGCCCCCCAGTGGCTAAGGTTAGTTCATTGGGTTGTTTAGGCTTCCCCATGGAGGGGACTGGTGTCTGTTTTCTGGTGGATGAGGCTGGATCTTGTATTTCTGGTGGGCCGGACCACATACGGTGGTGTGTTTTGGGGTGTCTGTGACCTTATTATGATTTTAGGTAGCCTCTCTGCTAATGGGTGGGGTTGTGTTCCTGTCTTGCTAGTTGTTTGGCATGGGGTGTCCAGCAGTGGAGCTTGCTGGCCATTGAGTGGAGCTGGGTCTTAGCATTGAGACAGAGATCTCTGGGAGAACTCTTGCCGATTGATATTATGTGGGGCTGGGAGGTCTCTGGTGGTCCAATGTCCTGAACTAGGCTCTCCCACCTCAGAGGCTCAGGCCTGACACCCGGCTGGAGCACTAAGATCCTGTCAGCCACAAGGCTTCGAAGAAAAGGGAGAATAAAAGTGAAAGAAAGTAAAACAAAAAAATAAAATAAAGTTATTAAAATAAAAAATGTATAAAATATATTATTAAAAAATAAAAAAAGTAATAAAAAAAAGAAGAGAGTAAACAAACTAATAAACTAATCCACCAATGATAACAGGCACTAAAAACTAAACTACGATAAACATACAAATCAGAAACTGGTCAGTCGCATACAGCAAACCCCAAGTCTACAGTTTCTCCCAAAGTCTATCACCTCAATTTTGGGATGATTCATTGTATGTTCAGGTATTCCAGAGATGCAGGGTACCTCTAGTTTATTGTGGATATTTAATCCGCTGCTCCTGAGGCTGCACGGAGAAATTTCCCTTTCTCTTCTTTGTTTGCACAGCTGCTGCGGTTCAGGTTTGGATTTGTCCCCGCCTCTGCGTGTAGGTCACCCTCTGGGATCTGTTCTTCACCCAGACAGGAGGAGGTTAAAGGAGTGGCTGATATGGGGGCTCTGGCTTAGTCAGGCCAGGGGGAGGGAGGCCTGAGTTGGGCGATCCTGTGGCGGCAGAGGCCGGCATGATGTTGCAACAGCCTGAGGCATGCCATGTGTTCCCCCGGGGAAGTTGTCCCTGGATCACAGGACCCTGGCAGTGGCGAGCTGCACAGGCTCCCAGGAGGGGAGGTGTGGATAGTGACCTGTGCTTGCACACAGGCTTCTTGGTGGCTGTAGCAGCATCATTAGCGTTTCATGCCCGTCTCTGGTGTCCGTGCTGATGGCCGCGGCTCGTACACATCTCTGGAGCTCGTTTAGGTGGTGCTCTGCATTTCCTCTCCTCGTGCACCCTGAAACAATGGTCTCTTAACTCTTAGGCAGTTCCAGACTTTTCCCCAGATTCCCTCCCGGCTAGCTGTGGTGCACTAGCCCCCTTCAGGCTGTGTTCATGCAGCCAACCCCAGTCCTCTCCCTGGGATCTGACCTCCGAAGCCGAAGCATCAGCTCCGAGCACCGACCCGCCCTGGCGGGTGAGCAGACAAGCCTCTCAGGCTGGTGAGTGCTGGTCGGCAGCGATCCTCTGTGCGGGGATCTCTCCGCTTTGCCCTCTGCACCCCTGTTGCTGCGCTCTTCTCCGTGGCTCCGAAGCTTCCCCCCCCGCCCATCTCCCGTCTCTGCCAGGGAAGTGGCTTCCTAGTGTGTGGAAACTTTTCCTCCTTCACAGGTCCCTCCCAGAGGTGCAGGTCCCATCCCTATTCTTTTGTCTCTGTTTTTTCTTTTTTCTTTTACCCTTCCCTGGTACGTGGGGAGTTTCTTGCCTTTTGGGAAGTCTGAGGTCTTCTGCCAGCGTTCAATAGGTGTTCTGTAGAAGTTGTTCCACATGTAGATATATTTTTGATGTATTTGTGGGGAGGAAGGTGAACTCCACATCTTACTCCTCTGCCATCTTCACAACTATCTCCTCAATTTTCATATATTTTTAAAGGTTTATTTGAGTGGGGATCCACATAAGGTCATACATTATGATTACTTAATCATATTTCTATTTTTAAAAATATTTATTCATTTATTCATTTATTTAGGCTGCACCAGGTCTTAGTTGTGGCACTCAGGATTTTCCTTTTGGTATGCAGGCTTCTTAGTTGTGGCATGCGGAGTCTTTGTTGCGGCATGCATGTGGGGTCTAGTTCCAACCAGGGATCGAACCTGGGCCCCCTGCATTGGGAGTGTGGAGTCTTACCCCCTGGACCTCCAGGGGAGTCCCCTTAATCATATTTCTTACGTCTTTTAGTCTATAAGTTTCCCTCCACTTTTCTTCTTTTTTTTGAATCCACATGGGGCTATTTAACACATTCTTTCTTGTTTGTATTTCCAGTACATTGATGGATCTAGAGAACTGATCAAGTCCAGGTTTGAGGGTTGGGTTTTTTGTTTCTTTGGTTTTTGGTTTTGTTTTGGTAAGATTACTTCTTACATGGTGTTATGTATTTCCTAGGAGGTACATAATGTCTTGGCATTTCTTTTTGTGAGTTATCAATCATTGATCATTTTCTAGGTCTGTTACTTCATTTTGAGTTGCAAAATGTTAATTCTGTCATTTCCTGTTTTCATTTTTAGCTGCAGAATTTCTATAAAGAACTTTTCATCATGGACTGTCATTCCCCTAAGGTAGAGGCTATAGAAGAAGTTTGATTCTTTCCATTTAAATACAAGTTTTCATAATAAAGGTGGTTCCCTAAAGTCTTGCAAAAATGACCCTTTTTTTGGAGGAGGGATGATCCATGGAAGCATTATTTTGAACACATGAGTTAAAATACATTTATCCATTTCAAAATATCATCTGAAGTTTATATAGTTGGAGCTTATGCAGGTTGTTCCCAAGACTTTTGACATGACCCTCCCCCACCCAGTAGTCTTTTTTTTTTTTAATTTTTAAATTTTATTTTTTTTCATACAGCAGGTTCTTATTAGTTATCTATTTTATACATATTAGTGTATACATGTCAATCCCAATCTCCCAATTCATCCCACCACCACTCCCCACCCCCACCACTTTCCCCCCTTGGTGTCCATACCTTTGTTTTCTACATCTTTGTCTCTATTTCTGCCCTGCAAACCGTTTCATCTGTACCATTTTTCTAGGTTCCACATATATGCGTTAATATATGGTATTTGTTTTTCTCCTTCTGACTTACTTCACTCTGTATGACAGTCTCTAGGTCCATCCACATCTCTACAAGTGACTCAGTTTCGTTCCTTTTTATGGCTGAGTAATATTCCATTGTATATATGTGCCACATCTTCTTTATCCATTAGTCTGTTGATGGGCATTTAGGTTGCTTTGATGTCCTGGCTATTGTAAATAGTGCTGCAGTGAACATTGGGGTGCATGTGTCTTTTTGAATTATGGTTTTCTCAGGGTATATGCCCTGTAGTGGGATTGCTGGGTCATATGGTAATTCTATTTTTAGTTTTTTAAGGAACCTCCATAGTGTTCTCCATAGTGGCTGTATCAATTTACATTCCCACCAACAGTGCAAGAGGGTTCCCTTTTCTCCACACCCTCTCCAGCATTTGTTGTTTGTAGAGTTTCTGATGATGCCCATTCTGACTGGTGTGAGGTGATACCTCATTTACCTCCCCCACCCACTACTCTTAGATAGCTTCTTTGCTTTTGGAATGACAAGATGTTCCAGGCTCATCTTGTGCATTTCCTGTCCCCAACCTGGATTCAGTCATTTTTTTTCATAAAGCCCTGATTCCTTTTAGTGGGATTTGATGTTAAGACGTCATAGGGGCAAATATATATAATATAAATAAATATATTTATTTTTAAAAGGTGAAGTAGACCATGAATTCTTACTGTTGCTTAAAACCAGGACTAGAGAGTTTTTAATTATCTGTTTTATATCTTTATCTCCTTTCAACCTTGTTGAAAATCTTGGTTCTTAACAACAGCAAAATAAGTACTTATTTGCATTATTTCACAGTATATATTCAACCATCTCAGAATAATGATGCCAACCTACAGTATGACTACTGAAAATGACTTAAGATATATCATTACTATATTTTAAGTTACTCTAAATTATTGTATTTTAGAATCACTTGTAATAGGTACTCTCTGTATGGTTATGCCATTAAATGTATACATATTTATGTTCATTTTAGTTGCAGTTTTTAGGAATTGCTTTGTCAAATTAAATTTATTTTATAATTATATAAAATAATTACATGTTTCTAAAGGCATATCTACAGAATAAGCTATTTGCAAAGAAGTGTGGCTTCTGTCCCTGGTTCCTGTACCTTGTTCATTCCTATTCCCTATAGGTAACCATTTAAAAATTTCATGTTTTGTCTTTCTGTTTTTCAAAAGATATAAACATGTACATGGGTTAAGGTTTCAGTTCTACAACACTGCTCCCTCAGCTACCTCCCGCCACCCCCACTTCAGACACCAGTCACAAGTCCAGGTTGTCACCTCTGCTTCTGAAGGACTATAGATTAGAAGTTCCCATTGAAACTGTGCACCTCAGATTGGCACTTGAACCCCTGTGCCAGGACTTGAACCCAGCCTAAACCCAGACTGGGACTTGAACCCACGCGGCTGGGATTCGTACCCGGCCAAAACCCATAGTCTTCCAACTGAGATCACACACCTGGTTTCAGGACTTAATGAAGCTCAGGTTCTTGATGTCTCATCACAGGAAGAATTCAGTGAGAGAAAAAGTGATAGGTAAGAAGTGGATTTATTTAGAGAGAAAAACACTCCACAGGCAGAGCATGGGCCATCCCAGAAGGCGAGAGCGGCCTTGAGAGAAACATACTCCACAGACAGAGTGTGGGCCATCTCAGAAGGTGAGAAGGGCCCCAGGGTATGGGGTTGTCAGTTTTTATAGGGGCGGGTAATTTCATAGGCTAATAAGTAGGAGGAGTATTCCAGCTATTTCAGGAAGGGGGTGGGGAATTCCAGGAATTGGGCCAATGCCAGTTTGATCCTTGTGGTCAGTGTTGGAACTGCCATGACGCCTGTGGGTGTATCATGTAGCTTGCTGATGCGTTACAGTGAGTGTGTACTGAGGCTCAAGGTCTAGTAGAAGTCAACTTGTCTGCCATCTTGGATCCATTTGGTTCTAATCAATTTATGTCATGTCCTTAGGCTATGTCATTCTTTCAGAGGTTGTGCCCTGACCCCTTCCCTCCTGTTTCACCATGACCCTCTCCTTGGGTTTTATTAATTGCTAGAGCAGCTCACAAAACTCAGGGGAACATTTTACTTACTAGGTTACCTGTTTATTATAAAAGGATATAGTTCAGAAACAGCCAGATAAAGGAGATGCATAGGGCAAGATATGTGGGGAAAAGGCTCGTAGCTTACATACCATCTTTAAGTGCACCACTCTCCCCAGATCTCCACGTGTTCACCAACCCACAAGCTGTCTGAAACACATCCTTTTGGGTTTTTATGGAGGCTTTATTACATAGGCATGATTGATTAAATCATTGGTCATTGGTGATAGATTGAACCTGCAGCCCCTCTCCCCTTCCTGGAAGTGAGAGGAGTGGGACTGAAATTTCCAACCCTCTAATCACAAGGTTGGTTCTTCAGGCAACCAGCCTCCATCCTTAGGTGGGGTTCAAAAATCACTTCATTAACATAACGAAAGACACCTTTGCTGCTCTTATCACTTTGTAAGTTCCAAGGGTTTTAGTAGCTCTATGCTAGGAACAGTGGACAAAGACCAAGTATATTTCTTATTATACATGATGATATAAAATCTTATGGTTCTGGTTTTGAGGTTTTTAATCCAAACTAGGGAACCCAGGAGAACAAATAAGTTTGAGGGTCAAGAAATGATGGGTGGGAAACAGTAAGTTGGTTTTGAGCATGTTGAATTTGAAATCCTATGGAGCATCTGAGTGGGAATATCTAGTTGGAAACCATATTATAGATTCCAGGAGATAGGTGTGAACTAGATGTGTGGTTCTAGATGTAATAGCTGAAGCTATGCATGCTCATGAGACCTGTCAATTTTGTATATGGTAAGAAGCAGGCCATGGTTGGAAATAAGGCTGCCAGTCTAACTGCTAATTTTCCTGCGAAATGTGACCCCTGTCAGGATCACAGGCCCTGAGAACACAAAGACAAATGCCATCATCCTCTCTGCATCTTTTGAGAGAGGGTGATCTGTTCATTGCCCAAGGCAGAGGAGCTTACTTTGAAAGCACTAATTAAATTATGAAATGTAAATAAGATTTAATTGGAGGAACCTCAGAGGAAGCCCTTTCCTAAATAAATCTTGATTTCTTGATGAATTGGTTTGGTAGGATAGAAAGGGAAGAGTGAATAGGATTAGGTTCAGATTCCTCTGAGTTGTTCTGCTGGGATATAATGCTTATATAAATGCCTAAGTTGAAGGAGTGTGTCACTAAGAGGGAATGGGATTTGGGGACTGAGAACTTTTGGGAGGGGTGAGCGGTGGTGGCAGATGAACTTTAATGCATCCTTTATTATTTGGGATTAAATTCCGAAAGAGATCCTTGGCCATTCAGTGACTGGTTATCTGGTCTGAACTGCTTCCTCTGATGCCACGAAGCCCAAGGGATGGCGACACAGTGTGGCAGTCTTGTGACTGCAGTACAGCTCTCGTGCCATGGAGTGAGGGAGGGCTGGAGGGCGTGTTTTGAATATAAATGTTGGTCGCTGTGGTTAGTGTCCTCAAATGTTCCCTTCCCTCAGCATTTTTAATCCTGTTGCTCTTTCCTTCATTTATCTGGTAGCCACAAGAAACTAATTTTCTCAAACTTTGGTCTTTTTGAATCTTTGGTCCCTTATTTAACAAACACGTTTGTGTGGTTACTATTCCACTCTCTGTCTAATTTCATCTTCAGATTGACCCCGTGACTTGGAATTATTCATTCCATTTAATATCTGAGGAAGCCAAATCATAAAAGGTTTTAATGAGTTGAATTAGCTACTATGGCTAGTAAGTTATAGAGCTGGAATCTGTATTCAGATCTTCTGATTTGAAGATAGTACTCTTTTCTTGACTGCATCTACCTTTATACATCATGGTAGTAAAGGTGAAGAAGAACGAGCTAGTGGAAGGGAGACACTATTTGAAAGGAGTTTCTAAGAATTAGAAGATGCTTCTTGAACTTCAGGAAACTATCATTTTTTTGAAAGGAACAAAAATTCTCATGTGATTTCTAGGGCCTTGTTATATAGGCAAATCACATCACAATGTTCTTTTACAACATAAAAATCCTGAATAGCTGAGCATAAAGGGATGCCCTTCAGGGTAGGATCAATGAATTCCTTTTAACTTTTTATGTCCCCTTAAAGGGGCTACAGCTAAAAGTGTGGAGGTGAGAGAACCATAAATCATGGACGTTGAAATACTAAATGCTGTGAACATAAATGTTTCGATAAATACTAAGTGGTATCAAATTCTGCTGTGAAATTCCAAAGTGTAATATAATCCTTTAGTGTGAGGAAAGAAGTCTCCAAGTGAACAACAGTTAAAGGTGGTCAGCGTGGCTTTTATATTTTGAAAAGGGAGCAAAGCTTAACACTGCTGCGTGTCAGTCAGTCCAGAAAGAGCAAGGGAATGGCTGTTTCATGCTGATGAGTTGTTTGTACTTTTTTCTACTTTACACCTTTCTTCTTGTTTAATATATACAGGTATACATTATATAGCTATTATGTATACAGAGGCCTTTTTGACATCAAAGATTCTGGTTTTGCAGTTTGGATAATCTATAAGATTATACCGACCATAACATAGCAGGCACATGCCAGACACTTGACCCCTAAAAGGGAGTCACAGGCCATGACATATTTAAACACAGTGAGAAGTGAAGTGAACAGCCAGCATGCTCTTGAACAAATGTGCATTGTTGTTAAAATTGAAACCACATGTTGATTAATAAAACATAGGTGCAACCTAACTGAAAATGTGTGGACAGTTGGAACCCTGAGTATATTATTATTTTTTAAATTTATATTTTGTCTGTGGGTCTTGAGGCCCCATACTCTGTTTTCATAGTGAAAGTCAGCAACACAAGCTCAGCTGCATGGAAGGCGCTGGGCGCCAAAAGACCAGGTCTTCTCTAGTTGCTGGGACCATGGAAAGATTTCAGCTGCTGCAACAAGAGCCTAACCAGATCTTTCTAAACCATGTCAAACCTGAACTTACCTGAGGGGCTAAATCACAGCCTGCTGAGCCAGACATCTCTGAATACAGCAGTAATTCAATGGCTGTTTATTACTTTATGGAAAATTCAGCCATAGACAGTTGTATGAAGAGATATTCAACAAACTAAATGTTTCAAGCTTCATTTAGTTTGAAATAACACAGGTTTCTTCTTCAGAGCTCCAAGTTTTTAGCTCTGGTGCATCTATTTTTTGTTTATTGGCAACTTAAATTAAGACAGGTGAGAGCTGTTGAATTTTCTCTGCAGGCAGATGAGAATGATGAAATAATGATTTATTTGTGTATCCTTTGTGCAGTAACAGCTAGAGTTGTCCGGAAATCCCATTAGTAATTTCTTTTTGCTTCTGTTCTATATATTTACTTGGAGCCAGCAATAGAAAAGTTGAGGGGAAAGAGGAGAGAGAACATAGGCGGAGAACATAGGAGGAGAACATAGTAATTTCTTTTTCTGTTCATTGGCGGAATTTTTCTCTTTTTGGAAGGAGCACGAGGTCTGTGGGACGAGCGTGAACTCCTGCACGGGAAAGGAACCCCTTGTTCCCATTCAGTATGCTTTCTTCTTACATATTTCTAGGGTTACTACTTTGCCTAGGTGAAAGCAAAGGCTGAAGCTACATAACCAGTCTCCCAGGTAATAAAGTACCCTGACTTGATTTCATACCAGCAGCCTGTTTCACCGCAGATAATACTTACAGTTCATTTTTTATTTTAATATTCTACTAAGACCTTCTCCTCCTAGGTGTTCATTTATTTATTTATTCAGCACATATTTAAGGACATACTTTGTACATAATTAAGTGCTAGATTTTTAGAGAAGAGAAAAGAAATTATACAGTAATTCATGTCTCTTTTAACCTAGAGGTGAAAAAAACTCATACACACTCATAAGAACAAATTGCACACTAAAAAAATGAGTTCACAAAGTAGCATTAGATGAAGGGAATAGAAAATAAGTTATGTCAGTTCAGAAACAAGGGAGACTTAACATTTCACCATGAATGGGACTGATTCTTGGAATCAGAGAGGGCCTTGTGCGGTGTCTTAGTGGCTTGGTAGGGGTTGTATGGGAAAGGAAGACTGAGCCTCTTTCCAAGAATGTGGAGGGTTAGGACCCAAACTGCAGAGGCAAAATAAGCGTGGCACATTTAGGGAAGTGTGAGTTGACTAGTGTCTAGAGTGGAAGTTTCACTGAGGGAAATATCTACTTATTCTATAATTTTAACAAGTATTATACTGAGTTCCTACTACTCTGTGCTGCGTGCTTTGTATACAAAGATGAAAAAGGCAGACATGGTTTCAGCCATCAAGGAGGTTACCATCTGGTAGATGGCAGGACAGTAAACATGGGAATAATAATTTATGAAAATTATTAGGTAAAACTTATTAGGAAACATACAAGGACCTATGAGTGAAAACAGGGGAAAACAACTGGAAAATAAGATAACTTTGTGTGTATTGTGGCCCAGAGGAGGCAATGTGATGTTGTATAGTTAAATAGTGTGTTCAGATCCCAGCTCTGCTGTGGGACTTGGTGAGTTATCAAACCTATCTGAGCAAAGGTCTCCACCTTTGGAAAATGGAATACCACCTGCTTTACAGAATTGCCATCAGAATTGAATGAAATAACATAACATATATGAAGTAACATCCACAGTCTTTAACACGTAATAGATTCTGAGTAAGTGTTAAAACCCATCGTTCAGTCATGCCAAAGCACCAGAGAAATAAAGAAATGCTGTTTTTTTTTTTTTTCTGTTAGAAAAAGGCTCTGCAATGTTTATATAAGTTAACATGGTTGGTTAGAGAGTCACAGATAAGGTCTCCTCATCACTACCTATACCTGTTGGGATGGTGATGGCTTAGTCAGTAGCCTTAGAATATGAACACTCCTCTCATAGAGGCTGCACACGCTCTGGATTTGTCTTTTCTACTGTTATTTTGGTTGTGAAAAGTATATGCCATTTTTCATGGATGAATATAAGACATGCTGGTTTAATGACTGCAGGGTGGCAATAAATTCAGCAAGTGCAATTTTCCCTTTGATCAAAATAGTTAATACCATGCAAAACCCCTGTCCTTCCCACAGAAGTCCTTTTTCTGCTTTAGGAGTTGTTGAATCAAGTCCAAGTTATATTAGGACTCTGAAGTGTTCTTTCCTTTCTCATTAAAGTGGGGACTCTGAAAATTGGGTCAAAAAATATTGTTTCCTTGTCCAACCTGACCTGTTGTGTTCCACTAGTATATCGATGGATGCCTCGTGATGCCAGCAGGCTACTCAGGGTAGTGGATAGTAAGCAGTCGGAACAGGACGCGGTTTCTGATGCTCTTGGAGCAGTGGATTTGTCTGTGAAGGTTCCTATGTGAATATTTATGGTGCCATTATTTTCCTTTGGTGGTATCTGCCTGGAAGTTACTGCATCTTGGCAGATATGGTTCTGTTGTTGTTGGAGATACCAAGAAATTGGAGAGGCAATTTCATAAAATAGTGAGGAATTAAAGTAAAGAGCCATTGACCTTCAAGAATCCCTGAACTCACGGATCTGGGAGAAGGAATTACAGTTTCCAACTGGTATGAACTAAAGTTCTCAAACTGGATGTCAAAAGTCAAAACACTAAATCAATAAAATATCAAGTCAGAGCCATTTTATTGTCAAAAGAAACCTTCATTTGTCCTTCACACAGTAAGATTTTAGTCTTTGCTGATGACTGCTGTTCTGTTTTGATTTAGTTCATATGTGGGCATGATACCTCCTCATTCCAGAACAGATTTAAAGTAGACAGTGGACATAGATTTTTAAGGCTGTTACCCAGGAAAGACAACTCAAAACTTCCAAAATATTTGGTGACACTGGATATCAAACATTAGTCGTATTCTTTTATTCCTCATGCTTTATTTCTATAGGTTTCTTCAGTGGTTTCCAGCTGTTTCTTGTCCCTTTGGCTGCTTTTCTTGCCCTTTCCATTCCATGTGGTCACTAACCACGATCCCTGGGCTTAGGAAGGGCTTTGTTCTGAGGAAATGAGAAGTGCTCTGAAGGGGACATTGACACTAGACCGAAATGGAAATGAGCAGGATGCTGTTCTTGCTTAAAAGGAGAGAAGTAAAACCAGCAAAATAAATGGTAGAAAATAAATGTGGATGAAATATTCCATTTCTGAAAGTTCATGCTTAATCTGACCAATAATACCCATAATGATTATCCTACTGAAATCCAAATCTGAGAACAAAATACACATGAAAGTATTTTAAAGTAACTATACCTGCCAAGAAATAGGCATAATTTTCCATTAGTAAATGAATGTGCTTCAACAGGGTTTGGTCCTAAATTAGGCACATGTTAAATTTCACTAAGTGGTATGATGTGCATCGGGTCAAGATGGCAGATGAAGTCCATCCTTTTGAACACACCTCCCTCCCATGTAAATGTTAAAATGAGAATTAGGTAGTGATAATGAAATAAACACATAATGAGAAGAATAGAAAGGGCTTTATTGAACAAACAAAATGTTTTAACAGGTGTCTGGAAGGCAGAGAACAGGTGGAAAAATGATGATTAGGAAAAAAGAATGGAGGAAACTGCAGCCTAGAAGACAAGCAGAAGGGCTGAAGATTTTCTCTGTATTTTTAAGTAGTACATACATGGCATCCGAAAGTCTTCCTGATTCCCTCATTATCTCCCCAGAGCCAACAAATAATCCATGCTTACTGATTTTAGATCCTAAATATCAACCAGTGTCTGTTCTCAGACATTTCCTGAAGTTCTCCTCTCCTTTATCACTCTATTGCCCTGCCATAGTTCAAACATTTACTGTCTCCAGTTTTGACCATTGCAGCAGCTTCTGTCTGGTCCCCCTATCTCCAGGCTTGGCTTGTTCTAACCTTTCAAAATGCAAATATTACTAACGAAGCCACCTTTCCAATTAAAATCTTGTAATAGTTTCCTGTGACTTTTAGAATAAGCAGGTTAGCAGAGGATGCAAAGTCGTAATCCTCATCTTTACTCCAGTGTCATTAACTCCAATCTGTTTCCCCTCTCCCCATAATTATCTATACTATTTATGTCCCAGCAGTAATGAACTTGCCCTTTTCAAAAAAAAGCCTTATAGTTTTCTATGTATAAATCTTTCACCTCCTTGGTTAAATTCCCTAAGATACTATGCAGCTTCACATCTCAGTGCTTTTGTTGATGCCACTTATTTTGATTGGAATGTCCTCTCTTGTGCCACTTCCCTGTCCCTTTGAGTTCTTTTCATGACATATTTCAGTTTATCTTTGAAAATGCTACCTAGTGGTCACCTTCACTGTGAAATCTTGCCTCCTTGAACATGCTTCTATTATTGCAGATATCAAATTTTATTGTGCTTATTTGTTTTAAATGTGTGTTTCTTTTATAAGACTGAGCTCTTAGAGCAGGATTGTGTATTTGCAGCTCTACAGCCCAAGGTTTTTTTTTTTCCTTCAAATTTAGAAAAATTTCAGCCACCGTTACTTTAAATATTTCTTCTGTCCCCTTCCTTTACAGAAACTCTAGTTACACCTATGTTAGGCCACTTGAAGTTATCCCACAGCTCACTGATGTTGTGGGTTTTTTTTTTTTATTGATTCTTTTTTTTCTTACTGTGTTTCATTTTGCATAGTTTCTGTTGCTATGTCTTGAAGTTCACTATTTTTTCTTTCACAAAATCTAATGTTGAATTAACCCCATTCAGTGTATTTTTCATCTTGGACATTGTGGTTGGCATCTCTAGAAGTTCAGTTTACATCTTTAAAAAATACCTTCCATGTCTTCATTGACCTTTTTGTATACATGGAATGAAGTTATAAGCTGTTTCAGTGTAATTGTCTGCTAATTCCAATATCTCTGTCAGTAGAGGTTTGGTTTCAATTGATTGTTTTTTTTTCTCTTCATTGTGTGTTGTATTGTCCTGATTTTTTCCATGCTTGTTAATTTTTTTTTTTTTAAAGAAATTCACGGTTATTTATTTATTTATTTATTTATGACTGTGTTGAGTTTTCGTTTCTGCGCGAGGGCTTTCTCTAGTTGCGGCAAGTGGGGACCACTCTTCATCACGGTGCGCGGGCCTCTCACCATCGCGGCCTCTCTTGTTGCGGAGCACAGGCTCCAGACGCGCAGGCTCAGTAATTGTGGCTCACGGGCCCAGTTGCTCTGTGGCATGTGGGATCTTCCCAGACCAGGGCTCGAACCCGTGTCACCTGCATTGGCAGGCAGATTCTCAACCACTGTGCCACCAGGGAAGCCCCTCCATGCTTGTTAATTTTTTTACTGGATATTTACCATTGTCATTTTTTACTTTATTGAGTGCTGGGTATATTTCTTTTTTTTTCTTTTTTTAAATACAGCTTTTATTATAATTGATATACAGAAATACCGCAAATATTTAATGTCATATGCATACACCCGTGAAGCCATTGCCAAAATCAAGGAAATAAGCATATTGATTGCTTCCAAAAGTTGCCTTATATCCCTTTGCTCTTTTGGTGGTAGGAATGCTGAACATGAGATCTACTCTCTTAACAAATTTGTGAGTACACAGCACCATTTTGTTAACTACAGGCACTATGTTGTACAGCAGATCTCTAGAACTTACTCATCTTGTATAACTATAACTTTATACCTATTGAACAACAACTCCCCATCTCCCCCTCTCCTCATCCTTTGGCAAACACCATTTATTTTCTGCTTCTATAAGTTTGACTATTTTAGATACCTCAAATAAGTGGAATCATGCAGTATTTGTCCTTCTATGACTGACTTCACTTAACATAATATCTTCTAGGTCCATCCATGTTGTTGCAAATGGTAGAATTTCTTTCTTTTTTTAAGGCTGAAAATATTCCATTGTTGTATCAATATATACTACTTGGTTTGAACAATTAGTTTGTTTCCATATCTTGGGCGTTATGAATAATGCTACAATGAACATCGGAGTGCAGATACCTCTTCAAGGTCATGATTTCAATTTTCTTTAGATAAATACTGATCAGTGGGATTGCTGGATGATTTGGTACTTCTACTTTTAATCTTTTGAAGAACTTCCATACTGTTTTTCATAGTGGCTGCACTCACCAACAGTGTACGGGGGTTCCAGTTTCTCCACATTATTGTCCACACTTTTGTTTTTTTGATAATAGCCATACTAACAGGTGTGAGGTGCTATTTCATTGTGGTCTAGATCTGCATTTCCCTGATGATTAGTGATGTTGACCACATTTTCATATACCTGTTGACCATGTGTATCTCTTCTATAAAGAAATGTCTATTCAGTTCCTTGCCCGTTTTTTAATCAGGTTACTTGAGGGTTTTTAAAATTGAGTTTTAGTCGTTCCATATATATTTTGGATATTAACCCCTTATCAGATATATGGTTTGCCAAGTTTTTCTTTCATTCCATAGGTTGCCTTTTCACTCTATTGATTGTTTCCTTTGCTGTTCAGAAGCTTTTTAGTTTAATGTAGTTCCAGTTGTCTATTTTTGCTTTTGGTGCCTGTGCTCTTAATGTCATGAAATTGTTGCCAAGAACAATGTCATGAAGCTTATCCCCCATGTTTTTTTCTAGGGATTTACAGTTTCAGATCTCATACTTGAAACATTAATCCATTTGAGTTGATTTTTGTGTATAATGTAAGATAAGAATTCGATTTTATCCTTTTGCATGTGGATATCCCGTTTTCTCAGCAGTATTTGTTGAGAGACTGTGCTTTTCCCTTTGTGTAATCTTGGCACCTTGTTGCAGATCAGTTGACTGTATACACATGGATTTATTTCAGGGCTCTCTGTTCCATTCCATGGGTCTATATGTTTGTCTTTATGCCAGTATTATATTGTTTTTATTACTATAGCTTTGTAATATATTTTGAAGTCAGGAAGTATGATGCCTCAAGCTTTGTTCTTTTTTCTCAAGATTGCTTTGGCTCTTTGGATATTTTTTTTTCCATAGAATTTTAGGATTGTTTTTTATATTCCTGTAAAAAACTATCATTGGGATTTTGATGAGAATAGCATTGAATCTGTAGATTGTTTGGGATAGTATGACATTTAACAATGTTAAGTCTTCCAGTCCCTGAACACAGGATGTCTTTTTGTCTATTTGTGTCTCCTTTAATTTCTTTCATTCACGTATTGTAGTTTTCAGTGTACAAGTCTTTCACCTCCTTAGTTAAGTTTATTCCCAAGGATTTTATCTTTTTGATACTATTATAAATAGGATTGTTTTCTTAATTTCCTTTTTGGGTAGTTTGTTATTGTATGGAAATGCAGTTGATATTTGTATCCTGAAACTTTACTGAATTTGTTTATTAGTTCTAACAGTTTTGGTGGGAATCTTTTTTTTTTTTTTTAATTTTTATTGGAGTATAGTTGATTTACAATGTTGTGTTAGTTTAAGGTGTACAGCAAAGTGAATCTGTTATACATATACATATATCCATTCTTTTTAAGGTTCTTTTCCCATATAGGCTGTTAAAGAGTTTTGAATAGAGTTCCCTGTGATGTACAGTAGGTCCTTATTAGTTATCTATTTTATATATAGTAGTGTGTATATGTCAGTCCCAATCTTCCAATTTATCCCACCCCCACCCCCTGGTAACCGTAAGTTTATTTTCCACATCTGTAACTCTATTTATGTTTTGTAGATAAGTTCATTTGTATCCCTCTTTTTTTTTAGGTTCCACATATAAGCAATATCATATATTTGTCTTTCTCTGTCTGACTTACTTCACTCAGTATGATAATCCCTAGGTTCATCCATATTGATGCAAATGGCATTATTTTGTTCTTTTTTATGGCTGAGTAATACTCCGTTGTATATATGTACCACATCTTCTTTATCCATTCCTCTGTTGATGGACATTTAGGTTGCTTCCATGTCCTGGCTATTGCAAATAGTGCTGCAATGAACATTGGGGGGCATGTATCTTTTCAAATTATGGTTTTCTCCAGATATACGCCCAGGAGTGGGATTGCTGGGTCATATGGTAGCTCTATTTTTAGTTTTTAAGGAACCTCCGTACTGTTCTCCATAGTAGCTGTACCAGTTTACATTCTTGGCGGGAATCTGTAGGGTTGCTATTTATAAGATCATGCCACCTGCAAACAGATATAACTTTTACTTCTTCCTTTTTGATTTGGATGCCTCATATTTCTTTCTTTCTTTTCTTCTTTTTTCTAATTGCTCTGGCTAGGACTTCCAGTACTATGTTGAATAGAAGTGGTGAGAGTGGGCATCCTTGCCTTGTTCCTAAGCTTAGAGGAAAAGCTTTCAGTTTTTCCTCTTTTAAGCTCTGAGCTTTTCAGACATGGCATTTGTTATCTCAAGTAAATTCCTTTTATACCTCATTTGTTGAGAGTTTTATCATGTATGGGTGTTGAATTTTGTCAAATGCTTTTTCCCTATGTATTGAAATAATCATATGATTTTTATCCTTCCTTCTGTTAATGTGGTGTATCACATTAATTGATTTGCATATGCTGAACCATCCTTGCACCCCAGAGATGAATCCCACTTGATCATGGTGTGTGATCCTTTTTATATATTGTTGAATTCAGTTTGTTAATATTTCATTGTGGATTTTTGCATCTATGTTCATGGCCTGTAGTTCTTGTAGCTTCTTTTTTTTTAATTAATTGATTTTTAAAAAAATTTTATTATTCATTTATGGCTGTGTTGGGTCTTCGTTTCTGTGCGAGGGCCTTCCTCTAGTTGTGGCAAGCGGGGGCCACTCTTCATCGCGGTGCGTGGGCCTCTCACCATCGCGGCCTCTCTTGTTGCAGAGCACAGGCTCCAGATGCGCAGGCTCAGCAATTGTGGCTCACGGGCCCAGTTGCTCCGCGGCATGTGGGATCCTCCCAGGCCAGGGCCCAAACCTGTGTCCCCTGCACTGGCAGGCAGACTCTCAACCACTGCGCCAGCAGGGAAGCCCCATAATTAATTGATTTTTTTAAACATCTTTATTGGAGTATAATTGCTTTACAATGGTGTGTTAGTTTCTGCTTTATAACAATGTGAATCAGTTATACATATACACATATCCCCATATCTCTTCCCTCTTGAGTCTCCCTCCCTCCCCCCCTCCCTATCCCACCCCTCTAGGTTGTCACAGAGCACAGAGCTGATCTCCCTGTGCTATGCGGCTGCTTCCCACTAGCTATCTATTTTACATTTGGTAGTGTATATATGTCCATGCCACTCCCTTGCTTTGTCCCAGCTTACCCTTCCCCCTCCCCATATCCTCAAGTCCATTCTCTAGTAGGTCTGCATCTTTATTCCCGTCTTGCCCCTAGGTTCTTCATTACCATTTTATTTTTAGATTCCATATATATGTGTTAGCATATGGTATTTGTTTTTCTCTTTCTGACTTCACTCTATATGACAGACTCTAGGTCCATCCACCTCACTACAAATAACTCAATTTCGTTACTTTTTATAGCTGAGTAATATTCCATTGTATATATGTGCCACACCTTCTTTATCCATTCATCTGTTGATGGACACTTAGGTTGCTTCCATGTCCTGGCTATTGTAAATAGAGCTGCAGTGAACATTTTGGTACATGACTCTTTTTGAATTATGGTTTTCTCAGGGTATATGCCGAGTAGTGGGATTGCTGGGTCGTATGGTAGTTCTATTTTTAGTTTTTTAAGGAACCTCCCTACTGTTCTCCAGAGTGGCTGTATCAATTTACATTCCCACCGACAGTGCAAGAGGGTTCCCTTTACACCACACCCTCTCCAGCATTTATTGTCTGTAGATTTTTTGATGATGGCCATTCTGACCGGTGTGAGATGATATCTCATTGTAGTTTTGATTTGCATTTCTCTAATGATTAACGATGTAGAGCATTCTTTCATGTGTTTGTTGGCAATCTGTATATCTTCTATTGGAGAAATGTCTATTTAGGTCTTCTGCCCATTTTTGGATTGGGTTGTTTGTTTCTTTGATATTGAGCTGCATGAGCTGCTTATAAATTTAGGAGATTAATCCTTTGTCAGTTTTTTCATTTTGTTTTCTGTCTCCTAGGGATCATTCTCCTTTTTTGCCCGATTTCTGGTGTCTTGAAAACCATTGTTTCACATATTTTGTCTAGTTTTTTGGTTGTTTCAGGTTATAGAGTAAATCTAGTCCCTGTTATTGCATCTTGGCTGGAAGTAGAATCCTCCAGAGTTTCACTTAAAAGTTACAGAAGATAGATGCTCAGAAGAATTATTCAGAAGCATTCAGAATATAGAAACAGAGGAAATACTTCCTAACTCATTCTGTGCAGCCAGCATTACCATAATACCAAAACCAGACAAAGACATTACAAGACAACTACAGACCAACATCTTTCATGAACATATATGCAAAAAAATACAATAATAAATGGGCAAGAGTTCCGAATAGAAACCTCAGCAAAGAAGATATAAAGATGGCAAATAAGCATATGACCTCAAGGTAATTCAGATTAAAGCAATGAAACATACTTTTACCATCCAATCCAGCAATTACACACCTTGGTGTAATTCAAACGAGTTGAAAACTTGTAGGCACACAAAAACCTACACACACATGTTTGCAGCAGCTTTAATCGCTATTGCTTCAAACTTGGAAGCAACCAAGATCTCCTTCAGCAGTTTAATGGATAAATAAACTGTGGTATATCCATAGAATTGAATCTTAATTAGTGCTAAAAGGAAATGAACTATCAAGCCGAAAAAGACATGGAAGAACCCATGCAGTTCAAACCCATACAGTTCAAACCTGTGTTGTTCAAGGGTCAACTGTATATGATTCCAACTCTATAACAATCAGGAAAAGGCAAAACTATGGAGACAGTAAAAGGATCAGTGGTTGCCAAAAGCTGGGGAATAGGGAGGAATGAGCAACCAGAGCACAGAGGATTTTTAGGGTAGTTAAACTGTTCTATATAATGCTATAATGGTAGATACATGTCATTATTCATAGTGGTGGATATATGTCATTATACATTGTACATTTGTGAAAACCTATAGATTGTACAACACGTATATTAACCCTAATATAAACTATGGACTTTGGAGGATAATGACTGGTCAATGTAGGTTCATTGATTATAACAAATATACCATTCTGGAGTGGGATGTTGGTAGTGGGACTGGATGTTATTTATGTGGGGGTGTGGGTTATATGGGAAATCTATCTTTCACCCAGTTTTGCTGTGAACATGAAGATGCTCTAAAAAATAAAGTCCATTAAAAACTAATTCAAGATTATCACCCAAAGAAACTTTGAACCATTTTGGTAAACCATTATTCCTATTTGATTTTATGATAAAAAAAATCAGTTATCCATTCCATCTCTTTCATAACCATCCACCTACTTCCCTCTCTCAAACCTACTAATAGAAGAAGTGTTTTCTTCCCATTTTCTATGTTGACCTACAAAAAGTGCACAATATTTTGCTTCATTCATGCTGAAGTCTGATGAAAGGGATCAGTCATTCATCTGATCCTTTGGTATAGGTTTCACTGAGGGTATATCAGTTTTTATAAATAATTTTTAATAGATACTCTGTAGGTGAAAGGGTTTTTAACATTCTGTAAAGCACATTGATGTATAGACTGTGAATGCTAATTGTGAAGTGCTGAGGTAGCTTAGTTGCAAACCAACCACTTTTGCATGTTGAATATTGTGCAGTGGGGTTGCTTCAGCTTCAACTCAATAGCTTAGTCTAGTCCTTATGCATAAATATGGGAGCTTGATTTCTATCTGGATATAAGACCAGAGTTCTGCCTTGCCTCCATTTTGTCTTTTATTAACTAAAAAGACAGAGAAGTGGCTGTGAGTGAAAGAAGAAAATAAAGAGAAATAAATGTTTTAGCCAATAAGTCAATTTAGAAATGTCGTTGTACCAACAGCCAGTGCCCACATGTTCCAAGAAGATATCTCATTTTCCTTATTCAGAATTAACTATCTTCCTCCAAATCTGTAATTCTTGTGACCCATGAGAGAAGTTAGGCTATATTAAAAATAACTATTTAGTTTTATTTAGATTTTGTGATTTCTTTTTAAAGGAATACCTCGGATTAGGTTGGGATCTTTACTGATCTGGCTAGGTTGTTGGAGAATTATCTCTGTGTGTGCAAGTTTAGGTTAATTTCTGAGTTTGCAAGATTCTGAAGTAAGTTTGAGACCACTATTAAAATGACTACGGTTTGTAGCATTAGATGATATTACTTACTCTGTGGCTGAATTCTCTTATCAAAAAGTTCCTAAAATTTATGAAAAGTAATAGTTATCAGAATCTATAACCAGAATAACACAACAGATAATTTATGCATTATGTCTTAGAATTGTTAAAATTTTGTGTTGCTGATCACCAACTACTCCAGCTACTCCATATTGGATGATAGGGACATAAACTAAATTTTTTATTGATGAACACAATTGGAGTGCTAGATGATGTTCAGTTTGTTTTATGTTTGAATTTGTTACTAAAAATTATTTCATGATTTATAACTTTCTAATGCCAATGAATCATACATCTATAAAATAATAAGATTTTTAGATGAAAAAAAATCTCTTACTATATTGGATCAGCCAAAAAGTTCATTTGGGTTTTTTTGGCCAACCCAATATATATCCATTCTGAGCATCAGAATACTTCTAGCAATTCAAACTAATGGACTATGCTGTCTAGAGGATAGTAATTCAGTGCTTTAGAAATGTGTGAGAGAATTAATTTGAGAATGATGGAAGTCACATTGGGGAATAAATGATACAAATTAAAATTAATTTCAACAGAGTTGTTTTGGCCTTACTTTCCAATTCATCCTCATCAGGAATTAATAAAAATCTTAGCAGGATGTGTTCAGGTTCTATTGATCCTATTCTCTTTCAACCATATTCTCTACTAAGATAGTCCATTCCTTGTGTGAGCTGTTGATTATTAATATTTTCATAGGAAAACGTAAGATACTTTAAAAGTAATGCCTTGATCTTATTTTACTTCTTTGATACATTGCATTTTGAAGGAGAGTTTTGCAGTTTCTCAAGGTTAATATGAAACAATGAACGTTTGTCAAAGAGTACTTTATTTCCCTCATATTGTATCCTCCACAGTGCAACTGCCATTAAATGTTTAATTGCTACACCTTAACTTTTTGGCTTATGTATATGGAAAGTTAATGTTGATTTCAGAAGTCATTGGTTATATTTCTGGGACATTATGAAATTAAAATAATTATTATCTCTAAACAGTTATAAAATTCAGAGGCTATAATGGAATAGTCTAATTTTACAACATTTATTTTCCATTTTACAGTTATTTTATTGTTACATATGTTTTCTTCAACTGATATTCAAAGGCCTGGAGTTAGCAAATCTCCCCATTCAGATACCAGTTCAGGAAGTAGTCAGGCTTAAGGCTTAGTACCTGAACATCTGTGTACAAATAGTTTGGTATAAAGTAGATTGCACTACCTGTGCACATCAGTGAGTCAGAGAAAACAAATTGGATTATATATTTTGGAAAATGAAATGTAATAAACATTGCCTGGGACCAGTGATTTAGATAAACCGAATGAAAAAGAAGAGTTTATTTTGAATCATCTGGCACTTGAAAAGGAAAAACAGGAAAGCCATATTGACTTTTAATGTAGGAAGATGGAAGATAACTTGCTTTTGGGTTTGGTAAGGAGTTTGGTGATGTCTTTTAGAGCAGTGGTTCTCAAACTTTATTGTGCCTAAGAATCAGCCTTGAGCTTTAAAAAATGCTAACTTCCAGGCCCTAACTCAGAGATTCTTTTTCAGTACGTCTCAGGTAGCGCTTAGGTAGGATTATTTGTTTTTTATGAACACCATGAATGATTCTCATGCAGGTAGTTTGTGGACTTTATTTTCTGAAACACCATCTTATACTATTTCTGTTAGCTTTATGTTCTTTCTGCCTGTCTAGATGTGTAGCAAAAAATATTTTGTCATTTGGTCAGAATCTCTTTGTTACTTTTCATTAATAATTCATATAGCAAAGATGAAATTTAAAAATATACATATTTGGTGTGTCAGACTGGAGAGTATAGGCACAGGTAGAATCAGAGGCTAACAATTTGACATTATATATTTTATCAAAGATTTCATACAATTTAATATCAATGATTTAAAATTCATATTTATCAAACTTTTTACTCTCCCTCATTTCCCGTGAATCAGTGCTCAATATAATCTGTCAACCAACAGCCAAGTGTAACAGAATTTGCATACTAAGACAGTATTTTGTAATGTATTTCCTTTATTTTACTAATTTCATAAATTATTAGAACTTTCTGATGCTGTTTTCATTTTGTATTCTTTTACACGTCTGACCTATTTTCATTATACAAAAGGTATTTTGGAACACTAGGGTACATTGGTGACAATATGTGTGTGTGTATGAGTGTGTGTGTGATTAGAGCTCCCTCTTAGGAGAAGTTTAGATATGTGAGGGGAAAGTGAAAGGACATGTGGAGATGAGGAAGATAGTAAGATATTAAAAAGAAAAAAAGTAGAGAGATGGAAAAGAAAGGAATTTCTTGCATGATCTATACCAAGGTTTATAACAATTGGCTTTTGTTAAGTTAATTTGATGGTTCAGTTGTGTAGGAGGGTAAGCTATATGCAAAGTTTTTCTCTGGAGTGACACAGCCATATAATCTGAAGAGTGGTCCTATTAAGGTCCATTTTCCATTTGCTGTAGAAACATCCCAATGACTTGAGAGGTAAAATGTCAGTTGTTCCTATCCAAGGGTAGCATTTGTGGTCGTGGTAGTGGTGGTGTTGGTAGTGTGGTGGTGGTTGTGGATGGGTTGATCCCTGAAATAAAGCAGATCGACTGCATACCAGGATGTGCCAGAATAGAAATAGAGAAAACTGGATGTCTGTGTGTAATTTATGTAAAATGCATAAACAACTTTGTGTCTCACGGGTATGGTTTAGAATAAAGAATGACTTAAAATCAAGAAAACAGACAACGGTGGTGTAAAGGGTTCGTTTTAAGATAAGCATAAAAGGACTTCTCTGGTGGTCCAGTGGTAAGGAATCCGCCTTCCAATGTAGGGGATGTGGGTTTGATCCCTGGTCAGGGAACTAAGATCCCACATGCCGCAGGGCAACTAAGCCTGCGTGCCAAAAACTACAGAGCCCATGTGCTCTGGATCCCGCGCCACAACTAGAGAAGAGGAAACCCGCACGCCACAACTAGAGAGAAGCCCGCGTGCTGCAGTGAAGAGCCCGTGCACCGCAACGAGTGCTGCAACAAAACATCCTGCATACGGCAACGAAGATCCCACATGCTGCAAGGAAAGATCCCGCATGCCACAACGAAGACCCGACACAGCCAAATAAATAAATAAATATTAAAAAAATAAAAAGATGAGAATAAAAACTCAAATGTGGAAATCAAAGCCTTAAGGAAAGCATTAAGTAAAACTCGTATCACTGGGTTTTAAATACTAAATTGATGAAAAAGATCATTAAATTAGTTTTAAATTGGATGTTTTGTACATTATGTTGTAATTACCACATTATTGAAGTTAAATAAGTTTATGTCTTTCAAAATAGCAATGACGATTAGCATAAACCTTGGGTTTAAAATTTAAATTGGGCATTGTCTCTTAGAATGTCAGACTGAGAGCCACATTTTGGGGAAATGATTATTAAGAGTTTAGGAAAGTAGTAGCTGCCACAAAGCCAGAAACCTGTCCCTTTAAATTTTTTTTCCGAAGTCCTGTGTAGTGCTAGATATGTTTTATTCACCCCTGTTAGGCTGAATCTCATAAGAAAGGTTATTTTAGGAAAAATATTAAAAATTTTTATTTATTTTTATTTATGAAATATAGGTGATTGTAGCTCAACTAATTGACCAAGGCTTGGAAAAAGCCATATATGTGTATATAGACACCCATTCAACTTACTAAAATTTAATTTTTATTTTTTTGCTACTTGCTAAAACAAAGCTTCATCTTTATAAGAACAAAAGTAACTGTTACTCATGAGGATAAAATCATATAAAATAACAAAATATCTTCAACTTGGAAATGGAGGAACAAAGATGAGGTGGACCAAGAAAAGGGGTAAAAGAATTTAGAATCACTCAGGATTGAGGAGAAAGTAGACAAAAAGATACCTTTAAATCATTCGGCAGTGACCAAGAACCACACAGTAGGAAGAAAGACCAGTACTCACTGTATAATTGGGGAAAAATGTAAGGAAGAGTGGAGCTATTAATACCAAGCAAATAGGGGAGTAGTGTATGGGATGACTGAGGCTGGTTCTCAAGCTGATACCTGTTGACTTGATTATTTGATAGCAGAGGTGGAGAAGTCCATGTAGAAAACACATTGATTGTGGTGAGGAGTACTAATTTATATTAAATAAAAAATGCCACATGAAGCTCATAAAAAATCTGAACATATACGCCAGTAATAATAAGAAAAAGCATAAATCTGTGAATTAACGTAAAAGTTAAAATGACAATAAAATGCTAAGACAGAAAGGGTGTATTTAAATGCAGATATGGACCCCATATGACTCTAGTACTTTCATAGAAAAAATAGAGTGCTTTTATGGGTATTTTTGACTCTACAATATATGACAGGAAGAGACGAGACTTAAGATTTTGATTTTAGACCAGAGCTCAGTGGAATAGTTAACAGGACTTTCAAAACTGAAAAAGCTCTAAGTTTCTTCAAGCAGTCATTGTTTCTGGTTCATTGACTAGAGAGAAATTTTTTTCACACAACTGAAAATTTATTTTATTTATTTAGACGCATCTGTGAAATCACTTTTCTCTTGAAAGATAGAAAGACTTTCCAGGTTAGTGTGTAGAAAAGAGTTTTTTTTAATGGAGTACAGAATTTCCTATTCTACATGTGCTTTTATGTCAATTTTTTAAAATAAATGAAGAGAATGTATGCTTTCTGTTTATTAAGTGTTAGAAAGGAGCTTTTATCTCTTGCTGATTTTCAAAGATGAATAACAGAGCTGTAGATGAAGTGGTAGACTCTAGGGTTTGGGTCTGGTTAACTTTAACAAGGTAAAGAGGAAGTACTCTTAGCTTTGTTAATTTAAGAATTCCACCTGGAAGGAAGGTTACAGAGCTGCCAGGGTTTGCCTGGTATTATAATTTTATAATGCCTTCATAACTTCAACATTTTTTGGGGGGGTTGAACATGAAATTTAACTCATTCTAGATATTGCAGATGTAAATTACATTCAATTTTGGTTGAAGGCTTAGACAGTTTTGAATGAGATAGAAGACACACTCAAATAGTTTAGATTTCTGTGGCTTCCTGGGAGCATTTGGGGAGCAGTATAAAAGCAGGTGCCTATAGTCCTTGTTTTCAGAATAGCAAAAAGCCCACAAAAGCTATTTAAATCCCTTCTGTTATATGAAGTCCAAATACCTTAAATCCAGTAGATTGAAAAAAAAAACTCCCTACTTTGAAACCAATAAATTTTGACAAATTCCAGGGAAATGATACATTTATCTATGATCCAAAAGAAAATCTCTTCATTTTTCAGTGTGTGGTACAAATATGTTTAGAGTGTCCATTATGTATTTATTCTTGGGAATACGTATTACTGTGCCAGTGGGCATGCCTTATATCAAAAATGGGTGTTTCAGCAGCAGATGTTTAAATTATACTTTCACTCTGTAGCAAGTAAAATCATTTTTGAGTATCAAAATAAATAAATACAGCAGTTTGACTGATATGTCCCAACTAGAATCTTTAACATAAGACAAAGAACTTTAAAATAAGACAAAAAGAAACAACATTTTTTTGGCAAGTATTACAGGAAGGAATTGCCTACACATAAGGATGGCCTTACTCATCCAGTTTAAATAGAATGGTATGTGTGATCTGAAGGTCATCTGGTGACTGATAGTTGGGGGGAAATATGTTGAACAGGATTAAGTGTAGGATACTGAAGATAGATTTTTTTTTTAATGTTGGAATCATTTTTATGGAATGGTCACTGTTCTTGTTGTACCCAACATGTATGATTCCCTTATATACAGGGATTATTAAACTGGAGCAGTGAGTCGTCTCAACATTATTATCAGTACAGTTAGCTCTGTATAGTTCATCTGTGGATTATCCACTTGGGTATTATTTGTGACTATTTTTCACTTTTGGATGTAATTGGACCCAATGCTTAGTATGTCCCATAGCCACACTCACCTGCTCAGAATATGTTGTAAATTATATCGGATCAACTATTTTCTACCGGTACTCTGTCTTTGTGCTCCCTTTCAGACCATGTAAAATGAAGACTATACAATATGAAGGATTTTTACTGGGATCAGCAGTACCTATATTTAGAATTGTCAAAAAATTGACTTCTTCAGCAGATTCTTTCAGTTTAATTCATTTATGGTTCCCATGATTCAGTTAGGTTTGGATTCAGTTACTAAAAGGAAAAGCTGTAGAAACTTAACTGAGCTATACTTCCATCCTGGCATTCCCAGGAAGGAATTAGAGCATTACAGGGGTGGGGGAGGGAGGGAGGGAAGGAGAGAGAGAAAGAGATGGGTGGGGCGGGGAACGTGAGTGCAAGCACACTGCGTGCCTGTGTAGGTGGTAAGATTGAGGGCTTAATTCTATCCCCTAGAAAAAAAGTCCCATTTCTCTTTGATCACCAGTCATTGCTAATACTTTGATAAGAAAACCACATGATGAACACAAATTTACAGTAGAAAAAAATTACTACTTTCTAAAGTCAGTGTAGAAGGATGTGGGTATTCTTTTCTCTTTTGACTCAGAGTAGACATCAGAAGCATGGAAACGAAGGAATTGTAAAAGAATTTTTAATGATAACCCCTCACGGTAATAGTTGAAGTACAATTCAGGATGTGTGCTCATGTCATAATTTCAGTGGCGATGATGAACTGTAATTATGTAAATATATGTGTATATGTGAATGTGTGTGTGTATGTGTTTCTTAATTCATTTAATGTAATGGAAATCAAGAGAACGCATCTAGAAGATGTTGGAGAGGGGATCATGTTTTTTAAATTGTTGGATATCTAAACTCAGGGCATCTGATAATCTTGAATAAGTTAAGTCCTGAAAATTCTGGGTAAATGATCTTCTACTATATAGTATTTGAATCTAGAGTTTCAAGTAGACAGCATCCACTTGGTGTTAGGTAATCTGGGTTATATCCTGAGATCCAAATCCCTCTATGAGTAGCATTAAATTTCCTTTGGTGGCAGTATGTGAACAGTTCCTTGATATTTCTCAGTTTCTGCATGTTTTGTCTTTTAGGGTGTTTGCCCTGTGTACATGGCTCTCAGTCACCCATCCTAAGTCTCTGCTTCTTATTTTGAATAATGGAGTTAATCACATTTCTTAATATTTCCTCTTGTGATTCACTGTGAAATATCCCAACAAGAAGGACTTTGTCCTTTAGAAATTTTGAAAAAATGTTTTGAGGTTAGGTAAATGTAGAGGCAGTAAAATATATTCTGTTCTTTACTTATAATCATCCGTAATTTTATACTGGGAAGTTTTAGCTTTGTGAATGTAATTCATTCAGTATCAATGATTGGTAGCTATGTGTTGCTGGCTGACTGCTGCTTAATAGGGTGTATGGTTGAACTTTATTCCATGGGAGCCCATTACACCCCTACATTCAACTAGTGATTATCTAGTGTTCATATGTTCATAATGAGAGACCCTGAGAAAAATTTCAGAGACCTCAAGTCAAACTATAATTACAACTGTAAAACAACAGTGTAATGCAGTGGAAAGAAGACTGAATAAATGCAATATGGAGACTTGTGTTTGATTTCCAGTTTTGTCTCTAACTACCTTTGGCCAAGGCAGGTAAGTCATTTAACCTCTATAATTTTTTATTTCTCATGTGTGCAATGTAGGGGTTGAATTTAGATAACCTCTTAATTCTTTCTAGTTCTAATATTTATTATTTGATATTATTAAATACCAAATTGTTGTTTAATTGGCCTTCTGCCATTTTGTCAATTAATTAAAAACCAAAATTCTTATGCAAGTAAATTAATAGCCCAGTGTATTAGCTAATTGGTTACTCAAGAAGTAAGCTATGGAATTTTTCAGGATTCTGTTTTGGGGCTTGTATATTTAGGATTCTCAGGAGAAAAAGGAGATTATCTCTATCTCCAGCTCCATATCTTTCCCTATCTCTCTCTCTCTCTCTATTTCTCTATCTAAATATCTATCTAGTTAGCCAATTCTCATATATGTATGTGTGTGTGTGTATATATATATATTCACACACACACGAATGCACACATGTGTGTTCATGTATGTATAATAAATATATAAATTTACTTATAAATAAAAAAAATAAGGTGTTGGCTCACATGATTATGGAGGCTGAGTAGTCCAGACCCAGGAGTTCCAGTCAAGTCTGGAGGCCTGAGAACCGGGAGGGCTGATGGTGAAAGTTCTAGTCAATCTGAGTTGGAAGGCAGGAGAAGACCAAGGTTCCAGCTCAAAGACAATCAGGCAGAGAGAACTTTTTCTTACTCAGACTTTTATTGTATTCAAGGCCTTCAGTGGATTCACTGAACCCCACCCACATTGGGAAGGGCAGTCTGTCTTTATCAGTCTACCAATTTAAATATTAATCTCATCCAGAAACACCCTCATAGACATACCCAGAAATAATGTTTAATCAAATAATATGGGCATGATGCAGTCCAGTCAAGTTGACACATGAAATTAACCATCACAGGACTGGAAGTTTCAACTGTAAGGAAAAATGAGAAAAAGTTTCTTTAAAATTATCTGTTTCATGAGATAACTACAACTAATTTTTTTCCTTCTGAGTTATTAGAAATCATAGTACTGTAAAATATACTGAAATAAACACTGGATATTCCCAGATAAAAGAAGCAGCATGGCTCTGGAGGAAAGCAGCAGATGATAACATGAATATTTTTGGAAGTAAGATGATTAAATAAAAATTAGAGATTGATGTGGATGAGATATGAGTTTGGTAAAAATAAATGTCAAGTAAAAAAAAATTATGTGAAGATTAAAATGACTCTTAAGCAAAGCCTTTTGGAAAATTATGAACCTGAGAGGTGGAGCTAGAAAGACCTGAGGGGTGAGACTCTGGTCTCTTCAGTCATGCTTGTTCAGACAGCCATCATCTTTTACTATTATCTTCTTGGACTCAGAGAGAGAAATGCATATTCACCTGTTGTTGCAGCTTTATATTGTGGAAAGAGTCCTAGGAGAGAAGTCAAAACATACTGAGCCAAGGCCTGGTGTTTCCACTAAAAAGTTTCCTTCAATTCCACTCAAAAATTCCTTTAACTTCTTTGTACCTCAAAGTCCTCATCTATAAAATGGCAATAAATTAATAACTTCCCACCTGACAAGCTCTACAAACATAAGGTATTAGTGTTCTTTATTTTCTTTATTATAGACGTTTTTCTCGTTGGTTTACTTTAAACTTTTTATAGTGAGAGCAAGAATTAGTGGAGTGATGTTTATTTGCTCCTTACTGTGTTTATACTATGTTGGCATGATAATTTACTTAGAAACATAGTGGAATTTACAATAAATAAATTTAATTTTGCTTCATTTAAAGCTGAATAAGAGGAAGGGAAATATGGCTATTTTCATATATTTTCCTCTGGAAATATCTAATCATGAAAAAAGTGGCTATTTTTGACCTACATTCAGTATTAACTACCATCTGAAGAACCTTTTTATAACTTTCAGAAACCTAAACCTCAATGTTGAAAGGTCTTCCAGGTTTTTTTAGGAAGGGATGATATGTTAATAAGAAGTCCACGAACAGGACATGCCTAAATTAGCCCTGAGTTCACTGTGGAGTAGAGTAGATTTTCCTTGGAAGTACAGGTTTAGTCTGCAAATTTTCAGCTGAGCTCTGATACAGGAGCATAAGTGATTGTTCTTTTAAAGCCACTAGTTTTAAGGTGCTTCTTATTGCAATAAGAGCTCATTGATGTGAGGGTGTAGTTTCCTTTAGAAAAAGAAGTATGTGTTACTCATATTTAAGTATGTAGGTAGTCAGGTACCTGGGTGCTCAAGTTGCATATTTTGTGAAAATTTTAATAAATACAGAAAATTACAAGAATAATATAATACCATCTAGAATTAACAAACATTGTTTTAATTTTTTTCTTAAAATTTTATTACTAAAATAATGCCCTTTTGATTTTTCACCAGAGCCAACTACTATCATAGATTTAGAATGTATCCTTATGATTCATGAATCATGAATAGCGTAACTGTGCTTTGTGCATATTAGAAACATTTGAGTGGATGTGAATATGCTTCAGATATTTCTCTATAACTTGCTTTCTTATTCAGTATTGTTTTTGTGATCTATATATGTGGATATATTGAGATTTAATTTATTCATTGTATTGGTCATATAGTATTCATTGGTGCAACTGATTTATTTGTCCATTCCCCTATTGATGAGTATTTAGGATGTTTCTAGAATTTTTTAAAAACAAATAAGGCTGCAGTGAACATTCTTTACTTGTCTGGAAAAGACTGTTGTCTGAGACATATGTGTAAGAGTTTCACTAGGTTATGTATTTGATTAGAATTGCTGAGCAATTGTAAACTCTGTGAGAAATTGCAACACTGCTCTCCAGTGTGACTTTACACTCCTATCTGAATAAATAGGACACTTAATGGCCCTACATCCTTGCCAAGTATTGATAGGTTTTTAAAGTTTTGCTATTATAATGGGTATGAAATAATGTGATATGTTCTGTTTTATTTCACATTACTTCTGATTATTAGTAAGGTCAGGCAACTTTGCAGATATATATTTGCCAGATATATTTGGGCTCTTCTGTTAATTTGCTTATTTTTCGTTTTGGTTGCTTGCCTTTCTCTTTTTGCTTTCTTGGAATTCTTTATGTGTTCTGGATAATGTTTCTTTGTTTGCTGTATGTACTGCAAATCTTTTCTCCTTGTCGATGTCTTCTCTTTTAAATTTTTTAATGGTGTCTTTGGTAGGCAGCCTCTGAGTTGACTCCCAGTGATTCCTACCTCCTGGTATTCATGACCTTTTGTAATCTCTTCCCCTTGAGTGTGAGCTGGACTTATTGGTTCACTTTCAACAAACAGACCATGGAAAAACTGGTGGGATGTCATTCTGAGTAGGTTGTAAAACAACTGTGGCTTCCATATTGGGTTCTCTCTATTTAGTGCATATATGTTTTGCTTGTTCTGAAATCATGTCATGAGTACTGTGCAGGGACTCATATGGTGAGGAACTGAGCCTTTTGCCAAACATCCACATGAATGAACTTAGAAGCAGATCCTCCACTTCCAGTTGAGTCTTCAGAAACTACAGCCTATATAACACTTCGACTACAAATTTTTGAGAAATCCCGAACCAGTATCATGGAGCCAAACCATTCCAGATTCCTGATCCTGAGAGACTATGTGAGATAATAAATATTTGTGGTTTAACCAGCAAAGTTTTGGGGGTAATTTGTTAAGCAGAAGTAGTTAACTACTAGGACAGTATCTTGTCATAGGAATTTAAAATTTGGTGTGATGAAAAAAAATCAATATTTATAAAATTTTTTTGTCATATAAATTCTAGCCTTAAATTTATAAAGATATTTATCTATTTTTTTTGAAAGTTTTCTTCTCATGGATTTCTTTGTTATGTTCTACTTTCAGCTTGATTACCGTATGTCAAGGTTTTATATTTTTGTCAGATAATCTTGTTGAATTGTCAACAATAATGTGGACATTATTTACTTATTTTAATACCTTCTTGATAGATTCCGTTGGGGTTTCTATGTAAACAAACATGTAATCAGCACATAATTACTACTTCAAATCTTCCATTCTGATATATTTTAAAAATCAACTTTATTGAGATATGATTTCAATTATAAATTAGTCGATTTTAAAGTTTTGATGAGTTTTGACATATGTATACAGTATGTAATCACCATTATAATCATGGTATAGGACATTTACATAACCCCCAAAAGTCTTTCATCCCCCTTCGCAGTTAATTGCTTCCTACTGCCCATAGCTCTTGGCAACCACTGATCTACTTTTTAACACTATAGTTTTAAATTCTCTAAAATTTCATTTAAATGAACATACAATATGCGATCTTTTGTGTCTGACTTTATTTCAGTTAGCATAGTGTGTTGAGATTCCCGTATTACCGAGTGTATCAGTAGATGGTTTCTTTTTATTGCTGATTAATATTTCATTATATGTGCATACTACAGTCTGTTTATCCACAGAAGATTGACATTTGAATTGTTCCAGTTGGTGATTGTTATGAATAAATCACCTATGGTGATTCAAATTCAAGTCTTTACGTGGACATATATTTTCCTGTCTCTTGGGTAAGTACTTAAGAGTAGAATTGCTGGGTCAAATGGTAAGTGTGTGTTTAACTCTATAAGATACTGCCAAGCTGTTTTCTAAAATGATTTTACATTTTGCATCTCCACCAGTAGTTTTGAGTTCCAGGTGGTTCCATATCCTTGCCAAAATTTGGTTTTGTCAGTTGTTTCAATTTTATCCACTCTAATGCGTGTGTAGTGGTATATCATTGTGGTTTTATTTGCATTTCCCTAGTGACTAATGATGTTGAGTGTCCTTTCATGGTTTTTTGCCATGTGTATACCTCCTTTGGTACATAACCTATTTAAATCTATTGCCCATTAAAAATTGTGTTGTTTATATTCATATTATTGAGTTATAAGAGGTTTTTATATTTTGTAATCTTTTGTCAAGTGTATGCTTTGAATATGTTTTCTCCCAACCTGTGGCTTGCTTTTTCCTTTCCTTAACAGTGTCTTAATAGTGTCTATAAAAGAGGAAGGCATTTAATTTTGGTAGAGTCCAATTTATCAATCTTATATAATTTGTGCTTTTTATGTCCTATGTAAGAAATCTAACTTAAAGTCACTAAGATTTTCCTCTGTGCCTTCTTCTGGAAGTTTTATAATTTTAGTTACACTTAGGCTATATTCTGTTTCAAGTTACTTTTTGTAAATGGTATGTGCTGTGGATTGAATTGCATTTTTTTGCATATAGATACTTGTGCTGGTACCATTTGTTGAAAAGACTCACTTCTCCTTTGAACTGCCTTGGCACTTGTTAAAAATAAATTGACCATAGAAGTGTGGGTCTATTTTGGGACTCCCTGTTCTGTTTCGCTGATATGAGATAAGTGTATGTTTTTAAACAGTCAAATTATAAGGAGAAAATTAGAGACCTTTAAGTCTACTTTCATAGTTTAAAAAAAAATGTTTCTCTTTAATCTTTCTGGAAATGATAATTGTCTATAATGTGATGTGACTGTAAACTTTATTTCTTCTAAATGTATCTACAATTGCCACTTGCCACTTACTGACTTCTTTTACCTCTGATTTCAAATATCACTCTAACCAAACATTTATATCTATATCTTTATCTATCACATATACGCACACTCATTAAGTATGAGTATTTCTGTTTCTAAGAAAGGCTGTAATTTTGTTGTTACTCTAGTTTTCCATTTCTCCAGCAATATCATGTTGTTTTCATGTACAATATTATAGTTATGTTTTATGGTAGAGAAAATCTTCTTTAAATATTTCTCTTGTTCAAAAATTTATTGACTATCACATCACATTCACTCTTCCAGCTGTTCTTTCTACATCTTGAAAAAATACATTGTTCCATGATTTTGTTCCTCAGTAGAGAACTGCTAACACTTTCCTTTTTTAGAAAAGGTATGATTGATATTTTTCAGCTTACGCACACTGAGAGAAGGCAACTGCACAGGCTATAAAGGAATCAGGCAGAACAAGTTTGGGTATGCCCTCACAGTGTAAACAAATCTGTCTACAGATGTGTTTCTGAAATAATGCATTGAATAATAATACACTGTAATTAATGTGGTGTCCTATGGCCCCTGGGCATCCAAGGAACTATAACTCAAAGTGTGATTTCTAAAGCACAGGACAGAAGGGTTAATAAATACCAGAACCGTGGAACAGCTTGATTTCCTACATCTCCTACCGCATGATTCAGAAATATTGTGTAAAGTATGTGAACCTAGAATATGTTTCATATCTAATCAGAGTTTCCTGCTCATCTTTTGAATGTAGGAGCTTCAGGGTCAATAGCTGCTGATTGGTTTTCATTAGTCCTTTTTCATAATTCTCCAGTGACAGGTCTTAAAACCAATAGGAATTCTGATTGGTACACTGAGTCTAAAATTTTCTGGCTTGTAATCAAACCTTCAGTATCATCTATGGTAATCTTTTTTGGACATGTTTTCCTTTAAATACTGTGCTATCTCTTAATGCTGTGTTACCTCTCCTGGCTTGAGATTCCTGGGTGTTAAATATGGATGTACATCTTTCATCAGTATGGATGTCCATCATATACTGTTGATCACCATAATGCATCTGCTGATGTCATCCAGTTTTAGAGAAGATAGCTGTGGTGCACTAACTCTGTTAGGCTGTAATGCTATTGGGGCCTATTGCAGTAAGAGTGGGGCTTTGTGTAGGAATGACAATGGGTGGGGCTCACAAGGTCATGGATTCAGAGGTAGTAACAGCATAATTCACAGACTCTAGATGTGCTTAGGAGGAAATATTTTTTCTGCTTAATATATCATTAACACGTTTTTTTCTCTTTACAACATTATCTGTACAAGCATAGTTTAAATATCAGAATAACATTCTCTTTTGTATACATACCATAATATATTTAATAAATGCAAACCATTTTCCTATTTAACTGTTTCTAAAATTCTGCTCTTTTCAAAAACCTGATGAGTGTGTTAAAGAGTATCACTAAATTGCTTATCACAAATGTTTTACAATTTTCAATTTCCCTAGCAAACAATATATGAGACTGTCATCAGTATCAGATTTTAATTAATTACTTATTTATTTTTCAGTTACGTTTTTAAATTAAATTTTATTGGAGTATAGTTGATTTACAATGTTGTGTTAGTTTCAGGGGTACAGTAAAGTGAATCAGTTATACATATACATATATCCACTCTTTTTTAGGTTCTTTTCCCATATAGGTCATTACAGAGTATTGAGTAGAGTTCCCTGTGCTATACAGTAGGTTCTTATTAGTTATCTATTTTATATATAGTAGTGTGTATATGTCACTCTCAGTCTCCCAATTTATTACCCGCCCCTCCCCAACTTCCACCTTGGTAACCGTAAGTTTGTTTTCTACATCTGTGACTCTATTTCTGTTTTGAAAATAATTTCATTTGTACCATTTTTTTAGGTTTCACGTATAAGCAATATCACATGATATTTGTCTTTCTCTGTCTGACTTACTCCACTCAATATGACAATCTCTGGGTCCATCCGTGTTGCTGCAGATGGCATTATTTTGTTCTTTTTTATGGCTGAGTAATATTCCATTGTATATATATACACCACATCTTCTTTATCCATTTATCCATCAGTGGACATGTAGGTTGATTCCATGTCCTGGCTATTGTAAATAGTGCTGCAGTGGAGTCCATCTATCTTTTCAAATTATGGATTACTCCAGATATATGCCTGGGAGTGGGATTACTGGATCATAAGGTAGCTCTATTTTTATTTTTTTAAGGAACCTCCATACTGTTCTCCATAGTGGCTGTACAGTTTACATTCACACCAACAGTGTAGGAGAGTTCACTTTCTCCACACCCTCTCCAGCATTTATTGTTTGTAGATATTTTGGATGATGGCTATTCTGACCATGTGAGGTGATACCTCATGTAGTTCTGATTTGCATTTCTTTAATAATTAGTGATGTTGAGCATCTTTTCTTGTGCTTTTTGGCCATCTGTATGTCTTCTTTGGAGAAATGTCTAGTTAGATCTTTCACCCATGTTTTGATTGGGTTGTTTGTTTTTTTGATATTGAGCTGTATGAGCTGTTTGTATATTTTGGAGATTAATCCCTTGTTGGTTGCTTTGTTTGCAAATATTTTCTCCCATTCTGTGGGTTGTCTTTTTGTCTTGTTATTGGTTTCTTTTGCTGTGCAAAAGCTTTTAAGTTTAATTAGGTCCCATTTGTTTATTTTTGTTTTTATTTTCATTACTCTAGGAACTGGATCAAAAAAGATCTTGCTGAAGTTTATGTCCGAGAGTGTTCTGCCTATGTTTTCCTTTAAGAGTTTTATAGTATCCAGCCTTACATTTAGGTCTTTAGTCCATTTTGAGTTTATTTTTGTGTATGGTGTTAGAGAATGTTCTAATTTCATTCTTTTACATGTAGCTCTCTAGTTTTCCCAGCACCACTTACTGAAGAGACTGTTTTTTCTCCTTTGTATATTCTTGCGTCCTTTGTCATAGATTAAGTGACCATATGTGCATGGGTATGGGTTTAACTCTGGACTTTCTATCCTGTTCCATTGATTTATATTTCTGTTTTTGTGTCAGTACCATATTGTTTTGATTACTGTAGCTTTGTAGTATAGTCAAAAGACAGGAAGCCTGATTCCTCCAGCTCTATTTTTCTTTCTCAAGATTCCTTTGGCTATTCGTGGTCTTTTGTTTTTCCATGCAAATTGTAAAATTTTTTGTTCTAATTTTTTGAAAAATGCCATTGGTGATTTGATAGGGATTGCATTGAATCTGTAGGTTGCTTTGGGTAGTATAGTCATTTTCACAATATTGATTCTTCCAATCCAAGAACATGGTATATCTCTCCATCTGTTTGTGTCGTCTTTGATTTCTTTCATCAGTATCTTATAGTTTTCTGAGTACAGGTCTTTTGCCTCTTTAGGTAGTTTTATACCTAGGTATTTTATTCTTTTGATGCAATGGTAAATGAGATTTGTTTCCTTGATTTCTCCTTCTGATTTTCATTGTTAGTGTATAGGAATGCAAGTGATTTCTGTGTATTAATTATTTGTATTAATGAAGGAAAATTATTTGTTGTCATTTTATTCTACATTTCCATTACTAGAAAGCTCAAGCATATTCATATGTGCTTAATACTTGGATTTCTTTTGTTCAGGATATCAACAAAAAAACATTATTTAATTTATATTTAGAAGCATGGTTGAGAGTTTATAAGACAAAGAAGGGAGAAATGATATTCCTGGCAGAGAATTCAGCATTTGAAAAGTCCAGGGGCTTCCCTGGTGGCGCAGTGGCTGAGAGTCTGCCTGCCAATGCAGGGGACATGGGTTCGGGCCCTGGTCCGGGAGGATCCCACATGCCGCGGAGCGACTGGGCCCGTGAGCCACAGCTGCTGAGCCTGCGCGTCTGGAGCCTGTGCTCCGCAGCAGGAGAGGCCATGATGGTGAGGGGCCCGCGCACCGCGATGAGGAGTGGCCCCCGCTTGCCGCAACTGGAGAGGGCCCTCGCGCAGAAACGAAGACCCAACACAGCCAAAAATAAATAAATAAATAAATAAATTTATAAAAAAAAAAAAAAAGAGAAGTCCATAGAAGTCTATAACAAGTGTCAGTGAACACAGTATTTTAGGTATTATTCTGGTCTTTCTGTTTTCTTACTGATTTGTAGGACCTCTTTATATAACAAATGTATTAATCCTTTATATCTTAGCTACTGCACAATTTTCCCAGTCAATTTTTTCTCTTTTTTGTGTTTTTCCAAATATTTATATGCAAAACAGAATACTTTGTGAAATAGAAGTCATTTTATTTATTCATTTATTTTACAATACTTTTTGATCATGTACTATTTCTGGACCATAGTCTTGCCTGTGAGGATATAGCTATACACAAAACGATCAGAACCCTTGACACTGAAGAGTTTACATTCCAGCTGAGAAGGAGAGCAAAAGCCAAAAGTAAATGTACAATGTGTCCCATGGTGATAACTGTTATAAAGAAAAATTAATCAGGACATGGGATCATTTGGCTGGAAACAGTGAGTAAGAGGAGAAAGGAAGGTGATGAGATCAAAGAGGAGCAGCTCTAAATGAATTAGAGCTGTGCAGGCAAGAACTGGATTATTAACTGAGAAGTGGAAGTCATTGGAGGGTTCTAAGCAGAGGAGTCATGTGGCCCATTTTGCATGATAAAAGGATCCCTCTGGCCACTGTTTGAAGAAAAGTCTTCAGGGAAGTCAAGGGTAGAAATAAGTAAATTAGTAAGAGGCTGTTTTAATAGTCTAGAAAAAGAGATGCTGCCTTGGTCTAGGGTAGTAACTGTGGATGTAGTAAGAAATGGGCACATTTTGCATACAGATATCTAAATTTTAGATTATATCTGTATCTGTATATTAGATTGATATCTGTATTTAGATGCAGACATCACAGGAGGTATCAAGTAGGAAATGGGATGAGTCTGGAGTTCAGGGAGAGGTGTGGACTGGAGATTGTACACATATGGACAGCATTTAAAAGCATGGGACTAGATGAGATCACCAAAGGAGTCAGAAGTCCGAGGATACTATGTGTGTGTGTGTGTGTGTGTGTGTGTGTGTGTGTGTATGTGTTTACCATTATCAGTTAAACAACTGGACATAACCATGTACTATGTAATAAGGTGAAACAGAATGGTCCACATTGGCTCCCTACCAAAAACTTGTTAATATTCCTGCTATTATCTGTATTCAAGATAGATTCTATCTTGTAAAAATTAGCTATGTGAAACAATTTTAGAATTACAGAATTTTGGATTGGGAGTGACTTTGGAGATAATTGTTCCATAGTTAAGGAAATTAAAACTGAGGCAGATCTTTTTTTCTCGATTTCACAGTGTGGAACACTTTGCACAATAGTATAATTTCTTCTCTATGTCCTCTTGAGGATTTTAACATTCAAGGTTACATGTGATTTGTATACAACAGAGATAAGAATAGTTTGAAAGCAAAATATGGTGTTTACATCTTTTAGCTCCATGTTATATGGGAGCCAGTCTCTAAGAGTTAGTCATCTGGAAATAAGGCCCAGAATTAGTTTCCATTACACGGTTCTTCAACTGGGTTCGAAACCATTCTTCTCATTTCATTGTCCTTTATTACCTCCCACGTATATCAAACACCAGGTCATTTTTCCATTTTGAAAAATAACTGCATACCTATGATAGAAAATGTGTTTTGTTCACTATATTAGAAATAGACACTAAGATGTGTAATGGATATCAGAGTCTGGTTATATTTCACATTGGATAAAAGCTGCAGCATTACATCATAAAACTCTATACATAGAACAGAGTGGAACTTTGGACAACAAAGTGTACAGAAGAAAATTATGTGAAATTGATGTTGGTATCAAACTCTTCAAACAGGTTACTGAATAAAATTAAAATATTTTCTTACAGTTTAATCTGCTCTTCTGTAAAGCGGAGAGAAATATATTCAGAAGAGCAGAATAAACTGCTCTTGCATTCCACTCCGAAGGAGGAAGTAGTATTGTTTTTTAACATCTTTATTGGAGTATAATTGCTTTACAATGGTGTGTTAGTTTCTGCTTTATAACAAAGTGAATCAGCTATACACATACATATATCTCCATATATCCTCCCTCTGGCATCTCCCTCCCACCCTCCCTATCCCAACCCTCTAGGTGGTCACAAAGCACGGAGCTGTTCTCCCTGTGCTATGTGGCTGCTTCCCACTAGCTATCTGTTTTACATTTGGTAGTGTATATATGTCCATGCCACTCTCTCACTTCGTCCCAGCTTACCCTTCCCCCTCCCCGTGTCCTCAAGTCCATTCTCTACATCTGAGTTTTTATCCCTGTCCTGCCCCTAGGTTCTTCAGAACCCTTTTTTTTTTTTTTTTTTTTTTTAGATTCCATATATATGTGTTAGCATACGGTATTTGTTTTTCTCTTTCTGACGTACTTCACTCTGTATGACAAACTCTAGGTCCATCCACCTCACTACAAATAACTCAGTTTCTTTTTTTTAAGGCGGAGTAATATTCCATTATATATATGTGCCACATCTTCTTTATCCGTTCATCTGTTGATGGACACTTAGGTTGCTTCCATGTCCTGGCTATTGCAAATAGAGCTGCAATGAACATTGTGGTACACGACTCTTTTTGAATTATGGTGTTCTCAGGGTATATGCCCAGTAGTGGGATTGCTGGGTCGTATGGTAGTTCTATTTTTATTTTTTTAAGGAACCTCCCTACTGTTCTCCATAGTGTCTGTATCAATTTACATTCCCACCAACAGTGCAAGAGGGTTCCCTTTTCTCGACACCTTCTCCACCATTTATTGTTTGTAGATTTTTGATGATGGCCATTCTGACTGGTGTGAGGTGATACCTCATTGTAGTTTTGATTTACATTTCTCTAATTATTCGTGTTTGTTGGCAATCTGTATATCTTCTTTGGAGAAATGTCTGTTTAGCTCTTCTGCCCATTTTCAGATTTGGTTGTTTATATTTTTGATATTGAGCTGCATGAGCTGCTTGTAAAGTTTGGAGATTAATCCTTTGTCAGTTGTTTCATATGCAAATATTTTCTCCCATTCTGAGGGTTGGCTTTTCATCTGGATTATGTTTTCCTTTGCTGTGCAAAATCTTTTAATTTTCACTAGGTCCCATTTGTTTATTTTTGTTTTTATTTCCATTTCTCTAGGAGGTGGGTCAAAAAGGATCTTGCTGTGATTTGTGTCATAGAGTGTTCTGCCTATGTTTTCCTCTAAGACTTTTATAGTGCCTGGCCTTACATTTAGGCCTTTAATCCATTTTGAGTTTATTTTTGTGTATGGTGTTACGGAGTGTTCTAATTTCATTCTTTTACATGTAGCTTTCCAGTTTTCCCAACACCACTTATTGAAGAGGCTGTCTTTTCTCCATTGTATATTCTTGCCTCCTTATCAAAAATAAGGTGACCATATGTGCATGGGTTTATCTCTGGGCTTTCTATCGTGTTCCATTGATCTATATTTCTGTTTTTGTGCCAGTACCATACTGTCTTGATTACTGTAGCTTTGTAGTATAGTCTGAAGTCTGGGAGCCTGATACCTCCAGCTCCATTTTTCTTTCTCAAGACTCCTTTGGCTATATGGGGTCTTTTGTGTTTCCAAACAAATTGTGCAATTTTTTGTTCTACTTCTGTGAAAATTGCCATTGGTAGTTTAATAGGGATTGCATTGAATCTGTAGATTGCTTTGGGTAGTAGAATCATTTTCACAATGTTGATTCTTCCAATCTAAGAACATGGTATATCTCTCCATATGTTTGTATCATCTTTAATTTCTTTCATCACTGTCTTATAGTTTTCTGCATACAAGTCTTTTGTCACCTTAGGTAGGTTTATTCCTGGGTATTATATTCTTTTGGTTGCAGTGGTAAATGGGAGTGTTTCCTTAATTTCTCTTTCAGATTTTTCATCATTAATGTATAGGAATGCAAGAGATTTCTGTGTATTAATCTGTATCCTGCTACTTTACCAAATTCATTGATTAGCTCTAGTAGTTTTCTGGTAGCATCTTTAGTATTCTCTATGTATAGTATCATGTCATTGGCAAATAGTGACAGATTTCCTTCTTCTTTTGCGACTTGGATTCATTTTATTTCTTTTTCTTCTCTGATTGCTGTGGCTAAAACTTCCAAAACTATGTTGAATAATAGTGGTGAAAGTGGACAACCTAGTCTTGTTGCTAATCTTAGAGGAAATGGTTTCAGTTTTTCACCATTGAGAACAGTGTTGGCTGTGGGTTTGTCATATATGGCCTTTATTATGTTGAGGTAAATTCCCTCTATGCCTACTTTCTGGAGGGTTTTTGTCATAAATTTGTGTTGAATTTTGTCGAAAGCTTTTTCTGCATCTATTGAGATGATCATATGGTTTTTCCCCTTCAGTTAATATGGTTTATCACATTGATTGATTTGCATATATTGAAGAAACCTTGCATTCCTGGGATAAGCCCCACTTGATCATGGTGTATGATCCTTTTAATATGCTGTTGGATTCTGTTTGCTAGTATTTTCTTGAGAATTTTGCATCTGTGTTCATCACTGATATTGGCCTGTAGTTTTCTTTCTATGTGACATCTTTGTCGGTTTTGGCATCAGGGTGATGGTGGCCTCATAGATTGATTTTTGGAGTGTTCCTCCCTCTGCTGTATTTTGGAAGAGTGTGAGAAAGATAAGTGTTAGCTCTTCTCTAAATGTTTGATAGAATTCGCCTGTGAAGCCATCTGGTCCTGGGTTTTTGTTTGTTGGAAGATTTTTAATCACAGTCTCAATTTCAGTGCTTGTGATTTGTCTGTTCATATTTTCTATTTCTTCCTGGTTCCGTCTTGGAAGGTTGTGCTTTTCTAAGAATTTGTCCATTTCTTCCAGGTTGTCCATTTTATTGGCATATAGTTGTTTGTAGTAATCTATCATGATCCTTTGTTTTTCTGCAGTGTCAGTTGTTACTTCTCCTTTTTCATTTCTAATTCTGTTGATTTGAGTCTTCTCCCTTTTTTCTTGATGAGTCTGGCTAATGGTTTATCGATTTTGTTTATCTTATCAAAGAACCAGCTTTTAGTTTTATTGATCTATGCTATTGTTTTCTTTGTTTCTATTTCATTTATTTCTGCTCTGATCTTTATGATTTCTTTCCTTCTGCTAACTTTGGGTTTTTTTGTTCTAGTTTCTCCCATTGCTTTAGGTGTAAGTTTAGGTTGTTTATTTGAGATGTTTCTTGTTTCTTGAGGTAAGAGTTTATTGCTATAAACTTCCCTTTTAGAACTGCTTTTCCTGCATCCTGTAGGTTTTGGGTCATTGTGTTTTCATTGTCATTTGTTTCTAGGTATTTTTTGCTTTCCTCTTGGATTTCTTCAGTGTTCTCTTGGTTACTAAGTAGTGTATTGTTTAGCCTCCGTGTGTTTCTACTTTTTACACATTTTTTTCCTGTAATTGATATCCAGTCTCATATCGTTGTGGTCAGAAAAGATACTTGATACGATTTCAATTTTCTTAAATTTGCCAAGGCTTGATTTGTGACCCAGGATACGATCTATCCTGGAGAATGTTCCCTGAGCAATTGAGAAGAAAGTGTATTCTGCTGTTTTTTGATGGAATGTCCTATAAATATCAATTAAGTCCATCTTGTGTAATGTATCATTTAAAGCTTGTGTTTCCTTAGTTACTTTCATTTTGGTTGATGTGTCCATTGGTGAAAGTGGGGTGTTAAAGTCCCCTACTATGATTGTGTTACTGTCGATTTCCCCTTTTATGGCTGTTAGTATTTGCCTTATGTATTGAGGTGCTCCTATGTTGGGTGCATAAATATTTACAATTGTTATATCTTCTGTTTGGATTGATCCGTTGATCATTATGTAGTGTCCTTCTTTGTCTCTTGTAATAGTCTTTGTTTTAAAGTCTATTTTGTCTGATATGAGAATTGCTACTCCAGCTTTCTTTGGATTTCCATTTGCATAGACTATCTTTTTCCATCCCCTCACTTTCAGTCTGTATGTGTCCCTAGGTCTGAAGTGGGTCTCTTGTAGACAGCATATATACGGGTCTTGTTTTCTATCCATTCAGCCAGTCTATGCTTTTGGTTGCAGTATTTAATCCATTTACATTTTAGGTAATTATCTATATGTATGTTCCTATTACCATTTTCTTAAATGTTTTGAGTTTGTTATTGTAGGTCTTTTCCTTCTCTTGTGTTTCCTGCCTAGAAAAGTTCCTTTAGCATTTGTTGCAAAGCTGTTTTGGTCGTGCTGAATTCTCTTAGCTTTTGCTTGTCTGTAAAGGTTTAAATTTCTCCATTCAAACTGAATGAGATCCTTGCTGGGTAGAGTAATGTTGGTTGTAGGTTTTTCCGCTTCATCACTTTAAGTATGTCCTGCCACTCCCTTCTGGCTTGCAGAGTTTCTGCTGAAAGATCAGTTGTTAACCTTATGGGGAGTCCCTTGTATGGTATTTGTTGTTTTTCCTTTGCTTCTTTTAATATTTTTCTTTGTGTTTAATTTTTGATAATTTGATAAAATGTGTCTTGGAGTGTTTCTCCTTCGATTTATGCTGTATGGGACTCTGCGCTTCCTGGACTTGATAGACTATTTCCTTTCCCATATTAAGGAAGCTTTCAAATATAATATCTTCAAATATTTTCTAAGTCCCTTTCTTTTTCTCTTCTTCTTCTCGGACCCCTATAATTCACATGTTGGTGTGTTTAATGTTGTCCCAAAGGTCTCTAAGACTGTCCTCAATTCTTTTCATTCTTTTTTCTTTATTCTGCTCTGCAGTAGTTATTTCCACTATTTTATCTTCCAGGTCACTTATCCGTTCTTCTGCCTTAGTTATTCTGCTATTGATCCCTTCTAGAGAATTTTTAGTTTCATTTATTATGTTGTTCATCACTGTCTCTTTGCTCTTTAGTTCTTCTAGGTCCTTGTTAAACGTTTCTTGTATTTTCACCATTCTGTTTCCAAGATTTTGGATCATCTTTAGTATCATAACTCTGATTTCTTTTTCAGGTAGACTGCCTATTTCCTCTTCATTTGTTTGGTCTGGTGGGTTCTTCCTTGCTCCTTCATCTACTGTGTGTTTCTCTGTCTTCTCATTTAGCTTAACGTACTGTATTTGGGGTCTCCTTGTCGCAGACTGCAGGTTCGTAGTTCCCGTTATTTTCGATGTCTGCCCCCAGTGGCTAAGGTTGGTTCAGTGTGTTGTGTAGGCTCTGTGGTGGAGGGGACTAGTGCCTGTGTTCTGGTGGATGAGGCTGGATCTTGTCTTTCTGGTGGGCAGGACCATGTCCGGTGGTGTGTTTTGGGGTGTCTGTGACATTATTAATTTTGTCAGCCTCTCTGCTAATGGGTGGGGTTGTGTTTCTGTTTTGCCAGTTTGGCAAAGGGTGTCCAGCACTGTAGCTTGCTGGTGTTTGAGTGGAGCTGGGTTTTAGTGGTGAGATGGACATCTCTGGGAGAGCTTTTGCCATTTGGTATTAGGTGGAGCTGGGAGGCCTGTGGTGTACCAATGTCCTGAACTCAGCTCTCCCACCTTAGAGGCACCGGCCTGACACCCGGGCAGAGCACCAAGACCCTGTCAGCCACACAGCTCAGAAGAAAAATGAGAAAAAAAGAAAGAAAGAAAGAAGTAAAATTAAATTAAAATGTTACTAAATTAAAAAAATTATTGAAAATGAAAAAAATTAAAAAGTAATAAAAAAACAAGGAAGAAAGAAAGAAGAGAGCAACCAAAACAAAAAACAAATCCACCAATGATAGCAAGCACTAAAAACTATACTTAAGAAAAAATTAAAAAGAAAAGGACAGACAGAACCCTAGGACAAATGGTAAAAGCAAAGCTATACAGACAAAATCACACAAAGAAGCATACACATACACACTCACAAAAAGAGAAAAAGGAAAAAAATATATGTATATGTGAAAAAATAAAAAAGAGAGCAACCAAATCAATAAACAAATCTACCAATGATAAGAAACTCTAAATACTAAACTAAGCTAAACATAACACCAGAAACAAATCAGATGCAGAAAGCAAACCCAAGTCTACAGTTTCTCCCAAAGTCCACCACCTCAATATTTGGATGATTCCTTGTCTAGTCAGTTATTCCAGAGATGCAGTGTACATCAGGTTGATTGTGGAGATTTAATCCGCTGCTCCTGAGGCTTCTGGGAGAAGTTTCCCTTTCTCTTCTTTGTTCACACAGCTCCTGGGGTTCAGCTTTGGATTTGGCCCCGCCTCTTTGTTTAGGTTGTCTGAGGGCATCTTTTCCTGCCCAGACACGATGCAGTTAAAGGAGCAGGTTATTAGGGGGCTCTGACTCACTCAGGCCGGGGGAACGGAGGGGTATGGAATGCAGGGTTAGCCTGTGGCAGCAGAGGCAGGCGTGACATTGCAACAGCCTGAGGCATGCCATGTGTTCTCCCGGGAAAGTTGTCCCTGGATCATGGGACCCTGGCACTGGTGAGCTGCACAGGCTCCTGGGAGGGGAGGTGTAGATAGTGACCTGTGCTTGCACACAGGCTTCTTGGTGGCTGTGGCAGCAGCCTTAGCGTTTCATGTCGGTCTCTGGTGTCCACGCTGATAGCCACAGCTCGCACCCATCTCTGGAGCTCTTTTCGGCAGTGCTCTGAATCCCCTCTCTTCACACACCCCAAAACAATTGTCTCTTGCCTCTTAGGCAGTTCCAGACTTTTTCCCGGACTCCCTCCCAGCTAGCCGTGGTGCACAAACCCCTTTCAGGCCGTGTTCATGCAGCCAACCCCAGTCCTCTCCCTGGGGTCTGACCTCCGAAGCCGGAGCCTCAGCTCCCAGCCCCCACCTGCCCTGGTGGGTGAGCAGACAAGCCTCTCGGGCTGGTGAGTGCTGGTTGCTGCCAGTCCTCTGTGCGGGAATCTCTCCACTTTGCCCTTTGCTCCCCTGTTGCTGCGCTCTCCTCCGTGGCTCCAAAGCTTCCCCCCCCACCACACCCTGTCCCCACCAGTGAAGGGGCTTCCTAGTGTGTGGAGACTTTTCCTCCTTCAAAGCTCCCTCCCAGAGGTTCAGGTCCCAACCCTATTCTTTTGTCTCTGTTTATTCTTTTTTCTTTTGCCCTACCCCTGTACATGGGGAGTTTCTTGCCTTTTGGGAAGTCTGAGGTCTTCTGCCAGCATTCAGTAGGTGTTCTGTAGGAGTTGTTCCACATGTAGATGTATTTCTGATGTATTTGTGGGGAGAAAGGTGATCTCCATGTCTTACCCCTCCCCCATCTTGAAGGTCTCCTGATTAAAGAATAAATGGCCAATCTAAAGCAGAGCAGTATTATAGTTTGCAATGATAGAAATGACCACAGAGGAGTACTCAAGTCAGCTCATCTTCTCACTCTCAGTTCCTGTCTCTTTTTGGAGTGAAGAGAAAGGAAAACCTGGTCTCTATATGTGCCCAACTAAGGAAAGGATAGTTAACTGAGGAAGTAGTATTGATGTAATGCTTCCTGCTTCCACTCTGTCCATTCATTTCACTGGGGAAAGCCAAGTGTCCATGGTCCTTTCACTGGCTTTGGTTATGGTATTTGTTAGATGCAAGCATTGCCTCTCTATCTTTCCAGGTGGGAAACAAATGGCTACAAGGTCATGATTTGGGGGATCATGATGGGAGAATTAAGCATACCAGACGTCATGTATTTAAGTGAATGATCTTTTATCCCCTTAATACTCTATGTCTATCTCACAAATTGGGTAGATTCCCTAGGTCAAGAGCTGTGATTAAACTTTTAACAAACTTTTAACATCTAGCATTATCCATTAATGCACTAAATATTATACTTTTCTTGGAAATTCTGTAAGTGTGAGATTATTATTTAGTGGCTGGGCCAGAAGAGCAGAAGGCCAGTCATCCCTCTTTTGAGTCATGGATGAATGGATGGAAGCCATCTGAACCAGCCAGAGTTTGCAGATGGCTTCCAAACTGGGTTGTTTTTTATTTGACAGACATTGAACAGAAGAGTATTAGGGTGAATTGCAGAGAAAATCATGGTTAAAAGAAACGCCTTAATGAAAATAATAGATTTACTGAGCATGTTATTTATACTTATTATACTGGTTTCTTAACTTCTGAATGAAATATAAAACATCCTAATGTTAGTAAGCTAGAAAAAATTTTGGAGAGAAGTGGTATGGGCAGGAAAGTAGGGATTGTAAAATGTTTAGTAACATTCATGGCAACATCTGTAAGCAAATTTAAAATATATAAAAAATAAATAGGATCACTTCCTACCCCTCTTACACAGACGCATAATTTCAAACCATCTCTACTTGAAAAACAATATTACGTTGCGCTTGATAGAGGTTGATATTGCCAAGAATGTGCTTTTTAGCTCTAGTGGTTTTGAGTTATGAATACACAAAACAAGGGTTTTGAATATTTTCTTGAATTAGGGAATTATCTCTACCCTTTCTGCATTCTTATTACTTGAAAATGTCAGTTATAGGGCCTAAGCTATACTATTTTGTGATATCATGAAGACATGAGCAGTTTGCCTAGGAAAGAGTACATTGTTGTTTTACTTTATGGTTCCCTACCTCACAATATTAAGAATACTTGTATAGCATTTAGGCTTTGAGTTTAGAAACTTCAAAGAGGTTTTTGAGTTTACTGTCTTCATGTGTTTGTTGAATTCATGGGCTATCCCTTGGAAGTGCTAATGGGGCATCCTACCCGAGGGGGCAGATTCCCCTCCATTTGGCAAAGCTCTTGGAACTTTAATATATTGTTCTGCCTATAAATGGAGTCTGTTCTCTTTTTGTGGGAACAACTGCTTTAGAGCTCTTGCTCCAAAATAACTACTGAGTAATACACGATGATACATTGTGCATGGTGTAGCATAGCAAATGATTATTAAAAGTCTCAGTGTGCGGAGAAGAGCTTAAGAGTATACATGCAACATTTCCTCTGAAAACACAGAGATCTTTAACTTGTGTGAGCTAGTCTTTTTTTCCCCCCCGAAAGAAATCAGCATGCAGGACGGATCTGCCTTATATGAGGAATCAAAACTATCTAAATATAACATCATATATTACTATCTTGGAAGAATTTTCTTATTATTGGTGTTACCGGCTAATTGGTAATGTGGTGGATAGTTTAAATTATATATTAGGACGTGCAAGGCATTCAAAACAAAAAAAAAGAGATCAGGATAAAGAAAGCTTATGGCGAGCAAAGGAAAAAAAAATGAAAACCTAAATAGAGTTCTTTTATGGTTTGGATAATAGTAGGAAAAATGAGACATGAATCCAGATTTAAAAAATATTATAATAATGATTAGTTATGCTTTATGTGTGGTTTCTGTTCCTTTGATATCAGTCAACTGTTTCTCTGAATTTGACAAATGGAAACTGAGTTTTGGACATTTATTTTAAAATAAGTATTTGCTTTTATTAGGTTTGTTTCATGTAATGAGCTTTGATATGATTTAGTGAAAATAAGTTGCATGAATGAATGATATTGTGAAATCTCCTTGAATTCCTTGGAAGAAAACTGCATTAAGAAGATAGGGTTTTAGAAGCTGTGTTATCTGGATATTTAGTTATAATTGAAGAATTATTGGGTCATACTGATGCATAGTCTCAGTTTAGCACTGTTTTGAGGAAGAGTTTAAAAAAATGTTTACTTGGTTTTGAGTAATGTGAGTATGGAAAGATAACACATTTTCCATTTTTAAAGCAATCAAATGTATATATTTTTCTTTTTCTTATTTGTATACCATACCAAAAGAAGAACTCAATTTTAGGATTTAGAGCTTTCTGGGAGCTTGGTCCTCATCAAGGGAAATTTTGTGGGTAACTTACAAGGGTGATGACATTATAAGATAATAAATATTTATCTTTTTAAATAAAATATATAACATAATTTCATATGCCTAGACTTATATAACTTGTAATGATTATGGAGTTTCAAAAACACATAGCTTTCTTTGATATTTGTTTGTGGTTTTGAGCTACATTTTCCCACAGAAGAGGATAACTCTATACTCTTTTTTGGGGTTTGTTTTTTCCTTTATCATATTTTTGTGTTAAGAACATCCCACCTTTATAAATTAGCTGGAACAAATGGTATTACTGTTCTGGGAAAGTGACATCTGTTATCATTCCACAGCCTTAAGTGTTTCCTGGTAGAACACACTCTGATAAAATCTGTGTAACTTAAACAATTATTATAATATAGTTTTCAAACTTAACCTAAAATGTTAGACATTCTGTGGAACCAACTTTGAAAAGAACTCACTAGCGGAGTAGATCTTATTAATAGTAATTAATTTTCATCTCATCAGTTAATTATTTAACTAACTTATTTTTGTTCAGCAACTACTTAGTAGTTGACCTACTTAGTAATGTGTTAGGAGCTACGTGCAGTATATAGTGGTAAACAAAACATTTTCCCTGTCCTCACCACAGTTAGAAGAGTTTCAGATAAAAATGTCTCTCCACGTTTTTTCTCCCAAATTTTCATATCTGCTGTTCACATTTGTTTAACATAGTGGTTTGGATGACAATAGGAAATAGTTACAAAGAGAAATGATATTGAAATCCACAGATCTGGGTTTGAGAACTAGCTAATTTGATATGAGCAAATTACATAATCTGAGTCTTCATCTTGTTATTTAAATGCCCAAAGGCAGCCCCAGAATTTCTAAATAGGAAGGGACCAGGGATCAGAGGTTGGTTAGAAGAGGGACCTGTGGTGCTTATCTTGAGACTGTGTTGACAGAGCAAGCACACTTATTTTTATTTAGGTTATATGTTTGTTTGGGACAGGGTAATGGAGATCATGGGGTTGCCTAATCTCCTAAATCATCCCTGGGCATAGCCACTCTTAGGACCTAGCCCAACGTGCAGAACTCTGGTTAATTTACAGTCAATGGTGTGTCCAGAATCACATGAGATATGGATGGGAAAGGGCTTGAATATATATATTCTATTATTAATATTTTGGAAATCATAGTATAGAAGGGCAATTCAGTTGAGAGCCTGGGGGAAGATTCTCTTCCTAAACCTAAATGGTATACTTTTTTAGGAATCAGATATGTGGACCCAAAAGCCTCAATTAGTTTTTTCTCAAATGGGTAGTTGTCATATAACTCCCAGAGTCCTGCTTTGAGCATAGTATTTCTGGCTTCTGCTAACTTCTCTCAGAGGTGGAGAGCTTTGTGAGGCATTTCACACAAGGCAATTCATTATTTGATTAAGTCACTCAGGAAATCATTTTTACAGATCTGGTCTCTCATTTTTTGTCGAAGCCTCTTTCTGTATCACTCTACTATGTCTCTTCTATATCTGTAGAAGAGAGCCTATAATGATTTAATTAGTCATTACATGGTATAGCAGATTTAGAGTCTATAAACTATGTCTCAGATGTGTAGAAATATAACTTTATTTTTCTGTAGCTGAGCTCAGCATTCTTTATGATGAAGGCAAAAATTGTTTAATCTTAGCCCCTTCTTAGGTATCATAGAATGTAGAGCAATTCAGAAGAAAAATCACATGGCTGGTTGGGTCACTAAGGTCTTCAAGGGCAGTGAATATGCCTCAGGTCTGTATCTCCAGCACCTAGGAGTTTATCTGACAGAAGGAAGATATTCAATAAATATTCATTAATAATGCAAAAATATTCTTCAATTCTAAATTTCTGAGGTAGTCAGTGTGACACACTAATTCACTAGTAGAAAAATTAGCTGGAGACAGGAGGCATATTCTTCTGCCTGAGTTTTAAATGTTAGTGTCCCGCAGGGCTGGATTTCTAGGCCCTCTCCCATTCTCACTCTAATACCTTTTTTCCTAAGTGATCTCTGTTCTTCTGCTTCCATTACCTTTCATATGTCACCAATGCTAAAATGAGTATCTCCAGGCCAGATCTCCTTTTTGGCTTTCAGACTCTTAAAAAATTAATAAACAGAAACTTCAGTTAAGTAGTCAGGAGTCCAGAAGTGGGAGCTCTCACACCCTACGACTATAGAGGAGACCAATAGGAAGAGGGAAAACTCCTTTTCTTTCCTGGCAAGGACTCAGTGAATGAAAAGCCATATACTCTTTGTTTACTTTAGCCCACCCAGCTTCTTTTTCCCGCTCAGTAAAAGCATTCTCCTTCCCTTGCTGTGCATTAACTTGCACATGGGTCTCCATGGTTGCAGACCCTGAGTTATTATCCACTGCTGATCCTGAATAAATCCATCTTTGCTGGAGGAATACGTGGTAGTCTATTTGTTAGGTCAACATTTTGGTGGCCTGTACAGGGACCAGAGAAGACAACCCCAAAGGCTTGGGCTGGTGAGTGAACAGGTGCAGTACCAACAATTGAGGCTGTTGCTGCTCACTGCTTTTCTTGTCCATCTTGAAGTTTGAAGGTCTGTCTTTCTCCTGGATCTGAGCTCACACTCTCTTTGCATTTGAAGCTTTCCAGTTTTTATTTGTGATCTGTTTTAAGCTTTTGTCTTTCTGGTTGAGACCTTGTTCTGTATGCAAGTACTTGTTTGGCACTTAGGTCGGATTTTTTTTTTTTTTTAATATTTATTTATTTATTTTTGGCTGTGTTGGGTCTTCATTTCTGTGCGAGGGCTTTTTCTAGTTGCAGCAAGCGGGGGCCACTCTTCATCACGGTGCGTGGGCCTCTCACTATCACGGCCTCTCTTGTTGCGGAGCACAAGCTCCAGACGTGCAGGCTCAGTAGTTGTGGCTCACAGGCCTAGTTGCTCCGAGGCATGTGGGATCTTCCCAGACCAGGGCTCAAACCCGTGTCCCCTGCATTGGCAGGCAGATTCTCAACCACTGCACCACCAGGGAAGCCCCCTAGGTCGGATTTTTAGTCAGAGTCTTTCAACTGAAGCTAGCTGAAAACCCCTTTGACCCATTCCTTGGGAAACAGGGACTGCTTCACTGAAACTGTGCTAGTTTTTCAGCCTTTGGCCTATTCCTTGGGAATATTTTATTTTCTGGGAGCTGGCTGACAAAGGCTTTGGCATGGTTTTTCTGGGATTGAGCTGTTTCCTTAGAGTTGGCTGGTATACAGACTTGCAAGCTGTTTGAATTGAGCTGTTTGAGCTGTAAGGTATTTAAGCTGTTTGAAAAGTTTTCTTTTATTCTAGAGAAAAACCTCTGAGAAATGGGATCTCAGTTATCTAAATATTTTGAGAGCACCACCCCTGTAGGGACTGCAGCTAATTTTGTGTTGACAAATTGTGATTCATCCTCAAACACATTTATAATTAATGGACGAACCTGACCAAAGGCAGTTGAGTATATCAATGGCCATTACGGGGAACTTTTGAAATCCCGAAACTTAATTGAATTGGATCACAATAGTGCAACAATTTTCATAACTGAGTGGTATGCCTATTTCATTTGGTGTCATGAGGCTTCCAAATGTTATGAGAAGCCTAAAATTGCGTCTCTGCAAAATAAGATTTTAAGATTAACTGAGGCAAACAAACAATTAAAAAAAAGATAAAATGGATTCTGAAGCCTCAGGCTGTTTTTCCTTAGCTTCTTTGTTTCAGATTCTGCCTCTGGCTCCATCTTTCTCCTTTACTTCTATGCCACTTAGACTTCTTCTATACAGGCATATCTCAGAGATATTCCAGGCTCAGTTCCATACCACCACAATAAGTGAATACTGCAATAAAGCAAGTCACACAATTTTTTTTGTTTCCTAGTGCATATAAATGTAATGTTTACACTATACTATGGTCTATTAAGTGTGCAGTGGCATTATGTCTTTAAAAAAACCACACACATACCTTAATTAAAAAATACTTTATTGCTAAAAAATGCTAACCATCATCTGAGTCTTCAGCGAGTCATAATCTTTGCAGTAGTAACATCAAAGGTCACTGATCACAGATCACTGTAACAGATGTAATAATAATGAAAAAGTGTGAAACATTGCAAGAATCACCAAAATGTGACAGAGAGACATGAAGTGAACAAATGCTATTTGAAAAGTGGTGCTGATAGACTTGCTTGAAGCCGGGTTGCCACAAACCTTCAATTTGTAAAAAACACAATATCTGCAAAACACAATAAAGTGAAGAAGCACGATAAAATGAGGGTCTGCCTGTACCCTCAATGCCTCCCTGATAATTTTCTTGCCTAACTACCCCTTTTCTCTGAAACTCCCCACTCCCTTTTTCTCTGAATTTATCAGAACCTGTTCCTTTAAAATTAAGCCTTCTTAGGATGAAGAGGCTAAACCCTTAATTTCTTATATACCCGGGACTAAAGCTGAACTATAAGTCATAGTCAAAGATTTTCCTAAAACAACTGGAGATTCTCACAGATTTGATGAGGGATTTAATATAGTCATTCAACTTATCACTTGGTTTCTCTGACTTTTTAAAAGCTGATTCATATGCTTGTTGGTGAAGCCCAGGCCCAGCATTGGATGAAAACTGCTAATTGGGAAAATCCTGAAAGGTCTTTAGAATTACAACCAGGAGACCAGCCTGCTAACTTATTATATAATCAAGCTTCGGCAATTTCTAGGTGACTTCATCTAGCAATTCCTGAGGCCTTTCCAAAAGCCTGTTGAGTGGAACAAAATTTAGGCTTGCACAGAAAACATCTGATGAACCTGCTTTATGACTCTTATAATCGACTTCAGATTATTTTTAATGAGAATTCTGGTCTTCTTTCATATGTTGATTCCATCCAGGTAGTTTTTAACTCCATGCTTATTCATGGGCTGAAATGGGATCTATCCTTTCTAGTGAAAAGGACCAGGATGGAGTGGGAAACTGTGCCCAATCCAGATTTAGTTACCCTGGCAAACCAGCTCAATTGCCCTCTAGATGAATCCGCTAAAAGGAAGACCACCAAAATTCTTAATTAACTCTAGCAAATGAAGTCTCCTAGACGAAATAACAATTTTCCTAGCTTCTCTTTTTATTGCAAAGAACCAGGACATTGGAAAAGAGATCGTAACAAATTTAAGCTCTTTAGGCACCTTCCACCCTCTAACCAGTCTTTCCGACATCCCCTCATTTCTCAATGACAAGGTTACAAAGGTTCTTCCGAATACTCCCTCTTAATCAGCTTGGAGAAGCATTTATCCAGAGTGGGGATGCCAGTCTTAACTGACACCAGAGCCACACTGTCAGTGCTCAATCCCACTAGTCATCCTTAAATAAATTAAATGATCCTTGAAATCTTTTACTGTTTCCTCCCTGACGGTACTAGAGATGATTTTGGAAACACTGATCATTTTTCTCTGTTGAATCAGCTGCCACCTTCCTTAGGGGCAAAATCTCCAATTGATGTTGGCAAAATTCATAGTACACCTCCCATCAAGATTCAAATAGATCCCTCAAAACCTCTTCCCAGAATTAATCAATACTCTATAAAGCCCTTTAAGGCCTAAAGTCCATAATAGAAGATATCACATTCCCATTTTACCAGTGAGAAAACCCAAGGGCTGAAGGTGGAGGTTTGTCCAGGACCTGCGAGCAATAAACTACATTGTTATCCCTTGATACCCTGCTGTTCCTAACCCTCATACATTACTAACATCCATTCCCACTGGAAACAGATTCTTTACTGAAATTGATTTTTTTAGTGCATTCCTTAGTATTCCACTTGATGAAGCTAGTCAATACCTTTTGCCTTCACTTGGGAAGAAAAACAGTTCACCTGGATAGTAATGCCTCAGTGTTTTACTGAGGTTCTTATTTCTCACAAATCCTGAAGGCTGATCTGGATAATATAGAGTTCCCTAGAGGTTCTACTTTGTAGCAGTATGTGGATGATTTGCTTCTTTGTTCTCCTTCTCAAGCCTCCTCACAGGAAGACAGCATCCACTTGCTAAAGCTTTTAGCCTTAAAGGAACATAAAGTTGCCAAAGAAAAATTGCAGTTTGCCCAAACTCAGGTTCAATATTTAGGGCATCTGAAATCAGAACAAGGCCTACACCTAGATCCAGATAGAATTCATGGTGTCCTAAGTTTCCCCTAATCCAAAACTAAGCACCATCTGCAAGATTTTCTTGGGCTAGATGGTTATTGTCAGAATGGATTTCAAATATCTCTCTTATGGCCAAACCTTTGTATGTTTTACTAAACAATAACAACCCTGACCTAATTTTATGAGAAAGCTGAACAACAGATTTCAAGGCCTTAAAGGAGAGTTTGATAAACCCACCTGCCCTTGGGAATCCCAATTATCAGATTATTTTTTTCCTTTTTATATATGAAAAAGAAGGGGATGCTCTTGGGATACTCACCCAAAAACATGGGGACTACCGTAGACCCACTGGGTTCTATAGCCAGCAACTGGACCCTGTGGCATGGGGATACCCCATTGCCTTAGAGCCATTATAGCCACCACCCTTTTAATTAAGACCACCAAGAAAATTGTGGGATTAATCATTTTTGTACCTCCTACAGTAAAAGCTCTCCAGAATGTTATCACAATGAATATTTCTCAGTCAGCCGCCTTACCTCCTATGAAATCCTTTTGTTAACTCCTCCTCACAGAACTCTTTTACATTGTAGTTGTAGTAACCTTAATCCTGCTACTCTTCTCACTTCCATCACTGACAAAGTCCCTCATGACTACTTAACGCTGATGGATTACCTCTTGACTCCTCATGATCTACAAGAAGTTCCTGTGGGTAACACTGACTTCTCATGGTTCACTGATTTAAAAGGTGACACTGGCAAATACTGTACTGGGTATGCTATTACTATTCCTTTTCCTGTTTTTGAGGCAGCATCTTTACCTATGGTTACTACAGCCCAACAGGCTTGTACTTTAGCCAAGGCCAAATTCCAATACTTATACTGATAATAGATATGCTTTTGAAGTAGCTCATAATTTTAGAATGTTGTGGAAACAACATGGTTTCCTTACTTCTAGCAGAAATAAAAATAGAGATGGCTCCTACATTCAGGAATTGATAGATGCGATATTTTTTACTGGCCTCTTTAGGTATTATTAAGATTCTGGGGAATTTTGAACTTGACTCTCTGGAAGCAAAGGGAAAATCACCTGGCTGATACTTACGCAAGGAATGCTGCCCTTAAAGGAACCAACAACAGCCACACTGCTGCCATGGTCCAAAGTGATATTTCCCCAAATGATAAATTAGAAAACTGGCTAGAGAAACCCAACAATTGGCTGCGGAAATGGAAAAACAAGATTGGAAATTGTTGGTTTGATAAAAGAGAAAGCTCTGGCTTGGGCCAAATAACTCAGTCCTCCTAGAGACTGAAATTCCCACTCCTCATCACTGTACGTGCATTAAACCATTGATCCGCCGACACAATGATAGCATTAATGAATCAGTAGTGGTGGGGAAACATTAACAAGGCTGGAAGAAGTGCCAGCCTCACTTCTCCTGCTTGTCCAAAGTACAACCCAGGGAAGCCTGTTCATACTGTTTCCAGACATTTATTTATTTATTTTTTATTTCAAATTTATTTTATTTATTTATTTTTGGCTGTGTTGGGTCTTCGTTGCTGTGCACGGGCTTTCTCTGCTTGCATCGAGCTGGGGCTACTCTTAATTGCGGCGTGTGGGCTTCTCATTGCAGTGGCTTCTCTTGTTGCGGAGCACGGGCTGTAGGCGTGCGGGCTTCAGTAGTTGCAGCACGTGGGCTCAGTCGTTGTGGCTCGCAGGCTCTAGAGCGCAGGCTCAGTAGTTGTGGCGCACGGGCTTAGGTACTCAGCAGCATGTGGGATCTTCCGGACCAGGGCTCGAACGTGTGTCCCCTGCCTTGGCAGGTGGATTCTTAACCACTGCGCCACCTGGGAAGCCCCTGTTGCCAGACATTTAAAATTGAAGTTCAGGCAAATAGATTTACACAACTTCCTCCATCTAATGGATATAAATATGTTCTAGTCATTGTCTGTATGTTTTCATACTGGACTGAAGCCTTCCCTTGCAGACAGGCTACTGCCTCTTCTGTGGCTAAAGTCCGTTTGGAAAAGATTATTCCTGCCTGGGATAATCTTAAATTTGATAGTGATTGAGGAACCCATTTTACTGGCCAGGTATTTTGACAAGTTTGTGATGTTTGGACAGTTTTACAACACTTCCACTAAGCTTACCCCTTAATTCTCTGGTTTAGTCTAACACACTAATGGATTTGGCAAAATTTGTAGAAGTCTTTCAAATACGTTGGCCAAAAGCATTGCTGTTGGTCCTTCTAAATCTCAGATCCACCCCTTTTGGAACTCATAAACTCTTACCATTTGAGATAGTCATAAGATACCCAATACAGTTGGCTCCCATTTCTTTTGACTCACAACTGATATTAGGAGGGATACTCCAGTACTGGAAAGGCCTAATTTCTTCTATTAAAAACAACCATGTTTTGGTACAGCAGTTTTTTCACAGTACGTTCTCTGGAGATGGAGACCTTAAGTATCACACCTTGCAACCTGGAGATTTCATCTATTGGAAAAGACACCTCTAGAAGAACTCTCTTCAACCTTGCCAAAGAGGCCCCTATCAGGTATGTTAACAAACTCTTGTATGGCCAGAATCTAAGGAACAGACTCTTATATTCCTGTGACACACATAAAGAAAGCACCAAACCCTGACTGTACCTGCATATCATCTGCTGACCTTAAAGTAAAGATTTCCTGGTATTGAAGCAGACATCTGATGAGACAGCTTTCCCAAGATATCTCGACCAGGCCTGTTGGAAGTTTGTCACCAAATCTTTGATGATGACATAATGCTTTAAATGATCTCTAATATCTGTGATCTTTATAATATATGAACTCTAGATAAAAAGTGCCTGAGTGTTCTTCCTCCTACCCCTCCTTGTTACTCAAATGTGAACTCAGTCAGTTTCCAATCTGTGTACTTTCTCTGTGCTGTGAGACACTATACCCAGCAAAGATTCTTCCTGGCATTGAGGGGCAAAACCCAGAAAACCTGACAATTGATCAGAGATGCTTTTATAAAAAGATCTTGATCAAAAGGGGAAAATGCAAAAAATTAATAAAGAGAAACCACAATTGAATAGAGTCAGGAGACCAGAAGGGGAGCTCTCACACCCTATGATCAAGCAGGGCCCAACAGGAAGAAGAAAGATTCCTCTTCTTTCCTGGCAAGGAGTCAAGCAATGAAAAGCCATGGGCTTTTTGTTTACTTAGCCCTCCCAGCTTCCTTTTCTCTTCTGTAAAAGTGTTCTCCTTCCTTTATGTGTGGGAACTTTCATGTGGCTCATGCTTGTAGGCCCCAAGTTGCATTTCTCTGCTGATCCCTAATAAACCCATGTTAGCTGGAGAAATATCTGGCAGTCTGTTTTATGTCAACAACTCATATATTCAGCACCTACAGTTCTTTTTCCTGAATGAGACAGGCATCTCAAACTCCTGATGTCCAAAACTGAGTTCATGGTATTAACCTCTAAATCTGCTTTTTCAGTATTTCCCAGGTCAGTAAAAGCACAGCACCTCAATTCATTTGCCTATCTATTCATTCAACAAATATCTATTGTGTGCCTTCAGTGTTTGTATCTTTTAATTCCCTTCCTGTATCTTGCCCCCTACCCTCTTCTCACTGGTTATCACTAGTTTGTTCCTTGTATCTGTGAGTCTGTTTCTGTTCTGTTATATTCATTTGTTTTTTTTTTTAGATTCCACGTGTAAGTGAAAACATACAGTATTTGTTCTCTGTCTGACTTAACTTCACTAAGCATACCATCCAGATCCATCCATGTTGCTGCAAATGGCAAAATTTCATTCTTTTTTTATGGCTGAGTAATATTCCATTGTATGCATATATCATTTTCTTTATCCATTTATCTGTTGATGGACACCTAGTTTGCTTCCATATCTTGACTATTGTAAATAATGCTGCTGTGAACATTGGGGTGCATATATCTTTTTGAATTAGTGTTTTCAGTTTCTTCAGATATATACTCAAGTGTGGAATGGTTGGATCTTATGGTAGTTCTATTTTTAGTTTTTAAGGAACCTTCATACTGTTTTCCATAGTGGCTGTACCAACTTACATTCCCACCAACAGTGTGTGTCAGGATTCCCTTTTCTCTACACCCTCAGCAACATTTATCGTTTGTTGTCTTTTTGATGATAGCCATACTGACAGGTGTGATGTGATATTATTTCATTTTGGTTTTGATTTGCCTTTCTCTGATTATTAGCTATGTTCATCATCTTTTCATGAGTCTTTTTGCCATTTCTATGTCTTCTTTGGAAAAATGGCCATTCAGGCTTTCTGCCCGTATTTTAATTGGTTTATTTGTTTTTTTGATATTGAGTTGTATGAACTGTTTATATGTTTTGGATATTAACCCCTTATCTGTCATCTTATTTGCATTCAGTAGGCTGTTTTTTCATTTTTTCAGTGGTTTCTTTTGTGCTGCAGAAGCATTTAAGTTTACTTAGGTCCCATTTGTTTATTTTTGCTTTTGTTTCTCTTGCCTGAGGAGACATCTGAAAAAATATTGCTAAGTTACATGTCAAAGAGAGTACTACCAATGTTTTCTTCCAAGAGTGTTATGGTTTCTGGTCTTACATTTATGTCCTTAATGAATTTTGTGTTTATTTTCGTAAATGGTGTGAGAAAATGTTCTAATTTCATTCTTTTACATGTAGCTGTCCAGTATTCCCAGCATCACTTATCGAAGAGGCTGTCTTTTCCCCTTTGTATATTTTTGCCTCCTTTGTCATAGATTAATTGAATATATGTGCATGGGTTTATTTCTGGACTCTCTATTTTGTTCCATTGATCTGGGTGTGTTTTTGTGCCAGTATCATACCGTTTTCATGACTATAGCTTTGTAATATAACCTGAAGTTATGGAATGTGATACCTCCAGCTGTGCTCTTTTTTCCTCAAGATTGCTTTGTCTATTTGGGGTCTTTATAGTTCCATGGAAATCTTAGGATTATATCTTCTGTTCTGTGAAAAATGTCAGAGGTATTTTGATAGGAATTGCATTGATTCTGTAGATTGCCATGGATAATATTGGATAATATGGTAATTTTAACAGCATTAATTTTTCCAATCCATGTGTCCTCAGTTTCCTTCATCAGTGTCTTACAATATTCAGAGTATAAGTCTTTCACCTCCTTCATTCAGTTTATTCCTAGTTATTTTCTTCTTTTTGATGTGATTGTAAATGGGATTGTTTTCTTGCTTTCTCTTTATGATAGTTCATTATTAGAGTATAGAGGTGCAACAGATTTCTGTATATGAATCTTGTATTCTACAAATTTATTGAATTCATTTATTAGTTCTAATAGGGTTTTTGGTGTACACTTTAGGGTTTTCTGTATATATTGTCGTGTCATCTGTAAATAGTGACAGTTTTACTTGTTTACTTCCAATTTGGATGTCTTTTATTTCCTTTTCTTGCCCGATGGCTGTGGCTAGGACTTGCAATACTACATTACATAGAAATGATGAGAGTAGGCATCCTTGTCTTGTACATGATTTTAGAGGAAAAGCTTTCTGCTTTTCACCATTGAGTATGATATTTGCTGTGGGTTTGTCATAAATGTCCTTTATTATGTTGAGATATGTTCCCTGTATACCAACTTTGTTGAAAATTTTTATCATGAAGGGATGTTGAATTTTTTAAATGCTTTTTCTCCATCTGTTGAGATGATCATGTGTTTTTTATCATTCATTTTGTTAATGTGGTGTATCACATTGATTTGTGGATATTGAACCATACATGCATCCCTTGGATAAATCCCACTTGATAATGCTGTATGATCTTTTTTATATATCATTGAATTCTCTTTGCCAATATTTTATTGGGGATTTTTGCATCTGTATTCATCAGATATTGGTCTGTGATTTTCTTTTCTTCTAGTGTCTTTGTCTGGTTTTGGTATCAGGGTAATGGTGGCCTTGTAGAATGAATTTGGAAGTGTTGCAGCCTCTTCAGTTTTTTTGAATAGCTTGAGAAAGATAGGTTTTAACTATTTTTTAATGTTTTGTACAATCCCCTTTGAAACCATCTGGTCTTGGATTTTTGTTTGTTGGGAGTTTTTTGATTTCTGATTCTATTTCAGTACTTGTAATCAGTCTGTTTGCATCAGCTATTTCTTCCTGATTCAGTCTGGGAAGATTGTATGTTTCTAGGAATTAACCGTTTCTTCTAGGTTGTCCAATCTTTTGACCTATAACTGTTCATAGTATTCTTTTATGATTGTTTGTATCTTTGTGATACCAGTTGTAATTTCTTCTCTTTGATTTCTTATTTTGTTTATTTGGATCCTCTCTCTTTTTTCCTTAATGAGCCTGGCTAAAGGGTTATCGATTTTGTCTTTTCAAAAGATCAACTCTTGGTTTCATTGATCGTTTATAGTTTTTGCCTCTGTTTTATGTATTTCCTCTCTGATCTGTATGATTTTCATCTTTCTGCTTACTCTGACCTTTTTTTAAAATTATTTTTTATTTGTTTATTTTTGGCTGCATTGGGTCTTCGTTGCTGCACACAGGCTTTCTCTAGTTGCGGGGAGCGGGGGCTACTCTTTGTTGTGGTGTGCGTGCTTCTCATTGTGGTGGCTTCTCGTTGCGGAGCATGGGCTCTAGGTGTGCAGGCTTCAGTAGTTGTGGCACACGGGCTCAGTAGTTGTGGCTCGTGGGCTCTAGAGCGCAGGCTCAGTAGTTATGGTGCACAGGCTTAGCTGCTCCGTGGCATGTGGGATCTTCCCGGACCAGGGATCGAACCCTTGTCTCCTGCATCGGCAGGTGGATCCTTAACCACTGCACCACCAGGGAAGTCCTACTTTGACCTTTTTTTCCTTCTGATTTTTATTTCTGATTCCTTTAGATGACAGGGTAAGTTGCTTACTTGTGATTTTTTTTATTTCTTGAGGTGGGCTTGTATTGCAATAAACTTCCCTATTAGAGCTGCTTTTGCTGTGTCCCACAGATTTGGGAAAGTTATGTTTTTATTTTTATTTTTATCAAGGTATTTTCTGATTGCTTCTTTAATTCCTTCGTTGACCCATTTATTTTTTAGTAACTTGTTGTTTAGTCTCCACATGTTTGTGTTTTCTCCATTTTTCCTCCTGTAACTGATTTCTAGTTTTATACCATTATAGTTGTAAAAGATGCTTGATATAATTTCTGAACTTTTAAATTTGTTGAGACTTGTTTTGTGGCGTAGTATGTGATTTATCCTGGAGAATGTTCCATGTGCACTTGAAAACAACATGTATTCTGCTGCTTTTGGATAGAATATTCTGTATATATCTATTAAGTTCATCTTATTTAATGTATCATATAAGGTCCTTGTTTCCTTACTGATTTTCCTTCTAGATAATCTGTCCATTGATGTAAGTAGGGTGTTAAATTTCCCTACTATTATTGTGTTACTGTCAATTTCTCCGTTTATGTTTGTTAGTATTTGCTTTATGTATTTAGCTATTCTTATATTAGGTACATATATGTTTACAAACGTATATCCCTTGCTTGTATTGATACCTTTATTAATATATATTGCCCTTCTTTGTCTTGTTACAGATTTCATTTTAAAATATACTTCGTCTGATACGAGTTTTGCTATACCAGGCTTCTTTTCGTTTCCATTTGCATGAAATATCTTTTTCCATCCGCTCATGTTCAGTCTGTATGTCTTTAGCTCTAAAGTGAGTCTCTTGTAGGCAGCATATAGATGGGAGTTTTTAAAATCCAATCAGCCACACTATATCTTTTGATTGGAGCATTTAGTCCACTGACATTTAAAGTGATTATTGATAGGTATGCACTTATTGCTATTTTGTTACTTGTTTTCTGGTTGTTTTTGTAGTTTTACTCTGTTCTTTTTCCTTTTGTGTCTTTTCATATGGTTAAATGATTTTTTGTGTGTGTTTTGTTTGTGTTCTTTTCCCTTTAGTGTTTGTGTATCTATTATAGCTTCTTGATTTGTGATTATCATGGAGTTCATATGTGTTGACCTATATCTGTGTATACTTGTTTTAACCTGATAGTCATTTAAGTTGAAACACATTCTAAAAGACCTACATTTTCACCCCTGTTCCCCATATTTTGTGTTTTTGGTGTCATATTTTACATTTTCATGTCTGTCCCTTAACTGCTTATTGTAGTTATAGTTTAATTTTATAATTTTTGTCTTTTAAGCTTCATAGTGGCTTATTTAAGTGCTTAATCCACAGCCTTTACTATACATTTGCCTCTACCTGTGGGATTTTTCTTTCCTGTAATTTAAAATTTTTTGTTGTAGTCTTTTCTTTTTCACTTAAAGAAGACCATTTAACACTTCTTGTAAGGTCAGTTTAGTATTGATGAACTGTTTCAGTTTTGGGTTGTCTGAGAATCTCTTTATCTCTCCTTCAATTCTGAATGTTAACCTTGTTGAGTAGAGTATCCTAGGTTGTAGGTTATTCCCTTTCAGTACTTTAAATATATCATGTCACTCCCTTCTGGCATGCAAAGTTTCTGCAGAAAAATTAGCTAATGCCTCTTTGTTTTTCTCTTGCTGGTTTAAAAATTCTCCCTTTATTATTTACTTTTGCCATTTAAATTATGATATGTTTTTTTGTGGATCTCTTAGGGTTCATCTTGTTTGGGACTCTCTGTATTTCTTGTATCTTGAAATCTTTTTCCTTCTTTAGGTTTAGGAAGTTTTCATCCATAATTTCATCATATACATTTTCTACCTTTTTCTCTCTCTCTTCTCCTTCTGGGGCCCCTATAATGCAAATGTTAGTATGCTTGATGTTGTCTCAGAGATCCCTTAAACTATCCTTATTTTTTAAAATTTGTTTTCCTTTTCGCTGTTATGACTGGGTGATTTTTATTATTCTACCTTTCAGATTGCTTATGCATTCTTGTATATCACCTAATTTGTTGTTGATTCCTTCTAGTATATTTTTCATTTCACTTACTGTATTTTTCAGCTCTGACTGGTTCTTTTTTATATTTTCAAGTTTTTTATTAATATTCTAACTTTGTTCATATTTTCTTTTACCACGTTTATTTAGCTTTCTTATTACTATTGATTTAAATTCTTTGTCAGGTAAATTATTTATCTCCATTTTATTAGGGCTTTTTTCCAGTGCTTTTTTTCTTGTTCTGTTGTTTGAAACATATTCCTTTCTTTTATCGTTTTGTTTAAATTTCTCTATAAAATTAGTTGAAACAGTTACCTATCCTGGTCTTGAAGGTGTGTCCTTGCGTGAGAGTGTCCCTGTGCAGTCTGCACGTGCACATTGGCTTTGTTGAGAGAGCTGGATCTGAAGCGAGCATAGACTGTGTCTTCCCCCTGGGTGTGCTGGTGAGGGGAAGATAGAGCTGGAGTTGGAGAGACTAGAGTGAAACCAGGTGGGAGCCAGGGTTTCTCCTATGCAAAATGGCCAATCTGGCTCTACTGGGGATAGGGTTAGGGCCAAAGAGCTGGAGCAGGAGCCCTGGTAGAGTTGTGTTTCTCTTGAGTGTGATTGTAGCCTCCACCTTGCTTGGGTCTGAGGGCTTGGGACTGTACTTCTGTGCTGGTTTCACTGTTTCCTCTGGTGTGCGCACCTTGGTTAGAGGCTGGATCAAGGCTGGGGGGTTGATGCCACACTACTGAGCTGGTTTTGCTCCCACTAGCAATTACAGTCTCTACCATGGAGCTAGTTTCAGTCCTTCCAAATGTGAGCAGGGATATACTTGCTGGCAATTGCTGCCCCTGCCCTGGTCAGAAGTGGGGCTGGGGTCTGAGTTAGCTCTGTTCCCTGTAAGGTGCATACTCATTGGCAATAGCAGCCTTTGCCCTAGTGGAGAGAAGTGCTGAAACAAGAGGACCTGGAGCAGGAGCCTAGTGAGGGCTGGGGCAGCACATGTTTGGGGAGTCCTAACAAACTTATCAGAGCCCCAGGCAAAAATGTGGCCAAAAATGGCAAATAGGAGATCCAGAAGTTCACACATGCCCTAGTGGAAGTCAAAGAAGGAAGAGTTCTGATGGACTCGAAGATTCCTGGGGTCAAGTTTGGAGGGCACCTAAGGTGGTAGACATCACAGTTAGAGGCCATGTTAGGGACTACAGCATTATCAGGTGCTAGCACTCATCCTGAGGAAATGGGTAATCTTGTAGTATCAGGAGGAAACAGGGATCAGAAGCCAATACCCAAAGACCAAGCAGGGTGAGGCTGTACAGTTGAGGCCAACACAGATCCAGAAAATGAGAATCCGTTCCTTTACTGCCAGGATGCTGTACCCAGATACCATCCCAGGGAAGAGGAGTAGATGGGAGAGAACCCACAACAGGGAAGCATAGTCTTGAGGAGGGGTTTGAACTTTGAACTGGCTGAGTTTATATCCTGAATTAACTGGCACAACAAACCAAAAGTGTAGGGGCTGCTTTGTAAAATGTAATGATTAAGATATTGGTTCTAGAGCCAACTTGACTGGGCTCCTCCTCTTTCCGGAGGTCATTGCTCTTCCTGTGAAGAATAAATGCGACATGGGTAACTGAATGCAACTGACTAAATTTCTAGTTAATCTCCTTGTACTGATTTATGCCTCTAGGTGCTGAATTAGAAATCCAAGAACAGTAGAATTTCCTCTGAAATTTTGCAATTAACTCCCCGTAGAAGATGTATTATATATTACTCATGTGTTTGATGGTGTACTTTTATTCCTTTCATTCACCATGACATTCACTGCTATTGTTTCTTGTCCTAAACTTATCATCTTCTGGCACGATGAGAAGACATGGAGATTGTTCTGTTTAACCAATATTGTTGAGCAGCTACTAGTTTGTCAGGCATTGTGCTGAACTCTAATGTGGGCTCTGGATATCTCAGAATGAAAAGGAAATGGTCCTGACCTGAGGAGCTCACCTGTTAAAGCACAGCTCAGTGAAGCATTGTGAGTTTTATAATATGGGGCCATGCTAACTAACATTGGGTGGAATGTGCATGTGTGTGGATTGGTGGGGGTGGGTGTCTCTCTCTATTTTATCTTATTGTGTGTAATCACCTATTAGTGTTTTCTCCATATTCCTCTATTTTTTTTTCTGTTTTGGCATCACATTTTCCAGTTTCACTAATGTTTGTAAATTGCCTAGGGTTCCTAAATTTTTCTAAAATTTGACCGATAGAAATGACCCTAAAGAAGCTCTATTCCTGTCCACTAACTTGGAGATCCCACTCTCATCTCTTTTCTGTTTCATTTCCCACCATGGAACTCAAATTCTGAGAATGGGCAGAGGCCCCAGGTTTTGAAGAAATCTTGGAATAGTCTTTAACATAACAGAAACTTAAGGCACTATGATATCCCTTAATACAATGCCCTGCATATTTCATTTTTCTTTAATTGACTCTTACTTCTTTTAAGGAGATATATTAGGAACATAATTTCCAAAACCTTCACTATGTAGAGACACACATGTGGCTAGTCCTGATGATGTCCCAGGGAGACTTGGGGCCAATTCTTTGAGATCCAAGGTCTCAAATATCTCATTTCATCTGTGCCCATGCTTGAGCACCCCTCTTCTATTGCTGAGGGCCTGTGATTATACGTAAAGTAGATTCACGTTGACTGGTGTTCAGGAGGACTCTTTCCTTTCACTGCCGGTAGACTTTGTCCAAGTCCTTGCAGGGCCATAGCTGCATTGGATTGTACTGTTTTATTAAAATCCTTATAAAACTTATGCTGATTGCAAGGAAGGCAACCTAGATCCTCTATTTACTATTTCAGGTTGGTCATTCTGAATCACCTACCTACTTTCCAAATAACTGATGAGATAACTTATCAAGATCTTGTTTTCAGATAGAAACACCTAGTTCCATGACTGAGCAAAAATAAGCAGCTGCTTCATTCAGTTTTTCAGCAATTTGAATCAATCTTTTTTTTTTAAATGGTAAACAAGCAAAACTTTTTTTTCTTCAAAATTTTTTCCTTTTTACATGGCACTTACGTTGAGGATTTTTAGGGTGACCACCACAAGGAAAAAGTGATTTCAAAATCTATTTTGGTGACTGAGAGGGTGCAAATGAGAGGAGAAAACAATCAACTGCATTTTTGTTTTGTCAGGGAACAAGGGAGTTCTATTAATAAGCACTTCAGTAAATCTATCAGTTGAAGAATATGACTGTGTGATGTTGTGCCCCTGTCTTGTGCAGCGGTGATATCCGAACAGACTGAATCTCAAAATCATGGGGACAGGGTCAAGCTAAATTTAAATGTAAGATGCCTAAAGTTCTGCCCATCAATTTAACTGGGAATGTACGAGTTTGGAGTAAATTTACATTTCTCTGCTCACAGCTTTATATTATTTCAGTTATGTATTGCATAAGGTAATGTTGTATATCTATAAAATGAGGAGACTAGAAGATCTTTGAAGATTCAGGTTTAAGATGCTGTATTTCCATGATTCTTTAACCTTTGAAGGAATTAGAGAAATAAAACAACTGTGATGCAAACTGTACTTTCATCACTTTAGACTTGTAGAATGTCAGAGCTTGAAGTGATTTTTATATCTGATATCTTCCTTTTAGCCCAGGGTGTGTTGCTATTTAAATGACCTTGTATTCATGGGTTATACCCTACTGATAAAATTGTGTATCACTGGAGACTTCACAGCTCTTCCTGGGAGCACATCCCGGTGCCTCATAAATCATAAGGTAACGGAGTTTTCCTTATGGCCAAGGTTTAGTGTCTTTGAACGTATTGCCATTACCTATACTTTTTGGAAGTCCCAAAGCCCTTTTGAAAAAAACATAAAAAGTTGTGGGTTTTTTTTGTTTTTTGTTATTCTTGTGTATGCTCTATTAAGATACACAGTTCACTTCAAAGCATTAAAATATATTGTCAAACTTCTGAATCTTAACATTTTATACTAATTTACTAAATGACTAGAAGTTATATTGCCTTCTGTTTTGTTTTTCAAAAATTTACTTTTCTTTTTTGATCCCTTTTTGAACTCCTATGTCCCTGACTAAATGTGAAGTTAACTGTGAGTTCTGAACCAAGGCAGCTTTTAGGGATGGATAGTTTAATAAAGATAATGAGAAATTTATTAGCGCTTATGACTGAAGGCCTGTGGGATTCTTGTTTTGGTTCATATGAGTCTATTTTACACTGGTAAGAATTATAAATAATGATTTAACCTGTAAATTTAAGGAAAATATGCTTTTGATGGGCTTGTTAGGTGACACCTAGAAAAGCTATAAGCATGTGCTGAGCTATAACAGGCAGCTTTCACTATGTCCACAACATTGCCCATTACTTCTTTCCCTTTTCTTGCTGCACTATAGGGTTGCTCCTCATACCACTTTCTCATTCTTTTTCTGGTATAATGAATAGCATATGGCAAATATCAGCTTCACTCAAGTTTCAGTGTTTCATTGCAGCTGAAGTGACTTGCCAGATTTTCTAGTTTGTCTGTCGCTCTTATAGTCACTTTTACATTCTTCTTCCTGCTTCACAAGTAGAAAAGATGCACCAATGGATGCCAGCATTGGCACTCATAGATCAGGTATTGGATTGGGGATGCCTTTCATGAGCAGTTTTTACTTCCCTCTCTCCTGATTCAGTTCAGGCAAGAGAATTTGAGCAAGAGCCGGGACATGTGGCAGCCTTTAAGTTTCTTCCAAATTTTATGAGCTCAGAATCTAATGTGGAGTCCACCCTTCTATCACTGGTCTTGACATCATAGAATTTACACTACCACTCTGCCCTTGAAACTTGGAAATTGCCTATTATCCAGGTCATTGGAGGAGTTTGCTTATTGATTCTGAAGCTGCTATTTGGTAACAATTCAAAGTGTAATGTAGAGACCTCATCTCCCAAATCCTCTCTTGTGTGCTCTCTCCTATACAGCAGGGTGTAATTTTGCTTGTGGTATATGTAAGCACCTTTTCCCAGCATGCCCTCATCTAAACATGCCTTTCCTTGTGCCAGACACTATTATGCTCTATCAATTTATTATTCTCAAGGCTTTAGTTATGTCACTGTGCCAGGTATGCCTAATTTTTTGTTCATCTAAAATAGCGTTATGTTATTATAAATAGAATGCACATTTGGAGATGGAAATACACTATTCATTAGGTGTACCAGTACAGACCATTGGCCTCTGGCCATGCTCCTCTAATGGTGTAATTGCCATACCCCAAGGAATATGGTTATGTATCCTCTCTTTATTTTGAAGGCTATAATTGTAAACACATGTCTTGACTGGATACCTTATATCAATAGCCTTCATCGACTCTGCCAGAAGACGTGAACAGTGTAATGCAACATCAAAGGAAACCCAAAGAAACGTTGTTTTATTATTTGAGATATATTTGGGCTGGGCTCATAGTAGCTTATTGCTAGATTTGAAAATCAAACATTAGGCTAAGGCTGAGCGGTTTTAGGGGAACAACCTTAGTACCAAACAGATGAGATAAAAAATGTTAGAGTAAAAAGAGTTCATTGTAGCAATCTGCATGGCAAAACAACCAAATCTAACGTAATACATAAGTCAGAGGCTGTTATCAGTTACATGCCTTTAGTTTATTTACTTTATAATTTTCCGGATATGTCTGGCCTAATTTGTGAATTTTCAGTGAAAAAGTTCCTCCGGTTTCTCTATTTACTTTCATTTAGAGGGCATCATTTGCGAACCTCTGGCCTGGTTAAAGTCAATAAAAGCTAGTTACAAGTAAACAAATAAACACCAAATTCTCTAGTGGTCACTTGGCTTGGAGCATGAGTTTTAAAAGTTAATTGATGGTTGATCACTCTTGGATATTGTTAGTCTTCCTTCATGTACAAACGTTCTCTTAAACAAAACCCTATTAAATTATTTTCTTAAGGGAAAAAAATATATTAACAGTGAGTAGTAAAAACTGAAATATTTATTTTGCCTTTTCGTAGAAATCAGTGATTCTGCCTTCTTTTTCTCGTATTATAAATTCTTCTATTAGTTAATGAGGCTGTGCCAAAACAATTCAAAATTTTGAGAAAAATTTTCTGAATTTTCTAATTCTCATCACAAAAATCTAAAGTCTGTTTTTGGAGTTGTATTTATTTTTATGGAGTGTTCTTGTAGAATTCCAGTGAATTTGCTCTACCCTATGGGAGTCCAGTCTCTGAGCTGTAGGGGGGTGCTGTAGGAACCTTTCTAACAGTAATGCGGAAGTTAGAGTTTAATGGCATAAGGACAATCATGTCAAAGAAGGTGGGTTTGGCGCCTTCATTATTGGTACGAGAACAGCAGACGTCATGAGCCTTTGTTCAAAGGACACATTTGTGTCAGCTGGCCACACTGTGTTAGCAAAGGAGGCTGAAACCTTATTCCCCACCTTCCACCCCAGGATCAGTACATATTGTTCAAGAAAGGTCTCTTTTAACCAAGAGGAAGGCTTTTTTTTTTTAGTATGGAAAATGACTTTAGAATGATTGACATTTACCAACTAAAATACTCTGTTTTCCCAAATGTTTAATAATGCGTTTTTTTACTGATATAAAGACAGGCTGAGTGACAAAAGCTTCTGTAAGAATTTAATCACATTGTGGCTAAAAAAGAGGATGCACTTATAATTTAGTTATAATAGGGAATCAGTATGTTAAAAATCTAAGTGTTTCTGAGGGAAGTTTAGGGGGATTGACAGTATGATTAAATTTGTGGCATTCATACACCCAGTAAAACTTACAAGGTCTTGCGGCAATGTCTCTTACACTTTTCATGCTATGGCATCCACATAAAATTATATTATCTCTATGCTACATTAGAATAAACAGACCAAGCTACTAAGATCAAAGACTGGGGAGAATTGCTGCCCACTTCCCCTAAGAATTACGGGACTGATACCTGTGTGTGCCCTTAGATTGTACATTTCTTTCTGTCCTTCCTTCTTTTCTTTCCTTAATGTAACTTATTTCAGAAGAGTAGGAAAAAGAAGATGTATTTTTTACTCTTGGACTTCCCATTGATATCAAGGAGTATAAATTCAGACAAATTATTCACAATTTCAGACCTTCTGTTTCAATTAATAGGCATTCTGTTGTTTTAAAAAGTAGAGCTTATTTCTTTAAAACCAAATCTAACCATGCTCTGGTGAGCCCACAATGCCTAACAGAATACCATTGGCCTGATGAATATTCACACCATAGAAACAGATGTTGAAAACAGCACAGATAAACCAAAAGTTGGAAATGAAAATAATGTGCCAAAAAGTTTGCAGCTAACTCCTGCTTCACTTGCCTCAATTTTAATTGACAAAATTTTAATTTAATTGATTTATTTTGGTATTTTAAAAAATAATCATAAACAATTTATTTTCAGCTAAGTTTCAGAGATAGGTGACTTTGAACCTTGAATTTTATTATGTTAATTCCAATGTGTTGCTTCTTATAGATATTTAAAATCCCCCCCTTTTCATTTTTTAAAATTTCTTTTCCTTCTTTACTCCCTCACTCCTTCCTAATCTCCTTTTCTTCCTCCCTTTCTTTTTTTCTTTCTTTTTCACGTAAAGAGCGTCTGAATTTTTAAGTCAGTTCCTAAAGACAAGAGCAGAAGCCTAGAATTTGAGATGTGGTATGTGCAGGAGAATCATAAATGTGACAGTTTTTATGTTTCTTTTCATTTTTATTCTTTTTGGTTTTTTATTTCAGAAAGTTAAAAAATATTGGGTTCATTAAAGATACTTTCATTTGTTTACCTTGTGTTGTAATAAAAAATTCATAAAGATGGAAAGCCGTTCAGAAAATGGAGTTTTATTTAGATTATGAATCAGGTTAATGTTTTCAGTGTATGTTTTAATTAGAAAGCGTAACCCTTGGACACAGTTTGGATTCATTCAGTTCAGTTCTTCAAACATTTTACATTTAGCAACCTCGAAAAGTTATTATTCATTTATTTGATTTATAAAATGCATTCATCACTTTGGCCCCTGGGTGTATTTACAACCGTGATGCAAATTTATTTAATACAGCATTGGTTGATTCTTTCCCAGCAAGTAGATTTCCTCACCTCCCTCCTGTAGCCACCATGATTCAGGAGAATAGCCAGTTGGAACAGATGGACCATGCAACTGGGCTTTAAAGGAGAAATTTAAATTGTTGTTATACCTCAAGAGGAAATGAGTCTGTGCAAAGTTTCTTTCTCTTGCTGGTCAGGTGGGTGGAATCTCCAACAAGCAGGTACTACTTGTCCTAAACAGCTAAGGTTATGCATCCCTCATCTCCCTGAAAAAGAGCCAGGGCAGCAAAAAGTAAATCTTGTAATACTTCATTTACATATTAGGCTGCCAAGAAACACTGCAGTGCAAGTGGCATGAGCCCTGCACAGCCAAGGTCTTTCAAATGTTGCTTTAAAAAATATTTTTTTTTCAGACATCAAGTTCTGGTGAATGCAGGATAATATGAGGTTAAATGCACATAACTGGAGTCATCTTGCTTTGGTTTAAATCCAGGTCTTTATAAGACTTTTCTTCTGTAAAATGAGGATAAAATAGCACCTAATTCACTGGATTGTTGTGTGGATTCAATGAGATAGTGCATACAAAGTATCTCTAACAGAAATGCCATATAGGAAGAGCTCAATAAACGTTGGGTTGTAGTTTTTCATGGAATTTATAATTAGAGAGTTGTCTGCCTTGGAGGAGGCCTAAATGACCAGTTTTGGGACACTACAATGCACATTAAAATAAAAATAATATGCTTCCATCATTGAGATGTTTTCCCTGACTGATGAATATTGATGAAAAGTTTCTGGATAAACTCACTGTGGAACTACCAACATAAAATGACCTGATTGTCATGAAGATTTTAACACAGTGTTGACAATGATGTTGACATAACATGAACATAAAATCTCTGGGCCACACAGTATGGGTGAGTAATGCTGATCACCCTCATAAGCCATTTGCATCATCTCTATCTACCCAATAAGAGATGAAATACATTTTATGTATAAGCAAAAGTTTTCATTGCAGCACTGTTTACAATAGGCAAGACATGGAAACAACCTAAATGTCTAGCAACAGATGAATGGATAAAGAAGATTTGGTACGTATACACAATGGAATATTACTCAGCCATTAAAAAGAATGAAATAATGCCATTTGCAGCAACATGGATGGACCTGGAAATTATCATAGTGAATGAAGTAAGTCAGACAGAGAAAGACAAATATATGATATCGCTTATATGCGGAATCTAAAAAAAATGATACAAATGAACTTATAAAGCAGAAACAGACTCACAGACCTAGAGAACAAACTTATGGTTACTGGGAGGGGGAAGGATGTGATGGAGGGATAGATTGGAAGTTTGGGATTGACATGTACACACTGCTATATTTAAAATAAAATGCCTTTCCATGAAAAAGAAAGTATTCCATTTGTTTTTCACAATAGGAATGAGTTTCATAAAGTGATTATTTTGGGGCTATGGGGAATATAGTAATAAGTGAGAAAGTTTAGAGGATATTTATTTTGTCCTGTGAAACATTGATTATTTTGAGGCAGAAGCCACTGGGTGAGGGCCTAGGATATATAGTCTCTTTTGTTCCCAATATTTTCCCTATTGCTCCATTTTGTGTCTGTAGGGATACACATCTGACTGAGAAAAGCCCTCTCAGCTCTAAAGGAATTCATGGAAACTGAGCCAGTCTTCAGACCCAGTCTATAGTCTGTGGTTTAACTGCTATCTGTGGGAAGATTGAGGGGGAGGGGTCGGTGTTCACCACAGCATTCATACCCTTGTTACTTATCTTTTGATTTGTTTAGAACCCAGATATAACATCCTATTTCAGCATTACACATGAAGAAGGTGAAAATTAATTGAATAATTGTGGCTTTGTTATTTAACTCCAGAATATTTATTTAAAAAGAGAGAAAGTTGATGTTGTCTGGTTATTCTTTGTATATACATTTATAAATAATTGTATGAGTACTAAATAAATTTCCATTTTTAAAATATTAATTTATTTAGTAGTACTTCTATTTTTTTCTTGCTTCCATATCAAATGTAAAGTATACTCATATCAGTAACACCTCTCATTCAAATTCTATGATTTTTTTTTTATTGGGATATAAAGATAACTTTTTCCTACTTCCCTCATACAAAGTTGGGAATAATTGATTAGATAGATTTTTGTCAGCCATTTTGACCTCCAAAGGAACTTAGAGCCCTTTTCTCACCCCCAAGGGTTACCCCAATTGCTAACACACCACATTCTGTACTCAAGAGGTGAGAGCACAGGTCTGGATTGACCAAAATGGCAGCCCATGTAGGAAAAGGGTGCTCTCTCCTTTCCCATGAGTCTATGTAATACAGGCCTACAAACATCTTCCTTGGCATCTTTCCCCTTCCCTTACTCCGGAGAAATATGTGGGGTATGTAGTATGGGAAAGGCCACTCTAGCTTAGGAAAAAATTCTTGGACATTTCTTCCTCTTGGCTCTCTATATCTCATGGAGGAAGGCCTTTACCTCCCTTAGATGTATAGATTTGGGATTTGGGTTGGGACTTTGTGTGAAAGTTGGTTCCTTAGATCCACCTGGGAAATTAGGTTCTTCCATGAGGTGTAGTAGGTCATCTCCCCGGAATTCTGTAATGGGATTTGGGGGATTTGGGGACCAGAGTGTCTTCTAGTAATAAAGGGTTCCTTGGCCCAGGTTTTTGAAGATTTTGTTGTTGTTGTTGTTAAGGGGTGGGTGGTGAGGGGTCAGAATTGGGATATTCCACAGCCCCTAGCCAACTACCACCTCTTAACGTAAGCCGTATATCCTCATCTGTTGCTCTGTTGATAGTGAGCCTCAGCTTCTACTGAGTGGGGTGGATAGGTTTTTGTTTTCAGTGTCATCATTTGGGAAAATAAGACTAAAATTCACTGGTGATTGTTATTTCTCTTGCTCAGTAATCTTCAGAATATGGTTGGTCTGATTGTTTGATTTCTATTATCTCCATCTGCGTAGAATATAGGGCTCACTACTTATGTAAAGAACACTGTGTAACTGAGCCTACAGAAGACAAACCAGTGAGGAGGATTTTTATTAAGATGGAAACTGTCTGAAATATGTAGCCATGGGAATGTACATAACTTCTCTTAAAGGATGTCTATAGGGTCTACCTGGTGCTAATTCTCAGAAGAAAAAGCATTGAGTTGCATGTGAAATAAATTGTGGAAGATTTCTCTCCTGGAGTTTAAAATTTTGTGACACTCCTAAATCCAGTAGAAGACAGAAGAAAGATTGTATGAATTTATGCAACAAAATATGTTTGAGTTTATCCCATGTCTAACAACATAAATATGAAGTAAAGGAAAACATCCTCATACCACCAAAAATGCGTTTCTTTAACAAGCACTAGTTGGGAGAGGGTGTGACCCTTCTAAAGGGTTCTAGTCCAGACACTTATTGTAACATGGGGTAACCAAATGTCTTCTAAATTCTCAAATTCTTTGGGGTGCAGTTGAGTTGTGGTTTTTACTTTAAATGTTCAATGGAATGCTGAGATGAGTCCTATCCTGTATCTCTGTCAGCAAGAGGTTTCCCACCATGTGTATTGGAACTAGGCGTGTTATTTCTATTCTTTTGCCATTACAGTAGCACTATGCTAATTCTAACAGGCTAGTCAGTGTCATATTTGTTCCCAGCTAATTTCATTCTTAGATTCTCAGGAGGTAGAGGAATGGGGAATGGTGTGATGCTCTAGCTGCCTTTCATTTAATTTTTATTGTTGTTTAGATGTTTACACCTATTAGAATGACTATAACCATATATTTTATGCTGCGCTAAACTTTGTGGTCTGTAGGAGAAGACATATTTATGAAAATATGATATAATCTTTATTCTTTAGTGGTAGAAGCAATTTTTTTAAAAATTTATTTATTTATTTATTTTTGGCTGTGTGGGGTCTTCGTTTCTGTGCGAGGGCTTTCTTCAGTTGCGGCGAGCGGGGGCCACTCTTCATCGCGGTGTGTGGGCCTCTCACTGTCACGGCCTCTCTTGTTGCGGAGCACAGGCTCCAGACGCGCAGGCTCAGTACTTGTGGTTCGCGGGCCTAGTTGCTCTGCGGCATGTGGGATCTTCCCGGACCAGGGCTCGAACCCGTGTACCCTGCATTGGCAGGCAGACTCTCAACCACTGCGCCACCAGGGAAGCCCTAGAAGCAATTTTTGAAGGGAAATTTACATGGAAGCTTAAACTATAACAAAAGATGAAAGTGAAGATAAAGGGGGCCCTGTGTTTCTACTTGACCCCTTCATTGCCTGAGTCCTAAGAAAAGTTTTCCCCTAAGTATATAGCAATATTTTAAAGTCTTGGAGGGAGGTGAATTTGCTGACATCAATGTTAACCTTTTCTACATTCATTAATTTATTTAGTCATTCAGTATTTGTGGAAAGCCCTCCAAACACCAGATTGTGTTGTCATGCTGTTGTTGCTGATAATAGTAATAACTAGCATTCATTGAAAGTTTATCGCATATATCAGGGATGGATGATCTCAATTCTCTTAATAATCCTGTTAAGTAGTAACTGTTAGCATCTCAATTTTACAGTTGAAATAATTGAGGCTTAGAGGAGTTAAGCACCAGGTTTAAGGTCAGACAACTAGTAAATAGGAGAGCAAGAGATTTTTTACTCTGGTTGTTTGATTCTCAAGCCAACTCTTAGACATCATGCTCTCTCCCTATAATAGTATCAAACACTAATTTTAAGGCTACTATGTTCCAAGGTAAACACTTTCAGATATATTCTGTTTTAATCCTCTCAAAATTTCTATGTCCAGACATTATTATTATCCCGTATTTTATGCTTAGGGGAATGAAAGCAAAAAAAAAAAAAAAAAATTGTCTCCCTACTGTCACAAACCAGGTAGTGGCAGAGTTAAGATATGAACCCAGAAAGCATACGTATGTTCTTAAATACAAGTCTCTAATAAATAAAAGCGGTTCATGTTCTCAGGAATCTAGCTTATGGTAAGTAGAATTTAGATATAGACATCCAAATTTTAAAAATCCAGTATAAATAGATGCTTACCTCAATGGAGGTATAGGCAAATATTTTGGGAAAATGTTAACTTTAGCCTAGTGCCCTAATGGCTCCCTTCCTATTTCTAACCTAAAAACAGCTTTTACAGATTTTCTTTCATTAGCTCTGGGATTCCTCCATTCTCTGCTTCCCACCCTTCACTTAAAACCGTTGGTAGCTTTTGGCTTGGTTTCTCTGATTTCCCTCCTATTGGCAAAATTTCCTCTTTGCCTGTCTCAGAAATACACATATTTTAACAATCGGCCTGCTCTTAGGTGCCTGCTGTATCTTCTCCCATTCCATTCTGGCCTCTCACCCAGATGCATGATCTGCAGCTTGCCCCTGTGCCACAGACCTTTCCTTGGATGCAACACTCCACTCTGGGCCAGCAGTTTTCAAGTAGGCTCTTTGAGTGGCCTTTTGCTATTCAAACTGTGGTTGGTACAGTAACATACATATTACCTGGGAACTTGTAAGAAATGCAGAATCTTTGGTTTCACTTTAGACCTACTGAATGAATCAGTCTGAATCTTGATGAGATCCCGGGTGATCTGTATCCTTGAGAAGCACTGGTCTAGTTGGTGAGATCGTACTGGAGTATGGAAGAATTTCAAGTTCATTATGCACTGATAGGGAAGCTCTCACAGTGGAAGTAGTATTTTCATGATACTACAGGAATAATAAGGGTTTTCTGGGGGTCAGGTAAGGACAGTATCTGTGTTAGGGTTCTCCAGAGAAAGAGAACCAATAGGAGATGTATATGAAGAGATTTATTATAAGATATTTGCTCACATGATTTTAGAGGCTGAGAAGTCTCTCGATCTGCCATCTGCAAACTGGAGACTCAGGAAAGCCAGTGGTGTAGTTTGAAGGCCTGAGAGTCAGAGAGCTGATAGTATAGGTTTCAGTCTGGGTCTGAAAGCCTGAGAACCAGGAGTCCCAATGGCAGGAGAAGATCAATGTCCCAGCTGAAGTAGCCAGGCAGAGTTAATTCAACTTTTCTCTTCCTTTTTGTTCTGTTAATGCCCTCAGCGGATTGAGTGATGCCCATCCACATTGGGGAGGGCCGTCTGCTTTACTCGGTCCACCAGCCCAAATGCTAATCTCTTCTGGACACATCCTCATAGACACATACAGAAATAATATTTAACCAGCTGTCTGGACATATTGTGGCCTAGTCAATCTGACACATAAAATTAATTATCACAGCATTCCATGCTAGAAAAACAGCATGTGCAATGGCATAACTGGGGAACTACTAGTTCAGTTTTTCTAGAGCATAACATGTGAAAGATAGAGATGGATATGGTTGTTTTAAACCATGGTTGTAGTGACACTCCTCCCATCAAGTGTACCTTGAATCTGAGTGGGCTTGTGACTGCTTTGTCCAGTAGAGTGTTGTATGTAGACGTGATACTGACTTCCAAGGCTAGATTATAAAGGGCCATGCAACTATTACATGCTTATGAAACCCTGAGCCACCATGTAAGTTATTTGAATAACCTGAAACTGTCATGCTAATATGCATTAAGATTCATTGAAGGGTTTGAAAGGGAAACTTGATATTCGCAAGACCACTGGCAAGGTAAGCTAGTTAAAAAGCTGTTGCAATGTGTTTGAAGAAAAATGATAAGATTTTGGACTAGGAAAGTGTTCTTTGGAATGGAGAGAATAAATGTGAAAACCACATAGGAAGTAAAATTTGCAAGACTTGACTGATTAAATGTAAGGATGAGGTAAAATATCTCATTTGGATGTCTGGATTATTGGACTTGCCATTTATAAAAAGGGAATTGCTTTGTGGGAAGAGAATGAGTGTATGTCTCGGAACATATCCAGTTAGAGACATATAGATGGCAGTTGGGTTTGGATTGGTACTAATTAATGTATACATCACAATTTCAGATGTATTCTTTCACTCATGCCAATTCTGAATAATTGGTGGTTGCTGTCTGGAAGGGTGAGTTGAAGATTCTGAGAGTGGTCTTGGCTTGATCAGTGATTGATGTTTACCTGGGGTAAAGCCAAAGGGAATGATCGTTTGCCTGATGTATATATTTGCCAACTTTGATAGTAATGGTAGGAAGTGTCAAGATATTATGATATTGAAAGGTAATGATAATCAAATCACGGTTCAATGGGGGAACAACAACATTTATCTGTTTTGAAACCTTCCTGTACTTTGTTGAATATGATGAAGTCTGAAAAAGTATTCGTCTAACCCATTATTATTTGTGGCATGATGCTTTGTGGGGACTGACCCACTGTGATCCTGGATAACTATAAGAGCTGGCATTGGTGAGGAAGTATCTTAGGCTTCCAGCTGAGTGAAAGCAATGGGAAGAAGTAGAATCATGGAATTATAGAATTGGAAAGAAATTTGAAGTTTGGTCATTCCAGCCCTCTCATTTTACTGAGGAGGAGATTGAAGCTTGAGAAGATGTGCCTTGCCTAAGATCACTTAGCTTTATAAGCTCTGAAATTGCTTTGAAATCTCTATAATAAATTTTTCTTCTTATGACAGAGCCAGTACTGGAAGCTAGCCTAACTGCACTGTGATGACATTGGCTTATGATGAACTAGATCAAGTGCACAGCAGAAAGAAATTACTATGTAACTGCCCAGGGTGAATCAAGGATTCCTTCCACATTGAGGATATCTGTTTCCACCCATGGCTATCAGAAGCTGGTCTGCTGCTAGCTGTGGAGCCCAGAAGATACCTTCAAATTTTCAGAGAAGGATAATACATGGTTGGGAGAGTTTCCAGAATCGTGGTTTCTGTAACATCTGTAGCCTCAGAACTTAGGAAGAGCAAGTACAAAATGTGTTTTTGCAAATGTTTTTCAGGATTTAAGATCTAACCTGTTTAACAGATTGTCTTGCTTAAAAAACATGAGTGGTTTTAGCTGACAAGTTGGATTTTATGAACTGATCGATCCCAGCTGCCAGTTGTCCAGGCCAGAGGATGTTCCAAATTGGCAGTCCCCAAAGACCTTGAGTTGATTGGCTTAAAGTGGGGAAAGAAAGATATGGGGGGGGGGGTCGGAGAAAATAGAATTTTATAAAGCTAATATAATTTTGAAAGTATTTGAAATACAAATATCCATTCGAACACACAAAAAAGTGAAAATAGTCTAAGCTGTATTCTGCTTTGTGGGTGGTTCTAATGCTTTCTAAGGTTGTAGGTGACCTCCTTCATCTTTTATTTGCTCCTTGTTGCATTTTCTAATAGTAAAATCATACTCATATTTAAGTAGCGAAAAGGGTGTCTATATCTTGACTGCTTCTGAGTTTGAATTATGTAGCTTCTTAAGAAGGAAGCTGTGTTTTGAGTTCATGAAAGTATTCTTATTTTGACAAAAACACCAAGCGTCTATGTCTTAAGAAAGGCATGGTGAGACTTTTTACGTGGATAGATTTTTGAGTTGTAAATGAGACAGTTGTTTGAAATTCAATTTTTAAATTTTATTGTGAGATCTAAGTCCATATTTGAATGCATTATTGTTTTTAACAATGCTAATAATGCTAATGATACCACCATTTACTTTAACTCTTTATGCCTTATCTCCCATGATTTGTACCTATCACATTGAGTTATAAAGGTGAAATGAGCTAACCTATGCAAAATGCTTAGAACAGTGCTTGTACATAATTAATGCTTGATAAGTGCTATTATAATTACAAATCATAGCAATGTAGAGGTAATGCTACAAATAGTATTGGTCAAGTACATAATAAAACTCTGAATGAATTGTTAAAGTGCAATTTAGCTAAAAAAATCAGTGATTACTCTTCAGAAGTGTACATGCTTAGTACTTTAAACAATGTCTAGAAAAGATCATCCATGATTCGTCTAACTATATGATGAGATTACAAATATTTAGTTTATGCATGTTGGCATTTCCACCTGTGACTGTGTTTTGCAGTCCAAGTGGCCTTGGTACTATGTTTTATCCAGGCACTGAGTTTCTAAAGGTGAAGCTCTGCTTAAAGCATAAGCTTCCAAAACATCAATTAGGTATTTAGTTATTTGGATTGGTGATATCTTCTTCTTATATTCCTTCCTATTGCTTACAGGGAGGTGACTCTCTCTTTTAATTATAAATCTACATGGCCCCATTGGAAGAAAAGTCAAACACTTTTGATACTGAATTAAGTAAATAATGAGGGAGCATTGTCAGTGCTGCTAAACTAGTTACTTTAAGGGCAAGCATGAAATGGCAGCTTGCCCTTAAAGTACTGATACTGATCTTCAGTATTCCCTCACTTACCCCGAAGAAAAATTCCCATTGAAAGGAAAATATTACCAAATCTGCTGAATAATTAATGATTTAAGAAACTAAAGTATCTTGAGAACCACTCTCCATAAAGTACCCTGTATTAAGTGAGGTGTAGCATTATGTAAGTCAATTAATATAAATAAATGATTGGCTATTAAAAGTCTGTAATCTGTATTTTACTATTTAAAACACAGCTGATGAAAGTAAAATCAATGATGCAATTGTTAGAAGTATCATTACATAATTAGAGAGGCATTGGTTCAAATTTTATCGTAGCCATTTTTTGACTTGTGACTCTGAACTTACTACAAACTTCTTTGTGTCTAATCATGTAGATAATAAATGCTTGGTAGTGATTATTTTATTATTTGTAGCTAAGAAAGTCAAATTCTGAGAGTATGACTAAGTACATTTTATTATTTAAATGTAATGTCTAGATTCAGTTTAAGCTTACTCTAGCAGAAAACCATAATATTTGCAACAGTCAAGGTAGTATTTTAAATCCCAAACTTCCTAGTCTCTCCTCCCCTCGCCTCCTTTCCCCTCCCCTCCCCTCCCTCCCTCTTCCTGCCCTCTCCAGCTTGCTCTAGCTCTCTGTCTCCCAGGCTGTCTCTCATTCTATATACACAAACACACACATGTATATTGGAAAAGGGTATTGACAGGAAAAGGAAAATTAAACCAGCTAATTATTGTCTACTGTACAAAAAGGGCTTAGATGTAATTATTTCTGGCAGGCACCATTAGGAAGGCCAGATGACTCTACTACCCCTTCCAAAACTATTTCATATAAGAAATATCACAAAGAAACATATAGTAAATCTAATAAAACAAAGATTAGATACTTAATCTGTGTGCTAGGTATTATGCCAATCAATTTACATTCAGCAACTTTATCAAATGGGTACTATTATTATAAATGTTTAAGAGATAAATAGAGACAGAGAGATTAAGTAAATTTCTAGGGTCACAGAGTTGTAAACTAGAGAATTAGGATTCAAACTTAGGTTTACCTCTGTGCTATAGTTAAACTCGCCAAATGATGGTTAGAGTGTATTAGAAAGTTAGAAATTAAGAGAAAGAAGAAATCTACAAGCTGGAGTGGTCTGGGGAGTCTCATTGGAGGAGGTGTGAGGTCAGCTGCGTTTGGAAGGACAAGTAGTATGGTATTTCATTTGAGAGGATGGCTGCAGGAAGAATACAGATGTGCAAAGGTTCACAATGCATTCCTGTATTAATCAGTTGACCAGTTTGACTCAGGAATGTGTTTAGAAGGTGAGTGATCAGAGATAAGATTTTCTCTTTAACAGCTTTTTTTTCGGTATAATTGACAGACAATGTACAATGAATACTTAATGTGAACAGTTTGGTGAGTTTTGAACATATGTTCCTAACCGTGAAACCATCACCACAATCAGTATAATACCCATCACTGACAGAAGTTTCTTAGAGCACCTTTGTAATTTCTCCCTTCCAGTCCTCTTACCTTCCTACCTCTGGGTTCCCAGGCAACTGCTGATATGCTTTCTGTCACTATACATTAGTGTGCAGTTTTTAGAACTTTATAGAAGTGTTTTTGTCTGGCTTCCTTCACTCAGGATACTTTTTCTGAGCTTCATATATATTGTAGTTTGTATCTGTGGTTCATTATTTTTATACCTAAGCAGTATTTCATTGGATGGATATAGCATCATTTGTTTATCCATTCGCCTTTTGATGGGCATTTGGATTGCTTCTAGTTTTTGGTGATTACAAATAAAGCTACTACGAATATTAACTTAAGAATCTTTGTTTGGACCTATGCTTTCATTTCTCTTGGGTAAATAATTAGGAATGGAATTCCTGGATCATATGGTGTGAGAATGTTTACATTTTTAAGAACTGTTTTTCTAAGTGGTTGTACAATTTTACGTTCCCACCATCAGTGTGTAAGGGTTCCTGTTCCCCCAACATTCCCCATTACTCACCAACACTTGGTGTGGTCATAAAATGAAAGGATAAGTGGGAGGCAGACAGAGACTCAGATGCCCAGTTGACGAATTTGACCTTTCAACAAAGACCCATTAAAAGTTTTAGAATATGGAGGGGTAAGATGTTTGAGGTGATTTAGGAAGGTAAGTCTCATACGGTGTATGCAAGGTAGATTAGGGTAGGGAAAGGCTGATGGTTGGGAATCCAGCTTAGATGGCTACATGGGAGGTGCTTGAAATAGTTCAGGCATGAGAAGATAAATGTGTGAACCAGTGGGATGGGGGTGAAAAGGGGAAGGAAGAAGCAGACACAAGAGGGAGTTTGAAGGAAGAATTAATGAGACAAGTTTTGTTTTTATTTCTTATAGGAATGGAAAGAGAACTTTACTTGCACTTTTCTAGCTTGAGAGACTAGGAGAAGAGTGATGTCATTAACAGTAACAGAAAAGTTGGAGGTATATTTTGGGCAAAGAGAATGGGTGGGATTTAGATATGTTGAATTTGAAGTTCATTCAGCTCTATCCCAGGATCTTTTATTTTTATGTAGATGTTTACATCCAGCTTCAATTCCACATGAATTTTAGGTGGCCCCATAAACATATAGTAGAGGAACTTTGGAAATAAGTTAGAGACAGAAGCTTCCAGTGAGGTGGGGACCGGGAAGAAAAGAAGGATATAGAAGTGGGCTGGGGTAATTTAAGGGGGGCGGCAAAGGAGCTGTGAAAGCATATATTTGGGAAACTTTCCCCCCAGAACTGTTCAAGTTAAGAACTGTGGATGCCCACTCCAGAGGTCATTCATGGTATTTCAAACGACCGTTTCAGGGGTGGCTTTATTGAGAATCCTGTTCTGTTTGTGATTTTCGTCATTTTCCAAGGTGGTAGGCGTTGAACTATGTCAATCTCTGTCCAACTCTTTCTTGGTTGATTTTCCTCAAATCTCACCATTGCTGGGAATGGCCTTGTCCATTTTTCTCTGTTGGTGTCACCTAGGGTTATACAGCTAGGAATTTGATTCTACTGTTCTATCTTTAAAAGATGATTCCAGGATTCCAATCAATAGTGTTGCATGCAGTGCTACTGAGCATTAGGGAAACGTAATTTAAGATGTAGCTTTGGAGAAATTAATGCTCTGGGCATTTCTTACTACATTTAGAATTCATATTTAAATGATTCATGCCAAATAGAAGAAAAAATCTCTTAGATTTTATGATCCAGAAGCATACTTTATGGACTGCTGGCAAATTGTGTGTAGCAGTGAGGGAGTCAAAACACAGCACCCATCATGTTGCCATAGAACACGTTCCTGTGAGGGTGCCTTGAATGATGGTGATGATGCATGTTTTGATGAGGACTTCCCACTCCGTTCCCACCCACAACTAGCCACACGTGCTGAGACCACTTACTTTGCCGTGAAATAGTAATATAGTGATGCTTTTTAACAGTTTATAAGAGAAAAAGTGTTTAAGTGTGATTTTTTAGAGAGAAAACATACTGTAATGATGCCTCAGGGGACATAATGAGCTATGTTGAATTCCTGCCAGTATTTTCATTCTAAAGCGGTTGATTTAAATATAGTGCTTTCTGTGGATTGAGACAAAAATAAAACTTTTTGTTGTTGTTGTTGATTCTTCTTCCTGTTTCTTTGTTTCAGGTCGAATAACATTCTTTATGTCAGTATTAGCATTTCTTGAACACTCAGTATTTTTTACCATGTGTTAGATTGAACACAACTGTCACTTGTCTCCCGATCCCAGTTTGTACATGTGCTTCTTAATGGCCTTTATGACCTTTGCTATGAGTCAGGGTATTGTTCTATTTATATATTAATCTGTTTAGATTCATTGTATATTAACATTTTACACTCACTAATTAGATTATCAGTCTATGGGATTAGAGCATTATAGGTGTCCTTGCTTGGGTGCACAGAGCACAAAGCAACATTATTAGGGTAATGATTTTCAGCAAGTTTATTTAGCCAACTTTGTCATTTTATAGTTTGACTTGCTTTGTCATCATTCCCAAAAGTTTATAATTGAGCTCAGTCTTGAAAAGTGCCCAAAGCAGTAGAGCATGATGTTTAGAAGCATGGGCCTAGAATCAGACTGTACCGCTGGAAGCTCCTTCGATGGATAGTTTTTAAATTTTGGCAGTTATTTAATTGTTCTTTAGTTTCCTCAGATGCACAATGGCAGTAAAACAATAAATGTTTCAGTGGGTTGTTGGGAATAACAGTACCAGCACAGAGGAAACTATAAGTGAATGTTAGCAAATAACAACAACAAAAACAAATGAATGAAAATCTTAATCAATCAGCTCTGAGACTTAATCACAGATTTTCTTTCTGCCTGTAGGTGGGACAGCCATCCGTTCAGGGACACACCCTGGTTAAGTTCTTCATCTTTCCTGAAAGACTGCTGAATCAGTTATCTGTTGCTGTGTAACACATCAGCCCAAACGTTAGTGGTTTAAAGCAACAAAAATGATTTTTTAAAATCTCAGATGGCTTCTGTGGTCAGGAATTCAGGAGTGGCCAAGTTAGGCAATTTTGGCTTGAGTCTCTCATGCCGTTGTGGTAAGATTGTGGCTAGGAACAAGGAGCTCTTGAAGGCTTCTTCACTCATACGTCAGGTTGTGAGGACTGAGGACTCCCATAGCTTGGGGCTGGAATAGTGAGGTCTCCTCAGACATCTCTTTGTCTGTGTATTTTCTTTGTGTGATTTTTCTAATATGCTAGCTTCAGGATAACCAGACTTCTTAAATGTTGCCTCTGAGCTCCCAAGATATGTATCCTAGAAGAGAGTGAAAGAAAGAGGTGGAGACCATATTATCTTTCATGACCAAGCCTGGGAAGTCAGTGTTCCTTGCAACATAATCTGTTGCTTGAAGCAGTTATGAAGGTCCACCAGGTTCAAAGTGAGGGAGCATAGACCCTCCTTCTTTGTGAAGAAGTGTAAGCATCAGTCTTACAGTAAGAGAGAATATGGAGTAGGATGCATATTTATGTATTTTTGGAAAATAAAACATTCCACAGCTGCCAAGCCTCCTGGTACTTACTTAGATGGTTGTCTAACATGGATAACTGACTTTTAAGAATCTGGTTAAATAATATGGCTTCAAATTCTCTGCTGCTCTCTACTCATCAAAGCCTCAATTGTGAGAAATAATATTCAGGGAGGATTTAAAAAATATCCTGCCTTTTGTCCCTTGATTAAACTAGACCGTCAGAGAACTCTTTTAGTCCTTCTAGAAATGTTTTACCTGACTTGACCTTTGACCTTAAACCACAGGCATGCTTTGGAGGAGGGTATAAGAAATGGCCATATAAAAATTACTGATGTACTGAATATAGAAATGCTTAATCCTCACCACCCCCTCTTCCATTAATGTTCTTCTTCTCAGTCTTTATAAACATACTTCCTTAAATTATAAACCTATGTGTCTTCTTTGGCTTTACCCTTTACTTCATAGCAAATTCATCACCAGGTTTTCTTGTTACACCATTTGAAATCTGTATCCTTTTTTCCATATATACCTGGAGATGATCTTGCACTAAAGGAGATCAAAAGCCCAGATTTGGTTTTACTCTCATTTGGGGGTTAAAATTTGTTGGAAAAATGCAGAAAAATGGAGCAGATTTTAAGGAGCATTTCTCATTGATTTTTCCCAACGAATTTCTTAGGGTCATGAAACACAAGCATAGTAATCATTGACCTGATATAATTGCATTTCATGTTGACCTAATTAACCACTATCTATCTTATTATCCCTGGAGTTAAAAAAAATTTTTGTCACATTTACATAGAAACTTTATTGACTGTGACTCTAATTTTTTGGACTGTGGTATATAAGGTTGATAATAAGCATATTTCTTAGCTCATAGTACAATGCCATCATTGATCCATGCAAGGCTTATTTTTTTAAAATTTATTATCTTTATCTTCATTCTCCACTCTCTTCTCCCACACTACCATAGATAGCTATTCTAGTTCATTCACTGTGTATCCTTTTATTCTGATATATACTCTTACTAAATCCTTGTTGCTTTGTATACATGTATTTTACATTTACATAAATGGTATTCTGCTATAGATCTTATTCTGTTTCTTACATTAAAAATTTCACTTAGGAGTATGTTTTTAAGATACATCTAGTTTGCTGTGAGTAAATCTAGTCCATTGCTTCAAACTATTTTTAAAGTAATTAAAAGTTTCTTTTCACTTAACCTCAACTATTCTGCTTTTTTCACAAATTAAGGCAAAAATGTGGTCTATTGTTTTTTTTTAATTTAATTAATTAATTTATTTATTTATTTTTGGCAGTGTTGGGTCTTCGTTTCTGTGCGAGGGCTTTCTCTAGTTGTGGCAAGTGGGGGCCACTCTTCATCGCGGTGCGCGGGCCTCTCACTATCGCCTCTCTTGTTGTGGAGCACAGGCTCCAGACGCGCAGGCTCAGTAGTTGTGGCTCACGGGCCTAGTTGCTCCGCGGCATGTGGGATCTTCCCAGACCAGGGCTCGAACCTGTGTCCCCTGCATTGGCAGGCAGATTCTCAACCACTGCGCCACCTGGGAAGCCCTGGTCTATTGTTTTTTAAATGTAGTTTAAACTTATAGTTTATAAACAATTAAAGTTTATAATAGCTTGAAAAAGTATCAGTCGTCTTCTTTTTTCAATTGTACTGCATTTGTGCTCATCTTTATATTTCAAACCTATCACTGAAGGATAGCTATCTTTATTCCTAGGAGACTTCCTACTGTTCAAGACCCTTTATTTAACCCTTTCTTACTAAGCATATGTTTAAAAAGTATCAAAAGCAGTGGCACACTGAACTCAGGGATCTGACTTTTGATATCTGAAACTGATTTTAGGGCAGTATTTAATAAATACTCTACAAATTTGTGTCTGGCATTTTAACTGAAAAATTTTATAATCATGGAATTAAAGCATCAGCAAATATGTGTTTATTCATTCTGCTATTTACCACCCTCTTGACAACTGACATGGGTAAAGGAAGGTCATTTTCCCCCTTGGCTTGTCTTGGTGTATGTTTGCTGGCTTTGATTAGCAGCATGATGGAGCAATCTGAAATAAATTAGTATCAATGGAATGGAAATCTTAGTGGTTTAAGTATCACTATTAGTATACACGGCATATCTGAAACTTTGCGTTCCTTTCCTGGCTGCACCTCCTTGTTCCCAGTCTTTCCAAGGTTCTGTCAATAAAGTCCTAAGTAGTTGACTACTTGGATGAGATCTGGAAATCAAAAAGACAGAAGGATCATTTTGTTGATCTGATGAAAGTTTAGGTCATAGTGGGTCCACGTTGAAACAGATTAGAACCTTAGGTCGAAAATGAAATTTACTTACTGTTCATCTTAGTCTTAAGTGGAAGAGTGTTACTTGCATTGGTTGTATCCTACAGACAAATAAGACAGGTATTACTTAAAGATTTTGTGTGTAGCCTATGGGCAGAATCAAATAGAAACAGTTTCTTTTTGGTCTTGTACTTCCTAAAGCTCTACTAAAAATAGGGAGGAAAGGCAGAGAAAGGAGCATAGGTTTAGTATTGTTGGCATGAATCAGTTGTTTGATTGTGCATGACAGGTTTTTCCTTGCCTTGTACCCTTTTTCTCTTTCCCTTCCTTCCCCTGCAGTTTTCTATGCCCTCCCCTTTTCCCCTAGCCCTTCTGCTTGGCACAGAACTCTGGATAACCATCAGTGAGGGATAGGTCAAGTTAGAATTGCTGATGGTGAACATATCTGTTAGGCAAACATAAGAAGCCGTAAACACTGGCTTGCTGGCAAGTAGAGAGCTGATGGAAAGGACAGGGATCCTGTGTTTTCACTAGCGCTCTTCTGACTCAGAAAGCATAGGTCATTAACAAGTTAGGAGATGTACCTCCCCTCCTCTCTTGCCAGGAAAAACACAACCTTTGGAGAATAGGGCATAATAAAGTGCTGGAGTAAGGCCTTTCTGTGCCTGCTGGCACTTGAAGTCACCATTGCTGTGGTTAGTTTTGCTGCTCATTCTTGGTCTTCATGCACGTGACTGGCCTGATTTATCTTTCATTACTCCAGGGCTGCACAGCTCGGGAGGATTTGAGTACAAAAAACTTTCTCCTGAGATTACTGAAAGGTCTTTCCCTCTTGAACAGAAGCAGAATTAACTTTTGATGGCTTTTGAATTTAAATGGAACTCCCACTGTATAGTAGCAGCCTTGTTTTACCAAAACAACAGCAAAAACAACCACCCCAACAGTAACAACAGCAACTTGGGACCGGAGGTGGAAGTTTAGGTTGCTTTCAATTGAATTTATGTTGTGTCACTTTATTTTTTAATAGGTTGTATGATATCTATGTGAACCATGCAGCCAGTTAGAAATGGGCTCTTTCTCAGATGAAGATGGAAGGGTTTTTTTCCCCCCAAGGAAAAGCTATGCTAGTATAAACATTCAAATTCTTAAATAATCAGACTAACCCATTAATCAGAATTTTTTAACCCTGTAATTTTATAAGAAATAGGTAAAAGGACAGTAAGTGCCTATCAATGATGACTTTGTACTAAACCCTTATAACTGTAACCTAATGTCAGTGCAGCTCTACCTCTATTTCTTAACCTCTGACTTCATAGTTATAGCACCAAAGTAACTGATTCCCAAAGGTATGACCTGAGGAACCATAGGTATCTGAATCATCAAATAGAGATTGAATTATATTCTCCATGCTGCATTTAATAAATCAGGAAAATAGACTAATGCATTTATAAACATTTTTGATCCTGAGGGTTGAAATAGGAAGGATTTTTCTATTCATTTCTGACTTGACAAGAAAATCCAATGACCTAGAACATCTCCTTTCCTAAGAATTCCAATCAATTGTGGTTTTGGAGTATTTACATGGGGTTCATGTTGCATGAGCCATATGGGATCGTATTGAACAGTCATATCCTCATACATCAGGGAATCTAAGTCTAAAGATGCTAGCTTAGTTTTCCAAAGGTGAGTGAGATTAAACTTTTGCCTTTGGAATCAGCCCCATATATGTATTAATGTCACCAGAATTCAGTTCTCCCTTCCCCCACCACCCAGCATGGGGGAAATACCGAATCTACTCCAAATTTAGGCTCTCTGGCTTCCTTAGATTTTCTCTCACTGGATTAACTACTTTCTATAGAGATATTAAACCCCTAAGGAAGGTTGTATTTGAAGCCCATTACAGGATAATGTTCCAAGAAAATTGTTCTTTTGAAGTTTGATTTGAAACTCATGCTCCTCATTAATACAGGCAGCAGGACGGCAGGAGACCTGTCTCTGAAAAGGGCTTGTTATGAGCTGGGGAAGCAGCTTGAATCCTCAGCATGGATGTACATAGTTAAAAGCAAAGCCAGGCAAGAAATGAGATCAAGCCTGGAATTATGTATCTGTTAGTAATTTCAGATCCACATGACTAATAAGACAGCATGCTTGTTCTCTAGCTGTTATTTTTAAAGACTGATCAGTGTAGAGTTGAAGCAGGATTTTAACTTTTGATTTTTATACTAATTTCAAGATTTTTCTTCTTCCTAAATTTAGCCTTGCAGAGATCCCTGTGAAATATTTGAGTCACAGCTAGCTATTTTCACATATCATCAGATTCTCTCCTCAACATGAAGAAATAGCAGAGTAGGAAAGAATTCCTTGGGGGATAGAGCATGCTTTGTAGTTTTTTGTTTTTTAAGCGAAAATTATCTAGGCAGAACTTGGTTGTCAGTAAAGTTGTTTGTTTTGGTTGGCAATCAGCATGTTTAGTCTGAGAGGCAGGGACTTTAGGCTCAGAGGTAAGGCTTGAAGATGCATTGTCTCCAAACTGAGAGGGAGCAAAGAAAGTGGTGGAACAAGGCAATGGTGGCTTCAGGTCTGTTTCACAGAGTCAATCTGATTTTTACTTACTCAACTGGAATTTGTTGTGAGTGTGAAATATGTTCATGTTTTTCTGTATATGCACTTGAATCTAGGCCTAGGTTTATAAGTAGTACTTGGGGACCAGGTGGCAAGAACATAGCAGTTCTTCTTTTAGAAGCTGTAAGAGAGTTTTCCAAAGGGGAGAATGGAATGGATCCAAACCACTCTAGAGAACCCCTCCAGCTTTTTCCTTCTCATTTTCTCTATCTTGTTTCTTCCATACTTTACTCCATTCAACAAATATTTATTTATGAAACAGCATGGTGATTAAGAGCAAATATTTCCATTAGAGAGATCCAAATTCCAAACTCTTAAGCCTCAGTTTCTTCATCACTAAAATGGGGATAAAAATAGTATCTATAGCAATGGTTATAATCAGGATTAAATGATATAATCCCTGTTAAATACTTAGTGTACAGTGCCTGGTAGATAGGAAATAATAATTATGTCACTTATTCTTAAATTTCTCTATGATCAAAAATAGATATTTAGCAATAAATTACATAATTTACTAAAATTATTAGTATTAGTATTAAGTGTGGTTTCCCCCTAGAGGTGATTTCTAAATTGGGAGCAGCGGGAAGAAGGGTAAAAACTTATGTGATAATTCTTTTGACTGAAGTTTTCTCTGGGAAATATGTGTGTTTTCTCTCTCTCTCTCTCTCTTTTGGTAATGAATCTGCCTCATTAAAAGGAAGAAAGGAGACAGAAATTTCCTGTTTGGGAAATGAATAAGATTAGGGAAGGGGAGGGGGTCTCTGGAAGAGGAGAGATGGCATGCATATTGGACCAGAGCCTGAGTGAGTTTGGGAGGAACCAGTCATGATGTTCAGCGTGAGCATATTTGAAGTTTGGCTGAAGAATTGACTCAAAGTTGGTGTTAAAATTGTTAAGAAGGAGAAGATTGCTCAGAAGCCCAGCAGGGCAGAATTTGACTTGCTACCTTCAGTGAGTAGGCCAAGTATGTCATCAGAGGGTGGCTCAGATTCAGATGTTTTCCGATCTTAGCACTGAAAATTACTGAAAAAATTTGTGTGTCCTGTACTTGTAAAACAGCAGTAAATCATAAAACATAAAATGTAAATTACTGCTGGAAGTGAAATTATTTTTTTCTTTAGATCTTTTTTTATGGACAAGTTTATTGAAGACAAACATTATTTTTGTGTGTCCCTACCTTGCTGGTATCCTAAGCATGCATATAGTCTGTCTTTTGGATAGTAATACAGCACCACTCTCAGTTCTGAAGCCAAAGTTGCGTTAGCAGAGACAGTCAGGCCCAGGCCACCTAAACTCATGAATATTCATCACACAGAGATGGCTGTCTTAGTTGCATTCCCCAAATTGTCATTTCTAGGATCACCTCCCACATAAATTATTTGCATTCAAACCTTTATATAAGAGTCAGCTTCTGGAAGAATCCAACATTAGACAATTTGTATCAGAAGTGGGGTACTAGGAAGTAGACCCTGGGATTAGATCACTAACTTGCCAGTTAGAGGCAAGGGCTTCATTGCTGAGGATGAGGGTACTGTTAAGACCTCTTGATGATCTGTAACATCACAGTTACTAATACTGTCACCTGTGGTGGATTGGGATGAGGTAGAGGTGAAGAGGGATGCACTGGCTCATGCAGTAACTCTATACTTGAAATATGTAGAGCAGTGATCATGGTAAGACCTGTGTAGTGGGGTAGCTATTGTTAGTAGTCATAGAAGTCTTGAAGGAAGAAAAGGAACAGGCTCAGTTCAACCAAATATTGTCTTCAGAGGTGTTGTGAAAGCCAGTTCTCCATGATAACTTTTAAAGAGAACAACATCTCGAGCAGTCAGAAAACAGACTGTGCTAAGAACCTGGTCCAAGATTTGATTGTAAGAATAGAGAAGTTACAAAGCAAGCTGAATTCATAGCCCTGGCAACTCTCCTACACTTAAGAAAAGGACCCTGATAGGAAAGAAATAGAACCCTAAGATCTGGGATTAGCATGTTTAGATGGCTGGGCTTGAGAAAATCAGTGCCTTAGATTTTCCTTATGCCTCTAGGCCAGAAGTAGTTGCTCTCTCTCTCATGTTAGAAGAGAATACCTAGGCTTTCATTGCCTAGAAACTACTAACAGAGGACATAAGGTAGATATTTTTCAAGATGATGATGGTCCTTCACAAGCTATGCTCGTTCCTCTTCCCATGGCTTCTCATTGCATAGATCAATAATAGGAGTCAAGTCTCAGCATGACTTGACTAGAGAATAGTCAAGATCTTGTGCATCAATATGGATCTTCAGGAACTAGGAGAACATACACAGGGAATGAATCTTGAAGATACTAGAGCAAGAACAGCAGAATATAATGCTGAATAAAGGAGAATTTATTGATATAGGGGAACTCTTCCATAACTCTGGATTTTATATCCTGGCATGGACAATTGGAACTGGTTCTAATTCTCTTTAGCATGGCTGCATGAAGCTTGAAAAGAACGAGGACTTAGAGTAAGTGAGGTAGAGATGTCAGATATCTTGACAGAGTAATAAGGATGCGACAAGAGGCCCAGAGAGATGGGCATGTTAGAATAGATGTAATATGCAGGACTAGAGACCCATCAGCTGAGTGTTCTCTTTGAGGGTTCCTGATTGCTTCATTCATCGAAGTGAAAGGGAATGTGTTAGTAGGGGCAGGGTGGGATACCAGCATCATCAGAAGTTCAGTGGAGCTGTCCTCTGTAGACCAGCATTGGTGATAAGAGATGCTTCTATGAAACTCAGTTCTCTAATGTTAGTGAGGATGATTTGATTACGGAGTGGCAGAGGCCAGGTGTTGGCAGTTAACTGTCGGAGGCAAGGTGGACATTAAAACCATGATGGGCCATCCTCAAGGCTGGGATGGCAGCTAGGGAACCTTAACCCTCAGGTATCTGTGGACATGACTAATATGCCATACTGTTCCTAGGAGTGAGATAGATGGACAGCCAACAAGGGCATTGCTAGACTTGCATCAATATAATAAAACAGAGAGACAGACAAGCAAACTGTAGGTTAGCACAGGAATAATGTTAACTACTGCAACAAGAAAATTATAGTCCCTCAGTTTTGACCCAGTTTTTAGACTCAGAGCCTTTTGGTTGAACGGGATGCTAAATCCCTTCAAGGAGATATCTTGCAGTGTCACAGTAAGGATGTAAAGTAGATATTCCCACATTTTTCCTCAAAGGAATGTGGCCATTAGACGGAATAATTGTACACCAGGAAAAGGGGAGGGCAGAGCTAGAGAGAACACAGTTGACAAGATCACCCATACTTACACCAATTGTCAGTTCGCTGGTTCCCAAAACCACCTTCAGTTTCAATAATTTGATAGAAGAACTCATGGAGCTCAGTGAAAGCTGTTATACTTACAGTTACGGTTTTATTACGGGGGAATAAATACAAAGTTTTAATATAGAGTTAGGTTTATTACAGGGAAAGGACACATTAAAATCAGCTAAGGGAAGAAATACATAGAGTCCAGGAGGATTCCAAACATAGAGGTTCCAGGTATTCTGTCTCCAGGTGTCCTGTCTTCATGTCCACAGTCATGGACAGTGTTAACTCTTTCTGGCAAAGTTGTATAACAATATGGAATATTGCCAACCAGAGAAGCTCACCTGAGCCTTGGTATATGGAGTCTTGGTTGGGGTTCCATGGTGACCTGCCCGCATGGCTGACCTCAGTCTCTAGCACTGCTGGAGGTAGAGCTGATACTGCATGATTCAGAGCCCCCACAATGAACCACATTGATTAGATTGGTGTGGTCCAAGGAAGGCCCTCAGCAAACAGTGACACTCCTATCAGGCGTGACATTCCAGAGGCTTAGAGATTACTTCTCAGAAGGCAAGGGCAAAAGCCAGATTTCTCTTTGGGCAAGGTTAAGTACTTTACTGTGCAGAAAGTATCCAGAACTTTTAAGGACAGTGGGATATAGGGCTGAGCTGACACTAGTTCCCACAATGTTCTCATGGCCCTTGTTAGAATGAGGGCTTGGGAAGGACAGGTGGTTGATAGAATCCTGGCCCAAGTTCATGTGACAGTGGATCAAATGAGTCCAAAGACCAATCTATGGTTATTTACCCAGTTCCTGAGAACATAAGCAAGATAGGTCTACTTATCAGGTGGTAAAACCTTCACATTGGTTCCCTGACCTGGGTTTGGAGAGCCCAAAGCGACAAATATTCTGAATGGTATGATAAGACGTGTGTGTTAGATGGTGGAAGATTTAACACTGCAGATATTCAGGAGCTTTCAATATCTATAAAATTTTTATGCATCTATTGGTCTTGGGCATACTAAGACATACCTTCCAAGTTAAAGGCAAGTTATTACACCTTGTACCTCCCATCACTAAGAAAGAGGCCCAGTGCATAGTCTATCATAATAGGAAATACTGCCTCAGTCTAATTATTGGGTATCTTGGAAGGCTGCAGGTTTTGATTGAGACTCAGAGAGGACTCTGAAGCAAGTTCAGAGAGTAGTGAAAGCAGCCTAGCTGTTTGGAGTATATGACTCAGTGGATCCAATGGTACTAGAAGTATCTAGTAGATTAAAATGTTATGTAGGTTCCCTGGCAAATTTGGATAGGAGAGTTGTCGTACAGACTCCTAGGGTTCTTGGAAAAGCTATAATGTCTCTGGCAGAGAATTATCACTTTTTAAAAAGCAACTAAATCCTTGAGCTAGGGACACCAAATTACTGTATTATTTGAGTTATACATCATGAACTGAGTAGTATCAGACCACAAAACCATAAGGTTGGGCAGGCCCACGCATATCTGGAGGAACAAGCAGGTTACACAAGGAGGTAGCCTACATTTCATGTCACCTACCCTTGTACCTATCCCTCAGCTGTCAAATGAAGGAAAACTCTGGGCCTGGTTCATAGATTGATTTGACATGTTGATGCAAACTGAAAATGGACTACTGTTACTTGACAGTCCTATTGCGGGTAGTCCTGAAAGACGATGACGAGGGGAAGTCTTTCAAGAGGGTATATCTTTGAGCAATAACCTGGTAATTAACTTTTTGAGGAGGGGAAAACAATGTAAGGTAAGGATATACATTGACTCCTGGGCAGTGGCCAGTGGTTTGGCTCATTGCTAAGAAGCCTAGGTGAAGCAAGATGGAAGATTGAATACAGGAAGTTATGGGGTACAGATATTCAGATGGTCCTATAGGAGTGGGGACAAAATGTGTGGATCTTTGTGTTTTACATTTATCCTTAAGCATCTACCTTAGCAGAGGTCAGCCAGACTGTCCTCATTCAAACCAGTGCTTCTTGTGCAATGGACTTGTTAATGGAGTAGTCATAGGACCAATAATGAAAGATATGCATGAGGTCCAATAGCATTACACTCCCTATCACCAAGATTACTCTAGCTACTGTAGCTGTTGAATGCCTGACCTGTCAGCAGTGAATGCTGAACTTCAGTATTTGCAATATGTGCTTCTGCCTCTATAGCTTTAGCCTCTGCTGAATTAGAGACGCTGGTATGCTTCAACTAAGGGACACAGTAAGGATTCCATAAACCTAAAGCTAAAGCTGTTGACTGGTAATTTTGGACTTCTCATGCTGATAGATCTACAGTCAAAGAAAGGAGATACTATACTGGCAGGGGTAATGACTCTGATTATCATGAAGAGATAAGATTGCTGCTACATAATTGGAGAGGAGAGAAGTATGCCTAGAACATAGAAGGTTCACTGTGGTGCCTTCTGGTGCTTCCATGACTAGTGATAATTATGACTGTGCAATAGCATTAGTCATGCCCTGACTAGGGCCTGGTAACAGGAAGCTCATATCCCTCAGGAATGAAGATCTGGCTAACCCCATTGAGGGGGAAATTAACTAAGCAAAAGTTCTAGGCAAGCTGAGAGGAACATAGAATAGTTGTACTTTTTTTTTTTTAGAAATTGTGGCTTGTCCCACCTTGAAGAATTAGGGACAGGAGAGTGGAAAATAAACAAATGACATGAATAGCTCTCAGTGGTGGAAGGAGTGGACTACGGCAGATACTTTGAGTGCCCTGCCTGGATTTTCTCACTGTTTTCATACATTCTGATGGTTTCCTGATATAAGCACCGCCAACTCTCTGCCTGAATCTTTCTTTGGTCATGGGTGTGATTAGGTCATGCCAGTGGAGATGGGACTAGAAGTGCTGGGGACCTAACACCCCTAGGACAGGCACTTAACTTTTGTTGGACAGGAATTCGTGTATAAATGTCCCACTTCTTTGCCCCTCAAATGGAACAACTCTGAAGTGGAAAAACTGCAGAGGTCCCCAGCACAGCTGAGCCCTAGTTGCCCATTGTTATCAATGTGCTCATCAACACATTCTGTGTTAGTGTCTTTCTCTGTGTTACTGCCTTACTTACTATTGTTGTTGCTGGGATTACCTACCAAAGAAATTACTTGTATATAAATCCTTGTTTCCAATATGCTTCTATGAACATTTCCCTGTAAGAAAATGTGCCTTTAATTTTTGTGTGATTTTTTATTATTTATTATTAAATAATTGATGAGAGCCATGTATCCATGTGTCCTAGGTAATGCTGGGTGTTCTACAATGAATGACATAAACGTGTATTATGCACTTACCAACATTTTACCTAGCTCAGGGGTTGCAAACTCAAATGCGCACAGCAAATAGTCAAGTAAGGAAAATGAAGTCTGAGTCAGTGGGAAGTAGTGGGAGCTGTGATGAGCTGGAGAACACATGTCAATTGTTAGCCATCCTTCTGATTTTGTTTTCCTAGAGGAATAAGGGGGCATGGTTTTTATGTGAAATTCGTGAATTTTAAGTTTTGGCAACTAATTCCAAATTATAAAAATCTCTATACAAGTCTTCTGTGGAACTTAGCACAGAGCACTAGCCATTTGCAGTCTCTGATCCCACCTAGTCTTCAGAATTTGGGCAGATATTTTGGTTGGATCCAGCTTTTTCCGTAGTTTTATTTTGAGAGTATAACTTAATTTAGCACTTATAATTTATTTTAATGAAGAAAGGACAATTCATCTTCTTATGTTAATTCAGGTTGTCAAAGCAAGGGAGCCAAATTTAGAAGAAACTGTCTCTTAGAAACCCAACTAAGGATTCCCAGTGCATTCTTAGTTTATGTGTTGTATGTCTGAGAGGATAGATTGAATCATTGCTACTGATCCCCTTGGACTATGGCTTAATGAAGAGTTGATTTAAGAAAACCTTGGCTACCAATATGAGCTATTGTTTTACTATTGTATATAATATATATACAATTAGGTATGAAAACATAGAGTTACTAATGACCGACTGCCTAAATCCAAGGGGTTAAATCAGAGCAGGTTTCTCATTATGTTTCTCCAATTTTAATTGTCAGGTGGGGTACTGGGGCTTAACAGATTCTCCCCTACTATGAATTAGGGCATGTCCCAGAAAATGCTGATTTATATTTTTATAATATTATTCATAAATGAGAGAATTTTTGATCAAGTATATCAGAATGGCAGGTAAATCTAAGTTTCAAAATTGAAATTGTTGCAGTCACTGAGTAATGCTGAGTGTCTCTTCCAGGATGAACCCACATTCTTCTGCCTATTCCTCTCTGTGTAAATGCTGTTCAATAGAAAAATAATGCAAGACAAATATATGATAAAATTTTTCTAGTAGCACATTAAAAATGCTCAAAAGAAATAGATGAAATTAATTTTAATAATGTTTCATTTAACCCAATATATCAAAAATATTACTTCAACATTTAATAAATATAAAAATTATTAATTATATCTTTTGCATTCTTTTTTCCTACTAAGTATTTGAAATGTGGTATTTTACACTTAAAACATATCTCAATTTGGACTAGCCTCATTTCAAGTGCTTGACAGTTACAGGTGGCCAGTGGCTACCATATTGATCAGCCCGCATTTAGTTCTCTCTACGTAGAGTTAGTCACATTTATCCCAGAGATCATGAAAATATATTATTTTATTTTTGCACTCAGGGCATGGCCGCTTGGTGTTTCATGTCAAATGGTAATAATATGTTCCATTCCATAAAAGTGTATCTTAAACACATTTTGTAAAGTCCTTAAATTAACAAATATTTTATTTTTAAGACTATAAGCAAGTGGATGGTTGGGGGATGACAATGCTTTAAATCTTGCCAAGTGTGGAAGAACCATGATACCTTTAGAAGAAGGCAAACCAGCATCTTCCTAGGTTTTATTGTGAATAGGTCTTCCTGATTTAATTTTCCATAAGGCCTTAGGTTCCTCTCCTACAAATTCTCCAACCAGGGTTTTTAGGAGCATAACCACTATGGTTTGAGAGGGAGTACTTTAGCTAAGGGATTTAACTGGTATATAGCAGGTGCTCAATAAAATGTTATTGAAAGGAATAGAATGGACTTACGGTTAATCATCCTGGGTGTTAACTTTCTATTGTTGTTACAGTGAAACCTTAGGGATTAAAACAAATTTCGTTTTCTAATAATACTGATCTCTTTAGTGATTAAGTTCAAATGAGTATAATACAAATAAAAAGTGGATTTTATTGCATAAAGATGTGCCACCATTAATCTCGGAAGGAGTAGTTGAAATCTCTTGGGAAAGTTAAGTAGTTTTGATAACTGCTAGTTGTCACCTTCTATCTTAAGGGTTGTTGGTGTACAGTTTACATTTCAGTATTAACTGTATTTTATTTTGTTTATATTTCTCTGGAGCTCTTTGCAAGCAGAGGAGAGCTTTCTTCTTTAGTCCTGGTGTTTAGATTTTAAATTGATGGTTGTTGAATGAATGAACAAATAGTCATTTTGCTCTTTATTTGTTTTAATCTTTAGGTCTTTTTTCTTTTCTTTTAGTGTTACCTGGGATGACAAGGGAGGTTGCATCTGCATCTGACTCATGCTAATCTAAATAATGTCAGATCATTACTATTGACTTTTAGCAATACAGTAAATTTCTAGATCCAAGCCTTTCATGTCCATATAAACATCTTTTCTTTCAATTTGTTTTTTTTTCTCAGTTGAACTTTTGCTCTCGTTATTCAGTACTCTAGATTCCTCTCAAATCTCTTTTATTTTCCTTAATTAAAACATCATGATGAAGCATAATGGCCTAATACATGTGTATATAAAACTCCAGACTGGTCCACAGATAAGATTTCAGTTTCATTTCACTTACTTTGAGTTCCTCATGTTTAAAATTAAAATTAAAACCCAATATAGCTCATATATAACAAAGAAGAAAAATAATCCAACTTAATAGTCTTAAAATAGCCACATCAAATCCAGAGTGGCTAAAGTCTATTAAATTCTAAAGATTTGACAGGCTTAAATTTTTTTTTTTCTCTTTCTCAGACTGTATCACTTAATATGTTTTGTGTGAAGAAAGTAAATGAGACATGGAGTCTACCTTAAATGCAGAACTGAAGGATTTATTTTCATTCCCACAGGGCAAGTGTAGAATGCATGGGCAGATGTCTTATATTTTGCTGCTACTTCAATTGCTGAGGGAGATGACCACCACCTTTGAAATAATTTTAAGGACATTTTCAGACTTGATCACAAAAACTGACATTTAGGAAATAGAACTAGTCTATTATAGTCTGAGGGAGTAGAGAAAGCAGAGATAAGCCTAAAAAGAAATAGATTGTTGTGGCCTAAGTGTCTGGTAGAGTGATCAGCTCTCAATTATCCATGGTATTGAGAGCTGGAGATTCATAGATCATTGATATCTACTCATAAATCTGAAGCCTCAGTTTAGTAAACAGTTTCTGTATCCTCTTCTATGAGAACTACTAACAAGGAGTGGGAGAGACTAGTTTGTGTTTCAGCAGGTTTTACTTCTCCTGTCCAGCTTTGGGTGAGGTTGCTAACGAGCAACTTGTTCAAAAGCCAGGAGCCAGAGGGAAAAGGAGACAGTGACTAGCAGAGTCCACAACTGGATAATTAGGCTCAGAATAATAGAGAGGAAACTATATGTCCGTTAGGAAGAGAGAAACAAATTCTCTCCTTTGTGGTCCTTGCCTGTTAAAAAATATCTGCCCTCTCTCCTCAGAATCTTTTCATTTAGAAACATGTACTCTGTGTATTCCAGTGGGTTGAAAACTAGAAATAGGTCTCATGTAGTATCACGGTTAATTTGAATAGCAGCTTACTTTTTAGAGTTAGCAGCACTTGGGCTCTGCACCTTCCTGTGTTAACAGCCCACATCATGGCTGGTTTGGTTTAGTTTTGCTACCCCACCATCACCACAGTAAGAGTAAGTGATGCAATTTACTGTGAAGGGATTCCCTATTGAGAAACAACTGGCGCCTGAAAGCCTTTCCTGTGCATGTATAAAGGCAGTTAAACATTGTTTTTGCCTCAACACAGGGTGAAATTCCAAAATACCACAGACAGAGAAAGCCATGTTTTACATTTGAGGATAGAGGCAGTACCGCATAATCTATGTACATTCAAGTAAACATTTCCCCCACTTGAACAACTGCTCCATAATTAAATGTAAATGCCCCATTCCGACATAGTGTAGCTATGCCCAAACACACCAGTAATATCCCCACGTAACTTTCTGACATACAGTTCTTTCTCTCTGTCTTAAACTGGATGAAAAACTATAAAAGCATTCCTAAGCAGTCATGCAGTTATCTCAGGTCTTTGGCCTACAGCCTGATAGAAGCTAGACCATGTCTAAATGAACTCAGACTCCAAGCAAATATGAGACATAGGCACTTATGACATGGAAGAGAAAAATCTGAATATTGAAACTGCTTCACAGTTATTCAATATAAAATCAATACATTGGAGGTTTGAGTGGAAGGATTACAAAATGTTTAAAGGGCTGATATTTTAGGTTTATAAGTAAAAACACTCATGCACATTATTAAAAAAACAAAAAAACCTATATATCCCATTGCTTTCCAAACCATGATGAAGATTCTCTGGTTATGAAAGATATTTTATTTCTGTGAAATTTTAATAGAATGCAAACTATCTTCAATAAAAATGCCTGATTAATCCATATGTTTCTATTCCATTGACTGTTTTTGAAAATATAATAACTTCATGTATAATTGGAATAATTATTCCAATTATAATTATTATAATTATTTATATATTTATAAATTATATAAATATAATTATTTATATTTATAAATGACCAAATTAAATGTGGAATTTTTTTTCAAGGCCCCTCCCCACCAAAGGATCATATATATATATATATATATATATATAAAACAAAACTTTTAAAAATGGCATGTTTCACATTATAGATGGTTCTTGACAAAGAAAGGCAGAAATAGACAGTTTTTGAATGGATACATTTTACTTCTTTGACTATTATCTATTGCATTATAGACAGTATAGAAATTTATTTGAAGTGGATGGACTTTATAGGAGGGAAATTGATGAAGTGGAGATGGAAAGTATAAAGTTCTCTTTCACGGATTTTTTTGTGAAGTTTTTTGGGGATGAATATCCAGAGTTCTTTTTAAGTTGGGAGAAAATTGCTCTTTTTCTTTTCTTTGTTTTAAATTTAAGAAAGTGACTGTCACTAAAAGATAGTAGAAATGAAGGAGATTGTGTTAAGGAGGACTAACTGAGGGAATATGGTAGGGAATGAGATTCAAGGCAAAGGAGGGTGAGAAGACAAGGATGAACAAATGATGCTGTAAAGACAGTTAAACCTTGGGAGACGGGAATTTGATTGGAAGACCTTGATGATGTAGAAAACATCATCTGAGAAAATGAGCAGGGCAGAAGTAGGGTGAAGGCATTAGGATGGTAGTGAAAGTTTAGAACACTTATTTACAGAAATGGGTAAGTGACCTAGCCAGAGAAAAAGACAAAAATTTAATAATGTCAACTCAGGGTCTCTCTAAAACTTGGCCTAGAGGTAGAAAGTTGGATTGATCTATGTCAGGGGCCTTGTCAGGTAAATGCAGCAGGAGAACAAAGATGAGAAAAAATAAGGATGCTAATAATAAAGGCTGTAAGATTTGGAGAGAGCTGAGTGGGGAAGACAAAAGGGAGGATTTAAGAGACTGAGATCTCAGTGAAGTTTAGGTAGGTTTTAGTGGGAATGAAACAAGTTGGGAGATTTTCTTCTGAGTAGGATACTGATGTTTAAGGTTTTAGCGGAGGAACTGGGTGATGACAAGGGCCAGTATACAGCCAAGACAGTGGGTTGCTTCCGTCCACATTCTCTTACATACATATGGAAAAGATCAGGAAGGAGGAACTTTGCATTATCTGCTTCCTTAAAGGCATCATGGTACAGCACACTGGAAAAGCACTAGAGAGACTCACGTGGGTCCTGGCCCTGCTGCTACACAATTCTTGGTCTCCTCTTTGATAAAGTGGATATGAATATATCTTTTATACTCCTGTTTCAGTTATGCCGTGAAGAATAAATTATGTATGTGCAAGTTCTTTGAAAGCTGCAAAACACTATATATGTATTGAGTATCATTAAGGAGTAAATTTTTAAATGTAAAAGTGACCTCATTGTGAGCTGGGACAGTTAAGAAATCTTTTAACAAATAAGATAAGGATCTTCATTATTGGAACTTAATTTTCAGATTCTGAGACCCTACCTTGAGAGTCCTTTGCCTGTGCCTTGCTTCCTAAACTCCCCATGACCCCCAAGTGATGGTTAAAGGCTTGTTAGAAACTGAAGGGATCACCTGGAATTAAAATCCCACCACCCATTCACTTGACCCAGAGTACTGCCATTCCCTGGAAATTCTTGTTTTCACAGCCCAACTGCTAGACCAGGCCCTGATGTGTAAAGTTTTTGGCTTGGATTGAGCCCAGTACACTATTGGTCACTTTTACTTGGATTTCTGATTATCTTCCTTGAGGTCAGCCACACAGCCCAGTTTCCAAAAACTCTGGTCCGACTCTCTCCATGATTTCTCTTCTTTTCCGGCTGATCTGATGTGAAGGTTTCAGTGAGCCTTATCATGATCCTGTTACATTGCTATGGCATTAGAAAATGATTGAAATGGTAAAAACAGACCAAGGAAAAATGACATGGATCAGTTTTATTTTGAGGGAGAGTAATAATTGAGGTCAAAACTTTTTTTTTGAGTCTTTCTCAAAGTTTGTATTTCAGAACTCTCAGATATTGGTTTTATCTGACGTGTAGTTTGATACAGGTATTGCTTGATATGTAGTACTAATTTTCAACTGGGTGGAACATTACAACATTAATTGTCTTAAGGTGTATTTTCCAAAGTAGTGGGAAAAAAATACCTTGTTATGAGAACAAATTTTGGATGAAATCATAGAAAATATAAAACCTTTTATAGATGGCAGTGAAAATAAGAACAATGAGATTGCTTTCTCTGGCCTATTCTGTCTGATAGGCAATTTTACATTCATTTGCAAATGTTACTTCAGAATAAAACAATTATATTTGGTGAAACACATATGGAGGCTGAGGCCTTGATACTCTAACCCCCTCTTTCAAGCCCCCCTTCTCTCTCTCCCTAACTTTACATATACAGAAACCATCAATAGATTCCAGCTGGCTATATGTACTAAAATAGTTCAGAAAAAGAAATTCCCAATTTGAAAACCTTTCTTATGATCTGTTTGATAAAGCCATGGAATGATAAAGTCTCCCATGGAAAAAAAAAAAAAAAAGGCCTAGCCAAGTTTTATGCTGATGAAGAGAAGTTTAGATGTCTCTTGGACCTGCATCTAATAACAACAATACCACAGTTATTAATAGCAAGACCTGTGGAGCTAAACGTTACCTCGCTGTCAGCAAAGAATGTGCTTGCTGCAATGTATTAGGCTTTTCTTTGACAAGTTTAAGACACCATAATGAAGCAGTTGCATGGGACAGACAGATAAAGTAAATCCAACAGATAAATCAGTTCTTTGTCCTATGCATACTTGTATTCAAAAGCTAAGTCCATGAGGGGAATGGGGTGGGGAGAGATTTCTTTGTTATAGTTTTCTAGACAGTTTTCTCTTTTTTATGGTCCAAGTCTTTGTATATGTTGTATAAAGTATGATAAGGCTCAGCAAAAAGATTTGTAAACTATATAAAATGCTTTGCAAATAAAACTTTAGGAGTAAAAAAGCAATAATTAAAGCGGATTCCTGGGTCTGATATTCAGTTCTGCTATGGACTGAATTGTGTCCCCTCAAAATTTGTATGTTAACCTCCAATGTGACTGCATTTGAAATCACCTCTGAGGAGATGATAACAGTTTAATGAGGTCATAACTGTAATCCAACAGGGCTGGTGCCCCTTGCTCTGTGCACAACTTGGAAAGATTATGTGAGCACACTGAGAAAAAGTAAGGAAGCTAGGAAAATCTGCAAGCCAGGAAGAGAACTCTCACCAGAAGCTGAATTACCTGGAACCTTGATTTTGCACTTGTAGCCTCAAGAACTATGAGAAAATAAATTTCTATTGTTTAAGCCACCCAGTCTATGGTATATATTTATGGCATCCTGAGGTAATACAGATTTTGGTACTGTGAAATGAGGTGCTGCTGTAAAAAAATACCTAAAAATGTATGAGTAGCTTTGGAACTGGGTAATGGGTAGAGGTTAGAGGAATTCTGAGGTGCATATTTTAAAAAATCCTAGATTGCTTGTGGACTGAATCTTGGTAGAAATATGGCCCTTAAAGGCCATTCTGGTGAAATCTCAGACAGAAATGAGGAACAGATTATTGAAAACTGGAGGAAAGGCAATGTTTGTTACAAAGTGATAAACAGCTTCAGTGAACTGTGTTCTAGTATTTTCTGGAAGGTAGAACTTGTAAGCCATTAAATTGGATATTTAGCTGAGGATATTTCAGAGCAAAATGTTAAAGGTGTGGCCCGGGTCCTTCTGTCTGCTTACAGTAAAATGTGAGAGGAGAGAGAGAAATTGAAGAAGGAATTAAGTAAAAAGGGAACGAGAATTTAAAGATTTGGAAAATCCTCAGGTTGTCCATATTGAAAAAAAAAAAAAAATCAAGTGTGTTCCAAAGAGAACACCAAGGGTATGGCTGGACTATCAATTGATAAAGAGATTATGGGATTATACAAGTAGAAACCCTGCGAGTTTGAACTGAAGGGGGACAAAGATGGGACAAAATAGAAGGATGGAGGGCTCTTAGATTCTACGTTACAGGATGATACAGCTATTCTGCAGCACGCATGCTTTATCATTCAAGAAAAGGGAAGAATGACTCTGAAGACGATTCGGAGATCATCAGGGCTGCCACTCCTACCACATGTCCAACAGGCAGGGCTCATTCCTCTTGTTTCCTCTTCAGTTTTGGCAGATCAGAATATCCTGCCCACTGCCTCAGGGATATAGCCCTTGCTGAGAGCTGAGGGGGCGGAGCTGCCCTAGGAGCCATGGGTTTGATTCTGCGACTCAGTGAGCCTAGAGGGCAGAGCATTGAACCAGAGAGGATTATTCTCAGGCCTTGAAATCTAATGGAATTTGCCTTGCTGGGTGTTGGACTTCCTTGGGACACATCACCCCTTCCTTCTTTCTGATTTCTCTCTCTGCACATAATATGTCTGGTTTCACAGGTTCATATCTGGAGAGGAATTTTGCCTAGGGATGAATCATACCTCGAATCTCAGCCATGTCTGATTTAGATGATACTTATTTTATATTGTTTTTTTCTTCTTTACATATTCTGTTGTTTTTTATTTTAAATTGAGTATAGTTGGGGAACTTCAAGATGGCAGAGGAGTAAGATGTGGAGATTACCTTCCTCCCCACAAATACATCAGAAATACATCTACATGTGGAACAACTCGTACAGAACACCTACTGAATGCTGGCAGAAGACTTCAGACTTCCCAAAAGGCAAGAAAATCCCCACGTACCTGGGTAGGGCAAAAGAAAAAAGAAAAAAAAAAAGAAACAAAAGAATAGAGACGGGACCTGCACCTCTGGGAGGGAGCTGTGAAGGAGGAAAAGTTTCCACACACTAAGAAACCCCTTCACTGCTGGAGACGGGGGTGGCAAGGGGAAGCGTCAGAGCGATGGAAGAGAGCACAGCAACAGGGGTGCAGAGGGCAAAGCAGAGAGATTCCCACACAGAGGATCGGTGCCAACCAGCACTCACCAGCCTGAGAGGCTTGTCTGCTCACCCGCCAGGGCGGGTGGGGGCTGGGAGCTGAGGCTCAGGCTTCAGAGGTCAGATCCCAGGGAGAGGACTGGGGTTGGCTGCATGAACACAGCCTGAAGGGGGCTAGTGTGCCACAGCTAGCCAGGAGGGAGTCCGGGAAAAAGTCTGGAACTGCCAAAGAGGCAAGAGACCATTGTTTCCAGGTGCGTGAGGAGAGGGGATTCAGAGCACCACCTAAACGAGCTCCAGAGACGGGTGTGAGCCACGGCTATCAGCGCGGACCCCAGAGACGGGCATGAAACACTAAGGCTGCTACTGCAGCCACGAGGAAGCCTGTGTGCAAGCACAGGTCACTAGCCACACCTCCCCTCCCGGGAGCCTGTGCAACCCACCACTGCCAGGGTCCCGTGATCCAGGGACAACTTCCCCGAGAGAACACGCGGTGTGCCTCAGGCTGTTGCAACGTCATGCTGGCCTCTGCCTCTGCAGGCTCACCCCACATTCTGTACCCCTCCCTCCCCCCGGCCAGAGTGAGCCAGAGCCCCCTAATCAGCCGCTGCTGTAACCCTGTTCTGGCTGGTCGGGAACAGAAGCCTGAGGGCAACCTACACACAAAAGGTGGGGCCAAAACCAAAGTTGAGCCCCAGGAGCTGTGTGAACAAAGAAGAGAAAGGGAAATTTCTCTGTGCAGCCTCAGGAGCAGTGGATTAAATCCCCACAATGAACTTGAGGTACCCTGCATCTGTGGAATACCTGAACAGGCAATGAATGAACCCAAAATTGAGGCAGTGGACTTCGGGAGAAACTGTAGACTTGGCGTTTGCTATCTGCAACTGACTTGTTTTGATTTTTATGTTTATCTTAGTATAGTTTTTAGCACTTGTTATCATTGGTGGATTTATTTATTGGTTTGGTTGCACTCTTCTTTTTTTTCTCTTTAATTATTTTTAATTTTTTTATTTTAATAAATTTTTAAAGTATTTATTTCAATTATTTATTTATTTAAAAAAATATTTTTTCTTTCTTTTTTTCTCCCTTTTCTTCTGAGCCATGAGGCTGACAGGGTCATGGTGCTCCAGCCTGGCGTCAGGCCTGAGCTTCTGAGGTGGGAGAGTTGGGTTCAGGACATTGGACCACCAGAGACCTCCCAGCCCCACGTAATATCAATCAGTGAGAGCTCTCCCAGAGATCTCCGTCTCAACGCTAAGACCCAACTCCACCCAATGACCAGCAAGCTCCAGTGCTGGGTGCCCCATGCCAAACAACTAGCAAGACAGGAGCAAAACCCCACCCACTTGCAGAGAGGCTGCCTAAAATCATACTAAGTTCACAGACACCCCAAAACACACCGCTGGATGCAACCCTGCCCACCAAAAAGACAAGATCCAACCCCACCCACCACAACACAAGCACCAGTCCCCTCCACCAGGAAGCCTACACAAGCCACTGAACCAACCTCATCCACTTGGGGCAGATACCAAAAACAACGGGAACTATGAACCTGCAACCTGAGAAAAGGAGACCCCAAACACAGTAAGTTAAGCAAAATGAGAAGACAGAGAAATATGCAGCAGATGAAGGAGCAAGGTAAAAATCCACCAGACCAAACAAATGAAGAGGAAATACGCAGTCTACCTGAAAAAGAATTCAGAGTAATGATAGTAAAGATGATCCCAAATCTTGGAAATAGAATATAGAAAATACAAGAAATGTTTAAAAAGGACCTAGAAGAACTAAAGAGCAAACAAACAATGATGAACAACACAATAAATGAAATTTAAAATTCTCTAGAAGGAATCAATAGCAGAATACTTGAGGCAGAAGAACGGATAAGTAACCTGGAAGATAAAATAGTGGAAATAACTACCACAGAGAAGAATAAAGAGAAAAGAATGAAAAGAATTGAGGACAGTCTCAGAGACTTCTGAGACAACGTTAAAAGCACCAACATTCAAACTATAGGGGTCCCAGAAGAAGAAGAGAAAAAGAAAGGGTCTGAGGAAATATTTGAAGAGATTATAGTTGAAAACGTCCCTAACATGGGAAAAGAAATAGTCAGTCAAGTCCAGGAAGCACAGAGAGTCCCATACAGGATAAATCCAAGGAGAAACACGCCAAGACACATATTAATCAAAATATCAAAATTAAATACAAAGAAAAAGTATTAAAAGCAGCAAGGGAAAAGCAACAAATAACATACATGGGAATCCCCATAAAGTTAACAGGAGACCTTTCAACAAAAACTCTGCAAGCCAGAAGGGAGTGGCAGGACATATTTAAAGTGATGAAAGGGAAAAACCTACAATCAAGATTACTCTACCCAGTAAAGGATCTCATTCAGATTCGACAAAGAAATTAAAACCTTTACAGACAAGAAAAAGTTAAGCAAATTCAGCACCACCAAACCTGCTTTACAACAAATGCTAAAAGAATTCTCTAGGCAGGAAACACAAGAGAAAGAAAAGACCTACAAAAACAAACCCAAAACAATTAAGACAATGGTAATAGGAACATACATACTGATAATTACCTTAAATGTAAATGGATTAAATGCTCCAACCAAAAGACATAGACTGGCTGAATGGATACAAAAACAAGACCCATATATATGCTGTCTAAAGCAGACTCACTTCAGACCTAGGGACACATACAGACTGAAAGTGAGGAGATGGAAAAAGATACTCCATGCCAATGGATATCAAAAGAAAGCTGGAGTAGCAATTCTCATGTCAGACAAAATAAACTTTAAAATAAAGACTACTACAAGAGACAAGGACACTACATAATGATTAAGGGATCAATCCAAGAAGAAGCTTTAACAATTGTAAATATTTATGCACCCAACATTGAAGCGCCTCAATTCATAAGGCATATGTATGCTAACAGCCATAAAAGGGGAAATCAACAGTAACACAATAATAGTAGGGGACTTTGATACCCCACTTTCACCAATGGACAGATCATCCAAAATGAAAATGAATAAGGAAACGCCAGCTTTAAATGATAAATTAAACAAGATGGACTTAATTGATATTTATAGGACTTTCCATCCAAAAACAACAGAATACACTTTCTTCTCAAGTGCTCATGGAACATTCTCCAGGATAGATCAGATCTTGGGTCACAAATCAAGCCTTGGTAAATTTAAGATAATTGAAATTGTATCAAGTATCTTTTCTGACCACAATGCTATGAGAGTAGATATCAATTACCGGAAAAAAAACTGTAAAAAATACAAACGCATGGAGGCCAAATAGTACGCTACTAAATAACCAAGAGGTCACAGAAGAAATCAAAGGGGAAATCAAAAAGTACCTAGAAACAAATGACAATGAAAACATGACGACCCAAAGCCTATGGGATGCAGCAAAAGCAGTTTTAAGAGGGAAGTTTATACCAGTACCATCCTACCTCAAGAAACAAGAAAAATCTCAAATAAACAACGTAACTTTACACCTAAAGCAATTAGAGAAAGAAGAGCAACAACAACAAAAAAACCCCCAAAGTTAGCAGAAGGAAAGAAACCATAAAGATCAGATCAACAATAAATGAAAATTGAAGGAAACAATAACAAAGATCAATAAAACTAAAAGCAGGTTCTTTGAGAAGATAAACAAAACTGATAAACCACTAGCCAGACTCATCCAGAAAAAAAGGGAGAAGACTCTGAAATCAAGAGAATTAGAAATAAAAAAGGAGAAGTAACAACTGACACTGCAGAAATACAAAGGATCATGAGAGATTACTACAAGCAAATATATGTCAATAAAATGGACAACCTGGAAGAAATGGACAAATTCTTAGAAAAGCACAATCTTCCAAGACTGAACCAGGAAGAAATAGAAAATATAAACAGACCAATCACAAGCATTGAAGTTGAAACTGTGATTAAAAATCTTCCAACAAACAAAAGCCCAGGACCAGATGGCTTCACAGGCGAATTCTATCAAACATTTAGAGAAGAGCTAACACTTATCCTTCTCAAACTCTTTCAAAATATAGCAGAGGGAGGAACACTCCCAAACTCCTTCTATGAGGCCACCATCACTCTGATACCAAAACCAGACAAATATGTCACAAAAAACGGTAACTAGAGACCAATATCACTGATGAACATAGATGCAAAAATCCTCAACAGAATACTAGCAAACAGAATCCAACAGCTCATTAAAAGAATCATACACCATGATCAAGTGGGGTTTATCCCAGGAATGTAAGGATTCTTCAATATATGCAAATCAATCAATGTGATACACCATATTAACAAACTGAAAGATAAAAACCATATGATCATCTCAATAGATGCAGAAAAAGCTTTTGACAGAATTCCACACCCATTTATGATTAAAAACTCTCCAGAAAATAGACATAGAGGGAACTTATCTCAACATAATAAAGGCCATATATGACAAACCCACAGCCAACATCGTTCTCAATGGTGAGAAACTGAAAAAAACCATTTCCACTAAGATCAGGAACAAAACAAGGTTGCCCACTCTCACCACTATTATTCAACATAGTTTTGGAAGTTTTAGCCACAGCAATTAGAGAAGAAGAGGAAATAAAAGGAATCCCAATTGGAAAAGAAGAAGCAAAGCTGTCACTGTTTGCGGATGACATGATATTATACCACTGTTTGCGGATGACATGATATTATACATAGAGAATCCTAAAGATACTACCAGAAAACTATTAGAGCTAATCAATGAATTTGATAAAGTAGCAGGATACAATATCAACGCACAGAAACCTCTTGCATTCCTATACACTAATGATGAAAAATCTGAAAGAGAAATTAAGGAAACACTCCCATTTACCATTGCAATGAAAAGAATAAAATATCTAGGAACAAACCTACCTAAGGGAGACAAACGATCTCTATGTAGAAAACCCTAAGACACTGATGAACGATATTAAAGATGATAGAAACAGATGGAGAGGTATACCATGTTCTTTGATTGGAAGAATCAACATTGTGGAAATGACTATACTATCCAGCAACCTACAGTGCATTCCCTATGAAACTACCAATGGCATTTTTCACAGAACTACACAGAACTACAACAAAAAATTTCATAATTTGTATGGAAACACAAAAGACCCCAAATAGCCAAAGCAATCTTGAGAAAGAAAAATGGAGCTCGAGGGATCAGGCTCCCTGACTTCACACTATACTACAAAGCTACAGTAATCAGGACAGAATGGTACTGGCACAAAAACAGAAATATAGATCAAGGAACAGGATAGAAAGCCCAGAGATAAACCCATGCACATATTTCACCTTATCTTTGATAAAGGAGGCAAGAATATACACTGGAGAAAAGACAGTCTCTTCAATAAGTGGTGCTGCGAAAACTGGACAGCTACACGTAAAAGAATGAAATTAGAACACTTCCTAACACCATACACAAAAATAAACTCAAAATGGATTAAAGACCTAAATGTAAGGCTGGACACTATAAAACTCTTAGAGGAAAACATAGGCAGAACACTCTATGACATAAATCACAGCAGGATCCTTTTTGACCCACCTCCTAGAGAAATGGAAATAAAACCAAAATAGACAAATGGGACATAATGAAACTTAAAAGCTTTTGCACAGCAAAGGAAACCATAAACAAGATGAAAAGACCACTGTCAGAATGGGAGAAAGTATTTGCAAACAAAGCAACTGGCAAAGGATTAATCTCCAAAATATACACGCAGCTCATGCAGCTCAATATCAAAAAAAAAAAAAAACCCCAATCCAAAAATGGGCAGACGATCTAAATAGACATTTCTCCAAAGAAGATATACAGATTGCCAACAAACACATGAAAGAATGCTCACCATTACTAATCATTAGAGAAATGCAAATCAAAACTACAGTGAGGTATCACCTCACACGAATCAGAATGGCCATCTTCAAAAAATCTCCAAACAATAAATGCTGGAGAGGGTGTGGAGAAAAGGGAACCCTCTTGCATTGTTGTAGGGAATGTAAATTGATACAGCCACTATGGAGAACAGTATGGAGGTTCCTTAAAATACTAAAAATAGAACTACTATATGACCCAGCAATCCCACTACTGGGCATATACAGTGAGAAAATCCTAATTCAAAAAGAGTCATGTACCACAATGTTCATTACAGCACTATTTACAATAGCCAGGACATGGAAGCAACCTAAGCGTCCATTGACAGATGAATGGATAAAGAAGATGTGGCACATATATACAATGGAATATTAGTCAGCCACAAAAAGAAGCGAAATTGAGTTATTTGTAGTGAGGTGGATGGACCTAGAGTCTGTCATACAGAGTGAAGTTAAGTCAGAAGGAGGAAAACAAATACCGTATGCTGACACATATATATGGAATCTTAAAAAAAAAAAAAAGGTTCTGAGGAGCCTAGGGTTAGGACAGGAATAAAGATGCAGACGTAGAGAATGGACTTGAGGACATGGGGAGGGGGAAGGGTAACCTGGGACGAAGTGAGAGAGTAGCATTGACATATATACACTACCAAATGTAAAATGGATAGCTAGTGAGAAGTAGCTGCATCACACGGATAGAATAGCTGGGTGCTTTGTGACCACCTAGAGGGGTGGTATAGGGAGGGTGGGAGGGAGACGCAAGAGGGAGTGGTTGTGGAGATATATGTATACATATAGCTGATTCACTTTGTTATACAGCAGAAGCTAACACACCATTGTAAAGCAATTATACTCCAATAAGGATGTTAAAAAAAAAAAAAACACCTATAGGGGCTGGCAGTTAAATTTCTGAAACAACTGGCTGTAATAGCACAGGGAATAGTGAAGTCTGGTAAAATAGAATATAAATATCCTATTTAAAGGGAGTAGCTGCTATTCATCTTTAGACAGTACCTATCAACTAGAAATTTGAAACTAATATCATAAAAACTCTGTCTTTTTGGAGCGGAAGCCAGATTGATTAAAAACTACTTTCCCACATTTCTCCAAAGAAGCCATACAAATGGCCAATAGGCACATGAACAGATGCTCAATATTAAATTAATATTAAAGATGCTAATTATTAAAGAAATGCAAATCAAAACTACAGTGCAGTGTCACCTCACACCAGTCAGAATGGCCATCATTAAGAAGTCTACAAATAATAAATGCTGGAGAGGGTGTGGGAAAAAAGGAACCTTCCTACACTGTTGGTGGGAATGTAAATTGGTGCAGCCACTATGGAGAACAGTATGAAGGTCCTTAAGAAACTAAAAATAGGGGTACCATGTGATCCAGCAATCCCACTCCTGGGCATATATCTGGAAAGGATGAAAACCCTATTTCAGAAAGATACATGCACCCCAGTGTTCATAGCAGCACTATTTACATTAGCCAGGATGTGGAAGCAGCCTAAGTGTCTGACAGATGAATGAATAAAGAAGCTGTGGTATATATATACACAGTGGAATATTACTCAGCCATAAAAAAGAATGAAATAATGCCATTTGCAGCAACATGGGTGCACCTAGAGATTATCATGCTAAGTGAAGCAAGTCAGACAGAAAAAGACAAATATCATATGATATCACTTATATATGGAATCTAAAAAATGATATAAATGAATTTACTTGCAAAACAGAAATATACTCACAGACATAGAAGACTTATGGTTACCAGAGGGGAGAGCAGGGGGTGGGGGGGAGAGATAAGTTAGGAGTTGGGATTAACATATATGCACTACTATGTATAAAATAGATAAACTACAGGGACTTACTGTATAGCACAGGGAACTATATTCAATATCTTGTAATAACCTACAATGGAAAAGAATCTGAAAGAATATATATATATACATTATATATTGTATATATAACTGAATTACCTTGCTGAACACCTGAAGCTAACACAACATTGTAAATTATACTTCAATAAGAAATGCTTTTTAAAAAATTAAGTATAGTTGACTTAAAGTATTGTATTAGTTTCAGCTGTACAACATAGTGATTCAAAATATTTATAGGTTACACACCCTACAAAGTTATTATAAAACATTGACTATATTGCCTGTGCTGTACATTATATCTCTGTGACTTATTTATTTTATAACTGGTAGTTTGTACCTCTTAATCCCCTTCACCTCTTTTGCATCCCCTGCCCCGCCCCAAAGCCCCTGAAACTATTAGTATGTTCTCTGTATCTGTGAGTCTGTTTCTATTTTTCTATATTTGTTTGTTTTGTTTTTTAGATTCCACATGTAAGTAAAAACATGACAGTTTTTGTCTTTCTCTGTCTGACTTATTTCACTGAACATAAAACCTTTCAGGTCTATCCATGTTATTGCAAATGGCAAGGTTTCATTCTTTCTTTTGTCTGAGTAATATTCCATTGTATAAATACACCACATCTTCTTTATCCATTTAGCTATTGATGGACACCTAGGTTGTTTCCATATCTTGGCTATTGTACATAACTCTGCTATGAATATTGAGGTGCATATATCTTTCTGAGTGGGTGTTTTTGTTTTCTTCAGAAAAATACCCAGAACTGGAATTGCTGGATCATAACATAGTTCTAGTTTTAATTTTTTGAGGAAGCTGCATACTCTTTTCCATAGTGGCTGTACCAGTTTACATTCTCACTAACAGGGTACTAGGGTTCCCTCTTCTCCACATCCTCACCAACACTTGTTATTTATTGTCTTTGTGACAACAGCAACTCTGACAGCTGTGAGGTGATATCTCATTATGGTTTTGCTTTGCATTTCACTAATGATTAGTGATGTTGAGCATCTTTTCATGTGCCTGTTGGCTACCTGTATATCTCCTTTGGAAAAATACCTATTCAGGTCCTCTTACATTTTTTAATTGGGTTGTTCATTTTTTATGAGTTCTTTATATATATTTTGCATATTAACCCCCATTTGACATGTCATTTGCAAATATCTTTTCCCATTAAATAGGTTGCTGTTTCATTTTGTTGATGGTTTCCTTCACTGTACAAAGGCTTTTTTAGTTTGATGTAGTCCTATTTGTTTATTTTTGCTTTTGTTTCCCTCGCCTAAGGAGAGAGATCAAAAAAAGTTTTGCTAAGACTGATGTCGAAGAGCATACTGCCTATGTTTTGCTTCTAGGAGTTTTATGGTTTCAGTTCTTACATTTAAATCTTTAATCCAATTTGAGTTTGTCTGGTATGTGGTGTGAGAAAATGTTCTAAGTTCATTCTTTTACATGTAGCTGTCCAGTTTTCCCAACACCATTTATTGAAAATATTGTCTTTTCCCCATTGTATATTCTTGCCTCCTTTTCATAGGTTAATTGACCATATATACATGGATTTATTTCTGGGCTCTCTAATCTTTTCACTGATCTATGTGTCTGTTTTTGTGCCAGTACCATACTGTTTTGATTACTGTAGCTTTGAGTGTAGTTTGAAGTCAGGGAGTGTGATAACTCCAGCTTTGTTCTTCTTTCTCAAGATTGGTTTGGCTGTTCGGGGTCTTTTATGGTTCCAAACAATTTTAAAAATTATTTGTTTGAATTATGTGAAAAATACCATTGGTATTTTGATAAGGATTGCATTGAATCTGTAGATTGCCTTGAGTAGTATGGTCATTTTAATAATAGTAATTCTTCTAATCCATCAGCACAGGATATCTTTTTATTTATTTGTATCATTGTCAATTTCTTTCATTAATGTTTTATAGTTTTCAGGGTACAGATGTTTTACATCCTCATTGAAATTTATTCCTAGATGTTTTATTGTTCCTGATACATTTGTAAATGGAACTGTCTTCTTGATTTCTCTTTATGATAGCTCATTACTAGTGTATAGAAATGCAACAGGTTTCTGTATATTAATTTTGTCTCTTGCAACTTTACTGAATTCATTTATTAGTTCTAATAATTTTTGGTAGAATCTTTTGGGTTTTCTGTATACAGAATCATGTAATCAGCAAATAGTGACAGTTTTCCTTATTCCCTTCCAGTCTAAATGCCTTTTATTTCTTTTTCTTGTCTGATTGGTCTTTCTAGGACTTTTAATACTATGTTAAATAGAAGCAGTGAGAGTGGACGTTTTTATTTGTTCCTGATCTTATAAGAAAAGCTGTTATCTTTTCACCATGATGTATCGTGTTAGCTGTGGGCTTGTCATATATGGCTGTTATTATGTTGAAGGACATATCTCTATAACCAGTTTGTTGAGAGTTTTTATTATTAAAGGGTGCTGAATTTTGTCAAGTGCTTTTTCTGCATCTATTGACATATCACATGATTTTTATCTTTCTGTTAATATAGTGTACTATAGTAATTAATTTGCATATGTTGAGTCATCCTTGCATCTCAGGAATAAATCACACTTGATCACAGTGTATGATCCTTTTAATGTATTGTTAAATTCAGTTTGTTAATATTTTGTTGAGGATTTTTGCATTTATGTTCATCAGGAATATTGACCTGTAGTTTCCTTTTCCTGCAGTGTCCTTGTCTGTCTTTAGTATCATGGTAATTCTGGCATTGAAAAATGATTTTGAAAGTCATCCCTCCTCTTCTATTTTTTGGAAGATTTTGAGAAGAATTGGTATTATTTCTTCTTTAAATGTTGGGTAGAATTTACCGGGGAAACCATCTGGTCCTGGACTTTTGTTTGTTGGGGGGTTTTTGATTGCTGACTTATTCTACTGACAAGTAATTGGTCTGTTCGGATTTTCTATTTCTTTATGATTCAGTCTTGGTAGGTTGTATGTTTCTAGAAATTTATTTTTTTCCAGGTTGTACAGTTTGTTGGTGTTTAATTGTTCATAGTACTCTGTTACGATCCTTTGTATTACTATGGTATCAATTATAATGTCTCTTCTTCATTTATAATTTTATTTGTTCGAGTTCACTCTCTTTTTTCTTGGTAGTCTAGCTATAGGTTTGTTAATTTTATTTATCTTTTCAAAAACAGCTCTTACTTTCATTGATCTTTTCTACTGTCTTTTGGTCTCTGTTTCATTTATTTACACTCTCATCTTTATTTCCTTCCTTCTGCTAACTTTGGACTTATTTTGTTCTTCTTTTTCTACTTCCTTGAGGTGTAAATTTAGGTTGCCTATTTGAGATTTTTCTTTTTTCTTAAGGTAGGTGTTTATCACTGTGAACTTTCCTCTCAGATCTGCTTTGTTGCATCCCAGAAGTTCTGATACTTTGTATTTACATTTTCATTTGTCTCAAGGTATTTTTAAATTTCTCTTTTGATTTCTTCCTTGATCCACTGGTTGGTCAGCAGCATGTTGTTTAGTCTCCACATATTTGTAAGTTTTCCAGTTTTCTTCTTATATTTGATTTCTAGCTTCTTACCATTGTGGTCAGTAAAGATGCAGGATATGATTTAATTCTTCTTAAATTTAGTAAGACTTGTGTCCTAATGTATGATCTATCTTGGAGAATGTTTCCTGTGTATTTGAAAAATGTGTATCCTGCTGTGGTTGGATAGAATGTTCTGTATATGTCTAAGTTCGTCTAGTCTACCATGTAGTTTAAATCTAATGTTTTCTTATTGAAAGCTTGGCTGTGAAGCAGCATTTTTAAAATATGCAGATAAAGCTTTTTCAGGGAAAGACTGGCAGATTGGTGATTTTGCCTGCTCCCTCTATGCTGAGCCCTCTGGGGGATAGCTGCAGTGAGTGCTCAGGCACTGGTTAAGAATTGTTTCTTTGTTTTCTAGAGTCTTTTGGATCTTATGGACACAAACCACACTGGCTTTCAGGGGTGGGAATTTTGGGGGTCCTTCCCTTCAGTGGGAGTCTTAAAATTTGAAGATGTGGGGTCTAAACCCTTTGCTCTTCGGGGAGAAACTAAGAGTTATGGGTTCCCTCCTGATTGTATGGCACTGGGTCAGGGGTGGGATATATGGCCAGAATGTATCTCAGCCTTTCCTACCATTTTGATGTGGGTATTTTCACATTCTTTTAATTTATAGAAGAAGTTGCTCAGCCAGTTTCTGGATCTCTTTCAGAAAGAGTTGCTCTATGTGTAGCTGTACATTTGTAAGATGAGGGGCGCTCATAAGACTCCTAAGTCATCATCTTGGTTGAGTCTCTTGAGTGCCTGTTTTTGTGTTGCATACTGTCCAGGCACTTGGGATACAGAAGTGAATGCAACAAAGTTGCTACCCTTATGGAACTTATATTCTGTTGGTGAAGGCATAATGTAATGTCAGGTAATGATTATTTATGAGAAGAAAAGTAGAGCAGGGTAAAGAAGGTAGTGAATGACAGGCTGGAGCTATTCATATAGGCTGTTCAGGGAAGGCCTCTCTGAAAAAAGACCTCTCTAAAAGAAGAGTCATGCGGATACCTGGAAAATACCAGTGCAAAGTCCCTGAGACTAGAGCATGATTGGTGTGTTCAAGAAAACTGGAATAGGCCAGTGCTGGAGGATAGTGAGAAAGAGAGAGAGAAACAGGCAAATGATCACTAAGGCCACATCATGTAAAGCCTGTAGGCGATGGTCAGGAGATATAGTTTACTCTGTGATGGGAAGCCATTGAACTACAATGTGAATTAAAAAAAAATCACTCTGGCTGCAGTGTGGAGAATAGACTTTAGAGTTAGGGAAAGAAAAAATATTAGCTGTGAAACTAGATAGGGACTATTATAATAATACAGTTTAGAAAGATGGTGGCTTGATCGAGGGTCAGTGCTTTTCAACCTTGGCTCCTGTTAAGGAGCTTCTAAAAAATAACCAATGCTAAGGCCAAACCCAGAGTAACTAACAAAAATATTTGTGGGTGTGGCCAAGAATTGGTAATTTAAAATCTTCCCAGTGATTTCAATGCGCAGCCAAGGTTGCGAACCACTGTCCAAAGCAGTAACCACGAAGGTGGTAAAAGTGATTGGATGCTAGCTATATTTAATCATTAGGAGCAACAAGATTTTCTTACTGGTTAGATGTGGGGCATAAAAACAAAAAAAGCAAAGGGTGATTCCAAAGTTTTTGGCCTCGGCAACTGGCAAATAGTTATATGAGAAAACTTTTTCTTAAATCTAACCCAAATCTTTTATTTTCAGATAGTTATCAAATTTACTCAAGTGATGATGGATGGTATCATGTTGTGTAAAATATACTTTCATACACATTTTGGAAAGAAAAATTTATTTGATACCTTATTTAATATCCCAGTGGATCAAGATCAGGAAATGGAAACCATAGTAGTTATTTTAACAGAGATTGTATCAATAATATAGAAAGTGGTTCATCAGGAGTTGGGCTAACTGGCAAGGTAAAAAGGAGGGACTGAGAGAATATGAAAGTAATAACTACAGGAAGCAGCCACCATCCTTGGAAACCAAAGGAAGAAGTTATAATTATCAGAACCTAAACTCTTAGAACCCAATAACTGCAGAACCCTAGAAACTAAACATCTGAGAAGAGAGTGGTATGCAGCTGCTTTGGAAGAATCTTGTAGAAATGGGACTCAGATTGCTTAGGGAAAGGTGCTGCCCACCTGATACTGTTACATTTAAGATAATATGGTAAGGCTGATTCTAGGACTGTGGTTAGAACCAACTCTTGCTGGAACCAGCTCTGCTGCCAGGGGTGAAGTGAAGTTTCTGGAGTGGTACTATCAAGAAGAGCAAGCAAAGTAAGAGGAACAAATCCATTCTCTTCTCTTTTTGCCTTCCAATTTAGTGTCTCTGCTATAGAACTTTATTAACAGAGTAGCAGCTGGCAAAGGAGAAATACGGTTTGCTAATTCCTAGTCCGAGCATTACAAAGCAGTATATAAGTGTGGAGCTTAATATCTAGCTATAGTCTACTCCTTTGACTACTTAGCATCCATAGATACCCTCCTACCCGTGTTTGAATTTCCATACACAGCAATGATAATTTTAATGTCATCGCCTAACAAGATGCGAATAACATTCATATAAAGGAAGATGCTCTTTCTCTCTCCAAAGAGAGGTCCGTGTTCCAGAAGTTAGAGTATCCACCTTCGGGTAAAGGCAGGTTATCCGTCACTGGAGGATGTTACTCCTCAATTTAGTTATAGCCCTGTTTGAATAATCTGTAATCAAAGACTAATTGGAAAGTTAACCAGCAACAACAATCCTTATATAAAATAATAACAGGAAAGGAGGAAAAAATAGCTACTACAACTCTAATTTCTGTAAGGGTCAAAAGGCCATAATTGGTCTTTATTATATCCTTCTTACACTACCTTACATCCTTCCTTTGCCCTTAACCAGTCCCTTTACAAGTCAATGTTCTTTGCCTTGGAGAGTGACCCAAATCTTTTTTCTTGAAGTGTCTGAATTCTTAGTGACCCAGATTTTTTTTAGTTACTATCATTTTCTGTCAACTTTTACTGTTGGACGTGGAATTCCTAATGGATGTCTCAGAGAATTCTCTAGGTTCCGAATATAGTCTTCCCTGTTCCCATTGTTCAACAGTAACCTAATTTTCTCTTGATGATCAGAAACTATCATTCCAGCTATTAAAGTAATCCTTATCTTTGTCTGTTGGTTTAGTATCATGAGGAGCTCAAAATAAGTGGTCTCAACTTTCAATTCAATAGAACCAATGTTGCTTCTCCCAGTAGAATAATTTATATCTTGGAAATTAAGACTTACAAGCTAGCAGAACTCAAAATTGCTGAGTTCAAATGTAAAAATTCTGCAAGTGAATTATTTAGTGTAATAGTGAAAGGAGTCACTCTCGCTTCTTCCATTTGATTCTCAAATCCATATATTCTAATAATGGGAGAAGCAGTTGACTCAGAGTATATTCAGCATTCTGTAAGATAGAGTTCATTTCTTTGAGAGGGTTTTCTGCCAACTGGTGCCGTAAGTCAGGCTTCAGTTGGGTATTCCAGCATTCTACTATACTAGGTGCTTCTGGGTAATGAGGTAAGTAGTATTAGGATCAGTGAATTCATCGTACAAGTCCATTGTCATATGTCCTTGGTGGTTAAATGAGTCCATGTCAGTAGCAATGTTGTGCACAGTACCATGATGGTGAATAAGGCATTCAGTATGTCTAATGATGTTGCTGCTGGCAGAAGAATTATAGACTAAGGAAGCAAATTCGTGTCTAGAATATGTCTATGCTAGTGAGGACAAACCATGTACTACTTTGCATCAGTAGTAGTACTGATGCAAAGGGTCTAATGTTTAATTTGCCACCCAGTTGTTGACTGAGTCCCTCAGGGAATAGTGACATCTTGGGGACTCAACCTTCATCTCTGCTGTTGGCAAGGTAGATACTCAAAATTAATAGACAGATAAGCCTTAGAGAGTGAAATTTCATGGTGTTGAGTCTATTTGTAGCTTCTATTCCTGTTATTGAGGCTCTTTCTACATTTCTTTTTAAGCAAGCACTTAGATGGTTAATTAAAGAGGCTGAATGACATCCATAACGCATGTCATCTGTCTACCTGATTATTAGAGTCTCCACTGCATGTGATGCTCTTTTTTGAGCATTCACATGAAACACGAATATAGCCACTCTCTGGCTCGTTCTGAGAGATCCCCCCAGCTACTCTTTCTCTAGTCCTTCTTGTCTTTAATCTTCTAGTGCTGCTCTTTCAAGTGCCCTGACTATTCAGCTGAACAGCTAGTTACTGACTACTTTAGATCTGCATTTCTCAGTCCATACAGAGCAGAAAACCAGGTGAATTACTTGAAGTGCTATTCATAGGGAGGATTACCTCACCGCTATCTTTCAGAGCATTGCTGGATGGGTGTGTAAATGTAGCAGTCCATTTGCAGGTTGTGACAGCATGCTATGCACAACTGCCTATAAACCAGGTTTTTTCTTCCTCATTCAAACGATCAAACTAATTTCCTATGAGGCACTGAGTGTGGATTAGGGGAGAAGAGACAATGAAGCAGGAGTAGGTGACATACAGGTATGAGCCACCTGCTCACGCAACTAGCTCCTGCCTTCCAGGCAAGCCCCATCACTTATGTGCTGTTTTCACTTGACGATGGTTTGCTACATCACCTTAACATTGTGATTGGAGGGGGTCAGATAACACTAGAACACTAGTTCACAATGGACATCTCAAGTCATATGGTCGCTTGATGTCCCATAGTTAGGAATACGATCTCTGTCAGGGCCCAGCAATAAGCCAGGGGCTGTTTTTGAAAGGGAGACTAGTTATCTAGAGAAGAATGCATGAGTTTGTTCTAAAATCTGGGCGTTCTGTGCTATAATTCTCCTTTGAGATCTTGCTAGAGGCTTTGTTCGGCATCGTTATTTGCCACAGAAACTTTGAGTATCATTGGATCTGCTGGTCGTAAAGTCCAAGTGACCACCTGTACTGCAGCTTGGTTCTGCTGCAAAGCCTTCTATTGCTCTAGACTCTGCTTACAGCTGGCAGCCTTTGAGGTTAATTGATAAATGGGTCTGAGCAGTGTGCTCAAATATGGTATATATTACTTCCAAAATTGAAACAGACCCATGAAGCATTATACCTCTTTTTAAATAGTAGGTGGGTTCAACATGCAATAACTTGTCTTGCACTTTGGAGGAAATGTATCAATATATTCTAGTATCTCCTGAAACAGCTATAAAGTAATAGGCTCCTTAATTTTCATTTACAAATGAAAAATTTTCTGTGCCATCCAAGACATTTTAAGCCACATAGCTTCTCTTTAAAGTTGCAGTATTTCCAGGGTAACTTTAAGCACTGGGTCATTCAGGAAACAGACTTTACAAGATTTATTTATTTATTTTAATGAAATAGTTAAGTGGTTAGTGATGGGAGTTGCACCATTAGGGAAGCATCCAGTGAGGATAGAAATTACACAGCATGCCTACAGCCCTATCCATGCCCATCCTTTGCTTATTGCAGATGTTACCAGTTCACTAGATCATGGCCCTTTTTCTGAACCTGCATATTTTCTCTGTATTAACACAGAGCTTAAACAAGCCAACCAACTGATAAGAATTGAAACCTGTTAGCTGTTCCATGGGACTCCTGCATGAGAACCACTAGAGTGTTTGTTAAAGATCTCCTGGGCCCACATCGGGGCCTGTTGAATAAGAATGACTGCGATCAGGAATTCGTAGGTTGGCTGGTACTGACCCGGAACACCTCATGGCACTCAGCTTGACTTAACTCTAGATTTGTTTCATTCTGATACAGGCCCCTATCTCCCTTTTTCTGAAGCATTTACTTTAGAAAATTTGTAATTGTAAATTCATTCTTGACCCCTTTAAGACGTATATCTTCTCCCGGCCTCTTGTCAAATTGACAGTCCAGGAATGTCTTTCTCAAGGACCCAAGACCATCCCCTTTAAATGTAATCATTGGGACTTCCCTGGTGGTCCAGTGGTTAGGACTGGGCGCTCTCACTGCCATGGCCCCAGGTCAATCCCTGTTGGGGAAGGTCCTGCAAGTCTTGCGGCACGGCCAAAAAAAAAAAAAAAGAAAAAATTAAGTAAGTATGTATAAATCACTATCATCAAGAAAGAGCACCCCTATCTCTCAGACTGTGTGGGAGGGTAGGAATCTAATTTCAGTAAGCACCAAGTAGCAACACAGATGGTCTAATCACATTGACCAACCTCCCCATTAACGTCCTCTAGTGATTTTCTGTTAGTTCACCACAGGGCGTAAATACTCTCCTGCCTTTTATTTCAGCCCAGATGAGTTCAGTCTCTCCCCGCTACTGTAATAGTCTTGAATAAAATCTTCTTTGGTTGTTTAACTTGTTTGCTGCAATTTTTCTTTGACAGTTCCACAGGTAATTTTCATTAATATTCAAATACTACAGGAAAAACATTGCTAGATACTGAAGAGTAATCTTTTGGGAATTAAGCAATCGTCAACAAACAAACAGAAACTACCTCCCCACGCCGGAAGAACCATTTACTGTTTCTGACCTATTATTAGAAAGGATTAGTCTTTGAAATGGCTTTTTCAATGGGTGGGTTTTGACTAAGTGAAAACTCTTATTTCGGTAAACCTGATGGTAGATGCCCATATTTGTGAGATGACTGGTTAGGGCAGGTAGTGCAGTCTGCAGTAAATGAGGCTAAATAAACACGTAAATGAGATATTACTGTAGGAGTAGAACTGGTTTAGAAAAAATTAGAATAAGTTACCAGCACCCAAACTTTGCCTTGTTATCCCATAAGCTCAGTTATTTTCCATATCTTCCTGAGGAAGGTACTCCTATTAGAATGTCAGCATTCTATTATGTGGGAGCTGCCGTATCCAATACAAAGGAACTCAGCCCTTCTTATATGTATGTGTACATGGTAGCCACAAAGCTTCATGCCCTGAGGTTTTTATGGGATATGGCAGAATAAAAATGTTAACTGGACCTTTCAAGCTATCTTGGTATCCTTTCTTTAACGTGAACCAGAGTCAATAAGGATGGTGATCTATACGTCATTTAGTGTCTCTGGGCATCAGTATTTTTATCTGTAAAATAACTTACTCACGTTGTCAATATTTGTATGCATTTTGATATTCTCATTTTCCCGTCTCCTCTCAGTCAAAGTTAGTGGTTCAGTGATTCTATGAGTCTGTGAAACAGGACTGTGTTTTTGATGTGGTTTCAGTATTTGCATAATCTAAGAATCCAAAAACTTGAGTTCAATAAGAATGACTGTGTAAGATGACCATTCCCACTGAATATTTTACCTACTTTTTCTTCCTCATATGCTGGCCATACTTTTTTCAGGTGATTAGGTCAGATGCACCATTTGGATTATAATCAGGACTTATTAAAATGATATTGGATACTGAATAATTTGAGGATGGAAGAAAAATGTGTTTGTTATGTGGTCAGTTTTGTGCTATTATAAGTAGGAATTTAATACTGCTATTTGGTTTTTTACAGCAGAGATTACTTAAAATTCTATTAACTTCTATTTTAGATTCATGAAAATTTTTGTAATTCATATTAATGTTCATGGCTATCAGAGTTTACAGGGTATAATTATAAATAAAACTAACCATAATCTCAGGGGTACTTTTTTCTTTCTTCCATCTATTTAAATATTAATGTCATAAATATTGGCTGAATGCTAACTGTGTGGCTCTGCTAAGTGCTGAGGATACAAAAATCAAAAAGGTGTAGCAAATAACTGCAATATAGAGATGTAAGTGCTAATGGAACTAGGCACCAAGTATTAAGGGAGTACTAAGGATGGTATGATGACTTCATGGGAGGAGGCAAGGTTTTGTCAGGGAAAGCTTCAGAGAGGATGTGATATTTGACATAAGTCTTGTACAAAGAGCAGGGATTTGCTACATGGGAAAAAAAATGTGAAAAGAGGATAGCAGAGGATGAAAACCTTGTGAGGAAAGATTTCGAGAGAAATGATTTTCTAATCAAAGACATGAAAGCCTTTTGTGCCAGTTTCATCATCTGCAGTTGCAATAGGAAGTCACTAACCTTGGCCTTGCAATGAAATTCAACGTGATGCTGATGAAATGATAACTGGGCCATTACTAAGATTCATGAACATTTTCCCATGGAAAATTCTCATAAAGTCTGTTGTTTCTCACAGATTCATGAGTCTGTAAAGCAAAAGGCCTATAAAGAGAAACATTTGTGCTTATGAGTGTAAAATCTTATCCCCTTTGCTGTGATTATAGCAGGTTGACTTGAACCTCTATGTAATAACAGTATAAATGCTACTGATGTAGACCTCCCTTTTTTTTGTCAAGAAATGTTGCCTGTTTGGTTCTTTTGTATATGCTCCAGCTGATATTGAAGACAGTTAACTAGTTTGGGATCAATTTTTTCCCTTTTTTTGCAGAATAAGAGAAAAATCAATTTGAAAGAGAACAAGCAACATTTAAGTGTGGGCTAGTTTTTTTCAGATGCCTCTTGGGCTCTTTTAGAGTATCATAAAATTTTGATGTCTCCTCTTTAAGTACTGTTTTATAGCTTATTAGTCAATATTATCAATCACTGCCTCTTGAAAAAAATCAAAATTGCATTACTTAAAAAGGCGTGATATAATACAATTGTTTACTCAATACCAAAACTTTTGTAAGAATGTGTATAATATGTTCTCTGATTACAAGGAAAACATAAATGAAATAATACTGTTTGGATGACTGAACCATCTCTAGTAAGTTGGATATATATCAGGTCTTAAATTAGTCTTCTTTTATTTTTTTTTTTAATTTTTTAAAAAAATTTTAAATTTATTTATTTTTTAACATCTTTATTAGAGTATAATTGCTTTACAATGGTGTATCAGTTTCTGCTTTATAACAAGGTGAATCAGTTATACATATACATATGTCCCCATATCTCTTCCCTCTTGCATCTCCCTCCCTCCCACCCTCCCTATCCCACCCCTCTAGGTGGTCACAAAGCACCGAGCTGATCTCCCTGTGCTATGCGGCTGCCTCCCACTAGATATCTATTTTATGTTTGGTAGTGTATATATGTCCATGCCACTCTCTCACTTTGTCCCAGCTTACCCTTCCCCCTCCCCGTGTCCTCAAGTCCATTCTCTAGTAGGTCTGCATCTTTATTCCTGTCTTGCCCCTAGGTTCTTATGACAATTTTCCTTTTTTTTTTACATTCCATATATATGTGTTAGCATACGGTATTTGTTTTTCTCTTTCTGACTTAACTTCACTCTGTATGACAGTCTCTAGGTCCATCCACCTCACTGCAAATAACTCAGTTTCGTTCCTTTTTATGGCTGAGTAATATTCCATTGTATATATGTGCCACATCTTCTTTACCCGTTCATCTGTTGATGGACACTTAGGTTGCTTCCATGTCCTGGCTATTGTAAATGGAGCTGCAATGATCATTTTGGTACATGACTCTTTTTGAATTATGGTTTTCTCAGGGTATATACCCAGTAGTGGGATTGCTGGGTCGTATGGTAGTTCTATTTTTAGTTTTTTAAGGAACCTCCATACTGTTCTCCATAGTGGCTGTATCAATTTACATTCCCACCAACAGTGCAAGAGGGTTCCCTTTTCTCCATACCCTCTCCAGCATTTATCGTTTGTAGATTTTTTGAAGATGGCCATTCTGATTGGTGTGAGGTGATACCTCACTGTAGTTTTGATTTGCATTTCTCTAATGATTAATGATGTTGAGCATTCTTTCATGTGTTCGTTGGCAATCTGTATATCTTCTTTGGAGAAATGTCTATTTAGGTCTTCTGCCCATTTTTGGATTGGGTTGTTTGTTTCTTTGATATTGAGCTGCATGAGTTGCTTGTATGTTTTGGGGTTTAATCCTTTGTCAGTTGCTTCATTTACAAATATTTTCTCCCATTCTGAGGGGTGTCTTTTCGTCTTGTTTATGATTTCCTTTGCTGTGCAAAAGCTTTTAAGTTTCATTAGGTCCCATCTGTTTATTTTTTTTTTATTTCCATTTCTGTAGGAGGTGGGTCAAAAAGGATCTTGCTGTGATTTATGTCATAGAATGTTCTGCCTATGTTTTCCTCGAAGAGTTTGAAGGTGTCTGGCCTTACATTTAGGTCTTTAATCCATTTTGAGTTTATTTTTGTGTGTGGTGTTAGGGAGTGTTCTAATTTCATTCTTTTACGTGTTGCTGTCCAGGTTTCCCAGCACCACTTATTGAAGAGGCTGTCTTTTCTCCACTGTATATTCTTGCCTCCTTTATCAAAGATAAGGTGACCATATGTGCGTGGGTTTATCTCTGGGCTTTCTATCCTGTTCCATTGATCTGTATTTCTGTTTTTGTGCCAGTACCATACTGTCTTGATTACTGTAGCTTTGTAGTATAGTCTGAAGTCTGGGAGCCTGATTCCTCCAGCTCCATTTTTCTTTCTCAAGATTGCTTAGGCTATTCGGGGTCTTTTGTGTTTCCATACAAATTGTGAAATTTTTTGTTCTAGTTTTGTGAAAAATGCCAGTCATAGTTTGATAGGGATTGCATTGAATCTGTAGATTGCTTTGGGTAGTAGAGTCATTTCCACAATGTTGATTCTTCCAATCCAGGAACATGGTATACCTCTCCATCTATTTGTATCATCTTTAATTTCTTTCATCAGTGTCTTATAATTTTCTGCGTACAAGTCTTTTGTCTCCTTAGGTAGGTTTATTCCTAGATATTTTATTCTTTGTGTTGCAATGGTAAATGGGAGTGTTTTCTTAATTTCACTTTCAGATTTTTCATCATTAGTGTATAGGAATGCAAGAGATTTCTGTGCATTAATTTTGTATCCTGCTACTTTACCAAATTCATTGATTAGCTCTAGTAGTTTTCTGGTAGAATCTTTAGGATTCTCTCTATATAGTATCATGTCATCTGCAAACAGTGACAGCTTTACTTCTTCTTTTCCAATTTGGATTCCTTTTATTTCTTTTTCTTCTCTGATGGCTGTGGCTAAAACTTCCAAAACTATGTTGAATAATAGTGGTGAGAGTGGGCAACCTTGTCTTGTTCCTGATCTTAGAGGAAATGGTTTCAGTTTTTCACCATTGAGGACAATGTTGGCTGTGGGTTTTTCATATATGGCCTTTATTATATTGAGGAAAGTTTCCTCTATGCCTACTTTCTGGAGGGTTTTTATTATAAATGGGTGTTGAATTTTGTCGAAAGTGTTTTCTGCATCTATTGAGATGATCATATGGTTTTTCTCCTTCAATTTGTTAATATGGTGTATCACATTGATTGATTTGCATATATTGAAGAATCCTTGCATTCCTGGGATAAACCCCACTTGATCATGGTTTATGATCCTTTTAATGTGCTGTTGGATTCTGTTTGCTAGTACTTTGTTGAGGATTTTTGCATGTATGTTTATCAGTGATATTGGCCTGTAGTTTTCTTTCTTTTTGACATCTTTGTCTGGTTTTGGTATCAGAGTGATGGTGGCCTCGTAGAATGAGTTTGGGAGTGTTCCTCCCTCTGCTATATTTTAATTAGTCTTCTTTTAGACTAATAATAATTAGAGAAACTTTGCTTTTATTATTATTTTGGGACAACTGGGAAAAGAGATTCTTCTTTAAAAGGTTTTTCCTTTTTCTTTTTTCTTTTTTAAACTTTTATTTCAAGAAAGAAATTACAGTACAATGCCAAAGCAATGCTTTCCATAGCAGCAGATTAGAGAGGGCTAATTTGTGGGCACGGCCATGCCCTGCTAACTGTATAAAGGTTTTTCCTTTAACTAAAATCTCAATGAGGAAATTTTAGGAATCTCAGTGGTATCTTCCAGGAGGTTTAAATCTCTCTCCCAGTTTCTTCATTTTAGATATCCTTCCAATAAAGAAGCTTATATTTCTGGCACACTCTAAGACCTAAAAGAATATTCAATGGTTACTGTAATAAGAAACTCTATTGACAAAGATGTTTAAAGTACCCAGGTTCTTAAGGGATTAAAGATCTTGTTTCACCTCTTCTTATTGGAAAAAGAGGAATCAGTGATGCATGTGCAATGTAGGTCCGAGTTCTGTGCTCAAGTAATACGTAAAACTTAATGAACTGACTTATGTACTTTCCAAGTTGGCTTTGTTTTACATATGGGTATTGGTTTCCTCGGTTTCTCAGTGTTTTTAGGGGCTTAAATACTGATTTGGTTGACTTGTGCTGCTCAAAATTTTCTGAAAAAACTGATTTAATGCTTTACCAGGGGAAATGACACACAGCCTTGTTGGCTTTATTTAGTTGTAACAGAGAGAAAAGAGCTATTGTACATACAACACTGGGCATTATATTGTAATTTGGGTTTCTTTTATCACAGCAAAGACAGTAGACTACTGTTGAGAGAGAAAACACTGTATACTACATTTGAATGCTTCTTTTCCGTATTGGTAGAGTCAAAATCTTGGTAATTCTCAAAAATTTTTTTTAAAATAAATCACATTTTCCTGGTGAAATTAAAGTGAGTTTCATTTCAAGGTATGGACTAACCAGTTGATGATATGGAGAAACATTACATTCATCTGAAAGTAAGAAGTTAGCCAACTGCAAAGTTAGAAAGTATAGTCCACAAGACTACCCTCACCTCTGATACTAATTGCAAGTTTGGGGGTTATCAAGAATGTTCTCCTTCAGCTTCAAAAATTTGCTAGGAGTCACAGAACTCACTGAAAGCTATTATACTTAACAGTTGTGGTTTACTACAGTGAAAGGATACAGATTAAAGTTAGCCAAGGGAAGAAGTGCATGGGACAGAGTCCAGGAGGGTTCCAAACACAGAGCTTCCAGTTGTCCTCTCTTCCTGGAGTCATGGACAGCATTGCTTTCTCAACAATGATGTGTGATAATACACACAGAGTATTGCTAACCAGGGAAGCTCTCCTGAGCCTTAGTGTCCAGCCTTTTATTTGGGCTCCATGGTTTATTGCCCACATGGTTGACTTTTCATTGCCATCCCTCCTGGAGGTAGTGTGGTTACTACATGGCCCAAACCCCTCCTCATAATTCACATTTTTAGACTGTTAGGCAGTCAAGGCTCTAAGTAAGCAAAGACATTCTTCCTAGAGATCACCTCCTGGCCAAAGAGGACAAAAGCTGATGTCTCTTTGAGTAAGGTTAATTCTTTAATACACAATGTGTGTATTAAACAATATGAATAGCTGTGAGAAAGAGCTGAGCATTTTGAAGGTGAAGTCTGTCTTTTAGATTGTGACTTTTTGTTGTTGTTGTTGTTGCAGAAGCTTCATGAGTGGTCAGAAGTGATCAGCTAGGAACCAGATCTCAGTTGATGTTTCCTGGTTTGTGTGTGTATTAGGCATGTGATACAAAAAGCTGTTTTATTTTCCTTAGCTTCAGTTTCATGGATAATGAAACCAAAATCATCAACCCTTGCTATTTCACTAGATTTTAGTGAAACCTAAATAATGAAAAGTGTAAAAGTGCTTCACAAAGTTCCATAGTAATGTAATTGATAATATTTAACATCTCTGAAAAAGAGCTGGCAGTTATGAGTAATTAAACCATTTGAGTTAGTAATTTTTGACTTGAAATTGTAAAGAATATTGTTAGCAAAGGCCATGACTATTTTAAATAGAATTTAGTGCTAAAATACAAAGAATAAATGTTTAAATATTTTATTTCAGATATATGATTTCTAGTATAGACTGCAAGGCATTTTTATAGACAAAGCTCTTTTACAAAAGTAAAAAGTATGAGCCTTAAATAGAGATAGTTCAAGAAACATGGGAACACTGGAGGATAAATTATGTGTATGTATAATGCATTGGTCCACACATCTTACATGGATTATGTCATCATTTAATAATTTAACCATGGCAGAAATATAGTCTGCTGATGCATTTCATAATTTAAGAAATAATGTCAAATAGAATTAGAACTAGTAGGAAGCTGCCTTTGGACAATACCTTGCGCTCCTTGTGTAAATAGGCATTATTTAAATTTGTTTAGCAAAATGCAGCTGCTGACAAATAATACTTGTACTTTTTGAGACTGTCATCATTTGAGAAGCTGAATAACCAACAGTTACATTCCAGCTATATGCAGAACATTTCATTTAAAGAATGCTTGTAGGAAGAAAATATATCCATGTACACCCATTGATTTTTGTTACCAGTTATAAACTTGATATATTGTCTTAGTTTGTTCCTTTTGTTGGAAAAAGAAAAGGGAGGAATTATCCATCTGGCTCCTGTCCTGAAGTTCAGCCCAAAAGGGAGGTGATGTAGGGTGAAAACTTAGAATCCTCGCACCAAATCAATGTCTTGCTGACATCGTGAAGCTGTGTATACTTCTGAAGTGCCAAGGTTCTCTGCACGGTCCCTGTTACCCACCTCTAATTCTTTCACATACAAGGTCTTCCAGATGTTCCTGAGGAGAATGTGTCTCTTTATAGTAAAAGTAATATTAGCTATCATTTTCCACATATTCCTATGGTACCCATTTACAAGAATTTGTAGTACATACCCAAACATCTGCAGATATTATCTCCATAATTACGTTTGAAATTACTAGCCACCTGTCAGCACAGGGATTACTACTATGAAGAATGTCAAATGGGAATTAAAGTTTTTTATTAGGTCACCAGCATTCTACCATAGACATATTGTGGGCAGATAGGACTGTTTCAACACACAGTTTTATTAGGTACAATAAATTTGGAGGCTACATACTGCACTGTTACTGTATATGCATATTTACTGTGTGCATATGAATTTGGCACTAACTGAAAACTGTTGAGGATGGTAGTAGTACCTTGGGGTTTGGGTTTTAGATGAAAACGAGATGTTTGGCTTCTTCATTTCTTGTACCAAAATATATTTGTTTAAAAAGCAAGTGAAGCTACTTAGAAAATATGTTGCTTTGACTCATGGAAATGCCACGAACTTTAATTTTGCAAATGAATAACTATATTGGAGAGGATAACTTCTAGGAATTAGGGAGGGGAAGAGAACAGAAGCTTTGGGAAGCTGAAGAAGGAGTTTGATGGATGTGGCACAACAACTATGGAATATCTCATAGTGCCCGTGTGAGAAGTAAGAGCAAGGGATATTGGTTCGCCTTTGACCTCTCCTTACTCTCCCAGGACTAATAGATAATATTTGAAAGTTTGCAATGTGACAGGTGCTGTGTTGAGCATTTAATATGTACTTAATCTGCATAATGCCACTTTGAACCAGGAATTTTTGTTATCATCATCATCTCCTCATCATGTTTTGAGAGACAAAAAAATTGAAGATTGCCCACAGTCACATAGCTAGTCAGTAGTGAAGCTGGGACTTCTGTCATCTGCACTGGGTATTTGAAGTCATTAGTGATCTCCATGCTGCTAAACCCAGTTGGCTTTTCTCAGTCTTCACCTTATTTGACTCAATAGTAGAATTTGAATAATAGAATATATACTCCTTGAAGTATTTTTTAAATTTCCTCTTGGCTTCAAGGATAGCACTTACTCCCTGTTTTCCTCCTTCTGGATACCGAGTCTTAGGTGGTGCTTCTTTGTGTCTTCGGCGCTCAGTCCTGATCTTTTCTTTCCTATTTCACTCACTGACTGGGGGATTTCATCTGGTTTCAAAACCTGCAATACCTTCTCTAGGCAAATGTCTCCTTATGTGTATCTTCAGGCTAGTCTTCACCAGACTCAAGGCCTCCTTCAGACTTAGCTTGTTTCTGTCTTTTCCTCTACGTGGCTGATAAGAGAGAGATAAGATCTGAGGTTCCAGTTTGGACTCAGAGGCCCTTTAGGTCTCTAGCATAATACACAGTAAATTATAACTCACTAGTGTAGTCTTCATTTGAGTTTAGGGCCCAATGCTTGCCTAATAATAAAGGGTTTTTTTCTCTTTCTTTTTCCTTTGCCAATATTCCCTATGGTCTGCTTCCCTAGGAACCTTATGGCAAGGGATATTCCCTGTGGTCTGGGGCAGGATTCAGATATTTCTGGATTCTCTGGCTAAAAACATCTTATTAAATCTAAGTCCTATTTCAACTTTTAACTGTTGGACTTGCACAGTAATATACTTTTTGAGGGTATAGGCATGTTGAATCTAGAGAATGTACAGCAAAGTGTTTTTCGGTGACAGCTTTTCAGAGGAACTTGAATCACCCCTGTATGATTTGACATACTAAGCTATGATATGTACCGTTTATAAAACTTGGTGGGCTTTTCAGTAGGGCCAAAGTTGGATTTGTTTCCTGGAAATATCAAGGATGGTTTTTAAGAGGTAATAAAATTCAAATTGTCTTCAAGCTTTTTAATAAAGGGCAGGAGTTTGGAAGAGTTCCACAAGCTGGGGAAATGGCATGTTAACAGTTGTGGTGGTGAAAACAAGAAGGCACATCTGGGAAATTACAAGTAGCATGGCAAGTGTATAGAATGCATGTAGAGAGTGACGGGATGATGCCAAAAGGTGGGCAGAATAAGAAACATGAATTGTCTTGGACTCCCAAGGAGGCCTGTAAATGGCATCTTTGTTTTTCTTGCTTTAGTTATAAATCAGTTGAATGTTAAAATGGAGTCAGCGGAACTAAACATCAACTCTATTAATGATAAAAGTCATATGGGAGAAAGTGACATGGATGTGTGACAACAGTGGCCTTCTTACTGAAGTTCAGAATTAGGCAGACTTACTCACCTAGTCACAGGGGTGGCCATGCACAGTATAGGTCACCACCCACGGAGCCCTGCTTTTATGAAACTTATTAACAAGGAGGAGCAGAGAAAAATGTCAGCTCTCTGAGTCCCATTGAGAAAGAAGAGGAGGGAACTGAGCTTTCTCAAACTTTGCAATCAGAAAATGAATACTACTTCAACAAGGACGATTAAGGAGTGGGTTAAAAGACCTGGAGTGTTTAGAAGACTAGAGGAGTGAAAAAGAAGCATTACCCTTACCCTCTGCATTCTTTATGCAATGGGAAATGATTGAAAAACTTTAAGCAGGAAATCAATGCATATTTGTTTAGTGGTTGGATGTGAGGTTTGGTAGGTAGATATAGGACACTTAGGGCCTTTAGTGTTAAGGTACAGGTTTTAAATGAATTTAGTAGGCAACAGAGAGCCATCAGCATTACTGAGCAGGAACTGTTTCATCTGGATGTCATGTGCAGTACTGAAGGGATTTGAGATGAACTGGAGGAGGGGAGCCCAAGTAATAAGCAATGATAATTGCGGCAGGCAGTAACTGGAACTACTGAGGTGTTTTAGAGATGGAAGGAAGGAGCAGGTGTAACAGTAAGAATGGATAAATAGAACTTGATGAGTGGTTGAAGAGAGGAGAGAGGGAGAAATCAAGCCTCAACCTTGGGTTACTCTGCCCATGTGATCAGGAGACAACTGGATCAAATTAACAGATAGAGAAGAAGAAGGTGCTGCTTGGAGAAGATGGTAGATTCACGTGACTGTTGGAGGTGGAGATCTGGAGTTTGAGATAGGAGTTAGACAGTTTATTTAGATGTGAGAGGTTTCTAACCAAAATGTGATTTGAAGCTATGACATTAATACAACATAATGTATAAAGAGAAGAGAGAATAAGACTGAGATATGAGGCATAATATAGAAGGACTAGAAAGAGAAAAAATAGGGTAGCCGGAGTCAGAGGTAGGAGGAGAACTGGAGAAATAAAGAAATTCAGGCCAAATATATACTAGAAATCATTAGATAACTGTCAAAAATGGTGGTTGCTTAATGATGAAGACTACAAATTGTGTAAAACCTTTCCTCCTTGACAGTTGTATTGAACATAGTGTGAAGATTAATGTTTATTGAGGTTTCTGGTATGTGGTATTGTCTGATTAAGGAGAAGGACTGGAAAAAGTATACCAGTGAAAATGGAGGGTATAGGTGATTTACTCATAATTGAACGTAGATACTCTTGAAGGCAGTGAAAGAACTAATAGAGGAAAAGTGGAGTAGAGTGGGGAGTCAGTTGGAAAAGAATGGGAGCTTGGAAAAAGACAGCCAATGAAAGGTTTGTGCCAAGGTTGCTAAGTGTGAATGATAGATATTTAGAATGTTAGAGGATAGGAATCATTTTTTCTTCACCTACTGTCAAGTAAAGTTATTAAGTACTTGATAACAATCTGTTTAATTCAAGAGATGGTGCATTTTGGGAGGCTATGTATGAGAAACCCACCCTGATTTACTCACACAGTAGACATATCTCCTGCTATTAGTGTAGATTGTCTGTAAGAGAATTCTGAATCACTGATTTTTTTCTTATTCCTTTGCTTTGCTTGCATTCAGATATAAAACTTAAGAGGACAAAATAATATGTGTGGAATTAATTATCAGACATCATAATTCAAGTGACCATAATTAGACCCTTGGGTCTTGAACTCTCTGAAGAAAAACTGATATATGATATTTATAACTATTTCCAGTGTCTAAGCATTCAGTATCCAGAAAGTGAGCTCTTCAAAATATTTCTTTTAGCAAGTTTTAAGAGAAACCTTTAATCTGTAATATGGTTAAACCTTGTGATTCTTCCCATAGTGTGGAGTTTCCCTGCCAAGTGAGACTGCCTTCTACCATGTGAGTCAGAGCTGTGTTATATATTAGTTGGCTCAGGGGATATTACAGAAAAATTTCTCTGTACATCATTTGGCCTAGAGGAATTTCTGAGAATGCCTTTTTGCCTATTAATTAGCCAAAAAGGCCTTCTAATATTACATTTGACATTTTTAATTCATAAAATCCTTTCTTTCAGTAACTGTCATTTTAAAAAGATGGTGTTACAGATTGGAAAAGAAATTTTCTTTTTCAGAGGAGCTGTTTTTCTCCTAAAATTAAAACATTGGCAAGATTTAAGGTTATTATATAGAATAGATCAAACTTGTCATCAATGCAGGGGTCCCTTTCCTAAAACTCATGAGTATTGATTATCTAGCCTCTGCTTGAATAATTCTTTTGTACAAGTCATTTTTTTTGGTATTGAATCAGAATCTACATTTTAGTTTCATCGAATTTATTAATTAATATGCAGGTACACCTTCTGATACTTTACATCTTGTGACTATTTTTAAATATTTGAAGGCAGCCATTTTATCCTGGTGCCTTACCCTCATGTCTTATCTTTGTTGGGTATAAAGTCCCTTTTACCTCTACCACTATTCATGCACATGCCTCCAGTTCTTTCAGCTTCTAAGATGTACACTGCTAGATAAAATACTTAATTAAAACCCTTGGTATTGGAGAAGTAGCCTTGACTTTTGGACTAAATTGCAATTTTTCTAGAATTACTTAATTTACTTTCTCCATATTTAAACATAATAATTTTGAAAGTGCATAGATATGAAAAATAAATCAGTCTTATTCTAGACTGTAGAAGATGTTTTGATTAGCGATAGAGTGGATGAGACCAGAAATAAAATAGCTTCAGATATTAAAAAAGTAAATTTCTACTTCTTCCACTACTTACCTATTCTTCAAAGATATACACTTGCATCAATTAGAAAACCAGTAGCAAATGTTCTATTGTATGAAAAGTTTTATAAGGTGAACAACTTACTACTTCCCCATCTGTCCCTACAATTTTTTCTTTCTATATATGTTATATTCATCCTTATCTATATTCATTCTGTAACTTTCTAGTTAATGAAACATGGGCAGTGGTGAAGATGACAGGCAGAGGGGTACAGTAATGTGGAAGGTATAATCCATCATAGAAAAGGAGAGAATAAGGAGCAGCCTTTGATGTTCTGTATTTTTGGAGTTAAAGAAAGCCCCTCACCATCTAGCAAAACTATCAGCCTCCACTTATGAAACAGTAGAGGTCACTCTGGCAATCTCTCCTTCCAGGCAAGGCAAATAATCATATCTGATTGGAATCATGCCTACTGAGAAGATATAACTCCATAATGTTCCTTTATGGCCTCCCCAGAGTGGGACTGTAAGATGTAGCAGTCTACTTTGGGTATTGCCAGCATATCATGTAGAACCATCTCTAAATATGGCCCATGTTTTTCTTCCTCAGTCAATTGGTCATGAAGAATTCCCTATAAGAACATAGGTGCAGGTTGAGAGAGAGGAGAAAGGGGATAATATAGCAGAAATAGGGTCCATGGCCTCTAGGCCACTTGCTCATGCAATTTACTTGTGGTTTTAAGAACCTGCTCAAGCCTTATTTTGTATATTCCACTTTCATTTGATAATGAATGTTGTAGTGTAGGCCCACATTTAAGGTATGATGATTCAGACAACACCCAGTTCATGATGGGAATCTCAAGTCATATGGTAACTTTGCGGGCTGTGGCCAAACTTTCAGTCTCTGTTAAGGTCCAATAGCATGCCAAAGCTGGTTTTTCACGAGGAGAATAGTTATCTTCAGAGAAGAGTAGAGCTTTGCTTAAAATCCAATAGGTCTGTACTGTGATTTACCTATAAAGGCCTGATAAGAGCTCCATACAGCACTCCTGTCTTCCAGAGACACTCTAAGGACTACTGGGTTAGCTGGACCATGTGACTCAAGTGTCAGAGCAGCTTGCACATCATCCTGGAAAAGTTACAGTACCTTATCTTGTTCTGAGTGCCATTCAAAATTAGCAGCTCTTCGGCTTACTTGGAAAAAGGATCAGAGAAGCATGCCCAAATGAGATATATGTTCTCTCTATAATCTCAAGGTGCCCGTTAGGCATTGAGCTTCTTTCTGAGTGGTAGGGGGAGTCCAATACAGCAATTTGACCTTCATTTTGGAACGGATGTAAACTAAGAATGATCTTTACAGTTTTAAATGGTTGAAAAAAATAAAATCAATAACATTTTGTGATATGAAAATTATATAAAATTCAAACTTCATGAATTTGAAAAATTCCCATATAAAAATATGAGTCAAAAAATAAAGTTTTATTGGAACACAGGCACACCCTTTTGTTTATGTCATCTCTATGGCTGCTTCCATACTAAAATAGCAGAGTTGATTAGTTATGACAGAGACAGTAGAGTTCACAAAACCTACAATGTTTATTATTTGGCTTTTTATAGAAAATGTTTACCATCTCCTGCAATATACAATTCTAGTCTAATAAATCTAGAAAATCAAAATGAAATGAAAAAAAATTCTGGGAAAATATGAAACACCAAAATTTAAATAAGAAATATGAGACTTCAAATATAAGACCAACTAGTGTAGAATAAATTTAGAAATATTGTCAAGAAATGGTTTCTAAATAAGGCTCTGGGTCTATATTGTGTTATAGGTGACTCCATTTAACATTTGATGATTCAGGTAATCTTCCTGCCATAAAACATAAAAAATATATACAAAATATAAACATAAAATATGAATTATACTGGTGAATAGAAAATGTTAAAATTATCCCAGTTTGTTTTACAAAGCCAATATAATACTGCATCCAAAATGAAAAACTGAAAATAATCTTTAAAATGAGAGGATTATGTGGGTAAATTTTGTTGCATTAACTAGTTGGAAAATTATTACATAGTCAATAAAACACATAAATATTAATATAATCTATAGTATATAAATTGCTAATGATATAATGTTAAGTAAAAAAAGCAGGGTATAAAATTGTATCTACCCTATATTACTTCCGTGTATAAAATACACATGGGAGACAAAAGGATTATAAGTAAACATACCAGTGTTGACACTGATCTTCTTAGGATAGTGAGATTATATAATCTCACAGAAAAAAATCTGTTTAAATAAATCTTTTATAATGTGATTATATTCACTTTACAGTAAAAGGAAAATTCAAATTAAAACATATATCACCTACATCATTTTTATATGAATTACTGATATTTCACCTTCTCATAGATTTGGTGGGAAATTAATTTTTTTGGACTATATGGAATATTTTACCTGCCCCTACTAAATTTCATCATGGTAATTTTGGCTTTTCCTTATAGTATATGGAATTTTTTTCAATGTTGAGTCACTTATTGATGATATTTACTTTTATCATTATCACATCTGTAGATTTGATCAACATATCTTCTTTTTTGCTTTTATCCAAATTGTTTATAAAAATATTTACCACTAAAATGAAACCACTGTCTTGGAGTTCTCGATGTACCTTCTAAATATCAAATACAGTAGACTAATCTCAGTTCTCACTTTTCTATATTATGGAATATTGACCTCTGCCTCCTAAAATGTTCTTTTCACTTGAGCATAGCCATCCTAGTTTTCTGCCATTATTCCTACCACCTGGATGGGAGGAGCATTCTTAAGGCTGTACATATTCTGACCACTGTTCTTTTTCTGTTCCTTTCCTTATCTGCTTCCAAGTTTCTACACATCACTTCTGTGAAGCTGACTCCCAGTTATCTATTTGAGGTCTCTTCCTCTGATCTCTGGACCTGTATTTCTAAATGTTTTCTTGACATCTCCACCTGATAGTTCTGCTGGAACTTAATCTCAGCATTCCCCAAACTCTATTAACTTTGACGACAGCACTATTCTTGTCACCTAATTTTGGAGTCATATTTGACCTTTCTCCACTTTCCTTTATCTAGTTAGTTGCCATTGGGTGAATTCTATCTAAGCAGCATTTCTTGGTCTTTCTACCCAGACTGAGAGGCAGTGTGCTGAGTTATTAGGGCCCTGGACGCAGACTACTTGAGTTCAAGTTAGCACCTCACCAAAAACTGTGTGCCACTGAGTAACTTTCTTAAGCTCTCTGTGGCTCAGTTTCCTCATTTGTAAATTGGAGATGGCAATATTTTTAGCCATATATCTCATAGGATTATTTTGAACATGAAAAGATAATGTATGTTATGTCCTAGAACAGTAGTGCTCAGTCAATCTTTTATTATTATTATTATTTCCATTCCACCTTATTCCAGGCTCTTTTTATTTCTAAGGTCGATGGCTATTGTATTATGTCAAAGATGGATAATCTGCTTCTGCAGAATAGATCTATATTATTTTATTTGAGATACAGTTTTAAAGTTTATATGGAATCCTCTGAATTCGGCTAAGATTTATGCCTCATGTGACTTCTGATTAAGTAAATGGAAAAACTGCACATTGGAAATACTTTGTTCCCATCATATGGGGGCGGGGGTAGCATTTATTGTAAAACCAGCAGGTTAAGAAGAAACCTCAGAAAATCCAAAGACAGATGTACAGTTTGGAATGTAAAAATAAAAACAAAACAGAAGTGCTCACGCAATATCAACTCAGGCAAAATTAATTTGGGGAGAATTTACGGATCAGAAAATCTCAGAACAGGGAAACGGGAAGCTGTGGTGTGGCCTCTGGACATCTCTGCAAGGATTATTTGGTTAAGCAGCAACATCCAGTAATTCCCCTCTGTAGAGTCGTATGCACTCTGGGTCACGACGTACAGCAAGAGACACAGAGTTCCCTTTTCTGTTCTTCTTTCATCCGCAGACAACCACTCTTTACCTCAGTCAAGCCATTTGCTCAGAATGAAAACCTCATTTATGTAATCGTTTTACATGCTTCTGCTAATTTGAAAATTGTTTATTTCTCTGAAAAGCATTTATGATATTTCCCCATTCTTATTGTGTATTTAATACTGCTAATTTTAAATGGTTCTAATTGGAATTTCTTACCAAACGCACATCTTAAAAAGTTTACTGAAGCGTAGAAAGAGTTCCCACAGTTTCCAGTTTCCTTGCATCATGGTTTCTTTTAAAATGGAACCTGGGAAATATTGACTAAGTTTTAATCATCTGTTTCCTTTGTCCTGTGGCTTATTCCTGTCTGTTTCTAAGTTGTGTAATACTTATCTATGTGCCAAAGAATTGTGAAGTATTTTATGGACTCTTCAGAAAGAATGAATATTATATAAAGAACTTAACTTCATAATTTTATAATAGGCCTGTGACAATAGAATTAAGTTTCTGTTGTTCCTGGTTTCAAGTATCATGGAAAGACAGTAACCTTGACTTGCTGAAACATTCATATTTCCTGCATCCAGAACTATTGAACTGGCTTTTTTATTGTGCTATCAACTGAGGGGAGCAGAGTTCCCTTTATATTACTCTAAGATGAAGAATTCAGAAGCTAGTAAAATGTGACTATCTATATCGATCTACCTACCTACCTATCTATTCATCCATCTATCTGTCATCCAACCCTGCAGTTCTTCTCGTTGCATCCATGCTGGTAATCAGTGTCCCATTCCCGCTTCATCCCCTAGAATTTTACCTTCATCCCCTTTCAACATGAGGCAACATTGAGTAGTGTTAAGATTAGAGCTTCTGGAGTTAGATCTAAGTTTTAACTGAGGGCTGCCATTTATTTGCTGTGTGATCATGGGTAAATCAGTTAATCTGTCTCCTCATCTGGAAAAGAAGGTGGTCATTAAGTGCTCCTGCAGATTGTTATGAGGATTAACTAGGGTGTAATGTATATAAAAACTTGACCCTCTCTGATGGAAAGGAAGGACAGTGTTAAGATCTGAAATTTTTGGAGCCTGTCCTTTGACCTGCACTTCCCAGATCTCTCTTTGAATCTTATTGACTACCTTTGGGGTTTTTATTTTTGCTCTGGTTATACAACTTCTTCCCTTTTTCCAAGACTAAGGCTTTTATCCTTAATCTTTGGAATTTTCACTTTAACTATCCTTTTGTTCTTAGCTTCTGGAAGGTTTGCTTAATTGTTACATTTTTCAGGAACTTCTGGTCTGAGGGATGTATCTGTGAGAACAGGAGGAGGAGGCAAGGGGAAAGTAAGGGGAAGTTTCTCTTTAAATTTTGGGTCCTGGATCCCAGAGGAGAGTTGGGCTGACAACTCTCAATTCCTGAAGATCTAAACAGAGTTGTAGTATCATTCATGGATGATAACTTGCTTTAACCCTAGGTCAAGAGGATATTGTATTTCATTAACCAGGAACAATCAAACACTACAAATTCAGGTACCACCAAAAATCACTTTTCCTCCCAAATTGCATTTATTTATTCACCTGTAGTGATGTTAATATACTTTCTCTTTTCTTTTTGTATCTGATTGAGATTTCCTAGCTTTGATTGAAAGCCAAACCACACTTCCTGTACATCCTTTTGTCTATAGTACATGTTCTTTGGAATCACTGTCTTTTATGATGGCTATGATTTAGATATGCTTTTAGTCAGAGTGATTACCTATGTGCCAGTTGTATTAAGCTTCACTCCAGGGGCAGCTTTTTGCCCTAATCAGGAAAGCACCATTCAAGGATTGTTTTCTGTGTTTAAGCAAGAAGCCAATTATACAGAGGTAGCTACTGTGAGAACTTCTGTTATTTGTACCAGTATCTAACATTGCTAATAAGCATACTGAATATAAAAAGTGAGTTTCCCTTTGTAGCACCTCAGGCTGGATTTCAAATCAGTTATTTGTCTAGCAATGTAAATCCATCGCTAAATCTGTTGTTGCCTGATACTGACTGTAAAGTACCAGAATCTTGTCTCTGGAATCTTGTGTCTGTGCTGAGTGCATGACTGGCTTCGTACTCTGTGACCTGTGCTTGGAAGGGACTCACACTTGGTTTAATGCTCTGCTGTTGCCATCCTGAAATTTGTATAATTTTTGAAGAAGGAACTCCCCACCTTTATTTTGCCCTGGGCTCCACAGATCATTTAGCCAGTCCTGACTGAATTAACTTTTCATGCAAGGACACTTGAAAGGATAGAGCCGGCACTTCATCAAGTTTATCATGTTGAAGGAATGCTTATGTCTGCTTATTTAATGAATGTTGAAATATGGGGTAGAATCTGCTTTGAAACTTGCTTCAGTTAGAACCAATGAAGTTGTGGGGAGTAGCTAACCCTCTTCTCCTTCATAGACTGTTGTTTTCTACCAAAAAGAACCTAAGATTTACAAAACCAAATTATCTTAGGTTCACAACAATGTCATGTAGGTTTCAAGGGCTACTTAGATCATCATAGCAAAGAGAAATAAAACTCTTGCTATAGAACACTTTGTAATTTTGGTGCAGTTCACCTTGTATCAGTGTTCTAATCAGAAAATTAAATAATATCAGATTATAAAAAATGATTAGTTTTACTTATTTTGCTAAAAGTCATAATTTTTCATCCTATCCCTCTACCTCAGAGCACAATATCTCTGTATACAGTTCAACTGGAAACAGTAGATTGGATTGTGTTTTTACATAGAGCACATGATTTTTCAAAGGATCAGTTCAGGGATTAGGCAGTACTCCGAAACCTCAGCCTTTAGAGCAAGATTTGATTTAAAACCTCATGCATAGAGGCAAATTATTGCCCAGTAACATTGATTGAGTGATGGTCTGACAAGGATCCTGGAAGACGGGGCATTATTTTTAATTTTTAAAAATTTATATAAGCCATATTTTTGTTCCCCTTTGTTATGACTGTACTTTTTTTTTTTTTTTGGATTTGCAGGTAGAATGTAGACGTATTTTCCAAATGAATGAAAACTCAGTTTGCAATGAGATGGCAAAGCCCGCTTTATGGAGAAAGATAGCCTGGGGACTCATAGAGGCCTATTTCAGGCTAGACTGGAAATAAAAAAGATTATATTTTCTGGCCTTTAAGGAACATTCTGTTGACTCAAAGCTTTTTATCTTATTGTGAAAATGTATAATTCCTCTTTCTATAAAACCACTAGGGATTGTTCTACCTGTTGGTTGTTGATGCCTTCTCCAGTATAGGTTGTTTTTTTGCCTTTAACATTTTTTTACCCTAGTGGAATGAAGAGTAAAGGAGAGGTGAGAGCTACAGCCCTGCTCTTTCACAGGTATAATTACTTAGGCAACTAAAACAAAATTAGAGTATTTTAACAAATAATCCACCCCCTCTCCCCCCAAAAAATTACCCCAGAGTCTTTTTTTTTAATAGGTACATCAAAACCTTTTTAGCAGTGACACTGTGGTGAAGGCCTGTTGCAGGTCTGACTGGCATTAGGAAATGAGCAGTATGTCTCACAGCTCTTTACTCATCCCTAAGAATCTACCCAGCATTTGTCCAGGAACCTGTGACTGAATTTAAAGGTGGACATCCAGCAAGCACTGTTCATTTCTTTCTGGCCTTGTGAACATGTGAAACCATTAGTGTTATAGATACCTTGTATTTATTGCCTATTTTGGGATATATTTCACACTTGAATGGATTAGGTAAACTAGAAAACAACAAGAAAACAAAACAAAAAAACTCAACATTAACAACTAAACAAAACGACAACAGGAAAACAAAACAAAAAAACTCAAAATTAACAACTCAGCTTTCTCAATTTCTTCTATTTTTCGTTGGACTTATTGTGTTGGGTTGTGGATATATCGAGTTATTTAGAACAAAGCAGCACTCTGGGTTTTATAGCTAGAGCTATTTTTTCTCCTCTTTAATCAACTTCTGTGGATTTTGAATAACAACATTCCGACCTTGTGTTCTTGTGTTAATTTTAGAAGTAATCAGTACTAGAATTTTCTTTCCAACATGCTTCTACCACTAAAAAGACTATGAAGTTTATTAGACCTCATTCACAAGGGTCATGCAAAGAGAAAATGGAGTGCTTTATTTTAGATAAGGGCCACATATTACCATAAGAACATGTCACATGTTGCAGTCAGCATTTTTAATAGCAATAATAAATATGGCCGTAAGTCAATGTTGAGCACGTAATTTAATACTGGTAATTATATACCCACAAACCTCATTCAAACTAGGCTCATACTTTCAGTTTGAGCATGCACATATGTATCACTAAATGACTGTGGGTTTTCAAGTATTTCACCAGAAAAGTATTTTTTATTCCAACGCTGTGTTGTGTCAGGTCAAAAGACTCTCTTCTGGAGTGTGTTTTATTTTAGGGAAACCTTAATACTAAATAGATTTTACGAGAAAGTCACAAAGCCGGTTGTATTTACAGCCCTGAAATGTGACTAAGTTAAAGGAAAGAGCCTATAATGGTCACTTAAATGAGAAAACACGATTGTAAAATCTTCACAGTTTTCATAGAAGTGTTTTTTCCTTAATATTGCAGCTTTTATGTCTTTTTTAAAATCTGAAAAACTATAGGAGAATGTAAGGAAAAAATGCAGTAATGAGTTTTCCTAACTGGTCATTTATATCTTCGTGGAATTCAAGAAAAAAAAGAGGGGGGTGGTGGAGGGATGAGGTACAATACTGCTTTTGTTTTTAAACCTTTTGTTTTGAAATACTTTCAAACTCTAAGAAAAGTTGCAAGGACAGTACAAAGAACTCTTGTTTAGCCTTCATCTTAATCCCCAATTGTTAACATTTTAGCATATTTGCCTCTTCCACCTATGTACCCATCTACGTACCCATCTATGTATGTATGTACTATCTATCATCTATTTCTATTATTTATCTTTTCTTTCCACTTGAGAGTCTGTTGCATATGTGATGTTCTGTTATTCCTAAATACCTCAGTGTGTATTTCCTACTTTTCCGTAATACATAAAATATATCAAAATCAGAAAATTAACCTTGGTACAAGAATACTATAACCCACAAACCCCATTCAAATTTCAGTGTTTGTCCCAATAACGTCATTTATAGCAGTAGATAAGAAAAGAGGAGGCGGAAGAGGAGGAAGGGGAGGAGGATGAGGAGGATGATTGGGAAGGAAGAGGGGGGAAGAGGAAGGGAAGGAGGAAAAAGGGGAGGAGGGGAGGAGGAGGAGAACATATACAATAGTAAAAACAAAACTTCTGGTGGAGGAACCAGTTCAGGATCAAGAGTTTCATCAAATTACCATGTCTCTTTATTTTGCTTCTATCTGGAGCAATTCTTTGGCCTTCCTTTGTTTCTTGACCTAGACATTTTAGAAGTGTACAAGCCAACTATTTTGTAGAATATCTCTCAGTTTGGATTTGTCTGATGTTTCCTCATGCTTAGATTCAGAGTATGCTTTTTTTGGCAGGAATGTTACAGAAGTGATGCTTTCTTCACTGTATTTTATACCAGGAAAAGATAATATCAATTTGTGCCATTACTTAGTAATGTTAATTCAGTATCTACCTGGTTTCTCCCCTCTACAGTTCATTAATCAGTAATTTGTATTTCTTAATAACTAATTAATAATTATTTTGTGGGAGATACTTTGAATCTGGGTAAGTGTTCTATTCCTTATGAAACTTTCACTTACTAGTTTTAGCATTGTTTGCTGATTTTTGTCTCAATAATTATAATATGGTTGCCAAATGGTGATTTTCTTTTCTTTTCTTTTTTTTTAAATTTATTTTAATTAATTAATTATTTATTTATGGCTGTGTTGGGTCTTCGTTTCTGTGCGAAGGCTTTCTCTAGTTGCGGCAAGCGGGGGCCACTCTTCTTCGTGGTGCGCGGGCCTCTCACTATCGCGGCCTCTCTTGTTGCGGAGCACAGGCTCCAGACGCGCAGTCTCAGTAATTGTGGCTCACGGGCCTAGTTGCTCCGTGGCATGTGGGATCTTCCCAGACCAGGGCTCGAACCCGTGTCCCCTGCATTGGCAGGCAGATTCTCAACCACTGTGCCACCAGGGAAGCCCCAAATGGTGATTTTCTAATTCTGTTATTCCTTCTATAATTATTAGCTGGAATTCAATGGAAAATAGAACTTGCCTTCTCTCTCTCTTTCATCAGTATGAATTTTACATTCTTATTTTAACCAATGGGCTATTATCCTGTTATTTATTTTAATATGATGGTTATGTAACCACCATCACAATCAAGATATAGAACATTTCTATCACTCTTGAAAGTTATCTTGTGCTCACTCATAGTCAGCGCACTCCAACCCACTCTGTACCTTGGCAACTACTGATATTTTCTGTCACTATGGTTTTGTCTTTTTCAGAATATCATATAAATAGGATCATACAGTATGATGCCTTTTGAGTCTGTCTTCTTACACTCAACATATTGCCTTTGATATTTATCCATGTTGTTGTATGTATCCGTAGTTCATTCTTTTGATTGATGAATAGTATAACATTTAATTATGTAAACATACCACAGTTTGTTCATCTGTTTACCAGTTGATGGTCATATGAGCTATTTTCAGTTTTTGAAAATCATGAATAAGCAACTATAAACGTTTGTATGCAGGTTTTTCTGTGGACATATGTTTGCATTGATCTAGGCTAAATGTCTACCAGTGGGATTAGTGGTCATATGGTAAGTGTGTGATTAATTTTATAAGAAACTGGCAAACTGTTTTTCAAAGTGTCTTCATTTTGCCTTCATACCAGCAAAGTATGAGTTCCAGTTTCTCTTTATTCTTGCCAGCATATGATATCATCATTAAAAAAAAATAGACATTCTAGTAGTTGTGTAGTGGTATCATATTATGGTTTTAATTTTCAATTCTCTAATGATTAATGATAGGGAGCATCTTTTCATGTGTTTATTTGCTATCTGTATGTGTGTGTGTATATATGAATTCATGAATTTTTTGGTTAAGTATCTGATAAAATATTTTGCCCATTCTCTATTGAGTTGTATGTTTTTAAATTGAGGTATAGTTGATTTACAACATTATATTAGTTTCAGGTGTACAGCATAGTGATTAAAAGTTTTTATAGATTATACTTCATTTATAGTTACTATAAAATATTGCCTATATTCCCTATGTTGTACAATATATCCTTGTACCTTATTTATTTTGTACATAGTAGCTTCTACCTCTTAATTCCCTACCCCTATCTTGCCGCTCCCCACTGGTAACCACTAGTTTGTTCTCTATATCTGTGAGTATGTTTTTGTTTTGTTTTATTTCCTTGTATATTATAGTTTTTAGATTCCACATATAAATGAAAACATATAGTATTTCTCTTTCTGTGTCTGACTTATTTCACTAAGAATAATACCTTCCAGGTCCATCCATGTTGTTGCAAATGGCAAAATTTCATTCTTTTTTATGGCTGAGTAGTATTCCAGTAGTGTGTGTATGTGTGTTTGTGTGTGTGGGTATATACATATCTATATCTATCTATCTATATGTATATATATATATCTCACATCTTCTTTATCCATTCATCTCTTGATGGACACTTAGGTTGCTTCCATATCTTGGCAATTGTAAATACTGCTGCTGCTATGAACCTTGGGTTGCATGTGTCTTTTAGAATTAGTGTTATCATTTTCTTCAGCTATATACCCAGGAATAGAATTGCTGGATCATGTGGTAGGTCTATTTTTAGTTTTTGAAGAAATTCTATACTGTTTTCCATAGTGACTGTACCAATTTAGATTCCCACCAACAGTGTACAAGGGTTCACCTTACTCCACATCCTTGTCAACATTTGTTATTTGTGGTCTTTTTTGACGATAGCCATTCTTACAGGTGTGAGGTGATAATCTCATTGCGGTTTTGATTTGCACTTCTCTGATGATTAGTGATGTTGTGCATCTTTTCATGAGCCTATTGGCCATCTGTATGTTTTCTTTGGAAAAATGTCTATTCAGGTCTTTTGCCCATTTTTAATTGGTTGTTTGTTTTTTGATATTGAGTTGTATGAGCTGTTTATAGATTTTGGATATTAACTCCTTTTTGGTCATATTATTTACAAATATTTTCTCCTATTCAGTAGGTTGTCCTTTCACTCTGTCAATGTGCAAAAGTTTTAAGTTGAAATATGCCCTATTTAAAAAATTTTGAGATTCTTTTGCAACTGGCTGTCCAGTTTTCCCAACATCATTTATTGAAGAGGTTGTCTTTTCTCCATTGTATATTCTCGCCTCCTTTGTGGTACATTAATTGACCATATGTGCATGGGTTTATTTCTGGGCTCTTCACTCTGTTCCATTGATCTGTGTGTCTGTTTTTGTGCCAGTACCATACTTTTGTTATTACTGGAGCTTTGTAGTTTAGTTTGAAATCTGGGAGTGTGGTATCTCCAGCTTTGTTATTCTTTCTCCAGATTGTTTTGGCTATTTGGGGTCTTTTGTGTTTTCATAAAGATTTTAGAATTATTTGTTCTAGTTCTCTAAAAAATGCCCTTGGTATTTTTATAAGGATTGCATAGAATCTGTAGATTGCCTTGGGTATATGGTCATTTTAACAATATTATTTTTTGCTATATGAACACAGTATATCTTTCCATCTGTCTGTGTTGCCTTCAGTTTTTTCATGAGTCTTATAGTTTGCAGAGTACAGGTTTATTTCCTCCTTAAGCAGTTTTATTCCTAGGTATTTTATTCTTTTTGATGTGATTGTAAATGGGATTGTTTCCTTAATTTCTCTTTCCATTAGTTCATTGTTATTGTATAGAAATACGGTAGATTTCTGTATATTAATTTTGTATCCTGCAACTTTACTGAATTTGTTGATAAGCCCTAGTAGTTTTTTGGTGGTATCTTTAGGAATTTCTATGTATAGTATCATGTCATCTGCAAACCGTGGCTGTTTTACGTCTTCCTTTACAATTTGGATTTTTTTTTTCCATCTGATTGGTGTGGCTAGGACTTCCTATACTATGTTGGATAAACATAGTATTTTATTTTATTTATGTGAGGCTGGGCATCCTTGTTTTGTTTCCCATCTTAGAGGAAAAGCTTTCAACTTTTCATCATGGAGTATAATGTTGGCTCTAGGTTTGCTTGCCATATATGGCCTTTATTATGTTGAGGTATGTTCCCTTTATACCCACTTTATTGAGAGTTTTTATCATAAATGGATGTTGAATTTTGTCAAAAGCTTTGCTATATCTTTGACAGTAACAAATGGTTTTTATTCCTCAATTTGTTAATGTTAATGTGGTGTATCACATTAATTGATTTGTAGATATTAAAACATCCTTGCATATCTGGGATAAGTCCCACTTCATGGTTATGGTCCTTTTAATGTATTGTTGAATTCAGTTTACTAATATTTTGTTGAGTATTTTTACATCGATGTTCATCAGAGATATTGGCCTATAATTTTCTTTTTTTGCAGTGTCTTTGGTTTTGGTGTCAGGGTAATTCTGGCCTCATAGAATGAGTTTGGAATCATTTCTTCCTCTTCAATTTTTTGGAATGGTTTGAGAAAGATAGATGCTAACTCTTTTTTGTTGGGAGTATTTAAAATTGCTTATTCATTTTCATTACTGATAGTATGTTCATATTATCTATTTCTTCCTGATTCATTCTTGGGAGATTGTACGTTTCTAGAAATTTTTCCATTTCTTTTAGGTTGTCCATTTTATTAGCATATAATTTTTCATAGTAGTCTCTTATGATCCTTTGTATTTTTGTGGTGTCAGTTGTATCATCTCCTCTTTTATTTCTGATTTATTTATTTGAGCCCTTTTTTCTTAATGAGTCGGGCTAAAGTTTAATCAATTTTGTTTATCTTTTCAAAGAACCAGTTCTTAGTTTCGTTGATCTCTTATATTTTTTTAAGTCTCTATTACATTTATTTCTGCTCTGATCTTTATTATTTCTTTTCTTGTACTAACTTTGGAATTTGTTTGTTCTTCTTTTACTCGTTCGTTTAAGTGTAAGATTAGATTGTTCATTTGAGATTTTTCTTGTTTTCTGAGATAGGCTTGTATGGCTATAATGTCCCTCTTAGAACTGCTTTTATTGTGTTCCATAGATTTTGTATCACTGTGTTACCATTTTATTTTGTCTCCAGTTATTTTTTGATTTCCTCTTTGATTTATTAAGTTGCTCATTGACTGTTTAGTAACATATTGTTTAACCTTCTCATTATAGTTTTTGCAGTTTTTTTCTCGTAGTTAACTTCTAGTCTTATACCATTGTGGTTAAAAAAAAATGCTTGATATGATTTCAGTCTTCTTCAATTTATTGAGACATCTTTTGTGGCCTATCGTGTGATTTATCCTGAAGAATGTTCCATGTGCTTGAAAAGAATGTGTATTCTGCTTCTTTTGGATGGAATGTTGTATCTGTATCTATTAAGTCCATCTGATATAATGTGTCTTTTAATGCCAGTATCTCCTTATTGAATTTCTGTCTGAATGATCTGTCCATTGATGTAACTGAGGTATTGAATTTCTGTAATATTATTGTTTTACTGTCAATTTCTCCCTTTATATTTGTTAATATTTTCTTTATGTATTTAGATGCTCTTATGTTGGGTGCATATGTATCAGTATTTATAATTGTTATATCTTTTGGATTGCTCACTTTATCATTATGTAATGTCATTCTTTATGTCTTATTACAGTCTTTGTTTTAAAGTTTATTTTTTATGATGCAACTTTTGCTATCCCAGCTTTATTTTTATTTCCATTTGCATGGAGTAACTTCTTCCATCTCCTCACTTTCAGTGTGTGTTTGTCTTTAGATCTGAAGTAAGTCTCTTTTAGGCAGCATATAGATGGTTATTGTTTTTTTAATCCATTTAGTCACTCTGGATCTTTTTGATTGGAGCATTTAGGCCATTTACATTTAAAGTAATTATTGGTAGGTATGTAATTATTGCCACTTGTTACTCGTTTTCTGGTTGTTTGTAAGTCTTTGTTCCTTTCTTCTTCTTTTGCATTCTTCCCTTGTGATTTGATGAGTATCTTTAGTGTTAAGTTTGGATTCATTTTTCTTTTTTGTGTGTATATGTATGATAGATTTTTGATTTGTGGGTACCATGAGGTTTATATATGGCAACCTATATATTTATTTATGTAATTATTTTAAGCTGATGATCTCTTAAGTTTGAACACATTCTAACAACCGGGTATTTTTACTACCCCCACCCCCTCCCTGTTTAAGGTTTTTACATCATATTTTACATGTTTTTGTTTTGTGTATTCCTTAACTTCTTATTGTGGATATAGATTATTTTACTACTTTTTTCTTTTCATCTTCCTACCAGCTTTATAAATGGTTGGTCTACTACCTCTACTATATATTTGCGTTTAGTAATGGAATTTTTCTTTTTGCAGTATTCACATGTTTAGTTGTGGTCTTTTCTTCCCCCCTAAGAGAAGTGCCTTTAATATTTCTTGTAAAGTCAGTTTTGTGGTGCTGAACTCTTTTAGTTTTTGCTTGTTTATAAAGTTCTTTATCTCTCCTTCAAATCTGAATGATAGCCTTGCTGGATTTCTTAGTTGTAGGATTTTTCCTTTCATCACTTTAAGTATATCATGCCACGCCTTTCTGTCCTGCAAGGTTCTGCTAATGAGTCAGCTGGTAGTCTCACAGGAGTTCCCTTGTATGAAAGTAATTGCTTTTCCCTTGGCTGCTTTTAATATTCTCTCCCTATCTTTATTTTTTTTTCCATTTTAAATATAATGTGTGGACTTCTTTGGCTTCATCTTGTTTGGGACTTTCTATGCTTCCTGGACCTGGATGACTGTTTGTTTTCCCAGGTTAGGGAAGTTTTTGGCTATTATTTCTTCAAATAATTTCTCTGCCTCTTTCTCTCTCTTATCTCCTTCTGAGACCTCTATATTGTGAATCTTTGCATGCCTGATGTTTTCCCAGTGGTCTCTTAAATTGTCCTCATGTTTTAAACATTTTTCTGTTTGGCTCTGTCTTCCAGTTTGCTCATCTGTTCCTCTGTACCATCTAATCTACTTTTGATTTCTTCTAGTGTATTTTTAATTTCAGTTATTATATTCTTCATCTCTGTTGGTTCTTCTTTATGTATTGTAACTCTTTGTTAAAATTCTGTGTTTAGCCATTCTACTCCCAACTTTTTTGAGCAACTTCATGATCATTATCTTGAACTCTTTATTGGTTGATTGTTTTTTTTCCACTTTGCTTAGATCTTCTTTGGGGGTTTTGTCTTGTTTCTTTGTTTGGAGCACATTTTTCTGTCTCTTCATTTTGCCTAATTCTCTGTGTTTATTCTGTGTATTAGCTAGGTCAGTCATGTTTCCTGATCTTGGAGCAGTGGCTATGTAGGAGATGTCCTGTGGAGCCCAGCAGCACATTCTCTTCTTTTCACCAGAGCTAAATGCTGTAGGGGTCCCTCCTATGTGGTCTGTATTGACACTTCCGTTGTGGTGCGGCCAACTACTGTGCTGTCCTAGTAGGCAGGGCTTGTCCCTGGCCCCATTGGCGCCAGCCTGATGGTGAGTGGGGCTGGGTCCTCGGGTGACTGGCTGTGGTGCCTGGCAGGGCCTGGGGTTGGTGCTTCCCCACTGGTGGTTGCGTTTGGCCATGGAACGATTGATTACTGGGCCAGGGAGTCTGGGGTCTGGTTTCAGCCCACTGGTGGGTGGGGCCAGATTCCAGGGCAACTGGCAGCAGGGCTGGGGTGAGAGGGCAGTGCTGGTGCTGTTCCTCTAGTGAGCAGAGCCAGGTACCTGCATGGATGGCTTCATGACATAGGGGTTCCTGGACTGGTGCTGGTCTTGGTGGTGGGCAGGTGAGCCCCTGGTGGGCAGGTGCTGATAGGCTAGTGGGAAGACTCCAAAATGTCACTTGCCAGCGCAATGTCTTGATGATAAAATGAGCTTCCCTAAATGGTTGCTGTTAACATCTGTGTCCCCTGAGGCAGTCCCAGTTGCCTGTTGACTCTTCAGGAGGCCCTCTAAGATCAGCAAGTGTATCTGACCCAGGCTTCTTTCAAATTACTGACTGCACTGTACTTGGAGCGTGTGAGATTTTGCATGCATCCTTTGAGAGTGAAGTCTGTGTTTCCTACAACCCTCTGGCTCTCCATATGCAAATTCCACTGTCTTTCAAAGCCAGGTGTTCTGGGGACTCATCTTCCTAGTTCAGGACCCCGGGGATGCAGAGCCCAATGTGAGGCTTAGACCCCTCTCTTTTTGTGGAGAAACTCTGCAATTGTGATTATCTTCCTTTTTGTGCATAGCCTACCTGGGTATGTGAGTCTTGACTATACTGTGTCTCAGCCCCTCATACCCATCTCTTTGTGGTTTCGTCTTTATATCTTTAGGTGTGAAAAATCTTTTCTGCTAGTCATCAGGCTGTTCTCATAGATAATTGCTCTGTAAATAGTTGTAATTTTGGTGTGTCAGTTGGAAGAGGTGTGCTCAGGGTCTTCCTACTCTGCCATCTTGGCCACACCTCCTAAAAGCTGCATTTTCTGAACTAAAATTACAGTTGCATTAAGTGAGCCTAGCTGTGTGGGTAAAAATTTCCTCTTTTAAGTAATTTTCCAAATAAATTAAACTTGTAGAAGAGATAATTGGAAAACTATGTTCACTTGTGTGAAGTTGAGGTGTTTAATCTTTGAATTATTAGAAAGGACCTTTAAAATGAATCCATATCTTATTCTGGAGATTTATGATTCAAGGGCAAGAATTATAACTGTACAATGTAAAGTAAGGAGATGGTGGTGCTAAATGGATAAAGATATTTGCTTCCTTTCTTATGCTGTTAAAATTAACTAAAAATTGTAGCTTTTTCAGTCTGTTTGAGGTTTGGCTTTGAAAAAATTGCTCATGTAGTTTCAGAATTCATAGCACTGCTCTTTCCTTCACTCTTGTGTTTTTTCTTCCATGTTAGAGAAGAATGATCCAATCTTTATTTTATGGCTTACTCAGAATATATTATTATTGTTAGTAGTAGTAGTAGTAATAGTAGTAGTAGTGCTCATACTCCAGTACCTAAGAGTGAGGTAGGTGATATTTGACAGCATATATAACAGTGACTTAATAACTGGATCAAGTAAAAAATGCCATTCACTGATTCTTGATTCAGAAACTCAACAAAGTCCTTTGTTTGAAAATGATGAACAAATCCCTTTCATCAGCAAGAATTTTTATGTAATACTTGGCAGTGTAGGTTGGTTAGAAATAAATAAGCTTGAGATAAATGGATAAATCAAAATAGTTGGTTCTAATGAAATGAGGTATTAACATGTGAATTTGGGGTCCATGGCCTTGTCTTAGTTAAATCACTAATCACCAAGGTGACACTATGACCATGCTTTGATTAAGTTACTAACTATAAATTAAAGGAGAAGAATGAGTGCTACTCTTTCTTTAATGAATATATTTAACAAATTGTTTTAACAAATAGGATGTATTATTAAAACAACCAAGTCTTATTATAAATATATCTGTGACCATGTGAATAAAATAGGAAAATAGTAATATGGTTACTTCTAAATAGTTTTTAGTGGAACTGTTTCTCCTGTGTCAGTTCATATAGTGAAATAATTAAGAGAATTATAAGAAATGGTGAATTTCGTTGTTACTTCTGAGTGATGGGAGTGGATGAGAGGGAATTTATGTCTCTCATACATCAGTCTAGATCCCCAGTCCCAGCCTAAAAGAAAGACAATAAGACCCACTGTCATCATCACTGCCTTAGAATTCTAGCCACATAGGATGAGGCCAAGTGGATGAAATATTTATATCTTCCCCCAAGGTTCCTTAAGCCTCCTTAATCTTTGGCTTTGTAATGCTTTGTATTATGTTGGGTATAACAGATTTGTCTTATAAATGTCCTTGATTCAGCCATGTCCTGAGAAAAAGCAAGTGATAGTAAGAGAAATCTACTATAGGATGTAAATTTAAAAAAATAACTCTGCTATGACAGTGACAAATTAAAAAAAAAAAATTTTTCCTGCACATCAAAAAAATCTACCTGTATGACCTTGGGCAAGTCTCTTAAACGTTTTGTTTCAATTTTCTAATGTGTTTTCTGAAGCTTTTGAACTTACTGATCTTTGTAGTACTATCTGATCTGAGCCTGCTGTGATTCTGTGCCTTAAGAGCACAGAGAACTTTAAGCGACCTTAGGGATTTGAGGCAAGAGACAGGGGAGTATAACTTAGTGCAAGGAATAAGACTAAATACCAAAAGGAAAATATATTGTACATGAAAGACCTGGGTTTGTGGCTATTTTTGCTGGTCAGTAAGAGGGGAAAATCTTACAGGGTCGGAATTTTCTTTATTCAAACCACAATATGACTGTCTTAAAAATACAATCATGTTGGAAGATTTATATTCTGGTGAAGAGAGAAGATCAGATAAGTACATGTATATGACTCCAAATGAAATGTGAAAGGAAAAAAATTATTAAAGATCAAGCCACCTTCCCCATATATTATAAGAAGGGTAGTGGCGGGAGGGGAAGCCAACTGTATTTTAGGACGAAAAAACAAGAAGTCACATTCCTAGACTCAGTGTGTATAAATATAGTATAGAAGGGCAGTATTTTTGTACACTTGACAGTGCAATAGGAGTCCTATTCATTCTTGATTGAGGCTGATTTAGACATATCTGAGGTTCTCTGGGAACCTGCTAGAATTTGCCTGCCAGGTGCTTCTTTGTAAGAGGAACTTAGGATTTTTTTGGGGGGAAAGAACCCATGCTAAGGGACAAAGTCAGCCAGATGAGCTGACCCAGCCACAGCCCAGTCATCGGAGGGATGTGGTTATTTTATGTTTCTCTTGGTACCTATTACAGAGATACATTCCCAGATGCAGAATAAAAACGAAAAGAGCTGTTTTTGCTAAAATCTGTTTATGATATGCATGTTTAATGGAGCACTGAGTGAGTTGTATCAGATGAGATGTTATGCTAAAGAGGAGGAGACACATTCTCCCTAAATTAGCTTTGAATGGAGTGACATGTCCATATTTGGCTTCAGTGGGTGAGGTGGCAGGTGGTGAAGTTGCTGCAGCATTGTGGAGGTGACAAGCATGTGCAGAGGTGGCTTGTGCAAGTGGGAAGTCCAGAAAGGACAGTATTGGAGGTGACTGACAAGCAAGGAAGGCTACAGTGCCCAGAGGGAGTTGACTGACCTAAAGACACTGGATTCATAGAATGCTGCCAAAGTAAGAATTAACAAAGATACCCAACTACAAAAAATTAGTAGAAATTATGAACAGAAATAACAAATGTAAAAAAATTATGGAAAATTGATAAACAAGTGATAAAGGCAGGTATAATTAGAGCTTAAGTGTATTAGGGAAGAAGAAGCAATAATAAAAGCATTATGTATTGAGATTTTATGGTGTATCAATAGAAAAGAAGTGAGAGGGATGGTAGGATTAAGAATGAAGACAGGAAGTTAATCATAGCACCAAGGACAAAGATTATAGTTTCTGTAAAATATGTTTTAAGAAAGAGAATTTTACTGAAATAGAAAACAAAAGGGCAGCAGTTGACAAGAAACTCCTAAGCACCAGACCCTGTTTTAGATGTTTGAAATATATTATAACATGCAGTCTTCTCGTCAAACAGTTTGCCCTAAGCACAGCTACTAAATGTCAAACGTGGATTTGAACCCAGTTGTTCTGATTCCAAAGTCCATCTTTTTCTCCCCTTCTCTTGGAAAGAATGTGGACTTATGCTGAAATTTCAGTTAAAGGCTAAAGATAAAAGTGAATTAACAGCAGGCATTTTAGTTCAAGAAATGAGCAGCACACTCACGTTGTTGAAGAGGAGAAATGATTCTGGCTCTCATGTTCTTCTTTTTGAGTTCAGAAAGACTTTTGAGTTTTGTGTAAACAAGTTTTTGGCTGCTGTTTTTATTGACATATGGAAGAAAGGTGAAATAACCAATAAAATGAAGTTAGGAGTTTTAACTAAATATAATTTTAGAAAGGAAAATGGAGAGGATTAGAAACGAGAGGAAAATAGAATCAACAAACACCAATCCTGATTTCTCTAAAGATCTGGTTTTTTTAGAGACAACCTGAGAGAGCAGAACACAGGAACCCTCAGGGAGGGATATGCAAATCAGTGCTCTGTGAGCTAAAGAGGCCCAAGTGGTTGCTCTGTGAGCTATGTCCAACAGAAAGGGGCTGGATGGACATTTGGTTTTGTATAAGTTAAAGCTTTTGTTGAGACATGTCATGAAGAAATTATGTGCCTGATTACCTGCTGAAAAACAAAGACCTTATAAATCAATGTAATCAGTTTTACCACAATTGGGTAAATATTGACAGTTAGATGACAAAATTCATATAGAAATGCAAAGCGCTAAGAAGAGTTAAGAGCAAAGCAAATCAAAAATGTCTCAGTCTTACGCTACAGGATAGTGCTAGGGTAGACTAATAAACCGGTGGAATAGAATAGAGAGACCAGAAACAGACCACACTAATTCATGACAAAGCTGGCATTGCCAAGGGGTGGGGAAAGGACAGTTCTTCATGAAGTGATGTTTGGGTCAATTGAATACCGATATGAAAAAAAAGCAAACTTGACCTGTGCAGCAAATCATATAAAAAATCAATTCCAGGTTGATTGTTGATCTAAAAGTAACAGGTAAAACAATAAAACTTCAAGAAGACAACATAGGACATATATTCATGACCTTATATTAGGCAAAATTTCTTAAATAGGGCACAAACGCACTAACCATAAAATAAAAGAATGGTAAATTGAACTACATTAAATTAATAATGTCTATTCATTAAAAGATATCAATAAGAAGTGAAAAAGGCAAGCTCAGAGTGGGAGAAGATATTTACTATACCTTTGACAAAGGTTGTTATACATATAACTGATGAAGAATATATGAAGAACTATCATGAATCAATAATGAAAACCAGAGAGTTGATTAGAACAATGGGCAAGATATTGAACAGGGACTTCACAAAGAAGATATCCAATTGGTGAAAGAGCACAAGAAAATATGTTCAACTCCTTTAGGAAACAGGGAAATGCAAGTTAAAACCGTAATGAGATACCTCTAGCACCTACCAAGATGGCAAACAAACAAACATAAAACTGGCAATACCTAGTATTGGTGAGGATATAGAGCAGCTGGGACTCCCATGGCTGTTGGTGCAGTGTTTTGGGAAATCGGAAGCATGTATTAAAATTAAAGACACATTTCTATGACCTAGCAATTTTTCTGCTAGGTATATATCCAATGGAATTATGGCCACATATATATATATATACCAAAAAACAAGTTAAGATTTTCCATAGCAGTATTCATAATAGCAAAAACTTGGAAAAAAATCCAGATGTCCAGAATGGATAAATAAATGGCAGTATATTCATGCAGTAGACTAGAATACAGCATTAAAAGTGAATACTGCTACAGGTATCAAGATGGATTAAAACATAATGTAAATGAAAGAAGCAATTCTCAAAAGAATATACTAAAGAATCCATGTGCAGTTCAATAGCAGGCGCTGCTAATTTATGGTATTAGAAGTTAGGACAGGGTCCCTTGAGAGGGGCAAGGTGTAATTGGGTAGAGGTGGGGCTTCCAAGGTTCTGGGAAACTTCTTTTCACATTGTAATAATTCACTGATATTTATACTTATGATTTTTGAACATCTGTAGTTTTATGTCAGTTATATTTTAATAAAAAATTTATTTAATTAAAAAAAATTTATTTATTTACTTTTGGCTGCATTGGGTCTTCATTGCCGCGTGCGGGCTTTCTCTAGTTGCGGCAAGTGGGGGCTACTCTTCATTGTGGTGCACAGGCTTCTCATTGCGGTGGCTTCTCTTGTGGCGGAGCATGGGCTCTAGGCACGTGGGCTTCAGTAGTTGCAGCACACGGGCTCAGTAGTTGTGGCTCGTGGGCTCTAGAGCACAGGCTCAGTAGTTGTGGCACACGGGCTTAGTTGCTCCGCGGCATGTGGGATCTTCCCAGACCAGGGATCTAACCCGTGTCCCCTGCATTGGCAGGCGGATTCTTAACCACTGTGCCACTAGGGAAGTCCCTATTTAATTCTTTAAAAGACCCTAACAAATCACTGTAACAACCTTCTCATTCTCATGGGGAGGGGAGAGGAAAAATTAAATGACAGAGCTGATATTATCCTGTCATTCTGTGAGTACTCTGAAGTTCTCTACCAGAAAAAGAAAAGTTTAAATGAAAGGAAGTATAAATCAGGAAAAGAATGATCATAATACAGGTTGAATGTAGTTGTTATAGATATTTTCATCTGATAATAAAGGGAGAAAAGGAGTGAATGCTTAAAATTCATAAAAAAGGACCATAAAACTATCGTAGCTGCCAACAAAAAGGTCCTAAATATGTCAGAAAGGGAAGAACATAATCATATTAAAAACAGAAAGTAGAGGTTAGGGCAGTAGGAGTATTTGGTGTACTCTTCTTTGGGGGGAAGGTTAAGAAGACTGACCCAGTGCCAGTTCTTTGTTCTTTTACTTTGGTTAGGTATGAACAGAGTAGATGGTTCTATCTTTGGGCATCTTTTTGGCTTCTGCTAACAGTGGTTAGAATTTATGACTGTTAGCCAAGTCTGTGCCCCTAAACATCCCATTTCCCTTAGAACACTGACGCTTGTAAACCATTTGGACCTGTATTGTCTGATATTGCTTTTACCCAGGGGTATACTCACTCCATTTTGGGGCCCATTAATCACCACTGGGTGATTTGCAATTTTGAGAACGCACGAATTGTATAAAACTCATCTCAACAGGAATAGCACCTTTAGGGAATCTCTTTAGAGTAGCAATTTTCAATTCTATTAGTCTACTTCTAAAAACTGGTGGGAATGGAATGATCCACTGATGTGAAAAGAGTTTCAAAAATAGAAAAATATTAGTCAGTGGGAAGAAAGGAATGAGAAAGGTGAAGAAGTGTGGGTTGCAGTCTGAAGACCTAATGCTGGAAAATAGGAGTGTGCAGCCAGAGAAATGTCAAAGAAGTGTGACAGCTTATACAATAATAACAATGATTAACCTAAGGCTTAAGACATCAAAAGAAAGCTTTAGGAACCTGGAAAAATTAAAAGCATGGAAGAAAGCAGAGATGTTGTATGGGATGTTCTATTATAACAAATTACTATTTCAAATGACCATAAAGTTATGAGTCAGGAAAGACTATTCCATCAGCAAAAGGTATAGGGAGAATCAAACACAGTCACACTCTGTAAATGTGCCAGAACAAGTGACTGAGGAGGAAAATAGGTAAATTTTTATTTCAAAGAATCTATTTCTTTAAAGGTAGAAAAAGGAAGACTAAAGAACAATGATTTCTGGATAGCAAACAAAACAAAACAGAACAAAAAACTGAAAAAGTTAAAACTGATAAAGAGAACACAATAATAAAGAGCAATGATGTATATTTGCATAGCACACAACATCCATATCACTTTTTCACTTTTAATACTTTATGGTGCTTTAGGCTCACAAAATCCTTCACATCATGGAGGTTGGCTTTATAAGTGTTCCTGTCTCTGAAAGAAGTTAAGTGATGGTGAAGTAATGTGACATATTGGTTAGGAGTCTGAACTCCCCAAGATTAATAATTCTGCTGATGTCCTAGACTTGTTACCTTGGGCAACATATTTAACCTCTCTGTACCTCAGTTTCCTTAACTGTAAAATGGAGATAATAATATAATTTACTTCAGGGTTTTGTGAGGATTGAATGTTGTTTAATTATTAAGAGCTCAATCAGTGTTAGCTGTTGTTTTCTAAAGCTACACTGTTCTTTAATGGCACAGCTTGGACTCAAGTCCAGTTTTTCTGCCTCCAAATCCAGTGGCCTTTCCTGGATGCCTTTTTCCCCTCTCCTCCTAAATGAGTTAGAATCTGGGCTTCTAGCCAAGTTGAGGTCTTGAGAGTCAGGACCAAAAAGTAAGAGGGCAGTCTCTGAGGGATTGGTGCAAAGATGAAGTGTGATCCAACTTCCAAGTCAGTGGATCTAGTTAGCAAGAAACAGTCCAAAAACATAAGGGCCAGAGGGGTAGATAGCAAGAATCAGCTCTAAGCTGTATGCTCTTTAATGGAGGTCAGGTAGGCTAGTGATAGTATTTTGAGATGGGAGACAAGTAGAAATCCCTAAGGCAATGGTGTAGATATTTTGCTATTGTTACTTTTTGGCAGTGGGGATCCAACTGTAAATGTTTATGAAATAATGATCTACTTGGCTTCTACCTCCTGCAGCTGGGACTGCTTAATACCTATCTGCAGGCCCAACCTCATCTCGAATTTCTGTGCCAGTTTTGGCCCTCGCCAAGGAGATTCTTATGAGACCACTAACTAGTCAACTAGCATCAAGTTATTCTTCTAGGTAGACACAATCTGTTGCTGTGTTTTGTTTTCCTAAACAAAGCCCTCCCTCTAATACATTAGTTACTTGAGATTCCATTAATATCCTTGAGAGTGATCGGAATGGATGCCAAACCTGATTTCTAGTTAATGAAGCGAGGTCCCCACTGCCTAAAGCTGCCTCTCTCTGAGGTGGAGCTCTGCACCTTTTCTGTCCTGGAGCTCCATCTATCATCTGCTGTCCACCCCACTCGAGTGCCAGGACTGCCACCTGTTGCTTACTCATTTGAACTGTATTGTTATGCTGGCCTATTCTTTTGATCTGTTGGGCTTGACTTTCTTGATGAGATCTGTTCTACTGAAGGTGAATCATTTCTTTAGTTATGATACACTTGAAGTATTTATCTTAAAATATAATGCTTAGCCAACACTGAACATTTCTATGTACCAGGCCTTGTGTTTTATACCGATTTTCTTATTTAATCTTCCCAAGAACCTATGATGTAGGTACTATATTGTTAGGCTCAGTTTTCAGATGAAAAAACGAAGGCTCAGAGAGGTTAAGAAAATTTTCCAAGGTCACACAGCTGGTAAGTGGGAAATTTGGGGTTCAAAACCAGTAACTCCAAAACCTGAGATCTTAAACATTATGTTATATGTTGACAATAAAAGAAACAATAAAATAGAGAGCATGTGGAACAATTTAGAAGTAAGTTGATCTGTTAAGACAAACTATTATTAGTGGTACTAAAACTAGATTTTTCATTTGCTGCTCATTAATTCCACCAGAAATATCAATGAGAGGCTGTTTGAGTTTTTTGAGTTTATCCTATATCTGAAAGGAAGATAAAGACAGTAAGAGAGGAAAGAACATATATTTTTTTAGAAAAATATTTTGGAGTCAGTGTGTTAGATGCTAAATGAATGAGAATTCTGGAAAGTGTGGAATGACCCATCATAATCAAATACTACTGAGATGTAATCACTGCAGGGGATGCCAATAGTCACAACCAACACTGACCGAGTTTGGAGAATGGAGTATTATGAATTGTACTCTATTGAGGATAATTTATTATAAGTTAAAGAGAAAGTCATTGGTCATTAGTGACTGATTAAGTGGTAATGTTCAAATGTCTTATGTATGTCAGGTGACCTTATTAGACTTAGTAAAGGGAGATCCTTAAAACAGAAAACTAGAACAAATAATATGGTTTCATTTGTTCAGGATCCAAAATAGTTGTTCTTACTTTTTTTTTTTTTTTTTAATTCATGAGGCCCTTTGCAAATATAATAAAATCTACATAGGAAATTACCTAAAATCCATATCCTTGCACAATTTATCATACAATTTTATGCTCTGCCCTGAAGCCTGTTCACAGACCCCAGGCTGACAATCCATGATTTGGAAGAACTCTTTTTGACGAGGGGAGATTTCCAGCGTTAGAATTAAATCCTAGTGAATATCTCTTGCCAGATGCTCTCAAATAGCTGTGGTAGTAGTGACTGCAGTACGCAAGCTTCCTTGTGAATAGAATGGCTGCTGCTGTTTCAGAGTCTGATATTTTTCATCACAAGAGACAAGTATAAACTCACACTCTTATTTTTTTTATTCTTGTTATCACTGTTGTATATAAATAATTCTTTTCCCAAATTCTGCTGAGAGATTCTAAGATGGGCAAGAGATTTTTAAAAAAAATCTGTTATGGTGGCTTTTTAAAAAAATTGGAGTATATTTTTTCTTTAAGCCACAAAATTACTGTAGGTTGTGCCATAGAGACATTTTCATAGTTCAGGCAGCTTTGGGGCCCTAATTCTAGTGTATCAAGCCCACTGACAGGCGTGACCGAACCTAGAAACATAATACAGATTTAGGTAATCGGCCAGTTGTCTCTGCCTTTTTACTTTGGATTAATGCTCTGGGCACGTCTTCAAAGTTATGCTGCGGAATATTCCTCAAGCATTTATTTTCATAATATTCTTACATAACTAACTTCTTTTTATCCATTTTCCTCTTCCATTTAAGTTAGAAAATGAAGGCACCCAAGTATAGATTGGAGCTGTTTTGCGTCCTTTTCTAGCATTAGATCAATTGACTCTTTACAGTCATCTTTGGCTTTATCCTTTGTAGCCGCATGAGACTGACATATAGATAAAGTTTTATTCACACAAACCTGAAATGATAGCTTTGAAACATATCTGTATTGTGCTCAGTTGAATGAGGAAACCCATTTTTTCTCTCTTTTTTCAGAATGCCACCAACATTCCCTCCCATATATGAATTTATCTTGATACAGTGATAAAGCTGAGATTCATTTGTTAGGTGAGAGGAATATTTGGATTCCTAAAAAGTAAAACCTAACTTATTTTAAATAATTGTTTAAGCCAGATTAGAATTAAGCTGCTGTGTGGTAAGGGAGGTATAGGTATGTCCAATGGTACTTTCCTCAGTACAGGCAATAGCTATTATGATAAGATGGTATGGCTGGATTTGAGAATGAGAAATACAAAGTGCAGCTGTTTATACTAACGAGGATTTGTCTCTTTGCCTGATAATATCATTCATATATAAAATAAACAACAACCCCCTGTAAATTAAAAGTAGAAAATAGGATACATTTAACTGTTTGGAAAGGGAGGGAGTAATAACTGGTTTGAACCATCATCTGTGTAGGTGCTATGTAAACTTTTCTATCTGTTCCTGCCAGTGAACGTAGAATCTGACATCAGTGCCCTGTTCTTCTACTCTCAGACCTCTCTTCAGAAGATACTGCCAAAAAGCTGAGTCTGGTCATTGGAAAAGAGTATATATGTATATATACATTGCAGGTAACTTACTAAAACCTTAGGAAGAGAATGTAAAAAAAATGCACTGAATACGAGGTTATATTGACACTCTGACATTCTGAATCAGATAAATCAGTTCTTGGTGGGGGACATCACTCATACTTTCCAGTATGGCCCAACCCAAGACGTATTACCACATCCACAGATGTGAAAGGTCACTGTGGTCACCCACTGGGACAAATATAGATTCTCTGCACATGCAGTTCTAATTAGCAGGGCTTCCGGGCAGGGCACCAGCCATTTTTACTTGATGGTGATAGCTTTATTGTTTCCTTGACAATTCAGTGACTTTACAGAAGATGCTACAGCTACTAGATGGGCAAACACTGCATGGAATTAAAGGAAGAGGCCCAATAGCGTGTGAATGAAATTTCGGAAATTCTTCACTAGTGAAGTTTGCAGTTTAGAGTTCATTAATTGTCTCATCCTGGCAATTACATAATTGCTATATTTAAGTCCAGAGTTGGCACTTATCCAATTTGGTACGGTCTTCTCCCAGCGTACCTCTAACTACTTTAGAGAATAGGCAGGCACTTTCCAACGAGAAGCCTCTGCTCTAGCACATAGGTATTTTCAGAGTGTCTCTGAACGGGCCACACTCATTCTCATCTACAGCAAACTTTTTGAGTTAATTTATTGCCTTTCCAAATAATTTGAGGGCTGCTTTGGTGAGAGTTCTGGGATTTGAACCTGGGCCTATCTGACTTTGGTAGACTAAATAAATAAAATATACAAGCCAGACAGACTTGAGTTAGAGAGCCTGTCTTGTCGTTAGTCAGTTGTATCAGTTTGATCAAGTTATTTATCCTTTCTGAAGCTGTTCTTTTTTCTTTATTTGTGATAATAGCTCAAAAGCTTGCAGCTGGAGTAAAACAGGATCAGATACATAAAGCACTTGATATAGTACCTGGCGTATAATAGGCACTCAATAATTAGTAGCTGCTCACAGAGGATCATGTAAATATACTTAGCAATTCTGAAGGTCTTTATGTTTTGCTTCCCTACCCTTACCATATAATGAAATCTTTAAACTCAGAGACTCATGTTTTCTGTATGTAAAACCTTAGTAGTTTTTAGTGATATTGAATGGTTAGTATGTATAAAACAATGAAAAATAGGCATTATAAAGATGGGAAAAAAAGAGGAAACAACAAAGCATAGGATATTAAGAAAAGTGTGTCATCTTATTTCCAAACTTTAGATTGAATGAAACTTAAGATTTTGCAAAAATTTGTTAAATAATGAAAAAAAAGTTTTGAGAGACATTGAATGTCACACTTATGGATAAAAGTTTTCGGGGATATGCTGTACACCACAGATTTCTTTGGAAGACAAGTTTGTTGTTGATGGCTTATACTGTTTGCTTAGATATATTTTCAGTCTGAAACTTCATAGAGGACATTTAATAACATATCCTATGATACAAGCCTTGGTACTAGGCAGTCTGTCTGAATGGATGAGTTCTGGCGAAGTGGGATCAAGTTAATTTTTTTAAGTATTGGGGATCCTTAGGTGACTTGTTGTTTGGTTGGGTTTTCTTTTCTTTTTTTTTTTGATGTAATCTACTCTATGTTAGAGTCATATTGGCTTATGTTTGGTTACTAATTCTGTCACATAGCAGTAGTGAGACTTTGAATAAGTTACTTAATCTCCCTTACCTCAGTTGCTTTTTTTTTTTCCAGTTATAAACTGAAAATAAGAATACTTACTTTGCCTTATTGCTGTGAAGATTAAATGGAATTAAAGTGGATGTGAGGAGGGAAAGTAGAAAAGTATACAGATCATGAAATATTAAAGAGGTAAAGATTAGTTCTTACTCATCTAGAATATAATCACAATATAGAGTACCACATGTGTCTGGCTACTGATTGCCTATTAGTATAAATGTGAATTATTTTCCATACATACTGTTTATAAGATATTATTTTAGAAATTTCAATATTTCAACAACTTTTCACGTGTGAGAGCTGAGTAGAAATACTAACTTTTTGAAAATTGTTAGGACAGTTGTGTAGAGTTAGAGGGTTGTGTGTCCTAATAATTGTTAAGGAGTCAGGAGATTATTGCTGTCTTCTGCTTTTCTGAGCTATTTCATTTTTATGCTTAAATTGGGTTAAACTGAAAATAAATATGATTCACCACAGATGACAGGCTGAGCCAAAATGATGCATTTTTTGCTCTCTAATTGATGCATTATTTTAATTCTCAGTCTTTAATTCCTCTGGAATCCAAATATTACAAATTGAGAATAAATACATTTTATATGTTTGGAAGCAATTTTATACACATTTTTTCTTTCATACGTGCACTTGGGATTTTACCATCCTTACTTCCATCACTTGTTTTCGACATTTCTGTGGTTTTGTGTTGCACTCTAGTAGATCTGTGGACTGAGAAGAATTAGAAATAGTGACTCAGCTGGAAGTGTCTAAAGGAGAACATTCAACTCAGGGAATTGCAAAATGTCCTTTATCTGAATATGTGCCTTGGACATATAATGAGCATTGTCAGGAGATGATGTTGATGCATGACTTTTTGTGCCACTCTCTGTTAAGCAGGGTATTATAAAAGATGTAAAAATAGAATGAAAATTTCTATTTGTTTAGGGACAGGGCAGAAGAACTTTGTGCATATATATGTGTTTGTGTGTGTGTGTATTTCAACTGCCTGTGGGCAGGGCTTTATTATTTGTGGGCAGAGCTGGGTTTTAAGTTTGGTAGTGATAACTGAATATTTCCTCAATCATTGAAAGATTGGGAGCTGGCAGAACCTAGTTCCTTTTTAACTATTAGCAATCATTCTCCATGAAGCAAAAATTATTCTGAAGAATTACTTTGATGTTTTAATATCCTATTGATCTCCATTGTTTTTGTGCAATCTGATGAAAGTTTTGACTTAGTTTGGTTTAACACTTGATTCCAAATAATCAAAACAGACTTTGGATTAAGTTGAACTAAGGTGAAATCAAGATAAATTTATTGAAGATCTCTCAGAGAGTTGGGTGATTTTTGAGATCAGGTAGAGCAGTTGTCTTGTTTTACAGATGAGAAAACCCAAAATCAAAAAGGTTAAGAGAATTGCTTAAGAACGCTAATGACAAAAATTCATATTTTAATAAAGAAAATATACTATGAGTACAGTTAAATACATTGAAATATTGTAGTAAAGAACAAATATCTAGAATTATTAGGTCTATGACACTTTGAAAATCATATATACTTTTTATTACTTTCCATCTTCTTTATCTCTTTATTCCTTTTGTTACTCTCGTTGTTATTAGAGTCCTACTTCAGGCCAAGCACCCCAAATTGCCTCAAACACAGAGGAGAAACATGTATCCAAGGGGTAAGAGACTTAAGACAAGAATGAGTTAGGGTAAGGAAGTATAAGATGTGGGTGTCATTGACAAAGTTGATTTTAGTTTCTCGTGACATTTTTTTGCTAACCAAGCTTGTGTGCTGATAATCCTTATCTGCAAAGAAGCTAGGGCACTTCCTTATGTATCTAAAGACAAATTTCATTCAATAATTTGTGTAACTATTTTTAATCCCTTTGATGCCATTTTCAGCACCACACTTAGAAATTTAAAACTGAATCTTTATTTTTTTCTTTTAACTGATTTATAGATGAGGGTATTCTGTCATATACATGAGGTATCTTTTCTTCTTTATGATCTGTAATTGTTGAGAAAAGACTTTGAGAAGACAGTTCAAACAAAAAGAAATGTCTTGCTTAAGTAATTATCTCCCGTGTATGATGGCACTGTGCTGAAATAGAGGGCAAAGCTGATAAAGAATGATGACGTGTTCAATAAGATCATCATTGATGGTTACTGCTGAATTATAGACTAAAATGTTATTTCCCCCTCTTCATCCTAACTCCTGAAGTCCTGCTCCAAGAAACCAGAAGACCACAAACAGCAGCACTAGGGAATTGCTGCCTCCACTCTCATACCTTGCCTGACTGCTCACTCCAGAGCCTAACAAACACCTCAGCTAACAACAGGAAACTGTTCCTTTGTTCTGAGGGTGGGTGTAGAACTATAAAGTGACTCTGCTTTAGGAAGAGTGGTGGCCAAGGAAGAATTATTACTTCCTTTACTTTGTGGCCCTGGCAAGAACTCAGGAGTCGAACCTAAAAAATGAGTGCCAGGTGGCTGTAGAAAAGATGTACCTGGGGTCCACTGCTGCCCAGAGACTCCAGACAGAATGACTTGGAAGTTGATTATCTACAAGCTGGACCTTGTGTAGCCCAGGTCGCTACCCGCATGGTGGTGGGAAACCTGTTCTTCCGTAGTTGTCTCCAGACATCTTTGTATTGAAAAGAAGCTGACTCAGTGGAGGCAGAATGGGACCCAGAAAAATACTTGTTGCCATTGTACTTGTTCAATTATGTCTGGGTAGAAGTCTTCATCCATCAGTGAATTTTTCCAGAATTCTGGAAAACAGGAAAGACATGCTGAGACTAAGGGCCCAGTCTGCATCTGTGCAAGCCCCGGAAAACCTGACAGGGCCCCACATATGAAGTCTAACACTGGCCCTGAAGGACAGGGTTCTTGGGGCTGAAAATAGCGTAAACTTTAGCCAAAAGCAAATTGGTTGAAATGAAATAGTTTGATACGAAAATTTGATTGAACAAATGTATGTGTGTGTACATTTTTTAAGCTACTGTCACTGTATTCTGGGGTGTTAGGTAATTTAGGGAGAGACAAAGTAATTAAGAGCACAGGTTCTGGTATCAGAATGACTGGGTCTGAATTCCAGCTCCACCATACATGAACGGTCAATGTGGCCTTGTGTCTGTAGATTTGAATCCCAGCTCTGCAATGTGCTAGACATGTAACTTGGGTAAGTTACTGAGTTTCTCTGAACCTCAGTTTTCCTGTCTGTATGTGCAAGACACATCATGGAATGCACTTAGAATTCTGCCCATACATAGTAAGCATTCATAATTTATGTAATGTACTGATTTTGGTATACTTTTGGATCAGGTATTACTCCAAGTACACTATATATATTATCCATTAATGTAAACTATTATAATCATTGTTATTTTTTGGGTGCCCAATGATTATATTTTGAAACTCTTTTATTTTCTTTAGGCACGTCTGTGTTTTCTTACTTTTTTTCCCCTTTTTATTTCTAGTTTATTTTCAGCTATTTACTATAGTAAAAGAGGTGGAATAACTTAGGTGTCCAAACATTACACATTTAGTGTTCGGGTTCCATATTTCAGAGGTGGTGTAGTTTGGGGGATAAGAATAATAAGACTAAAAATAATAGAGTATTACTATATATGAAGCACTGTGAAGTAAATACCGTTATAATTCCGTTTAGCAAATGAGGTAACTAAAGTTTTTAGGGAACCTGAAAAATGTGTAGCTGGTTACATAGCTATAACTACTGATGGAACTAGCGTTTCTATCTAAGTAGACTGATTCCAGAGAGAATGCGTATGGTCAGAGGACATATATAGCTGAAAGAAAAAAGTGCAGGTTATTGGACATGAAAAGATCAGTGAAGTGTGAAAAAAGGGCTTTTTGAGTTGTTGGTGTGAATGTTGATGTCACCCCAGACTGATGGTAGATCTAGGGAAAGAGAGGAAGACCACAGGTCAGGGGGTCAAGCCCTTGACACTTAGGTAGGATGAACCAAGAGGTTGGTGAGTCTTAGTAACAAGGAGAAATGGAGAGTAATATACGACTATCACTATCAAAATAACAGCAAACTAATATTTATGGAATCCTTATTATGTGTCTGGCTTTGTATAGAACTTTGGAAAAGCATTATCTGAAGATAACTGCTCAACAATCCTTTGAGGAAGATGCTATTAATTATACCCATTTATTATTCCAAAATTCGGTTTTAGAAAAATTGAGTAAATTGACCACATCATCCAAGGTAGCTCTGTGAAATGGTTTCTAAGAATTCACCCATCTGTCCATCCATTTATTTGTTTATCAAATTTGAATATCTGCTAGGTTTAAGCTCTAGCGATAGAAAAGTGCTTTAAATCCCAGTCCCTGCCCTTAAGTCTGATGAGGAAGAACAGTTGGTGAAAGCTACAGTAGAGGTATGATTTAATTATTTGTGAAACGAGAGTGCTATGTTCCCTCTCTGTGATTCTAGAAATGGCAAGAAGTAATCAATAAAAACAAAACTCTACACAGCTTGGTGGTTTCAAACTCGAATCTACTTAGCTGCTGTTAGCATAAGACCATCCATTCTTTCAGTGCTCTGCAGACTAGCCAGTTTGGCAGTGGAGGAACTCAGTGTGAGGCAGCTGGGCATGATTTTGGGTGGGAGACTCAAATTCAACGTTGGCAAAGTGTTTACAGTTTGCATGTGCATTGCAGGTGTGTGACATCACTTCCCGTGACTGATGCAAATGCTGGGAACAGTGGCAGGAGACCGATAGCCTGCCTTTATTTAACCCTTTCCAAACAAGCCATCTTGTAGGCAGATGTTGACCACAGCTTCTTGTGCATCTCTGTAAATGAGCCTGGAGGTGAGCCAGCTTTCGCTGATCCAGGCCTTGGCATTAGAATGCACAGGAAATGAGGATAGGAAACCAAGTGCTTTCCTTTAATGCCCCAGGTGATGGAAATGATGGGAAAAATCAGCATTATTATACTGTTTAGGCTACAGTCAAAACTCGTTGTGATTGTATGGTAATTTGAAATTTTGGAGGGAGTGGGGATGGAAATAGGCTTCCTATGTAGGAGGAAGTCCTATTAAAGAAACAGCTTCCTAAACTACTAGTGTAAACAAAACTGCAGAGGGAAATATTAAAACTACTTAAGGGAACAAAATGTCTTCATGTTTTTCCTTGCAAATACTTCTCTAGTTTATCCACTGCAGGCTTTCCATTGACATAAAGGAAACAAACAGAATAAAAAGTTATGGTAATATAAAATCACATCTATGCAGTTATTAAGACAGATCATGCTTTTAGATTAAACATATTCTGTAATTTTGAATCAAGGCAATCGCTAAGCAATTTTGAATGACCACGAAAAAGTTGCTAGGGACTGGCTAAGGATTTTTCATATTGACTGTATTATATACTTTCATGTAACACATGTGTATACACACATACAAGTGTAAATTAAAATGTAAATGTAAGTGTTATATGAATAAAAGTAACAATATTTAATTTAAAATAGCCTATATTTTAGTTTTTCCAGTAATTTGTGTAACTTTCCCTCTAATTAGTTCACATTATAGAAGATTTACTAGGCTGATACTTTTTATCCTAGACATTTACAGTGTTTGAGGTCCTGTTGTGGCTTTTACTCTTACATACAACTTCGGGGTGTGTGGATATGAGGGTCGTTGCTTTTAAGTTATCACTGGAGAAGGCAGAGCCTGGGACTCAACGTATTATTAATCATTATTTCTGGGACCATAACAGCTACTTTGAACAACTGGAGGAAAATGGTATTTAAAAATGGACCCCACTGAAGAAAACAAATAGCCATATTCCAGCCTCATTCTTCTCGTATCAGAATCGGTACTCTGTGTAAGTTCCTGTTTGGATCACTTTATCTGTGGACAGCATTTGAAAAAATTGCTAGCTCTCTTACAGCTGCAAGTGCTGATTATTTTGCTTGAATTTATAGTTCTGTGATGTTTTCTGGCATGCATGTGTGATTTTGTAAAAAATTTAGACACAGTCTGCAATTTTTTTCTTTAAGTCCTAGACAGTTCTGATTGAGAAATCTGATTAACATGTTCAGAAGTTTGAAGCCAAACCTTCACAACCCTGCTTTTGAAAGGTGTCAAGATTTGTGGGAGGGGAGGTTACTTTTAAAGAAACTAAGCTTCCTTATGTTTCAAGTTTGAAGATGAAGTGAGATTGTGTCTCTTAATTTGCACAGCTTCGGAGACTGTAGAGACAGGACGGCAGAAACTAGGACATAAAATTTTTTTAAAGCAATTTCATTTCAGAGTGTTAAACTGGGATCTAACTGCAATGCTAGAAAATTTAGCTGACAACTTCATTTTATTAGTTGAACTCATCCATTTCTCCTATTTATATGGTATAGGCCGCAAGAATTAGTTTTGGAAAATTGCAAGAGAAAAATTTAAAGTACATCTCCCTTATTAAAACATTTATTTTATTTAAGAATAGTTGATTTACAATGTCATGTGAATTTCTGCTATATAGAAAAGTGATTTAGTTACACATATATATACATTCTTTTTCATATTCTTTTCCATTATGGTTTATCACAGGATATTGAATATAGTTCCTTGTGCTATACAGTAGGGACTTGTTGTTTATCCATTCTATATATAATAGTTTGCATCTGCTAATCAGGACATCTCTCTTTTTTTTTTTTTAAATAAGGATCTACTATTATTTGCTTTTTTTTTTTAATTAATTAATTCATTTATTTATTTATTTATGGCTGTGTTGGGTCTTCGTTTCTGTGCGAGGGCTTTCTCTAGTTACGGCAAGTGGGGGCCACTCTTCTTTGCGGTGCGTGGGCCTCTCACTATCGCGGCCTCTCTTGTTGTGGAGCACAGGCTCCAGACGCGCAGGCTCAGTAGTTGTGGCTCACGGGCCCAGTTGCTCCGCGGCATGTGGGATCTTCCCAGACCAGGGCTCGAACCCATGTCCCCTGCATTGGCAGGCAGATTCTCAACCACTGCGCCACCAGGGAAGCCCGCTTTTTTTTTTTTTTTAAAGATTGATTGGTTGATTGATTGATTGCTATGTTGGGTCTTCGTTTCTGTGCTAGTTGCGGCAAGCGGGTGCCACTCTTCATAGCGGTGCGTGGGCCTGTCACTATCGTGGCCTCTCTTGTTGCAGAGCACAGGCTCCAGACGTGCAGGCTCAGAAGTTGTGGCTCACGGGCCCAGCTGCTCCGCGGCATGTGGGATCCTCCCAGACCAGGGCTCGAACCCGTGTCCCCTGCATTAGCAGGCAGATTCTCAAACACTGCGCCACCAGGGAAGCCCCAGGACATCTCTCTTTTAATATCTTAGGAAGACATCCACTTCTTAGATGTTTTTCTGTAACCATTTGTGTTTGTGAGAAGTAGAGTCTGTAACGTTAATATAGGATCTCCTTCCATCATGGCTGTGATCCTGCACATCTGAACACACAAATGAAATTAGAATGATTGGTGAGTCTACCTTAGGAAACTCAGAAGCCAACTGGAGATCCCGTTGCAGCCAAACTCAGGCACATAATCAAAACCAGGTTACGTTTTTTAAAACCAGAAGATTAAAAATGACATATACTGGCTCTGCTAAGGGGCTTGGGGCCCTTTTACTCGTAGTGGCAATTCATAATCATGCATCAGGAAAGGGCAGAGCAAAGGTGATTATTACTAGCTATATTGCACATTTTCATTGTCTTTTAAATATTTCTGAAATAACCTCTTTTTAGGTGATGAAATTAAAAACATTCCAAAATGTACAATTTGTTAATGATTTTTAAAAACTTTTTATTTTGAGATAATTTTAAATTCACATGCAATTGTAAGAAATAAGATAAAGAGATCAATATACTCTTCACTCAGTTTCCCCCAGCGGTTACATCGTGCATAAATATAATACTATATCATAACCAGGAAATTGACATCGATATAATCCATCAGCCTTATTTAGATTCATGAGTTCTATATGGACTCATTTGTACGTATGTATGTGTCTGTATATTTAGCTCTATTCAATTTTATTACATGTGCAGATTCATGTGATCACCATCACAGTCAAGATACAGAACAGTTCCATCACAAGGATCCCTCCTGCTAGTTATTAATTTTTGATGGGGGAATAAATTGAAAGATTTATTCACTAATTTGTATAGCTTCTCTGAGGCTATGTTGTACCTAAAATAGTTTTGAAAGACACTAAGTGACTAAGAAGACAGAAGAAGGTAACATTCACACTAATTCTAAGGAATAGGCTGAAACTGTGGGAGCTTGTCTGCCTGTGGAGTTCTCTGGGAATATAAACAATGAATTACCATGCTGCTTTAGAAAGGAGAAATTGCTGAGCAGAGTGGAGGAAGATTTTAATGATATTGGAGCAAAATAAGGCAGGGCTTTAAGGACACAGGTTAGTAGGTCTTTTGCACAGTTTTAACAAAACGAAGTTAAAAATTGCAGTCTTAGATTCTTTTGTGTAAAACAAAAGCAGTGTCAGCAAGAATTAAAAAAAAAAAAAATCATTGCTGGCCTGTGCTCCTTGAAAAGAGCTTTCTCCCCCTGGGAAAACAATAAAAAAGTATTTGCCCCTGTATCAAATTTAGGGCCACTTACACAATGGCTAGTGTGGCAGAGGCTGCCGCTTAGCTGAGAGCTCAATTGTACAGATTCACTTGCAGCTCAGGGTGAACTTTCCTCGTGGACAATAGACATCTGTGGTCACACATTTGGAAAATAAACTTACACAAATAAGGGCAACTTATACAACTTCTTAAAACCATAAAACATTGACACTTTTAAACTAATGGGCTTTGGGCTACACTAAAAATAAAGCTTTGTGTTCTTTGCTGCTACCCTTTATATCTAAGGTAATGAAGACCAACTATAAAGTGCAATTGTTAATAGTGGAAAATTGTGAGAAATCAATCATAAAAGCTGCATTCTGCATATTTTCCCCTTCTTTTATCCCTTTGGAATTAAAGATAAGATATTCCTTCTGTTTTAAAGAGAGTCTTGGTTTAGTTATAATGTAATTAAAATTCTACTCTTTTCCACTAATCGATGGGAAAGACTGTCTGACATACTACTAATTAAACTCCTTTTAGAACTACCATTTCTTTGATCAGCTGCACTGAGGTTTATCTTTGAAGATCTGGAATTTACTGCTAGAGCTAGATGATAAAGGTTTAGGAAAGTGGATGAACTTAAAATATGTCAAGTAGGATATTATTTCCTTAGAAAATGCTAAGAGGACTAAAGCACAGGAACGTGAGGCTCAAGATCTTGAAGGTTTCACTTCTATTGTGTTAGCTCTTACTCATTTCCTAAGCTTGCCCCAGCCTTCCAACCACAGGTCCTTACAGGCTCACTTATTCCCATTGCCTTAGGCAGGAAGTTTATCAATGACAGTAGTTGCTCTTAAGAATCTGGAGGGGATTAGAATTTATGTACTTTCATGGACATAAGGTCTGGAGCAGCTCTGTGCATGTTGAGCTTCGGAGAATCTCCTTAGGTCCGGAATTTGGTTCCCAGGAATGAACCCTGGGTTCTGTCCTACTCGTTAGCTGTAATTCTTCTCTCTTTTTTTTCCCACATTGGCCCAGTTATAGGGACTGATCTTCTACCCTAGTCTCCATTTCTGAGACATTGTTCAGACTCTCAATTCAGAGGTTTCAGGAACCCCATCTTTTTAGTTTGACATTTTGGTTATTCTCACCTGGGGTTGGAGCCTTGCTCTCCATCCCATCAAGGGGCATACTTTCTTATTGACAATGTCCCCTTTAAATCAAGGATCTATAATGATACCACTTCCTAGTTCTCTATCATTGTTTTAAAATATTTTGGTGTAAATAACCTTTTCTGAGAAACTAATGAAAACTCCAGATTCTCTTCCAAGAATAATGAGTATGTATGTATGTATGTATGTATGTGTGTTTGTGTGTGTGTGTGTAATTTTGTGTGCAGTAGAAAAGTACATATAGCCATAGTTTTTACTAAAGATTCAAAAGATATATAGCACTCTGAATTCCATGTATGGATCTCACAGAAGTCTGTGGGACTCGAGTCAATAAATCCTCAATTTATTCTCTTAATTTTCAGATGAAAAATCATGGCCCTCAGGAGGTCAGGAGTGGGTCTTTCTTGAGGGCTTGCCTAGGTTTACAATGTTATGAGTAGGCCTTTGCTCAGATAGTGGATTATAGATCAGTTGACTGTTAAAGGAAGCAAAAGTCTGTAAACTTCTTTTTCAGTAGTAATATATCAATACTCATTTCACTTACTTGATCATCCTTTCTCTCTTGCATCACTGGTTTTAGATTTTGGCTTTTCCCTATATCTATTCTGTGTGCATTGCTGGACTGATATTTATGTGACTTCTTTGCTCTAGTCTCTCCTGTTTGCAGCAAAACTTTCCTCCTCACCAAAATTATTGTGGACTAAAAGTTGACACTAGATGGGGGCAATGTCTTATCTGATAATATATAAAATCAGATCTTAATTATGTTACAATGTGCATTGGTGGATAATGTGACTCCCAGAACCAGATGTTAGGTATATTTAATAATGTGGATTATGCATCTGTATTAGCCTGCTTGGGCTGCTATAACAAAATACTGTTGATTAGGTGGCTTAAACAACAGAAATTTATTTTTTCACAGTTCTGGAAGTTGGAAGTTCAAAATCAGAGGACTAGTGTGGTTGAGTTCTGGTGATCTGTGTGGTTCTGTTCCTGATTTGCATACAGCCACCTTTTCACTGTGTCCTCACATGGCATAAAGAAAGAGACAGCTCGAGATAGCCTCATCCACCAGAGGGCAAACAGCAGAAACAAGAAGAACTGCAATCCTGCAGCCTGTGGAACAAAAACCACATTCACAGAAAGCTAGACAAAAAGAAAAGACAAAGGGCTATGTACCAGATGAAGGAACAAGATAAAATCACAGAAAAACAAATGAAGTGGAGATAGGCAACCTTCCAGAAAAAGAATTCAGAATAATGATAGTGAAGATGATCCAGCACCTACGAAAAAGAATGGAGACAAAGATAAAGAAGATGCAAGAAATGTTTTAAAAAGACCTAGAAGAATTAAAGAAAAAACACCTAGAAGAATTAAAGAACAAAGAGAGATGAACAATACAATAACTGAAATGAAAAAAATACACTAGAAGGAATCAGTAGCAAAATAACTGAGGCAGAAGAACAGATAAGTGACCTGGAAGACAGAGTGGTGGAATTCACTGCCACGGAACAGAATAAAGAAAAAAGAATGGAAAGAACTGAAGACAGCCTGAGACCTCTGGGACAATATTAAACACACAAACATTCGCATTATAGGGGTCCCAGAAGGAGACGAGAGAGAGAAAGGACCCAAGAAAATACTTGAAGAGATTATAGTAAAAAATCTCCCTAACAAGGAAAAGGAAATAGCCACCCAAATCCAGGAAGTGCAGAGAGTCCCAGGCAGGATAAATGCAAGGAGAAACATACCAAGACACATACTAATCAAATTGACAAAAATTAAAGATAAGGAAAAATTATTAAAAGCAACAAGGGAAAAACAACAAATAACGTACAAGGGAACTACCATAAGGTTAACAGCTGATTTCTTGGGAGAAGTTCTACAAGCCAGAAGGGAGTGGCACGGTATATTTAAAGTGATGAAAGGGAAGAACCTACAATCAAAATTACTCTACCCAGCAAGGATCTCATTCAGATTTGACAGAGAAATCAAAAGCTTTACAGAGAAGCAAAAGCTAAGAGAACTCAGCACCACCAAACCAGCTCTACAACAAATGCTAAAGAAACTTCTCTAAGTGGGAAACACAAGGGAAGAAAAGGACCTACAAAAAACAAACCCAAAACAATTCAGAAAATGGTAATAGGAACATACATATTGATAATTACCTTAAATGTGAATAGATTAAATGCTCCAACCAAAAGACACAGGCTCGCTGAATGGATACAAAAACAAGACCCATATATATTCTGTCTACAAGAGACCCACTTCAGACCTAGGGCTGCATACAGACTGAAAGTGAGGGGGTGGAAAAAGATACTCCATGCAAATGGAAATCAAAAGAAAGCTGTAGTAGCAATACTCATATCAGATAAAATATACTTTAAAATAAAGAATGTTAAAAGAGACAAGGAAGGACACTATATAATGATCAAGGGATCAATCCAAGAAGCAGATATAACAATTATAAATATATATGCACCCAACATAGGAGCACCTCAGTACATAAGGCAAATGCTAACAGCTATAAAAGAGGAAATCAACAGTAACACAATAATAGTGGGGGACTTTAACACTTCACTTACACCAATGGACAGAACATCCAGACAGAAAATTAATAGGGAAAAACAAGCTTTAAATGACACACTAGACAAGATGGACTTAATTGATATTTATAGGACATTCCATTTGGAAACAGCAGATTACACTTTCGTCTCAAGTGCACATAGAACATTCTCCAGGATAGATCACATCTTGGGTCACAAATCAAGCCTTGGTAAATTTAAGAAAATTGAAATGATATCAAGCATTTTTTTCTGACCACAATGCTATGAGATTAGAAATCAATTACAGGGAAAAAAATTATTAAAAACACAAAAACAAGGAGGCTAAACAATATGTTACTAAATAACGAAGAGATCACTGAAGGAATCAAAGAGGAAATTAAAAAATACCTAGAGACAAATGACAATGAAAACACAATGATCCAAAACCTATGAGATGCAGCAAAAGCAGTTCTAAGAGGGAAGTTATAGCAATACAATCCTACCTCAAGAAGCAAGAAAAATCTCAAATGAACAATCTAAGCTTACACCTAAAGGAACTGGAGAAAGAAGAACAGACAAAACCCAAAGTTAGTAGAAGGAAAGAAATCATAAAGATCAGAGCAGAAATAAATGAAAAAGAAACAAAGAAAATAGTAGTAAAGATCAATAAAACTAGAAGCTGGTTCTTTGAGAAGATTAAAAAAAAAATTGATAAACCGTTAGCCAGACTCATCAAGAAAAAGAGGGAGAGGACTCAAATCAATAAAATTAGAAATGAAAAAGGAGAAGTTACAATGGACACCACAGAAATACAAAGCATCTTAAGAGACTACTACAAGCAACACTATGCCAATAAAATAGAAAACCTGGAAGAAATGGACAAATTCTTAGAAAGGTATAACCTTCCATGACTGAACCAGGAAGAAACAGAAAATATGAACAGACCAATCACAAGTAATGAAATTGAAACTGTGATTAAAGATCTTCCAACAAACAAAAGTCCAGGACCAGATGGCTTCACAGGTGAATTCTATCAAACACTTAGAGAAGAGCTAACACCCATCCTTATCAAACTCTTCCAAAAAACTGCAGAGGAAGGAACACTCCCAAACTCATCCTACGAGGCCACCATCACCCTGATACCAAAACCAGACAAAGATACTACAAAAAAAGAAAATTACAGACCAGTATCACTGATGAATATAAATGCAAAAATCCTGACCAAGATACTAGCAAACAGAATCCAACAACACATTGAAAGGATCATACACCATGGTCAAGTGGGATTTATCCCAGGGATGCAAGGATTCTTCAGTATACACAAATCAATCAATGTGATACACCATATTAACAAATTGAAGAATAAAAACCATATGGACATCTCAATAGATGCAGAAAAAGCTTTTGACAAAATTCAACACCCATTTATGATGAAAACTCTCCAGAAAGTAGGCATAGAGGGAACCTACCTCAAATCATAAAGGCCATATATGACAAACCCACAGCAAACATCATTCTCAATGGTGAAAAACTGAAAGCATTTCCTCTAAGATCAGGAACAAGACAAGGATGCCCACTCTCACCACTATTATTCAACATAGTTTTGGAAGTCCTAGTCATGGCAATCAGAGAAGAAAAAGAAATAAAAGCAATACAAATTGGAAAAGAAGAAGTAAAACTGTCACTGTTTGCAGAAGACATGATACTATACATAGATAATCCTAAAGATGCCACCAGAAAACTACTAGAGCTAATCAGTGAATTTGGTACAGTTGCAGGATACAAAACTAATGCACAGAAATCTCTTGCATTCCTATACACTAATGATGAAAAATCTGAAAGAGAAATTAAGGAAACAATCCCATTCACCATTGCTACAAAAAGAATAAAATACCTAGGAATAAACCTACCTAAGGAGGTAAAAGACCTGTACTCAGAAAACTATAAGACACTGATGAAAGAAATCAAAGATGACACAAACAGATGGAGAGATATACCATGTTCTTGGGTAGGAAGAATCAATATTGTGAAAATGAGTATACTACCCAAAGCCATCTACAGATTCAATGCAATCCCTATCAAATTACCAGTGGCATTTTTCACAGAACTAGAACAAAAAGTCTTAAAATTTGTATGGAGACACAGAAGACCCCGAATAGCCAAAGCGGTCTTGAGGGAAAAATCAGAGCTGGAGGAATCAGACTCCCTGATTTCAGACTATACTACAAAGCTGCAGTAATCAAGACAATATGGTACTGGCATAAAAACAGAAATATAGATCAGTGGAACAAGATAGAAAGCCCAGAGATAAACCCACACACCTGTGGTCAACTAATCTATGACAAAGGAGGCAAGGATATACAATGGAGAAAAGACAGTCTCCTCAGTAAGTGGTGCTGGGAAAACTGGACAGCTACATGTAAAAGAATGAAATTAGAACACTCCCTAACACCATACACAAAAATAAACTCAAAATGGATTAAAGTCCTAAATTTGAGACTGGACACTATAAATCTCTTAGAGGAAAACATAGGAAGAACACTCTTTGACATAAATCACAGCAAAATCTTTTTTGACCCACCTCCTAGAGTAATGGAAATAAAAACAAAAATAAACAAATGGGACCTAATGAAACTTAAAAGCTTTTGCACAGCAAAGGAAACTATAAACAAGACAAAAAGACAACCCTCAGAATGGGAGATAATATTTGCAAACGAATCAACAAAGGATTAATCTGTAAAATATATAAATAGCTCATGAAGCTCAATATTAAAAAAACAAACAACCCAATCCAAAAATGGGCAGAAGACCTAAATAGACATTTCTGCAAAGAAGATATACAGATGGCCAAGAGGCACATGAAAAGCTGCTCAACATCACTATTTATTAGAGAAATGCAAATCAAAACTACAATGAGGTATCAGCTCACACCGGTTAGAATGGGCCTCATCAGAAAATCTACTAACAACAAATGCTAGAGAGGGTGTGGAGAAAAGGGAACCCTCTTGCACTGTTGGTGGGAATGTAAATTGATACAACCACTATGGAGAACAGTATGGAGGTTCCTTAAATTACTAAAAATAGAATTATCATATGACCTAGCCATCCCACTATTGGGCATATACCCAGAGAAAGCCATAATTCAAAAAGACACATGCACCCCAATGTTCATTGCAGCACTATTTACAATAGCCAGCACATGGAAGCAACCTAAGTGTCCATTGACAGATGAATGGATAAAGAAGATATGGTACATATATAAAGTGGAGTATTACTCATAAAAAGGAATGAAAAGGGTCATTTGTAGGGACGTGGATGGACCTAGAGACTCTAATACAGAGTGAAGTAAGTCAGAAAGAGAAAAACAAGTATCATATATTAACGCATATATGTGGAATCTAGAAAAATGATACAGATGAACTGGTTTGCAAGGCAGAAATAGTGACACAGATGTAGAGAACAAATGTATGGACACCTAGCAGGGAAAGTGGCAGGGGGCTTGGTGGTGGGATGAATTGGGAGATGGGGATTGACATATATACACTAATATGTATAAAATAGATAAATAATAAGAACCTGCTATATAAAACTATTAAATTAAATTAAATTTAAAAAAAAACAGAAGAGGAAGGGCAGAGTAGGCACGCCTTGTTCCTACCCCCAGACTCATTCATCAGACAGACCACTCCACCTCCACTGGAGTGTCACTGAGGAGTGTTCCCCCAGTGGGGCTCTGTCTACAGGGAGGGAAGCATCCTCCATGAGAAAAAAAAAGAGAGACAGCTCTCTGGTGTCTCTTTTTATAAGTGCACTAATCCCATCATGAGGTCCCCAACCTCATGACCTCATCTAAATCAGATTATCTTCTAAAGATCTTATCTCCAAATACCGTCATACTGAGGTTAGGTCTTCAACATATGAATTTTAGGGGGACACACAATTCACTCCATAGTGGCATCTCTGAAACAGAAATATGGTGAAAGGCATATAGTGACCAGTTCTTCAAGGAAGAATGGACTTCCAGCTGGGGCCTGTGTGCTAAGAAACGTAGGGGAAAAGAGGGGCAGGTAAAAATCACAGGAGGGAGGAGAACAACAAAGAAAGAAAACAGGATTTCTATGGGTAGAATTTTTTTGGACACTCGTCTGTTTGAAGAATAATTTTTATCAGAATCCAAAGTGGACAGATTAGGGACCCAACCAGATAAAGATCCTGTTCCTCCAGAAATGAAAGATGTGTTTTATTTTGGTAAATTTTTCAGTTTGGGATTTAGGGTGAATGGTAGAAGAACAATTCCAAGCATTGTCCTTGAGTGTTACTGAGCTAACAGAGAGTAGTGAAGACAAATGATACCTGAAAAAGTTTGTTGAATACTTTAAACCTGGTTCAATCTACCAAGATGGGATTTGCTTATAATTAATCCTAACAGGGTATATTTAGTGCCTTGGAATTAAATCCTGGGTAACCTTAGTTAATGAGTTTGCTTATACTGCCCTTGTGTGAGGCTTGGACGTCACTGCAAAGCGGGAGGGTTTGTGCTGCTGAAAAGGAGAACTGACTTTGAGTTGGAATGCTATTAGTTTTGCTGACTATCACAAAGGTATTGACAAAAAGTGATCTCAAGACAATGCCAGATGAGAAAGCCCACTGGGCTGATCCAAAAGGAGATGTTCTGTTGCATCTCAGAAGAATGGTCTTAAATTCTGACACAATTCTAGAATTTTTCTTTTATGGACATATTTTTTTGTATGATTGGGGAGGCACCAGCCTAAGAAATGTAAATCAGGGGTTTTGACTTTCTGATAGACTCTTTCTCAGTCTCCATCGCTGGGAGGGAGTGGTTTAGAGCATGCATCTCAGTGTCAGACAATTCAGTAATGAATCTGGATCTGCCATTCATGAGCTATTGTGACCTTAGGCAAGTTACGTGAACTTATCTAATTAAGCCTCACTTTCCCAACTTGGTACTTATGTGGATTGGTTGAGATAATGTAAAGAAAGAGCTGAGTATAGGACTTGGCACATTTTAAAGCTCTACAAATGATAGTGGTTATCAGAATGATATTTCATCAGTGCAATGATTGACCATCAAATCACTGTGAAGCCCACTTTATTCCACAAACTGCAGTGCTGATTTGTGATAGCTAACTCTCCCTTTCTTCCTCCAAGTTGGTATCCATGACTCTTGACTCTTTACTGTCTCAGAATGCCAGGGAACGAAAGCAGACATGTGCAGCTTTTCCCCTCTTTTCCTACAATAAAAGTTCCTGTAAAAATAAAAAAACACCTGAAGTGAAATTCAAATGAGAAGCAGCAGGGTGCAATCACCTTTTTGGGGAGAACAATTAATTGAATTTGGTTAAATATATTTTAATTAGACCTGAACATACAGACCAGGGATTATTTTTGGGTATAATCCTAAACTGGTACAAGATAGAATCAATTCATTAGGTTTCATTTATTTTGCCTGTTTAATCTCAGTGTAAATAGGGGTATATTAGTAACCCTAAATAGGGTTCAATTATTTGAGTTATTTCTCAAATCAGGTATTTCAGGCATAACTTGAAAAATATTCCTCCATATATTGATCTATTAAGCAATTTACGTCTGATGCAACAGTATCCCATAGAGAATTAAAATCCAAGATCTTGAAGGAAAAGATCCCTACCTAGCACCATGCAGAGAGCCTGTGCTTTTAGTGGAATGTTTTGATAAAAGTAATAAAGTAAGTTTTTATTGAAAGGATGAAGTAGCTATGGCAGCCACTTCTAATAGTGAGATTATTATAACTGAATCTGGTACAGTAGCCAGACCACAAGAGAGGCAGAAATGTTCGATTGTGAATAAGGAAAGATAGTTCTATTTCACTCTTTTTCTCATTTCTTTCTCCCATCCAGATGTGAGGCCTCAGATCAAAATTCTACTTTGTTATACTGTATATGGAATCTAATGAGATTCAATAGCTCCATTATGCATTATTTTCTCAACATCTGTTAGCCACAGTTTCTGAACTTAACTTTAAAGGTTTCTCCCTTGCTATTAAAAGTCCTGTTCATTTACAATTTTTTTATAACCCAATAAAAGCACCCTTTTGCTGCCCAAGTTTAAGTTTCTTGTTTGCTTGCCTGAGGCTGACCGTGCAGACAAGCTGAATGGTCAACTAAAGTGTTAGGTTATTCTAGATTCTTGATTCATAATAATCACCTAAAAACACTAGATGGCACAGGAGAAGTATAAATGGGCCACGGAGAGAACCCAGCTCTTAAACTTTATGTGTTTCTAAAGAATTCTTAGGGTTAAAAGAGCAACATTTTAAGATATTCTTTTATGTTCTTTTCTATTAACTTTCGTATTGTTTTTTCAAGCTTTATCCTTGGGATTTTTCAGAACTGGGTGATGTAAGATAAAATTCTCCTTTAAGCAAAAGCAAACACTTAAAAAATGTCTTGGTTGAGTTGTGCCTTTTTTGTTCCCTTTCTTCAATTTATTATAGAAAACACATATACATGCTATATGTATAGCAACAATATATGCTATATATGTGTATATGTATTTGTTTATATATGTGTTTGATATCTTTATGATGAATTAAACATGTGCTGTTCCAGGAAACTTAGAGATAATGCACACCATGGTATATGTAAATGTGCATGTGATTGTATTTATTGTTTTAATTATGTGACTAAATAGAGCTGAATTATGAGAAGTTCTTTCTAAGAGAAAACATCTAAACACAGAAATTAGTGTTATTAATTTCTATTTTTTTCTCAGCTTGTAGTGAGTACGTGTATTCCAGGAAGTTCCATGTATATTGTGTTTATTAAACAGGAGGTTAATTTATTATTTCCTTTAATAGAAAAATGATAAGGTATGAACAGGAAAGTATATTAAGCAAATACTGTATATTGGAAGTCAAACCACTACTGATTACAGAAAGAGTACTATTTGCCATAATCATAAAAATTCTACTCATTCATATGGTGCATTGTACACGTACAATCCCATTGTTTGCTATTGAACAACTTCTCAAATTTAGTGGAGGAAAACTATAAAAAGGAAGCTTATAGCTGGTCATGCTAAAAAAAATACTTGTATAGAGAAAGCTGGCATGTCTATCAACGAGTGAATAGATTCTCATTTTAAAAAAATAGATCTGGATTATTTGAGTTTTTTGGAAAGTTCTTTGGACAATTAGTGATAACTTAAAACCTATAGAAGCTATTTCAACATGTTGTTCCCCAGTATTTTCCATAGACTAATTAAGCTCGCTGGCTGGCACAGAATATTGTTTTCTTTTCTGTAATATGGGAAAAATAACATCTACCTTAAAGGGTTGTTTTGAGAATTAGAGATAATGCATGTGCATGTATATAAATTTAATTAATCTCAGGCTTTGCACATTAACAACGTTATTGCTGAATTAAGTTATTAAGAAAGAAATAAAACTAACCAGAAACATCGAATGACAGTATCACTTCTAATCTAAATTTAAAAAGAAGATATACAGAGTTCACATCTTGCTGATAGTCATCTGAAAAGAACTGATCTGCAATTACTTTAAAGTTTTCTGTATTTTATATTGGAAGATATGATTGCCCAATACATCATATAACCACATGCAACACAGTTATCTTTATATCTAAAAAATGATAGTTATTAAATGATTTGGGTGGAGGCTATACTGTATTGGAGAGAGCGTGAGTTTAGGGTTCCACAGACAGGGGTTTAAATTCTGTTCCCACCACTTATTAACTAAGTAACCAAGTAACCTTAATTCTCAAGGTCTTATTTTCTTATTTGTAACAACATGAGACTAATAACATCTCATTGTACAAGGTTGCTATGGGTTAAACAGGGTTTCTCAGCCTCAGCATCTCAGCAGTATGGACACCTGGGGCCAAATAATTCATTGTTGTAGGGACTGTCCTATGAATTGTAGCATGTTCAGCAACACTCCTGGCTCCTACACACTAGATACCAGTAGCACCTTTTCCACAGTTGTGACACCAAAAGTACCGCTAGACATTGCCAGATGTTCCCTGGAGGGCAAAATTGCCCTCCAATTAAAAACCACTGGTGTGTAATCCACCTTACATAAAACTGAGTAAACATTCAAAGAATAAGAGCTATTATTACTTTTTAGCTTAGCAATCATTCAATAAGTTTTGACATGAATGACTTCATCAGAAATTGCCAGATTTATCTCCAGTCATCTAGTGTAGAGACCTTTATTTGAGCTAGGAATTCAACAAGAATATTTTCATAAAGTTACTTGTTTATACTTGTGGGTTAACTGAATGAGCTAATTCATTCAATCATACTTTAAATCAATCAATTACAAAATGTTGATAGTGTTAAATAATTACTAGGAGCAAAGTTATTGTATATGTCACTTTTATGGAGTGAAATCCTTAAAGGACGTGTACTAAATAAAGGTACTAATCAGCCCTCTTTGTGGGCCTGTCAACTGGATGCTGAGCAGAAAGGAACCCACAAGTATTCTTTATCTCTCTGGTTATATGGCAATCACTCATCATGCAGCTATTTAATGTATTCTTAATTTTAAGCACTTTGTTAAGTCCCTGGGGAGTCAGCGCCATTCCTTAAGGCGTCTAGTCGGGAAGATAGACAAATAAACCACAATTCAGTGAGATCAGAAATATGGACTGCATTTGTTGGAGGGTCTCTGAATCCACTGGAAATGTAAGAGAAAACTTCCTGGAAAAGGTAAAATCTGGGCTAAATGGTGACATTAGGACAGATTTAAGCAGGGTGAGAGTTGGGAAGAATGTATATTCTGTATTATAATAGCATGGGAGTAGGGTATAGGCAATATGGCATATTTTACTTTCTTCAAGGAAATCATTGTATTAAGTGAGAGATGTGATTGAAGGATCAGGTGGTCAGTTCATGAAATACCTCATACACATGCTAAAGAGTTTGGAGTTTATCTGCTACAGTACTAATTAAATCATAATATCATCTGAGGTATGACTTCATTTAGTTTGCATTTTAGGTCACTCTGGTGTTGTAATAGAAAGGACCAGAGGGGAAAGGTAAGTGTAGAAGCAGGATATTTTGAATATTGCAGTAATCCAGATAAGAAATGACAAAAGCCTAAAACTTAAGTTAATGACATTAAGAATAAAAGAAGGCAGAACCAAAAAAACATTTAGCAGGTAAAATTAAGAGGAATTATTTACTAATTATACGGGAGGAATGAGGAAAATACCTTATACTTAGAATGATTACTACGCTTTCTATTTGGGTAATTAGAGAATGGTGATTCCATTTCAGAAACTGGAAATAGAAGACACTGGATTGAGGGTGGTAGAGGAGTACAGGGGAAGAGAGATATGGGGTTCAATACTGGCCATATTGAAAATGAGTTACCAGTGATACATTTGAGTGGAGAGTCCAGTCAATAGTTAGATGGCATAGGTTTAGAACTAAGGGAAGAAGTCGGCCTAGAGAGAGAGATATAGGAATTTTCAGGACATAGGTGGTAATGGACGAGTTCATCAAAAGATTGCAGACCAAGACTTGTAATGAGGGCAAGTCATGGGCAATATGAATAGTTAAGGTCAATAGAGAAAGCAGAACCCCCAAAGTAAACTGAGAAGGAATGCTATAGAAGACAGTAGCTATCCAAGAAAGAGTAGACTCAGAGAACCCAAAAGGAGGAAGAAGTTGCAAGAGAGTATAAGTAGAAGAATGCCCATTGAACTACCATCATTTATGCTTCTTAGGGAAGTTTGAATGAGAGATCATGGTAGGGTTATGGGTAGGTGGGGGCCTGGGAGCAAATATGGATAGTGTTTTTCAACAATTTTTATTTTGAGTACCTTGAGTTGGCACTATTCCTTTTCTAGCTTCCACATGCTCCATCACTTCCTACTATCTTAAAGAAGTTAGAAAATGGGGTCAGAGACTATAGATCTCAGTAAGTTAAATAATAAATATACTGGTATTAGGAGACAGAGAAAAGTAAGAACAGAGTGTACATTTTGGTAATATCTAATAGTAGTATCTGATAGAATAGATGCTGAATGTTTTGAATGTTTACTGAAACTAGTATCAGTTGCAGAGATACTGCCTAAATGGAAGTCAGGAATTTGAAGATCTGTTCAACAGTGGACATATCAAGTGAAACAGACTGGTAAACACTCAAGACATCAGTTTAGAAGAATAAATTTCTAGGGAATTAAAGAATAATACATTTTATTGTCTGTAAGTTAAAACACTTCAGCATAAGTAGTGTTGTGTGTTATGTGTGTGCTCAGTTTTAATCTGTATAGTGGGGTGGGATGCGGTTAGTTAAAATTAAAAATAACCAAATATGGAATACACATGCTGAGTAGGGAGAAGGTTTGACTAGCCTTTGAAAGGCTCTACTCACATTCCCACACTTTGGAGGTGTCTAATCCAAGCTTTCAGCTCTCTTCATCCTAGACCAATACCAGATGGTATGGCAGTTAGCGCGTTGGATATAGAAATGTTTTGTCATTGGTAAAATTAGTTATGTTCAAGATGATCTGTGATTGGCTAGGTATTTTGAGCTGGGGCTCCTGCATGGACAGGATTTCAGAATATGGTGAACTTGATAGCCTATATCCCTTGAGAATGGTCCCTCAGTATAGGATCCCATATGTTATGAGTGCACTTATCTGAGTTTTTTTGTTCGTTTGTTTTTTTTGTTTGTTTTTTGTTTTTTTTGCCTGACACCTACTGGGGGAGCTGAATCCTGCGTCTAGGATGTTGCTTTTCTGCCTTGCATTAGCCTTTTATGCAAGATGCTGTTGAATACCTGAAACTATAGACAGCTGGTACTTCATTGAGCCTATAGGACTAGTTGCGTTAATGTGTTTTTATGGCTTCCTACTGTCAAAAGTTTGCACATCTGTCAGGATTTGGTCTGCAATATTCACTTATTGCATTATTATACTCAAAATCAAGGCCGCAGGTGAGGAGATCTCTTAAAGCTACCAATATGTATCCCAAATAACCCAGGAATTGTGAATTACCAAATTAGATCAGTTTGCAACCATCTGATACTCATTATTCTGAATGGGACAATGTAAAATTGCTTATTCTGTCTTAGGTACCTGAGAAAATTTTGACAAGTCAATGACTGAGCTTTGATTTCCTTATTTAATATGTCAAAAATAATATTCACTCCATGAATATTCATGAATAGGTAATATTTTCTGAACACTGTTCTGAGAATTTACATATATACATTTCATTTAATCTCCACACCACTTTATAAAGTAGTTAAAACTATTATCCCCATTTTTTGGATGAGAAAATTGAGGCACAGTGAGGTTAAGTAGCTTGTGTGTTGAAGGTCACACTTGTAGTAAGTAATAGGCCTGAAATTGTAAGATTAGTCAGCATGGTTCTAGAGACTATGCTTTTAAACACAACCTTCTATTAACTCACTAGGTTAAATGAAATAACTTATATGAAAATTCTTATTAAAGTTTCTGTCACTGGATAGACACTGAAATATTGGTCAAATGTGAATTGATCCTAGAATGATCCAAACTTCATGTAATTTATGCACTTATTTTGTTATAATGGACTTGAATTTATGAGTTAGTCACAGTATTCATCTACAAATTATAAGTGTGGTACAAGGAAATCACTCAGATAAAGATACTTAAGGAATACTGAAGTCAATACTTCCTTATTATGCTACAGTGTGCAGCCTTATCATTCATGTGTTATATCCATGTTTCACTTTGGTATTGTTATTTTTAATAGATCCATTAAAACTTTATTCTTGAACACAGTATTTCCACAGTTGAAACATTCAAGGATTTTAATAAAACTTCCTTACTCAGCAATGATTTTTATTTCCAAAAATTTTCCAGATCTACTAAGAAAAAAAATCAACTTACTTTTTAGTTAGAAGGTCCTATAAAGCAATCCTGACTTTTCCACTAATTGTTGATCAGACCTTGAAAAGTATAATTGGAAACAAGGTTATTTTTTTCTGTATAGTACCTTCACGTACTAATTTTTATTGACTGAAATATTTTCTTGGCTAGGTTTCATTGGAACTAGGCAAGAGATTAAAGAGCTTTCTCTTTTCTTTTTTCTTCTTTTCTCTTCTTTTCTTTTGAAAATACAATGGTTTTTTTCCTGGGTACATATCAGCTTTAGATAAGCCTGCTGAGATCTACAAAAGAAGTTAAAACATTGCTTCTCAGTTTTAGTTTCCACAAATGTGTTCAATTCACCTAATAGCATCTTAGTAGAATGGCCAGGGGAATATGGAGGAGAAATGAGATTTCATTCTGAGTTTTAGAGACAGGAGGAGAGAATGTTTGTTCCATGTGTTCATTCTTTGGAAAGCAGAGGAACGTCTGTTTGTCATTAATATTAACATGAATTAGTGTTGCTTACTTTGCATCGGAGCCTATGATATAAAGACAGGGTGGGCCAAACTTAGTCCCAAGAAAGATGGGTAAATATTCCAGAGGAGCTATAGACCTAGCATTTGAAAAATGCAAACAGGGATGAAACAGCAATGCCTATAAGAATGAGGGAGATGTTTCTTCACCTCCGCCAATGTGCAGTTCAGTTGTGGTACTTTCTATGCTGAGAAACACAGGGAGAGAAAATCTTTAATAAGCAGAGTGGATGGGTTTTCTGTGTTAATTGAAGTGATTTGCTGTTGTTTTAAAATAAGGCATTAAATATATGTTGTATCCATTTATAAAGGAGGATTTTAAAATCAAGTTTTCTTCCTTATGCAGGAATTTGTTGTGTTAAATTCTATGAAACAATAAGGAGGACAGATTTTCAACAAAGTAGTCATTTAAAGACCCCAAATCCAGGTAAGTAGCTTTACCAGTATATGCTCTCATAATTATAGCTCACATTTATGATTATAGTTACTATAGATTAGCTATTATTTGTAATATTATACGAGTTATTTCATTAAATCAAAGTAACCCTATTAATGTTCTTCTCACTTCACATTTGAGGAAACTGAAGGTAGCAGTGGTTAACTTTCTCAAGATCGCATACCTAACTGGTGGAGTTGGGACTTAACCAAACACACATAATACCACTTTCCATTTAATAGTGTTCTTTCTCTGAACAAGTTTTGGACAAATTTTACTGATCTTTTTCTATGTTCTTCCAGAGGATTTAGAACAGATGACTCCACTTTAGCAGTTTTAGTAGCTAAAGAATCTGTATGCTCTGCACTTGTATTGGAAGCTGGTCACTTAATTTCTGTCGCCTGTGTAGCAAGTAGAAACTTGACTTGTCAAATGTATTTAGTAAATAAATGTTGTTGGAAGATTATTGTAAATTCTTAAACCTAGTCATTTCAGGATTGAGGCAGATTGTATAACTATGCCTATTGAGCAATGAAACTCTCAATAGACTCTGAATGTGAACTATGTGAATAATGGTTAGTGCTGTTGAAAAATGTTTCTTCAAAAGATCCAAGAGTTCAGGTGGACTGATGGATGGAAGGAATGGGTTATGAGTGCTCATATGATATGTTCTTGGGCTTTTTGGACTGTTAAGGGTTGTAGCTCCCTTTTGTTCAGAGCTCTTTATTTTTATTAGTTCAAGTAGAGCAATCAAAAATAGAGTAAAAAGAGAGAGGAAAAACCTCTTTTTAGGCTGGTATCAACCTTTTTAATCTGCAAATAAAAAAGCAAAGATATTTATGAGTAGAAGACAATTAAGAATGTGGACAATGTCTGATTTAGCTAATTTTCAAAGTTAATATTTATTGTGTGCTTGCTCTTTATTAGAAGCTATGCTAGATATTTTATATATGTTAACTTTTTAAATCTTTATAACAATTTGGGAAATAGGTACTATGTTTAGTCCTTATTTTATAAAAGACATACTGAAGCACAAAAACTTTCCCAGGGTTATAAACTTGTTAAGAAGTTCCCCTCCAAAGTAAAGGACACGTCATTTTCATCTTCTCTATCCCTAAGAAAGAAGCATAATGCTTGATAAACCCCCTGATCACTTTAGGTTTCTTGTGGCAAGGAGGCAATAGGCAAAAATGGAGTCATCATACTGGCAGAGGTAAATGACTGATCATCAGGAAGAGGTAGGGCTGCTGCTAGACGACATGGGCAGAGAATAATACATTTGATATTTAGGTGATCCATTTGGACATCTCTTCATGCTCCTGTACCCCTCACCCATAGCCTGAGAAGAGCACAGTAACTAGGGATTCAGACTCACAGAGATGAAGGTCCGGATCATTCTACCAGGAAACCTGCCTAGTTTATGCTCCTAGTATCTCAATGGAAATGGCCAGGGGAAAATGGAGGAAAAATGTGATTTCATTCTGCATTTTAGAGATAGGAGAAGAGAATGTTGTTCCATGCATTCACTCTTAAAGCACAAGATTGTCTATCTGTCATTAGAATTAGCAGGAATTAGAGTTACTAGGCAAGGATGAGGGGAATCTACAGTGGGAAGGGGAATGCTGATGAACAGTTATAGCCTCAAGTGTTGCAACATTGGGAGCTGTAGTTCATTCCATTAACACTTCTCTTACAAGTTTTCCCAGACAACAAGACCAATCAGAACATGGTGGAAACTCTCTTCAGATGGGGTGAACTTGCTTTGAGAAGGAGTCAATCTTAGTGGTGCAAGGGGTGGGCAGTAGTGGATTCTGGAGTTTTCCACACAGATTCCCAAGCTGATGGTTTGCAGCTCTGTCCCTCACTGAGAATTTCACTTAGCTCCAGGGAACTGCCTAGTCGAAGGCAGTTGTACAATTCAGTTTGTTTCTGTTTCACAATGTTTGGGGCCTCAGCTGGGAAGACTTGAAGACTAGGAATTATTCTGTGGCAGGGGTTTGGGGACATCTGGAGGCATCTATTCTCTTGTCTGGGAGTTGACGCTGGTTGTAGGCTGAGGCCTTATTTGGACTGTCAGCTGGAACACCTACACTGTGGCTTCTTCTTATGATCTCTCATATTGCTCTAGGTTGGACTTCCCAGTTCGGTAAGTGGGTTTCAAGAACTACCAGCCCAAGAGAATGAGGCAGAAGTGCTTGGCATTTTATGATCTAGTTTTAGAAGTCACATACCATCAATTCTGCTGTACTCTAATGGTCAAGGCAATCACTAAAGTCCACTCTGCTTCAAAGAGAGGGAATATAAACCCTATCAATTGATGGGATTAATGTCAATTTCCCATTGTAAGAAGACAAGGGGGGATGTGAGATACTGATGTAGCCATCTTGGAAAATACAATCTGCCACATAAAGGAAGAGAGACTAACTGCTTCTCTTTCCTGTGCATTCTACTTTTTCCAGCACATCAGTGATGCATTAATTTTCTTGAAACAATACCTTGAACAAAGCAGTTCCTTAACAAAAATAAAAAACAAAAAAACAAAAACATAACTTAAAACTATCAGTCTCCTTACTGCTTATAGAATGAAGTCCAAATTTCTTAAATTAGCATTTAAGAGCTTCCAAAATTCAGACATTATCTCTTTTTACCCATTACTTCCTGTTATTGTCAGACATATACTGTAGCTGATGGCCTATTTATGTAATTTAATGTTGCCAGGATGTGTCCTGAGGTTTTCACTTTTGTACCTTTGTACATGCTTTTTTTCTGATTTCAGAATTCCACTGTAGAGGTACCTTCAATGTTTGCCTGATAAAATACTACTCATCTTTTAAGACCTTTCCTCATGCCCAAACCAGAAGTGATTGCTCCTTTCTTCTTTCAAGTGCCAGTCATGGGTCACTTATCACACTGTGTTAAACTACATGTTACTTTGGAAAGAGGCAGTGCTTTATCATGACTTGGTTTGTTAGTTCGTGTTATTCCCATTGCAAAGAGGATGTCCTCCCTCAGCAAAATTTAGAGAGAGAGGCCATACCTTTCTCTAATCTTATTGCTTCTGTGAACTAGTTACTTATCATAGTGTAAGCTCATCTAAAAAACCTGAGTACTTTATGTTGTCTTTATTTCTTTCAGACTTCAAAACATTCAAAGAGCTAACTCATCACTTACTGGCTTTCTAGGGCCCCCCGAGTGTTAATGTAAAGACACAGAAGCTATTTAATAATGTTGATGAGCCACAGAATGAGTGTTGGAGTGGAGTAAAGTCAGTTGGAGTAAGTGACACATTAATTTCCAGGGAAGAATTTTTTTTTTCCGTTCCAATGATTATGCACACTTATGTACATAAAGCTTTTAAAAAATTTTATAAAACTTGTTGAGGAACATGACTTTAAACAGTTTACTTTAGGATTCTTGCAACTTTAATTTTGTTGATATGCTTTGTGACTCTCTAAGAAGTCTCTAAAATAAGGCAACATTTTCTATGGACCCTTGTGAGATTATGCACCCAGAACTCTTCCAAGAATGACATGTAAGAAGGCAACCATGTTACAGTGTGACTCTGCCTTCTGCTGCTTTGCCTGAGGGAGGACTTGACCCTGCAGAGCCAAGGGGTCTTTGTCCCAGGATTTTTGAATTTAGAATTGAAAGAGAGTTGGGCCAGTCTTGCTTGGGTGCCTTGATGGTGGGTAAATTAAACACTCAGGAGCTGTTGGTAGCCTTTCTTCCCGCCATGTAGAAGTGAAAGGAGCCTGGTTTTACCAAGAAAGAGAAGAATGAAGCAGGGAGGAGAAAAAGAGAGTGAGTCCTAAGAGCCCTTGGACCTAGCTGCTTCTGAGTCCAGTCACATTCTTGACCTTACGTTCCATGTGACATTCCATATTCCTTATAAACATTCTCCCCCTTTCTTAATCTAGTTCTTTTTTTTCCCTACTTATAACCAAAAATATTCCAATTAAAATACCATAGAGCCCTTTTTTTTTTCCCCTCAGAGCATTTTATGGGATTAATGTTACATAAAACTCAGTTTGGATGATGCTGGCTATAAAATGATAAAAATCAAACAAAAGGAGCAGCTTCTTCCAAAGCTCAGCCTAGGACAGATTGGACTAAATCTGGTTCTTCTAAATTCCTAATCTGTAGCACATTATCGGTTTTATATTTACATGTACATATTTCTAAACATAATCATAAAATTTTGGAGCTGCAGGGGTCTTTGGAAATAATATCACTGAACTTTAAAATTTTACATGTAAAGAAATGAAGGTCCAGAGAAGGTCAATGTTTTTTACCCAAGATCACACGGATAAACGGCAATGATCTCAACCATACACTTTCCAAACATTGCACTCCAGGATAGTCTATTACTAGGGACTCTCTCTATGCAAAGACACCTCAGTGAGTCTCTCCAGATTCTGCTTATTTGCAGGAAGTGATGTGTGCAACCTCTTGGTTGCTTCTCAGAGGCCCACTACTGTCCTTGAACTTCCTATTTTCTGTTTTACACTTGCTGGATCATGGTGACAACTGCAGCAGTCACTTTAGACACAGATATGGAAACCACAAGTTACGCTAGGTAGAAGCTGCCCCAGCAGCAGGGTCCCTGGGCAGCCTCATGGAGCAGAGCCCGTTGCCTGTCCTGGAATTTTACATAAGAGAGAAATCAACTTTTGCTTTGTCTGAGCTCTTGTACTTTGGCTCTCTTTGTTAAAGCTGCTCGTCTTACACCCCAACTGATATCCCCTGAAAGTAAACCCTCATAATGTTGTTGTAAGGAACCAGTAAACAGAGTAAGCAATGGGTACACAATAGCTGTTATTATTTTAATTTTTACTGAATATACCTGCCCTCTTTTGTAATTGACACTTCAGATACTGTTATTGGTTCCTGAGCTCATCTTTGTATTTCTCAGTAAATCATTTGATCCATGCCAATAACTGTGGACCAGGGGCACCCCACTCTAACCCTATCTTAGATGTGGGAAACCTGGTCTGAGTGAGAGTTCTGGTGTCCTAATTGTCCAGAAAGTAAATTTATGGAGTTATAGAGCTGATACCAGAATCCAGGTTTCACTGTATTTTGCTCTCAGAGAGACATTCAGTTCATTTTGAAGACTAAAGGATTGTGCTAGTTATTTTGTGTTCATCTTTAAGTTAGTGTGGCATATATTACAAGAAGGAGTATATGGTCTCATTTTTTATTTTGCCAAAGATCTTGGAATATGTTGAAAATTCAGATAAGGAGGTAAGAGAGTGATCTGCCTGCTTAATTCTCTAACAGCTCCCTAGATGGACACCAATTAGTGCTCAAATGAGCAGTGATTTTCTGTCTGGGATGATGCCCAGAAAGTGATGATCCAAGATATTCAACTCATTCAGGCTCCTGAGGTATCAGTAAGAGGGTCTTTTTGACTAATGCCGCTTCCAAAATATGAAGATATTCTATCCCTGCCAACAAATCAGATTTCAAAAAGGAAAGAAGAGTGAAGATAAAAAAAGTAAGTGGGGAGGGGACTGTATATATCCTGTACTGAAATTAGGTCATATTTTATTTTTTAATTTTAAATGGGATCCAAAGTGCCCTTGTACTGACATGTGAAATAATCAGCTCTTTTGTGATTGACTAATGAATATCACACAGTGGTAAAGACCAGGAAGACAAAGACACCCTCAGAAATAGGGCCTATTAACTTTAATACAGGGAATGCTGACTTTGCTTGCAAACTCAGTGGTTAGAGAATGATCACTGGGGAGATGCCTCCCAGTCTTGAGCCAATGCAGATCTGGATAGGGATATATAAAGACATTATTAATTTGGATGAAAGTTTTGTTTTTGCCAATATATCTTTTATTTGGCTACAGATAAGAGGATTGTTCAGAGCTTTTCGAAAGACCTTCAGTATGCTATTTATTAGAGAAACATTCATTTAATCAAATAGCACTCACTTTATAGAGGAAGAAATATTCCTCTGCTTTGAGGGCCAAAGGTCATACATTGGAGTATGGCTTTGGTCACTGACAGTGCTGACATGATGGGGATTTTTTTTCTCCTTCCCTTATGAGGATTCTTTACTGTAACCTCTGGCTGCATGAGAAACTTCACTGCTTAACAGAAACAATTGTTCTTTGTTCTTGTGGCCAAATGAAAGCTCTTGTTTTCCAGTCCAGTTCTGCTGGCAGGTTAGATGCAATCAGGGGTGTCATCAAGGGGAGATGAGAATATGCAGAATACAACCACTTGTTGTTTTTGGAGGCAAAATGCCCACTTTTTTGGTAAAGTCAAAGCTAAGCACATGTGAGAGCAAAGAAGGCTAAACTGTGGCTCTTTCAATGTGATGGTTAATGCTTTGCACAAATTCAAAGTGATGGTTGAGAGCATCAACATTTCTGACCACTTTCCTAAGACAGACACTTACAGACAGATATTTTTACATGCCTCAGAAACTCTGGGCTCAAATGTGCTGCATTAAATACATCCATAATGCCAACACCTTAGCTCTTGTTCAAGAATCTTTTATTTGATGTCTCCAGTAGAAATCCTATAATAAAATGATTTGGGGGAAGAAAAATGGCTAAAAGTATGTGGAGAAGTCTCATCTGTTGCAGGTTTTAGGATTTTTAGCTAGGTTACTATCACACTGGGCTAGGTCTTCCCGTCTCCACAAGCACTTCATTTTTCATTGTATTGTTTATCCTTTTGCTGAAATAGCTCTTTGGTTCTTTGGTCATTCCATAGGAATTATCTCCATAAAGTGCAGTGATGCCTGCTATCCTGTGGTAGGTGAAGGTTAGGGTATTGGAAAGACTCACCTTTGTGTTTGTAATTCTAATATTATCTAAGAGCAGAAAAATTAAGGGAGAAGCTAAAATGTAACTCAGGAAAGTATCGTCATGACCAAGATGTATTGTTAGAAACTGTATCACTGGTGTTTTCAGAGATATGTGGATGGTGGAAATGCAGTGAGAAACCAGGGGCTGAATTAGTTGGAATTCCAGAATGCAACCTGTCCAGGGAGTCATTAGAGAGAAGGGTGAGTCATTGAAGAGCCAATAGAAGAGGAACTTTGAAGGAAAAGGAAGTGGCCCTTATTGTTAAATGTAGCAGTATTTGAAGACTGAGAAGAGACTGTATGAGAATTGAGAGAGAAAAGAGTCTTGGGAATTATTAGGCTAAAGAATGTTCTCAAGCAGAAAAATTTCAAAAAAATTTAGCCATCTGTGGTTTTAAAAAAGGAACATTTTTTTCTGTATGTTGAAAGGAAAGATTTGACTTTTAATGAGAAGTCTGCATTTCACCTTAAAGGAAGAACACATCTTAAGCTTAATTATTCTTCACAGGAAAAGCCTCTGTGTGTGTGTGTGTGTGTGTGTGTCTGTGTGTGTGTGTGTGTGTGTGTGTGTGTTGTATGCTTGGTGCTTGGTATACACTAAACACATTTTTCAGCAAAGCTCTGTCTGGTGTGACAGACATATACATATGAGTAAACCATGCATGTATGCTCCTAGAATTTATTTTTACTCTTAGTTCATGGTTATAATAAATAATATTGAGTTGGATGGAATAAAAAATTCTGGTGTTCCCCAAAATGCTTCTTTGAGAGCACTGATTCATGACATATATTGTGGAGTCAGTTTTGCCAAACCTACTAGCGATGTTAAAGAAAGTAAAGCTTTTGTTAGGAAAATAATAACCTTGGGAATCAGATATAAGTGCCTATCATGACATCTTTTTCTGTTAAGTTTGTTCCGTGATACTTGTTTTGTAGGCTTGTTTTAAGGATTAATTGAAATAATGCATATTAAAGTGCTTTTAGAAGGATTCGATTTCTATGCAAATGAATGGCACATATAACATTTGTATATAAGGATATTATGATATGTCAAAGCCTCTGGGAAAACATGTATATGATATTTATACTAAACTTCAAGTCAAGGACTGGAAAAATGTGTTCCAGGCTCTGGCAGATGTTCTCAGATCAAATGATGTTTTTGTGAAAATTTATGTAAAATGTTCAGCTGATGGAAGATTAAATATGAAAGGACAGTATAACGGGTTTGCTTTTGGTTAAAAAGAACCATTTATTCAAGTTTGTGTGTTATTTTAGTCATGTGTTTTAGATCTGGTAATGGATGTAATGGGAGTTTCAGACGAGGCTACTAAACTATTTATATTTTGAATTTTTATACTGGATTCCATTAGGATTTAAGACATTTTACAATAAAAGCACAAACAGTAAATGGTAAACTACAAATAAGAAATTGAAAAACATTATACCCAAGGGAAAAATGAAATAAAAAGTAGAAACCAAAGGGGAAAAATAGAATGGATGTAGTTAGGGCTTACAAAGTTGTTACGGTTATGCCACAAATGTTATACAATTTTTTCAACTAAAAAGTAAATATAATAAATGATTTTTTTAATAGAAAGTGTTAAAACACAGAAAGCTATAAAATAAGAAATGAAAATCTCCTGTAACTTCTCTACCCAGAAGTAACTATTAACATTTTGATATGTATCATTACAGCAATTTTGCCCTCTATTAGTACAAACCTAATTTTTATATACAAATTTGGGTTTATATTTTATATATTTCTTTCTTCACACTGTAATATATCTGACCATTTTCCATGCCATTGAAAATTCTTTAAGAAATTATTTTAAATTAAATTAATATTATAAATTATTTTATGTATGAGAAACCATAAATTACTCAACCAGTATCTTAGTATTAGACATACATGTTGTCTCCAAGATTTTGGTACTCTAAATGATGCTGCCGTCAGCATGTTTGTGTATTAATTTTTGTGTGAATCCTTAAGAATTTATTGGAAAACATTTCTAGAATACAGTAGAAATTTTGACTGGGTCAGAGGTCACAACCAATTTTAAGGCTCCGAGGTCCAATTGCATGAATTTGAATATTGGCTTATCTACTTCATGTTTCTGTGGCTTTAAATAAGTTGATTAACATTTTTGTGGATCAGTTTCTTGATCTGAAAATTAGGGATTATAATAATACCTTCCTGATATGTTTGCTATGAGGATTGCATTTGATATTAAACAAAAATACTAAGCACTATTTGTGGCATCCAATGAATATTAGCAGTTATTCTGATTATTATATTTCTAAATTGCCCTTTGGAAATGTTGTGTCACTTTAAACTCTTATCATTTCTTTTGCAGAACACATTTTAAAAATTCTTCACGCAGTATTTTATAATTCTTAATATGGTAAAGATGCTAATCCTTTGTCATATATGTTATAAATAGTATTCCAGTTTTTCATTTGCATTTTAATTTTTTACACTTTATATTTCTGAGTCTATTTTTACACAGTCCAAGAAAGATGAATGGTTAGCTACAAATACTTCAGAATCCAGCAAATGCATGATGAAGTTGACATTCCTTTGTGAAAACTAATTCTCTTAGACAAGATTCTGCATATATTTATTTGTCATTAAGATAGAGAAATAGATTGTATCAATACTTTTGAGCATAGTGAAGATTTTTCTCGAGGAATATTTCTACATGTGTTTTAGAATTTTAATTAAGGATTTCTCAAATCTCCTAAATTAGGGCTTAAGGTGATAGTGATGAAATATTTCAAAGAAGTTGTGAGCAGTTTCCCACTTTCACTAAAATAAGAATCTCCATTTCATCATTTTAAAATTGTTTGCATCACATGCCTTATCAGTATAAGTTCTCAGAATTCATTGCAAAATATATACTCAGGGAAAAGTACATTGAACTATCTATTGCATATGAACAAATTAAAACTTGGATAATTATACTAAAATATTGATATTAATTATAGAATGCTTGGTAATAAGTGTTTTATTTTTCTGACAGTGTTTCCAGAGCAAGATCAATTTTCTTTTGATGTCATTCATGATTTATGACAATTACATCATATTGTCAGAATCTTGGAGAATATTTATCCTATTTTCTATGGCATAAGCCAAGTATTTAAATCATACAAAAGTTATTAAGAAATATGTGCCTCCTCAAATTGTTTGTGATCCCTCAGAGAATTTGTGACCTGCTCTGATTCTGGTAGTGGTGTTAAATAGCAGGCTTTATTTGAACATAGTAACCAAATATGCTTATTGATCTCATACAGAACATACCATGAGTAATCCAGTCTGCCAACTTGAAGGATAGGAGAAATCAATAAAACTTTCAAATTCTTATGTAATTTTGAACCAATTCTGACACCAGGTAACAGTAAGTATAAGACGTTAAGAGAAGAGTAGCTGTGTTTCAAGTCTTCTTCCTCTGCTTATAAATATTGGCCACTAAACGCAGATATAATCTGAAAATAAGAAACTGAAGTAAAGTTTACATGTGGTACAATAAGCTTACCGATTCATAGTTTTGGAACAGTGAGGGTTGTGACACAGATGTGTTCTTCTCTGAACTCAGATTGAAGTTGTGGTTATTCCCAATCTCTTTAGTACTTAATTACGCTCAATTTCTTGATTTACATATGCCAGTTTTCTTCCAACTAGAGAGCAAGCTTCCTAAGAACAGTTACCACATCTTACACTTCTTTTGTGTCCCGACATTTACTAACAGTCTAGGACACCTGTTAAATGGTTAACAAATCTATAACTAGTCAAAATTCTTTTGCAGATGTTTGCTATCATTTTAGGTGGAAGAGTAATCAGGTAACGCTGGATTCAGATTACACAGTGACCTCTTTATCAAAGCAAGAAGCGTGCCTTAGCTGTATTAGTTTGCCCATTCTCTTGTATTGTCATTGCGTCCACCCTGGGGTAGGAGTTTGATATTTTTCTATTGATGTTTGAACTTGTCTGTACTTTAGGCTCTTTGCTAGAAAGAATGAGAGGAGCAGTTTCTTAGAATTATTGAAAACCTAGAATTTTAGCCTTAATCAGCATTGTAGTCTTTTCATGGAATCTGTTCAATCCCCTTTATAGACAAATATCTTTTATCAACACAAGATTCTGAAATTAATATTTTAAGAAAATGTATCTCTTTTCCAATTTGAAACTTGAAAATCATACAATTTATTTAAAAGAAGAGTTTATGGCATTAAATTTATCTTTCTTCAGGTTGTTTGAAGGAAGGAGATCATAGTGCTGGTATAAAGGAAAGATTAGAAATCTGGATTCTATCTTGAGGTTTTCCAGAAACTACAATAAATAGCTCTAGACCTTGAATAAAAATGTGTGTGTGTGTGTGTTGGGTGGGAATATGGTTGGGGGATATGTTGGATAGTGCTTCTAAATTCCCTTCCACTGTTAAAATTTGAATTCTAGGATACCCATTTTGTATTTTAATGAATTTATTCAAGGCATTATATGGAATTAAACTTCTGAATTTATTATTTTTAAGCCCTATAGCTGTCTCCAATCACTTACCCACTTGGAGATGTTTCCTCATTTTAATATAAAGAGATTGGCCAATCTGTCTCATAGGATTCTTGGAAACAGGGAAGTTCATGCATGTAAAACTTTAAAAAATGATAAAGATCTAAATAACAATGTTTTTGTTACCATCACTATCTTTGCACTTAACACACACATATACACACGTTTACATGTATTTAAAGCAGTTTCCCCATAATATAAAATCCTCATTTTCTGCTCACAGCAACCTGACTTACGGTAGCCTATGTCTAGAAATTATACAGGCTGACAAAATTTCAGTGTGTGCTCACTTGTAAAGACTAACACTGAGTAAACGTCTTCCCCACTACCTAATAAGTGTTTCTGAACAGATTGTTGAACTACTATCAGCTGGAGTTGCTGACAGTCACTGGAATCTTCCAACCTCATTAATTATGTGTTCAAATAATTTGGCACCTTAAGAACTTCTAATTATGCCCAGATCCCAATCTTAATTTCTCAGTTTATTATGATTTCTTCATTATGTCCTAACTCTCTGAGTAAGCAGCTTATCTCCCAATATCTCCTCTTCCCTAACAGATGTTCTTTCTAAACAGATGTTGGCACTTCCTAGGAAGGAGTCATCCTTGTCTGAAGAGAAATGTTAATTGACTTAATCATGTGGAAAGCTTTAGAGAGAAGTATCATGTCTTTCTGTCCAAATCTGCCTCTTCACCCACTCCCAGTGAAAATCAAAACAGACAAACAAATAATAAAATAGAGGTAGCTCTTTCTCCTTTCACCTATTTATCCCTCTTTCTCTTCATCCTTCCCTCCCTCTACTCCTTTCTCCTTTTAAGATACTTTTTCTAGTTTAAGCTAATAGAAGAATTCAATCCATAATTAAAAATCTGATTTAAAAGTTGGAAAATTGTACTGAAATATTCTCCTCTTCAAATGTATACAGTCAATGATAAAAATAAAATAACAATAAACAATAAAATAATATAATTTAAAATTAATTGAGTTTATAGCTTCCTTTACATCTCCATTGTTTATGTGGGGTGAGAAATCCATGACAGATCCTGAAAATTAAGAAATCTTCTATGAATTCTGAGAATTTCTCAATATGTATAGGCTTTTTCTAATGTCATAGGATGAAACAAAAATGATGCAAAGAACTATCTAAAGCAACCTCCTCATTTCATCGATAGAAAAAACTAAAGTTCTGATAAATCTAATGGCTTACTTATGGATACAAACTAGTTGTTGGCAGATCTATAGAGAAAACACATTTATGTTTCCCAGCTGTTTAAAAATTTTATTTAGAAATTTGTGAATTAAAAGAATTGTTCATTTAACTTGATACTATCATTCCCGGTCCCTAGAAAGACATTTAACACATGGCATATGTTCATTAAGTATTTGTTTTTAAACAGATATGTTTTTGTTCTATTAACAGCTTTCTCATTGCGAGGCATTATTGAAATGAAGTTGCCGGTTAGGGTTTGGATACCATAACTGTCTGGGTTCAAATTCTGGCTGCTCCACTCAACAACAGTGTGATCTTGTGCAAATGGCCTAAATTCTCTGTGCTTCCATTTCCTAAATTTCCCTAAAATGAGGATAACAATAAGAATATGCCTTAGATTTTTATGAAGAGTAAGTTAAAGTACTTGGAACAATGCTTGGCCAACACATAGTAAACATTAAAAAAACATGAGGTATTATTCTTGCTTTATGAACTAGTAAAACACATTTTGTAGGAATGAAGGTATAACTTTCCTTTAATGAATGTGTTATGTAAAAATCTAAACATAAACATATAATGAAGGTTATGAGGATGGGATGGAGTGGGAGTAAATTACTTATTTCTTTTACAAATAAATCTTTATTGGCAAAACTATTGAATTTAAGTTTCATTTAGTTGGAGAGCATTTTTGGCGAGTCTCTTTGAGTGCATTCTTTATTTTTTTAGTAACATAACTCAAAATCTAGAAGTGATTTTAGAGCTTCTATTATCTGCTTTCACCTCCCAGAAATATTAGATATGCCTCACTCTACAGAAAAGTTAGTATAACAAACTATTGAATCAATGAGTAATTATGTATTTTGGATATTAACCCCTTATCAGTCTTACCATTTGCAAATATTTTCTTTCACTCAGTAGGTTTTCTATGAGTTTTGTTGTTGGTTACCTTTGCTGTGCAAAAGTTTAATTAGGTCCCATTTAAAAATTATTGCTTTTATTTTCTTTCCTTTAAGAGACAAGATCCAAAAAGAATATTGCTACAGTTTATGTCAAAGAGTCTTCCTTCTTGTTTTCTTCTAGGAATTTTATGGTTTCTGATACACTTAGATCTTTACATTATTTTGAGTTTATTTTTATATATGGTGTTAGAGAATGTTTTAATTTCATTCTTTTACATGTAGCTGTCCAGTTTTCCCAGCACCACTCTTTGAAGAGACTGTCTTTTCTCCATTGTATGTTCTTGCCTCCTTTGTCATAGATTAATTGACCATAGGTGTGTGGATTTATTTCTACACTCTCTATTCTGTTGCATCCATTTATGTGTTAGTTTTTGTACCAGTACAATACTGTTTTGATTACTGTAGCTTTGTAGAATAGTCTGAAGTCAGGGAGTGTAATTCCTCTAGCTCTGTTCTTCTTTCTCAAGATTGTTTTAGCTATGTAGGGTCTTTGTGTTTTCATACAAAATTTAACATTATTTGTTCTAGTTCTGTGAAAAATGCCTTTGGTATTTTGATAGAGATTTCATTGAGTCTATAGATTGCCTTGGGTAGTATGATCATTTTAACAATATTAATTCTTCCAAGCCATGAACAGGGTATATCTTTCCATCTGTTTGTGTTATCTTCAATTTCTTTCATCAGTGAAAGAATAATTATAAATAAGGAAAAAACAGATGAGATAAATTTAATGTAACTTTGGTTTGGATACACCCTGTTGCTGGGAAATTAGGAGGAAGAGAAGTTTCTTTATCTCTTTTGCAGCTCTTATTAAGATTTTAAGAGGGCATGTAGAATTTCAAAGAAATATTGGTATTTCTGTAAAATTAATCAGTCTATTATCAAGGGAGATGCTAAAATATTGATTCTCATCATTGTGAAGAAATTTATTATAAGTGTTTTCTCCAATAGGTAGACAAAAAGGTTATATATTTTACTTTAAAGCCAACACTCCAAAATGTGGAAGCAAGGGGTAAGATTAAGATTCATAAAGCAATTGATTAACTAGTGAAATGATTATGCCTTGCTCTTTGTATTTTAAAAATCTTTAATACTTTTAAGGTCAGATATATTGAGGCATAAATTTCATATTATGAAACTTAATCTCTTTTAAGTGTACAGTTTAATGAGTTTTGACAAATGTACACCACCATTTCAGTCAAGAAGCAGACCATTCCCATCACCCACCAAATCTTCCTTTGTTTGGGAATATGATAAGTCTACAGATCAGTTTGGAGAAAATTGATGTCTTAACAAGTTTGAGTATTTCCAGGAATGAACACACTGTTGGGAATTTTTGGTAGTATTCAGCATACAAATCTTGCACTTACTTTGTTAGATTCATCTCTAAATATTTCACATAAAATATTTCCATTACATTTAGTATCTGATGATTTCAGACTGTGGTGGTCATTAGTTACACTCACCAGTACTCCAGTTCTCCTTTTATTGGACTTTTGTCACGTTTGTCCTTTACTGCTTTCTTGAAGACATGGCTTGCTTTGTCCACTATACATTTCTAAGCAGAAGTCTTTAAGAGCTAGTGGGCAATTCACCCCTTCCAATTGCCACCAGCATGGAAAAATTGTAGGAAAATGTTGCATGTTTATGCTGTGTGTACATGTCAGGGTGATTGAAATCTAGGGTATGCAAAATGGGAGGAAGCCTGGAAAAGCAGTGGTTAAGATTATGGAGACATTCAGTACCATTTCAAAGCAATGGGGGAACTTCTGAATATTTGTAAGCAGGGGAATGGAGTGGCCACAGCTGAGCTATGGAATGACAAATCTAGGATAGGAAGGGTTAAATTGAAAGGGAAGAGCCCCTAATGGTACCTATTTAGGAAACTATTCCATTAGTCTGTTGATGAGGAGGGTCATCTATGTTTGTAATAGAGCAAATGGAAAGGGAAAAAAAAACAAAAATGAGACACATAGAGAGAAGAAACAGGAATTCATATCTGGTTGAATGTAGTAAACAGAAGAGGGAGAATCTTTCAGGGAAGAACTTCTGTGGCAGTATTGTAGTGGACTCTTCTTTTTAGGGAACTGTTTGGAAAATATGTATGTTTCTATATCAATGTAGAGGCAGCTATTGTGGGACAGTCGCCTTGTCAGAATCTTCATTTTTGCCAGTATCTGAGATGGGGTTCATACTTTCTCCATGTCACGGTTTGAAGGGAAAGAGAGGGGAGTGCTAGAGAGATAATCTTTTAAATTCCAAGATTCAGTAAGAAATAGCTTCCTGATTTACTGGATAAAGACAGTAAGGGCACTTCATGTGTTCTGCTCTTTCTCCTGGCACTTGAAAGTACTCTGTGTGCAGTCAGGAACTGGCTGTCTTTGGCATATTTCTAACTTTGAATCTAGGACTGCATATGAGACTGAGTTTCATTTTTCTTACTTTTCAAATCAGGGTTATGTTTTTCAAAGTCTACTTCAGGTTGCAAACACAGGAGACAAAGTGTAGACATAACTGTGTTTATTCTTACTGGAGAATGAAGATTTGGTGCTTTTCCAACCTTACTTTCTCACGTGAGAAACAAATAGATTTTCAACAGTATAAATGTCCTCTCTCTCCTCTGTTCTGCCCAGATTCTGTAGAACTTAAAGCTGAACTGCCTGTGAGAATGACTATGACCTGCTGCCCATTTTCTGAGCATTGGTTTTGCTGTCTGGTGCATGGAATTTTCTCCTTAGATTTTGGAATTACAGCGCTCTAGTAATGCCCTAGAGCATAGCCTTCCTGCAGCTTATCCATTTTGCCTCTTAGGTCCCTGTGCTTTGAGATACATTCATACACAATGAAGTAGTTTGCACATATCTTGTATTATCTTTCTGTTAGCTTGAAAAACACACACATTAGAGAAAAGCACCCTCACTGTAAGCTTTACAATTGTCACCTCTGTCAGCATTGTATGCCCTGAGGACTGATCTGACCACAACCAGTATGCTGCTTGGGTTTAGCTTGGGGAAACCATATCTGTGTTTTACCTTTTTAAATGAAGACTTGTAGTAAAAAATGTGGTTAGTCAATAATCTAAATACACCTGTTAGATAAGAATATATACACCAGAGTCTAAGGCAGTCATGGAGCTAAGTTTAGTTGCTTTTCTTTACTGTTGAGAAATGTATAAAGAATGACTTTGGAAGTAGCCTAGCTAGGGACAAGTAACTTCAAATAATCATTAGAATAATACTCATCAAAACAAAGTAGGCCTTCTCCCTTGCATTTTCTCATAGAATTTAGTGAATAATAATAATAATAAAAATAATAAAATATACGGTGGAAACAGTATCCCCAGCTGAGTGTTAAACTCTGTTGTTAATTTAGTGTATTTTAAAAATTGAGAAGAGGGCTGCAGCTGCCTGCTGTGTCTGCCAAGTGGTGTCCGGATACCATAGTGGATTTAGCCAATTTACAGAAAAACTCACCTGTAGGCCAGGTTTTTTCATGGACTCTTTCTTCCTATTTTTTCTGTTTCTCCCATTCCTCTTGATCTCTGGCCTCTCAATGTACCTCTGTACATCTTTTTTCGTGTTGACCAATTCTTAAATCTCATTCCCTTTTTCCTAAGTGATAAAATGGTGGTGATTTTACCTGCCGTCATATAAAACTCTTTTGAGATATAATCCGTAGGTATTATTTATACATATTATGCTTGATATGTTTATTTGCCCATTTTGGTATTCATTTCAATTTGAGTTTTATGTCTTTGGATGAATGTAGGACATTCGAGTGCCATTTAGCGGCTTTTTCCTGAAACCCCTAAGCACCAGATTTCCTCCTATATAGGAGTGGCCATAGCAAGTAGCAAGGTCTTTATTAATAACTAACTTACCGCTAAAAATAACTTACTAGATTAAGCACTGAGGAAAATGGAAACTGACAAATTCGGTATCAAAATATAAATCTAACATAGGTATGTGTTTGTCGTAACATCTGTATATGTTTGGAGGCTGACAAAAGAAGGTTGTTACCTAGAGATTATTGTGGTTATTTGACTTTAGCTGAGAATATTATTAGACTCTGTGAAGTACAGGTGTTATCAACTGTAAGCACTTGTAGACCCAGGAGCCGTGCCATCAGGTTTCAATTGTCTAGGCATAGGAATAAATGTGAACTTCAAAGGAAACTTTCATGTGAAGAAGCAATTTGAGTGAACAGAAAAATAATGGACTGGAGAAGGCCGGGTTTCAGAAGGAAGAGTAATACACCACCATTTCATCTTTCATGAGGGATCATTAGGAGATGTTAAGAAAAAATTTGAAGTTAGAATTTCTGGGCACATGAATGTTGAGTACAATTTGCTGATTATAGATTCTGCTATTACTATCTTAATCAATGGGTAACTTGGATAGCTGTATATGTAGCCTTAACACTTATGAAGATATAAATACTTATATTTTATTTTATTTTATTTTTATTTATTTATTTATTGAATTTTATTTTATTTATTTTTTTATACAGCAGGTTCTTATTAGTTACTCATTTTATACATATTAGTGTATACATGTCAATCCCAATCTGCCAATTCATCACACCACCACCACCCCTCCGCCTGCCCGCCACTTTCCCGCTTTGGTGTCCATACGTTTGTTCTCTACTTTTAAAGCTTAGCATTCTTCTAGTAGATCTGGTAGACAATGGAATATATGTCTGTAGGACTGAACTTACAAAGTTGCTTAACTTATATGAGGGAGTAACTTAGGTGCTGAGAGAAGCTGGTTCACATTTTCCTTTCTTTTTCCTGTACTGTATATCAGTATAGAGGGTGCAGTTTACCACTCAATTAGGCACAGCCCCTCCCCAGTGGGTTTAACACTAAAAGTAAATGAGTTTCCAATCAGACTGGTGTTGCTCATTCACAAAAGGAAAAAAATTTCAAATTGGAGCATGTGTCTGTGCAAACTCATGCTGCTGATAACATACAAAAAAAGAGGTTTAGTTCACACGTTTTTTATTGCCACACAGGGATACAAATGAGAAAATTAGGCTATAAGACTTGATTGAAGTTTCAATATATGAGCATTTTTTAAAAAGTGTCCATGAAACAACATTCTGACATTTTTCCCTGGCTTTGCTGTCCTGTTGGGTAGCAACATGCTCTCCCTATAGCAAACAAGCTTGATGCTATTAGTGCCACAGGGCTCATCCCATGTGGTATAGATCTGTCTCATTTCTCTGAAATGTGCTCTCTTGCATTCCAAAATCCTTCCTTTGTTTCCTCTAAAGAAATCGTTTCTAATTTGAAAACCTTTGTAGATGGAATCCATATATCTTTTTACTATTGGTGGGTAAGGAGCTCTCTTCTTTGGATACTGGATAATAATAGATTTTGTGGGTATGACAGCAATATGGCCAGATTCTCTGTGAAAAGAATTGCTTTCATGCTGTTCTTTGAAAGAAGAATAACAGCCTTTGTTATTGAAGGAATTGCTTCTTTTCATCAAAAATTCTGAAGTATCTAATTGACTCTGAGGATATTCCCTTTCTGTCCATGCTGAGATTCTGCCTCTAGCCCAGGTGTTGAAACTGCACATGTCCACTACACCAGACCAGAAGCATTATTTTTCAAATAGTTTCTTACTTTTTAGCATCAAAACTGAAGATATGACCACAAATAATAAAAACTCTTCTTTGTGTAATAGTTTAAAAATGGAGAGGCATTTCTGGCTAAGATGGTATTCTACATTTTGGACATTTTTTTAAGGGGGGATGAGAAGCAGATTGTCATTGATTATTCATAATATGTTCTTAGAGAGGAGTTTAATAAGCACAGTGTTCTAGAAAACACAGCTTTGGAAGGGTCACATTGCCTGGCCACATGTTATATATTAAGGAGAATTAATGCGATTGGAGATAATTTCTGCTATGGTGTTACTGCTGCCTGTTAGTACAAGAGCTGGAGGGTACGTGAACTAAATGTTCCTTAGTTCACAGGGTGGTGCATGATGCATTTTCTTGGCTCGCCCCAAAAAGCCATAAATTGATTGAATGAGCTGAAGAAGAAATCCAAAAGGATTTTCAGAGGGCAAGTACTCATTGGGGGCTATTCTTGACCAAATGGCTACTTGGCTGTGTTATCTGAACATCACATAATCTCTAATTGCTCCAGTTACTTCATAGGTCAAGTACAACCCAGTCTGTGTCTACATGACACCATTGCAACTATTTGAAATCAAAGCATTGTCTCAAAATGAACTCAACTGATTTTGTTTTTCCCTTGAGTTGACAGTTTTGTTTGGGTGTTGTATAGACAAAGCCTCAATAATCAGCAGTAAAACCTCAGCCATTTAAACTCTACTGATTCATAATTTGTGTTATTTTGACCTGGGTGGATCTAAAGTTTATCTTAGTACAATCTGTTAAGGACAATTAATAAAATTAATATGCTAGTAGTATAAACTAAATGAGACTGCAGAGGAGATTGGATCAAGATGGAAAAATGAGCACATGCTCCTATTTTTCCTTCCACCTCAAATCCTTAAACAGAGGAAATATTTAAATATTTAAAAATAATAAGTCCATAATAACATTGTAAAATAAAGAGAATGACTATAATAAACATATGAAATCAGTTGACTGAGGAAACTATAGCCCTCCAAGTGCATAAGAGGATAGTGCAAAATATATGGGGTGCTCTCTAGGGGACCTCTACACTTTAAGGACATTGGATCCAAGGGGCAGAGAGGTCCCTGAGAAGAATCAAAGCAGTTGGTTGGGGTGTCAAACTGACACAAGCTGGTGAATTGCTCCACAACCAATTCCAGAGTTCCAAGCCACTGATATTTTTTCTTGGCATAGTGAGTGTGAGGATTTGGGTCAGAGAAGAGGGCTGGTCCTTGGTGGCTTATGATACCCAGGTAGGCTAGAAAGCCCTTACTCCTGTAAAATGATTTGCTGGTACTCCCTGGTTGGGTAGCTTGTCCTACTCCTTTCCCACGGGGGAAGAACCACAGTAAATATGCAGTCATAAGCATACAACGAAATCATCAGGCATTAGTGACAGTGAACTGAATAAACATAACACCTGAAAAAAGAAAGCCAATGAAACATGCAGGAAAAGGCTTTGAATAAGTATAAATAATATTCCCAGTGGGATGAGAGACTATATCTTGGAGATAAAAAGACACCTTGGAGATAAAAAACAATATAATTGAATAATAATTGGGAACTTCCCTGGTGGCACAGTGGTTAAGAATCCGCCTGCCAATGCAGGGGACAAAGGTTTGAGCCCTGGTCTGGGAAGATACCACATGCCACGGAGCAACTAAGCCCGTGCACCACAACTACTGAGCCTGTGCTCTAGAGCCCGTGAGCCATAACTACTGAGCCTGTGTGCCACAACTACTGAAGCCTGCATGCCTAGAGCCCATGCTCTGCAACGAAGAGTAGCCCCTGTTCACCGCAACTAGAGAAAGCCCGCATGCAGCTATGAAAATCCAATGCAGCCAAAAATAAATAAATAAATAAATTTATTTTTTAAAAAAGAAAAATAATTGAATAAACTTAATAGCAGGTATATATAACTCAAGCATGAATTAATGAGCTGCAAGATTCAGCAAAAATAATTCTAGAATATAGCATAAAATAACAAATAGATGGAATCTATGAAAGAAAAGTTAAGAGGTAAGCTGAAGTTTAAATATCAGTGCTATAGAAGTTTCTGAGAATGAAAAATAATCGAAGGAATGATAGAAAAAAAATTTCTAGAGATCAAGATAGACATGAGCCTTCAGTTGGCCTGTGAGTGCTGAGCTAGGTGAATGAAAAAAGACCCACGTGCAAATAGATATATTGTGGTGAAATTTCAAAACTAAGGAAAAAGATACAATTCTAAAGATTCAGAGAGTAAAAAACTGTATCTCTTACGAGAAATGGAAATCAGATTAACATTAGACTTCTCATTGGCAACGTTGGAGGCTAGAAGGAAGCGAAGAAATACCTTTAGAGTTTATAGGGAAAATAATTTTAGATTCATAATTCTATATATCCTTAAGCTAGTTTACAATTTACAGGGATAGGAATTTGAGATTTATATATTTTTAAGATTTACAAAGCCTCAGAACATTTACTAACCACAGAAACATTCTAAAAGAAGTACTAAAAGGTTAAGCAAAGTGAAAGAAAAACAATACAAGGGAATAATGTGGAGTACAAGAAATAATGATGATAATTGTAGTCATAATTACTTAAACAAGGATTTGTTTGGCACATACTATTTTTCAAGTACTGTTTAGGAGCTATTCATTGATAGAATGTTTGAACATTCACGTTACAAATGTAAGAAGAAATATTGGAAGACTGAACATAATATGTATATCTCTCAAATCACTAAAGGAAAAGAATGAAATGAGAAAATTTAACCAATTCTACAACAGCAAGAAAGGTACATGAGAAGCAAACAGAGGCATGACTTATTAAAAAAAAAGATAGAAGGAACAAGGCCAAATATATTAAAACATATAGTCATAATCACATTAAAGTTATAATCATATTAAAAGGTTACATTCTCCCAGTGAAAGGTAAGGATTCAGATTAGTTTTGAAAGAGACGTCAGGTTACTTGATACATCTGACTTAAACCTTGCTAGCTTCATTTGTGTTCTTCAGCTATTTCCTTCCCTCTGAATACACCACTCACACCTATATGAAATCATGGCCACTGCCTTTGTGGAGTCTAGAGAAAGAGTAATATCTCAAAAAGAATTTTGCCAGATGGAGTTGAGTGCAGTCTGATAGGTCAAGACCGAGAGACGAAAAAAGTTTTTGAGAGAGCTGCAAAGTATCATTAGCATGGATTAAAAGAAAGAGTGACAGTTTAAGACTTAGAAAGATCTTTTGATCCTCTAGCTTTCTACAGACAGGAAACCGGTGGAGAAAGAGACTTATCAATCAATGATGGCATATTCTCCAATGCCCTCTTCATATACTGCCAAAGAAGAGGGAGAACATCCCAAAGAATGGAGCTAGTAGCCAAGGAAAACAATGGACTGGAAAGTTTCTCCTAAGAAACAGGACTTGGGCCTAATTAGAGATTTTCTATCCCACGGTAGGGCGTTCTGTCCAGAGTGATTTAGAAGAGCTATAGACCCGTGACTGCTATTGCCTTTCATTCTTCCCCTTTTGAAATGGTGGCGCTTATTGCGGTTATCCTGTCTCTATCCCACCGTTTATGATGGCTATATGGAAGAGTGGGGGGCAAATAACTTATCTTTATAGCTTCACAGTTGTTTAGATCAAGAGCAACTACACATGGATCCAATCTAGATCATAAGATCTGGGACTTCATGCCTAATGTTGTTATCAAGACGTTTTGGGATGTCTTGGAGGGGTGAGTTTTTCCTGTAGGAGAGAGTGAATAATTTTGATCAAGTGGGTGGGCTGCGGTTAAGTTGGATAATTGTTTTCAATTTTCACTCTTTCTCTGTACCATACTACCTTGCAGTACCTCCCTGTGGAGTAGTCATCGAATTTGGACTTAGTCACAGAACATGCTTTTTAGTGGTGTGGTACAAGCAGAGGGTTTAAATTTACTTGTATTGTTTTGATAGCTTCTTGTGTTTCTACCATGTGCTATGAGAATAAGGTACCTCAAGTGGGTACTGATTCTAGAATGAGACATGTAGAATGATCTTTGAACCCAACCCACAATCTTGTGGGTCAAGAATATCCCAACAAAGAACAGAGAGCTACAGCCAACCTTCAGACCCATGAGTGAGAAATGAGAACCTGTTGTTAGAAGGTACTCTGAGTTTTGGAGCTGATTACTATGTAGTATTATTGCACCAGAGATGGAATATAATGGGAATTGGTAGAAAGAGTAATTAACAGATGTATCTGTTAAAATGGGCTAGGTTATACTGTGACAACAAACAATCACACTATCTCAGTGCCTTAGAACCACAAAGGTTTTTATGTGACTCATGCTGCATCTCCATTGAGGGTTGGCTGTGGCTCTAATTGAGGACCCAGGCGGATGGATCAGCTACAGTCTAGAACACTGGTGGTCTTATGGCTAACGGGGAAAATGCGGATGGCAAAGCATATGCTGATTCTCAAAGCTTCCAGCCAAAAGTAACCAATGACAATTCTGTTCACATTTCATTGCCTTAGAAAATAACATAGCTACTCCTGAGGACAATAGGGTAGAATTGTATAATCTTCCCCTGCCTCCCCCACCCCCCGCCCTGGGAAGATCAGATGTAACAGGTTAATAACAAGTTAAAAAGAACAAAACCAAATTGCTATGCTAAATGCATTCTAAATCGCCTCTGCATAGATTCTGTCAGTTGGCATAAAAATATGTCAATTATTATCGTGATTACAAGAGAAAAAAACTCTTACGGTAAAGTAACTTCAACTTCCTTTATGTAATTGCAACATATATTGTGGCATGTTCTACATTATGCTGAAGTTTGGGGACTGAAAGTAAAACCCTCAGTATACCCGTTCGGTCTTTAAAAGCTTTCTGAATCTTCAAGAGCTATCAATTGCATGCTTTTTATGGTAGAAAGAGTACTGGTTTTTGAGTATTCAAATTCTGCTTTTTTTTCCTTGTTTGAATCCTTCGAATCTGTCTGCATAACAGTAAAATTGGGGAGAATAATACCTCTACTTTCTTGCATATCTGTAAGGATGAAAAAGGCTTTACTTAAAAGGTCTGAATATTGGTGTGCTCAGTAAATGATAACTGCTGCTGTTGTTGCTTTTCTTGGTGGTATTGTTCCTATCCAGGAAATTCATACTTGGTTATTTTATTTATATATATATATATATATATATATATATATATATATATATATATAAATAAATATTTATGCCATTCAAGTAGACGACAGTAACATGAATCTTCTTTAGTATAGTGGTACTCAAGGCCCAAATAATTGCAGCCAGACCCTTGAGGTTTTGAACTGTTTGTCTATTTATCGTTGGGGAAAAAGGAAGAAATTTAAGATACTTTTCTATAAGAATAATTCTTATGGAGATAATCATTTGGAAACTACATTATCATTGTTGATGAGAACTAGAGGAACTTGAGTTATATTTTTAAAAATCTATAGAACAGACACTTAAGATATATTTGAACCAGTCATGAAGTTGTATTATCGTGATGATCCAGCATCATTCCAAGGAGTGTACTCAGATACATATCCCTTAAAAGGCAGCCTGTACTGTTTTCACAGCTGGCATATGTAAAATTTTGTCAGATTCCTTAACAATGTTGTTTCTTCTCTTTTTTCTATTATTTGACCTCTAGGCAAGATAAACTATGGAGCTCAAAATCCAGAAAGTTTTTGCTCAGAAGAAACCCTGGAAAGCCCAGCATGCTGATTGTGTCTTCTCTTTTGAACTCAGGGGGAATTCACATGGTCAATGTAGTGTGAAAAGAAAACTCTTTTTTAGGGAGGCAGAAGATTTGCCTGAGATTTAGGAAGCTTTGCTCCTTGGGATGTGACATGAGAAGAGCTGGGTCACCTCTGGAAAGGTTTCTCATGAAACCAGCCAATCATGTACTACTCAGCACCGTGCTAGGAGCAGTGGGGTGTACAGAAGCGTGAGACTTCATGGATTCCATCTTTAAGTAGCTTCCAATAGAGATGAAAAGTTAGAATAATAAATATTTATGCAAAACTCTAATGTAATACCGTGTCAAATTGAGCAAATGTGCTATAAAAATTCAGAGAAGAGTACAGTGAAGGCTTGGAAGAGAAGTGAAGTGTCAAGTTAACCTTGGACAATCCATAATGTTCCAAGTTATGGGAAGATCATGGGCAATGATAGGGAGGTGGGGAATAGCCTGCTTGGTGAAAAAGTGAGAAAATCAGGGTAAATAGAAAGGAGGGCTGAGAACCTGGGGAAATTCATCTGGATAGTATGTCTTGAGAGTCACAATGTTTCAGAATTGAGATAGAGAAACTTAAGGAGAGAAGGTGGAGTGAAAAGTGCAATGGTGTTGAAGTCAGGAAACCTAGGATCAAATTTTTGTTCTGCTTCCAAGTAGCTTAATAAATAGGAATATATGATCTTTATTGTCATGGATCTCAAGACTGGCGGCAAACACATACATTAAAATAACACATTCTTGGACAAATACATATTTAAAATTATGATTAAATCTGAGGGACAAAAAGGTGAGTTTGAGGCACAGTGCACAGAGAAGGACAGTGTGAGCCTGAGGAAGTAGGTCTTGGACCTAAATCATGTTACATATAGTGGATTTCATGCTAAGAGTCATGGAAAAGTCATTTTATTAAGCTAGCAATGGGTGATCTGATTAGGTTTGCAAGTTTTGTTGTTGTTATTAAAGTTTTATTTATTTATTTTTTAGAGACATTTTAGGTTCACAGCAAAGTTGAACAGAAGGTACAGAGATTTCCTATGTATCCCCGGCTGCTACAGCAGTGGGTATATGTATAGCTTCCCATATTATCAACATCCCCCCTCCAGAGTGGTACATTTGTTGTGATTGATGAACCTACATTAACACATTATATTCACCCTAAGTCCATAGTTAACATTAAGGTTCACTCTTGGTGTTGTAGGTTTTATGGGTTTGGACAAATGTATAGTGACATGTATACAACATTATGTTATCATACAGAGTATTTTCACTGCCCTAAAAATTCTTTGTGTTCTACCTATTCTTCTTTCCCCCATCCCTAACCCCTGACACACACTGATATTTTTACTGTCTATATAGTTTTGCCTTTTCAGAATGTCATGTAGTTGGAATCATATAGTATGCAGCATTTTCAGATTGGCCTCTTTCACTTAGTAATGTGTGCGTTTAAAGTTTTTTCATGTCTTCCCATGACTTGATAGCTCATTTCTTTTTAAAGCTGAATAATGTTCCATTGTCCGGATGTACCACAGTTTATTTATCCATTCAGATGAAGGACATCTTGATTGCTTCCAAGTTTTGGCAATTATGAATAAAGCTGCTGTGAACATCCATGTGCAGTTTTTGTGTGGACATGTTTTCAACTTCTTTGGATAAATACCAAGGAGCTGGATTGTATGATAAGAGTATGTTTAGTTTTGTAAGAAACTGCCAAACTAATTTCTAAAGTTTTTGTACTATTTTGTGTTCCCACGAGCAGTGAATGAGAGGTCTTGCATCACATCCTCCCCAGCATTTGGTGTTGTCATTGTTTTGGGTTTTGGTCTTTCTAATAGTTGTGTCGTGGTATCTCGTGGTTTTAATTTGCCTTTCCCTGATGACAGATGATGTCGAGCATCTTTTTATATGCTGATTTGCCATCTATATATCTTCTTTGGTGAGGTATCTGTTCAGGATTTTGGTCCATGTTTAAATCAGGTTGTTTGCTTTATTTTTGTTGAATTTTAAGAGTTCCTTTTGAGTTAAGAGTTATTTGGGATGATAGTCCTTTATGTGTCTTTTGCAAAATATTTTCTCCCAGTCAGTGTCTTGTCTTGTCTTTTTTTTTTTTTTTTTTTGCAGTATCTCTTGTAGAACCAAAGTTTTAAATTTTAATAAAGTCCAACTTATCAATTATTTCTTTCATGATCATGCCTTGGCATTTATTAGGTTTGCATTTTTGAAAGAGCACTCTGGTTGCAAGGTGAAGAAAAGTTTGGAGGGAGATAAAACTGGATACAGGAAGTGGTTGGAATGCCACTGTAGGTATGTAGGGGGTTACACAGAAAGGCAGAGCATAGCCCCTACTTGATCCTACTTTCCTGGTGACCAAGGAGAGTGTGAATTAACCTGCAGGCCACTAAGGAAATGTCACATTGCCCTGTGGAGTTGTTTAGTACAAAAGGCATCTTGACATTATTTGGAAAAAAAAACCCCAGTTTTATGCTAATCAGGTATTATTTGCCTACATGAATCACTAACTCTATTCCTATTTTCCTCTCCAGAAGCTTCAGCAAATGAACAGAAACTCTTCTGACTCAATCTTTTCTTTCTTTATTTCCTTGGAATATTGTCATTTTTCTAAAATATACCAAAATTAAAATAAACATGCTGGTATGAATAAAGAAGCAGACTTCCAAAGTAGGATTAGGAGGCACATTAAATCTCACATTTTAAAAATAGAGGTTCATTATCTTCAAACATGCTCTGCCTAACTCACATGTGGTACCAGGAAATTCTTTGCTGGTTGTCCCATCACGTGCGCTCCAGCCTTGGTGGACACACACCAGACACACATGACTCTCGAATCATGGAGTAATCCGAGAGGCCCATGAGGTCATTTTGAGCTTTCTGCTGCTAGGGTTGCATTGTTCTTTACCAAAGAGCTATAAGCCCGAGGCCTACTTGAGATTTAAACAGTTCTTTCTAAACTACTCTATCCTTCTTCTTTTAGGCTCACTTTTTATCCTAATTGAGGTTCGTGAAATCTTTTTTTTTTTCATTCTTCATTCTTTTAAAGTTTCTTCATTTTCAGATTTCTCTTTCCTACTCCTTATGTGGAGTTTAATCTCATCCTTTTATATTCTGGTATGGCTGAAGCTTAGGCAAAAACAAGCTGTTGATATTTTCAGCAAAGCATGTCAGGGGAGTTTGCCTTTGAAATGTTCCATTTGCTAGGTGATCTTAGAATGCGGTCATTGGACTGGTATATTACACTAGGTAGTCCTTCAGGGCCAGTCAGAAACCTTCTGTGTCACTGCTATCCACCTGCACATCCGGAACCAGACTACTTAGTCACATTCCTTCCTCTGCAAATCGTCTCCTGGAACTACTCTTTGGAAAACTATTGTCATGGGTAGCCAAACTAAAGCTATATGTAAAGTGGGGTCCACGTCTCTATTTTCATGTTAAGTGGAAAACACCTCACACTTCAAAAATCTACAGCTTCATCCTGCCCAACTTGATTTGCTTGGGTGACTCTTATATTAGATTCAAAAGAGCTATGTCTCTTGGAATAAAAATTCACCAGGGTGTGTACAATAAAAAGATCATTGGGAAGAAGCGGGTTGGCGGCTGCGCGCATGCGCGGAGGAGAGCTGAGGGGAGGAGTGGCGGCCGCCGGCCGGGCTTGAGCGACTCGTGAGAAAATGCAGGACTCAACGCAGACACCGAGTGGAAAGACATCTTACGCAAAAGAGGCATCTTGCCCTCCAAGGGAAGTTTGAAAGATCTGCAGAAGGAGGCAGAAGAGCGGGTCCTTCAGCAGTCCATTGTGAAAACGTATGAAGACATGACTTTGGAAGAATTGGAGGATAACGAAGAGGAATTTAGTGAGGAAGATGAACGTGCGATTGAAATGTACAGGCAGCAGAGACTGGCCGAGTGGAAAGCAACCCAGCTGGAGAATAAATTTGGAGAAGTTTCGGAAATCTCAGGAAAGGATTATGTTCAAGAAGTTAACAAAGCCGGTGAGGGCTTGTGGGTCATCCTAAACCTTTACAAACAAGGGATTCCCCTCTGTTCTCTGATAAATCAGCACTTCAGTGGACTTGCCAGGAAGTTTCCTGATGTCAAATTTATCAAAGCCATTTCAACAGCCTGCATACCCAGTTATCCTGATAGGAATCTGCCCACGACATTTGTGTACCTTGAAGGTGATATCAAGGCTGAATTTATTGGACCTCTGGTGTTTGGTGGCATGAACCTGACAATGGACGAGTTGGAGAGGAAATTGTCTGAGTCTGGAGCAATCAAGGCAAGCCTGGAGGAAACCCCTAAGAAACCCATAGAAGATGTGCTGCTTTCCTCCGTGCAATACTCCATCCCCACCAGGAGGGACAGTGGTTCCGAGGATGACTAAGGCTGTGGCCCTGGTAACCTGCTGAACTTTCTGGATGTGACACATCGTCTGAATTTTTTTGAAAAGGAAAAAGTAGGAATGTATACTTTGGTTTTAGCCTTTTATAATTATGTTTCAAATCTGATAGATCTCAGAAATCATTGCTGGGAATCCTTTTAAATTTCTTGGAACTCTCTATTTAAATTAATAATATTTCTTTAAGAAAAAAATAAAAGCCAGATATTAGTTAAAAAAAAAAAAAGATCATTGATGTGACGCTTACTGGTTTGTAAATCTGCCAGAATGTAAAGAATGAGATGCTTCTTTCATATCCACCATTGTTTCCATCCTTAACAGAAAAGAAAATGCAAATCTACTCACCAGTACCTATAACAACAGGCAGTTCTGCATTTAATTTTGATTTATTATGTCACACTATATTTTGATATATTTTTCTTTTATGTTTTAATATCATCACCTTATAAAAACACTATAGACATCCTATTCTTGTGTGTTCCTGAAATTTATCTTTTGGTCAACCACTGACTCTTCAACAATGTTCTCTACAATGAAGTGTTTTGAGGTCAAACATCTTAAAAAGACATAGAAACAAAAGCTTTGACTTTACACCACTAATGGCTTGTTTTCTGTCTTTTTTTTTTTTTTTTTTTTTTTTATTTATTTATTTATTTATTTATTTATTTATTTTTGGCTGTGTTGGGTCTTCGGTTCGTGCGAGGGCTTTCTCCAGTTGCGGCAAGCGGGGGCCACTCTTCATCGCGGTGCGGGGACCGCTCTTCATCGCGGTGCGCGGGCCTTTCTCTATCGCGGCCCCTCCCGTCGCGGGGCACAGGCTCCAGACGCGCAGGCTCAGCAATTGTGGCTCACGGGCCCAGCTGCTCCGTGGCATGTGGGATCTTCCCAGACCAGGGCTCGAACCCGTGTCCCCTGCATTAGCAGGCAGATTCTCAACCACTGCGCCACCAGGGAAGCCCCTTGTTTTCTGTCTTTTAAAATGAGGAACTCTTAGTTGAGCTTGAACTAAGATATCTGGTCCTATGATATTTTGAGATATTAGTCTGTGAGGTTTTTCCCTCTGTCTTTCCCCCTCATTCCCATTACTTCCTCCTTCCTGTAGGTAGTGGTTGTGTAATCCCTAACCTCAGGGAGGCCTGTGGCAGGACAAACAATATAAATAGTCTGTACATCTTAAGGGCTTAAATGGATGGCGATTACTGGTTATAAAATAATTATCTTAAAGAATCATGAGATGGAAATGAAGTCCCTCTGATGTATCTTTAGTATTTCCTTGGAGAAGGAGAGAGTGGGGTATGTGGCCCCAAGAACACAGTGGACCTGCTCAGGTTTTTGTCAGCATATGGCTAGATCTTCGAGAGCAGAGGCTTCCTGGGGCATCTAGGTTGGCAAGACAATAGGAAACTTTGCAAAGCTTTCTAAGCATGGTAGAAGTAATCAGAGGGTTGATGGACTTGGAAAGGCCAGGCTGAGAGGTTCACTAGACATCTTGGTGATAATCTGTGTACACCAGACCAACTAACTTGTTTAATAGATACCGTAGTTAACCACAGCTTCCCGACCCCTTGGTGCTGCCTAGAGCATCTCTGAATTTTGTTATGGACCATAAGTTTCCCACTGGCTTATGGGGATGACAACATGAATGTAAATTAAGTTGCTTTATAATACTGTTGATTATTTCTCACATCCTTGAGTTTGTGGCCTGATATTTATATTCTCTGTATATATGGATAGTATTCTCTTAAGTCACTACTCCCATAAGAATTAGATTAAATCTAAGAAATGCAATGTCCTAGAGTGTTAAAGGACATCACTCTCTGGGACATTTTGCAAGTGTGTCCTCTTTACACATTAGGTGATTAGGTATTTTAGTTTTCTTTAGGAGCAAACAGGGAAGTAAGTCACCTTTCCTTCCTTTCCTGAATAACTTCCCTACAGTTCTGGCCACAGGAAACCTAGCAATGGAAGCAACTCCCACCACAGGAGCCATCATCTTGGGGCATCTTGGGTCTTTAGAAGAAAGAAAAAGTGGGCATGTTGGCTTCTGGCTTTCAGGATATGTCATCAGGATAACTAAGAAACAGAATTTGTTTTTTAGGAAATCATTTTCATCCATACATTCGCTAAGAGGAGCCATGATTTACTTATTATTTTGGATGAACTACCATTCAATGTATACTTTCCAATATATATATATTTTCTTAAAAGTTGAAATGTGTTAGTGTGTATGTGCACGACATAGCGTTTTCTTTCTGGCTCTTCTCTGTTCTTTTAGCTTCAGTGCAAATGGAGAAAGCATAAGGGAAAAATAAAGATGATTGAGAGAGACAGAAATTATTGGATTCTCTTCTTTCCTACACTTAGAGTGTTGACAAAATGTGTACAGTTTTAGACAGGTCAAATGTTATAACAGAGTATTTAGTTTGGGACTCTTCTATGCCAAGTCAAAATCTGGGCAATTTCTGTTTACCAGTTGACAACTTATGTTTGGATCTGGCTACCAATCCAGATTACACAGTAAGCCTTACCAAAGAAGGCCCTCTCCCTAACACCATCTTTTTAAGAGCCGTGTTGGCGTAAATTAGAGAATGAAGGACTGTTTTGAATTTCTGTTGGATGACGTGGAAAATTATCAGAAAGTCCTTGAGGGAGGCTTGGCAGTAGACTTATACTTTAGCCCTATGTTATTGTGGTTATCGACATCAAACTTTTCTGACTACACATATATGCTCATATGTACTCATGTGTATACACTTGTATCTGGCATAGGAAATCTCTCAAAGAAATATAAAACAATAAGGAGCATAGGACTGAACTGCTACTCAAAAGTGAGAAAAACCTAGAGGAGAAAATGAAATAGAATCTTTCAAAAGGAAGGAGGGCTACAAGTTATGATTGCTAGATTTACCAAATAAAATTACAGGTTTCCCAGTTAAATTTGAATTACAGGTAAGTTCCAAATATTGCATGGAATATACCTATATTAAGAAAGTAGTCATTGTTTATCTAAAATTCAGGTTTAATGGAAACACGTATTTTATCTGGAAACCTTAGTACAAGTAAGCACGATTTTTGGGTAATTTCCTCTTTTGGGGGTAGAAGGTAAGTGGCTACCTCTGAGAAGTCAGATTCAGTGTCCAGAAATTGTGTGACCATCCCGATAAATTCAAAAAAATCCCATCTTCAGCCTGGGGAGGAGCGTGGGTGAGGGTAAGTGGGTGGGTAAGTGTTTCCTGGTGTGAAGGAATTCCTCTAGATTCTCTAAAGAGAGAAATAAGTCAGTAGCCTGGAGAGCAGAAAAATAGGAGCTTGTTCTTAGAAATGACCTTTCTAGAAGAGAAAGAACAATAACAGCAACAACAACCAAAAAGGCAAAGAGTTTTGAGAGTGATGACCGGATGTGAAAGAATGAAGCAGAAATAGCAAAAATGCCCAGGTTGGTTACCACTGAATTCTGTGCTCTCTATTGCAGGTACTTTCCTGGAGAAACGAGGGAGATTTGGATGGAACTGGATTTCCCAAAACATTGTAAGTAAGAGTGAATGGAAGAGAGTCTGGGTTTATTTTCTTTCTTTTCTTTTTCTTGATTTGATTATTTCCTTTGCATTCATGTATATTTATACTTAATACATATACCCACATAGTGAAAAGTAGTATAAATTTGGCTTTTAGCTTGGTGATTTAAGAAGGTAGTAACTGTAAGATTAGTGAAAAACGAAGTATGTATTTTAAATGGAGTGTAGGCCAATATTTTGGTCATTTTTAGTCCTCAGTTGCATTTTCTTGTTCTCTTACTCTGGATTCTGTAAACATATAATCCATAGTAATTAATTTAAATTTTCTTTTGATGTTGATCTTCATAAGCTCTTGGTTTAAATACCAAACACTTCACACACCACAGATTCTTGTTTTAATCCATGAATGTAATCAACATTTCATATTCTCCTTCATATGCTTGCTATTAGTAAGGCTCCAAGTTCTGTTTTCAATTACCACAGATATGCTAAGTGTACGTATAGAAGAAATTTGCTAATTTGTAACTTAAAAGCCTGGAAAACAATGGGCTTAAATTAATTGGGTATCTGGTATTTTTAAAATTACAAAACAACCAAACATTAACTAGGTTAGGAAAGGACAATTATTGTACTTTATATCATGCACAATTTTATATGAACAGATAATGGCTTACATGAGACTTCTGAGTTAGCTCACAACTATGTTTATATAGCTATGTATTTAGGTACTGGTTGTAGGTCAATACGTCAAAAGTCAATTTACTGAATGACTGTTCACTGAAATACAGAAGAATTTCTTAGAGTTGTAGTTTTTCCTGTGTCCCTGCTCTTCCTTTTGCCTCTCCATTATATGCAAATGGTTGTTTTCCCTTAAAAACAGTTTGCTGAATTCTCTATTTTGTGGATTTAGGTTTGCTCTTGCCTCTGGCGGCAAATGATTAAGGCAGACATTTAGGTTAAAGTATTAGGTTAAAACTTAGTTTGGGCCTTTGGGACTGAGGAATGCTAAACAGAGAACTAGAAAAGAATATTGGACTGATGAGGAGAAATCTGGCTTTGCCATTAGGCAGCTGTGTGACCTTGAACAACCAATTTCTCTTCTAAAGGCTTAGATTTCCTAATCTCAACATGTTATCAAGTGTCTCAACTGAGAAATGGATCTATGGGAAAGAAAGAAGTGGACCTGTATTTTACATACAACTGAACAGAGCTTATGGCCCCCTTTACCTGTGGAAAAGTGTGTTACTCATATAAACAGTACCTGTTGTGTGTGTCCTTATAGAGAGAGGATCAAGACCATGATCTGCAGATCCCTTCCAGTCTTTTTTTTTTTTTGGCTGTGTTGGGTCTTCGTTGCTGCTCGCGGGCTTTCTCTAGCTGCGGTGAGCTGGGGCTACTCTTTGTTGTGGTGCGCGGGCTTCTCATTGCGGTGGCTTCTCTTGTTGCAGAGCACGGGCTCTGGGCACGCAGGCTCAGTAGTTGTGGCTCGCGGGCTCTAGAGAGCAGGGTCAGTAGTTGTGGCGCACGGGCTTAGTAGCTCCGCGGCATGTGGGATCTTCCCGGACCAGGACTTGAACTCATGTCTCCTGCATTGGCAGGTAGATTCTTAACCACTGCGCCACCAGGGAAGCCCTCCAGTCTTAATATTCTATAATTTCATGGTCTCCTAGGCACACCAGAATGGCTGTTTTGGTGTGAAGTTTTTGTGTCTATGATTTGAGGGAGTTTCCACTCAACAGTTTTCTAGGAGACTTACAGCGCATATCTGGATAACGTGCTTCAGCTAAATGGGATATAAAAACAAGATGCTTAGAACAGTTTTACTAACTGAATAAACTTCTGCGAGTGTACCCTTCATTCATTCATTTATTAGCAAATATTTATTGTGTGCCTACTATATTCTTACAGTGAACCTGGAGCTCAGAGTATAAAGGTTTTCACAAAGAGCACAGTCTTTCTGGAAGATAGTCATGCAATCAGGCAAGCGAGTATAGCACAATGTATCAAGTTCCTTGTAAGTTATATACAAGGAGTATTGGACATGCCACATCTCAGAACGCCACCACCCCACAGTCCCTTTATGAGATTCCTTCACCACGGATTACCATGCTGCTGCCCAGGGGACTCGCCACTCTGGCCACAGCTGGCTCAGTCTGGCCCACACAGCACATCTGTAAGCTGGACAGTGCTCTGTGGGGGGAGGGTGATAGGAAAGAACGCTTCGGTAGAGATCATGATGCCTAACTGCATTGAGCCGATCTTCTCTTCCAAATAGTTTGAACTCAACATGTAGAAAAAGTCACACAGTTGATAATGGGAACAGAAGTTGGAAGACACTGTGGTATAATAATGGCAGGGCGTGGGCAAAGGGCTTAACATATTCTTACTTCTGATATAAGTCATAAGAGCTGCCTGGGTCCTCAGTGCTGTTCTCTTTTTGAACTGTGCTCCCTCTTCCTGAGGCCTGGCTGGGCGGGTATTCAGGCATTCCCGCGGGGCCTCTCTTCCTTGTTTATACTCCTGAGTTTACAACAAATATCCATTTGTTTGTAGCCTGAGTGGGTTTCTTTTTTAGCAGTGTGAAGTGCTGAACACGAAGGTGTTATGAGATGATGAAAGGGAGAGTCCTGACGCTGCATCAGGGAGTACATCACAGATGAGAACACTCTTCACCTGAGACTTGAAGGGCACATAGGGTGGGCCAAGGGGAGGACAGGGGACCAATTGTGAAGCGCAGGGAGGCAAGAGAGAACAAGCCACGCTTAGGGAACAAGTCGTAGTTTAGCGTGGCTGGTGCCGAGGACCCACGTGTGGGGTTGGGCATGACGATGGACTGTCATATAAGGACCGAATCAGGATGATTTTGCATTTTATGCTACAGGTAGGGAGAAGCGACTGTGGCCATTTGAAAATGCGTCCCTTGGGAGCAGTGTGGAGGATTTATTGGATAGGAATATATCTGGGGGTTAAAAGAAAAGTTATTTGGTTACTTCAGTGGTATAGATGAGCTATAAAGGCCCTAGCTAGGGCAGAAGCAGTGTGTGTGTGGGGGAGTGATAGTTATAAAAGAGATTCTAAAGCAGTAGAATGAGCAAGAATTGGTAACTGTGTCTGAAGGAACACTCAGGGATGACTCTCAAGGTTTCTGGTCAGGTGATTGGGCAGATGAAGGTGATGATTCTCGAGCGGAAGAAGATGAATTCAGTTTCAGTTCTTTTGGATTTGAGGCACAAAAATGTTTGATTGTCTTTTGATTATGAGGTCTAAACTGCAATGATGCAAGCAAAGCAAGATGATATAGAAGCAAATTATTCTAGGTTTCAGATGAATCTGGCATTGCTCTACTTTTTCTTAATTACCATTTCCTAATTATGGGGCTCTCTCAGCACAAATTTACAGTAGCCAGGAAAGAATCCGTTAAGGGATTTCTACTGATTTTGCAGTCCTTTGACTTCAAGGTGACTCTGGGAGGCCCCTGGTTGGTGCACACCTGTTTCAAGCTTCATCTACCTAGTGCGGACCACCAGTCACGTGGTGCAAGGGCAGTGAGCAGCGACTGCAGGTGGGAGGAACCAATGCAACAGCAAACAAAAACTTTTCTTGGCTTTTAATTTCTTCTCATTGCTCTTTCACTGACTCTGAAGGTTAGATAATGGCCTTCGTTTTCCATCTTGTCTAGATTCTTTGACTCAGAGAAAAGTCGAGCTGGTTTCTGAAGCAAAGGGGGACTTATATACCTTGTGGGCGTCTACTCTTGTCCTTTCAGTTTCCTCTGTCCCCTCAGTAGTGTTTAGATTCCTTTAGTGGTTTTTTAACTATACAGTGGTGAGGTTGTTTACCATTAGAAGGAGTTCATTGGGTGCAATTTACCCAGGGCTCACTTAACACTTATGCTGCATGCATGCATGAACTGCTTCCAGGGTTACTCACTCCTTTAGCTTTGGTAAGGAATCTGTCAGTCAGATGAGTAGCTGCTGACAGCAACTTTTAAAGACTCTTTTCTCTTAACCATAACACATTAAACACTTTTAAAACAGATAAGTAAACATTTTCTTACAGTCTGCTGTACATATTTCCTTGCTGCACACTTCAGTATAATGAAATTCATGTTGTGCAGATAGAATTTTGTTGAAATGCATCAAATTTCATTCTTTACCCTTTTGTCCATATGTATATGTTTCCCACAAAACGTGTAGGGCTTCCGAGCAGGTGCATGGCATATAGGGCTAGTGTGATAATAAATTTCCATTTTAAATATTGAAGGGCCTTATTATGATCCACAGCTCAACTTAAGTTTTCCTCGTGAATAATGTGATGTTTCTGTTTACATCTATTCTCTTTTGTTTTGCTCATCTTCTCCATTAGCATGAATCTAGCAGTTTGAAACCAAGAGAGCCATTAGCAGTGGCTTTTTTACAGGCGTACCCTCACTGGATGCAATACCCAAGAAGCTACGTGGAAATAGGCTTTATGATGAATTACTGTTGCAAAAAGAACTCAGTGACACTGATAAATATTAAAGAACCACTGTTGCCCCCATGGAAACCATTTTATTTAGTTGCTTCTAAAACCTATTCTCTGTACTTCTCTTCCCTTTTATTCCTGAGCTGATTTACATGACAACAGAGTCTCTGGTCCTTGGGAGTATGTCTGCCCTTGCCGCTATTCTCTACTTAGAGTTGTCACCCTCTCTTTGCTGAGAAGATGAGTGACAATGAAGTGAGGAGTAAATGGCTACTGCAGCAGATGAACTCTGAGAAACAAAGCTCCCCTTTTCATGCAAATCTCCTTAGTAATTTAACATGAAGGAAGAAAGGAAACCAGTGTACAAGGTATCAAGAGAACTGGATGGTATTCAAGGTTGTTTCATGAAGACTTGACGTCTCTTTAGCAGTGTCATCTATCAAAGCATCTCTTTTCCTTTCATATAAAGTGAAAACACATTTCCATTTTGAAGGGGAACAAGGAGGAACAGAAAACTAACTTCAGTCACAGGAGCTGGATGTACACTCACACCACCAGTCCCCTCAATGTCACGTTTGACTTTGTCACTCATTCCTAGTCAATAAGAACTTATCTATGCATGCTTGCTGATTGCCCAGGTTTTCTTCTCTGCCTGGGAGGCCTGCTCCTCTTTCTTTCTTACTTCAACTTTTTCTACCTTTCAAAGCTTAGCTCGAGGACTGTTCTTTTATTCTTAGAGTCTTTCCTTCTGGATTGATTATTCTTCCTCCAGAATTCCCATTGCATTTTGAGTTAGTGTCTATCACTTAATTACCAGTTCCTTCCTATGAGGTGGATTTTCTCGCACCAAGATTTATTGAGGAACGTGACCATGTGTTATACTGCATTGCTCTTTATCCATAGCTCTTGACATAATAGCAGATATATAATATGTCTTTGTTAGATGGATTAGCTGCAATTTAAGAATCATGAACTAAGAAGGGTAAACTTTAACTCATAGCACGTTCCGTTAAAGATAAAGCATGACCTGCTTTTGATTAGTTGACTATTCGGTGATGCCATTGATCACAGGATGGTCTGTCAATGTATTTCAGTTAAGATAATTTTTAACTCAGAGGCTTGAAACCTACTCAGATTTTTCTTTAGCTGGGATATATTATTGATAATAATAATGTTTATAAGAGCAAATACTTAGAGCTCGCCTTGTGTCCAGCAGGAGTCTAAGCATTTTAAGTGTGTATACTATTATTTAATCCTCACAATAACCCTATGAAGTAAATAGTATTGTTATCATCACCATTTTATAGAAAAGGAAACTGACTGTTAAGTAACTTGCCTACAGTTACAGAATTTGCGCCTCAGCAAGTTAGCTCCGGAGCCTGAGCTCTTTTTTTAAAAAATTTTTATTGGAGTATAGTTGATTTACAATGTTCTGTTAGTTTCAGGTGTACAGCAAACTGAATCAGTTATGCATATACATATATTCACTCTTTTTTAGATTATTTTCCCATATAGACCATTACAGAATATTGAGTAGAGTTCCCTGTGCTATACAGTAGGTCCTTATTAGTTATCTATTTTATATTTAGTAGTGTGCATATGTCAATCCCACTCTCCCAATTTATCCCTCCCTCCTCTCCCCACCGGTAACCATAAATTTGTTTTTTACATCTGTGACTCTATTTCTGGTTTGTAAATATGTTCATTTGTACCATTTTTTTTAGATTTCACATATATACAATATCATATGATATTTGTCTTTCTCTGTTTGACTTACTTCCCTCAGTATGACAATCTCTAGGTCCATCCATGGGGCTGCAAATGGCATTATTTCATTCTTTTTTATGTGGAACCTGTGCTATTAACCACTATTCTAGTCTTCCTCATCTACTGCCATTGGGTTTCCCCATACTCTCACCTTTTCTTGTGTACAGTGTCCCTCACGATCCAAACTCAGGGACCAGAGATTCTGAGAAGGTTTCTGACAAGCCTTTTATCTGGGATCTTGATGCTCACCATGCAGAACTCAGGGATAGATTCAAACTGGATACCAAGTAAGTAAAATATAGTAGGATATTATAGTTAAAATTTGAACATAAGGTTGTTGGAAACTTTTCAAAATTAGTGTGTATGTGGTGCTAATGAAAACATAAATGAAGGCCAGAAAGTCAGATTGTTTGATTATAATTCCTTTTAATTACCATTTCTTTCAATTAGCTATTTGTTAAATTATGGAATGGCTGAATGAAGCTGAAATTATATAGGTTTTATAAAGTTAAAAGAAGGAATATATAGAACTGCTAGGAAAATATATAAAGGAAACAATCCCTGAACTTATTTCTCTTTATGCTATGGAGAAAATCTTCCTAGTTGAGAAGGAAAAGGCTGTCTGTCCTTCACTCCGATACTTATTTATGGAGCCAAACTTGTGTTCTGGGACTGAATTACTATTGAAGTAGATTGCTCTTTAAACAACTCGAAGGACAAAGAGGTTTTTGTTTTTTTTTTTTTTTAATTTGTGTGTGTGTTTGTATGACCCTTTGATAAGGTTATAGGAAACATTTAGTTTCCATTTAGACTTCTAAAACCACTTAGACTATATAGATGTATTTTCTGAAGTAATACATTGTGAAATTAAGGCTTCATATTCCTCCTGTTATCCAGGGGGTGGTAAGAATTAGAGGTGAGAGCAAAATCTGACTTTGCATCTAGAGTGTAAAACATGATTGCAGGGGCATTCCTTGTGGAGTCAAGACAACATCTGACTTTCAGAAACCACAATCATCATGGCTTGGTAATGATTACACCATTATGAAGTGTGTGCGTGCACGCATGTGTGTATATAGAGGGAGGGCATAAGAGAGTAGGCTCTCCATTCACAAGTACAAAATAACCCAAAGGAAAAAACATTCTGAAAGTTTAATCTGCAGTGTTGTCCCCTGAAAGCAGCTGTATTCCCTCAAACCATCAACCTCTACAGAACGCTCAGCAGGATGCTTGATGCCCCTGATGGGCAGACAGTCACCGCAGACACATTGTCTGTGGTGTTAAGAGGCAGATAACATGGCCAGAGCCACTGGTTTAATCTTTCAGTTGACATCTGAATATAGGCAGTTGTTTTAAAGTAGTACTTAGCCGCACCCTCTGGGAATTTATTTCCAAAATTTATGCTAGTCCTTATGCATTTCATTATTTTGCTTATGTAGGCTGTCTTGTTCAACAAAATAAAGCTATGTGGTGATTATCTGCTTTCCTTAGGAGTCCTACTTTAATTTGATAGACATAGAGAATGATGGTTATGCCTGCAGTCTGCACCAAAGTCAAAGATGTGATATAACACTCTGGGGATATTTATTTGGTTTCTGGAGTTTATTTTGAACTTACAAAAGAATAGAAATTCAGATATATTTTTAGATTATGATGTGCTTACACCTGAGGAGAGAGACTCCAGAGATGTATCTACATGTGGCAAATATAGAAAAGAC